>NC_140086.1:30773731-31373731 GCF_964237585.1 Gallinula chloropus | reverse complement strand
CAGTTCCCAAGCAGCAGCCCTCCAGACAGCTTTCCCCCTCGTTTATATACTGAGCATGATGTCATATGGTATGGAGTATCTTTGTCCAGTTTGGGTCAGTTGTGCTGGTTGTGTCCCCTCACAGCTTCTTGGGCACCTCCAGCCTCCTCGCTGGCGGGGTGGTGTGAGAAGTAGAGAAGTCCTTGATTTAGTGTAAACACTGCCTAGCAACAACTAAACATCAGTGTGCTATCAACATTACTCTCACCCTAAATCCAAACACAGTGCTATATCCAGCCACTATGAAGAAAATTATCCCAGTTGAAACCAGGATAGTTCTCTACATGGATACTCTGTATTTTCATTTCTCTCCTCACCAGCCACAGATACAGAAGGTGGATAGGTTTAATATTGCCAAAGAAAATCTGGTGTACACATGTTCAGTGCAGCAGTGGGAAATCAGCTCTAACATCCCAGAAACATCACCTGTCACTCTGAAAGAAAGTGGTGTCTCAGGGTGATACTGCACTGGAGTAATTCCCATGCTTTGATAATCAAAGGACTCCTCCTAGTGTTATCTTCCATCTGCCAGAGATCACACAGATAGACCTTCCAGCCAGATGGAGTCACCAAAAATTCTCTTCATCTATCAGAAAGCTCAGACATAACTGAGATGCACTCATTCATATTCTCCTGCTCACCCTCCTGCAAATACCCAAAGATAAATTACTCAGACAAACGCAGATTTAGTCTTTAAATGTCACAGGCAAATCTTATGCAGCTCATTTTTTTCTTTCACTTTTTTTCCCTGGCATGAAAGAATTATTCTTATTAACTCACTGGGGATCATGTCTTCCTTTTACTGCCTGGGAGAAAGTACAACATGACAGACAGATCCCATACAACATAAGGCTGGTGGAACTGTTCCCCATGTTTACCCATTAAAAATCCCAGATTCTATTTCAACAGTTGTGGATTTTCTCCAGTATCACCAACTCTCTTGTGGATATCAGCATCCCAGACTGACCCTGCTATAAAATGGGAAGGCTACGGTGATACAGGCTCCTGCAGTTTGTGAGGTGTCTTTTAGGTTTTGATTCACGTATATAGTACTAGTCTTGGGCTATGCACTTGAGCTATCTACTTGGGTTACACATATGCATCTATGCCTAGCCATCCCTGTATGTAATACACATATCTTTATACACACACAGACACACAATCCTACCATCAACAGACTCCCAAGCAATGTCCCACTCCAAAGTGGGGCTCTCACTCCCCAGCTGACTCTTACAAGCCACCAAGGCAGGCAGCAGTTTGCTGCTCAGGCATCTCCTCCTCCTTGGACAAGTGACTTTGCTGGGAGCCTTGTAAACCTTGCAGAATCATAGTAAATCTTCCTTAGACTATGAATTTGCCAACATGTTGAGAAAAAGGACTTGGTGGACTGTAATGAATCCTGATGATAAGGACCAGAGGTGAGGCTGGCAGCAACACTGCTTACTACAGCTGTCTGGCACTTCCCCTCTTCCAGAGCAATTTTCAACTGTTGAAAAAAATGGAGCCGCTCGCTAAATGTAATTTTTGCTACCCCCACTAAAATGATGCACAGTTTTTCTGAAAATAAAGCCAAAGAAAAGTACTTTTCTGTCATCTTTTTTTCTTTGAGAAGCTGTAGAATCTCTACTCTTTGAAGTAGGGACTCTACATGACCCTAGAAAAAAATGCTTTATGTTAGGGATATGCTTTTTACTGCCTTCTGAAATGGGAAAGGTGTAATCCTAAGAAAACAGGCACAAGAGTAAGGAAATGGAGTAGGGAAAAGTGAGGCAAATCGGGACTGAGAGATATGTGGGGATCACAGAACAGTCTGTGTTGGAAGGGACCCCAAGAATCATAGAGTTCCAACTCCCCTGCCACAGGCAGGGCCACCAACCTCCAGGCCTGGATCTACACAAGGTTGCCCAGGGCCCCATCCAACCTGGCCTTGAACACCTCCTGGGATGGGGCATCTACCACCTCTTTGGGCAGCCTGTTCTAGCACCTTACCACTCTCTATGTAAAGAACTTCCCCCTAATATCTAATCCAAGCCTTCCCTCCTTTAGCTTCAGTCCATTCCCCCTTGTCCTGACATTGTCTACCCTTTTAAAAAGTTGATTCCCCTCCTGTTTGTATGCTCCCTTCAGGTACTGGAAGGCTGCAATGAGGTCCCCCCGCAGCCTTCTCTTCTCCAGGTTGAACAAGCCCAGCTCCCTCAGCCTCTCTTCATAGGGGAGGTACTCCAACCCTCCTATCATCTTTATGGCCTCCTCTGAAGAGTTCCACATCTTTCTTGCATTGGGGGCCCCAGATCTGGACACAGTACTCCAGATTGGGCCTCACCAGGGCAGAGCAGAGAGGGACAATCACCTCCCCGTCCTTGCTGGCCACCCCTCTTCTGATGGAGATAACAGATTAGAATAGGGAAGAAAATGTGGCTGGGGAGTCAGGGAGAAAAGCAGGATGAAGGAGGGTGGCAGAGTAGGGAGGAAGGAGAGAGAGAGAGTCAGTCAATCTAGGTAGGCAAAAGCTAAGAGGAAAAAAAATGGGTGGAAAAAAAGAGAGTGAGATTGGAAACTATATGGATGAGGACAGGGTGAGCTGAGACCTATTCAACATGCAGCTGGTACAAGGGGAGATCAGCACTGGCTTGGCAAAGACAGGAGGATACAGAGCTAAGGAGGCAACAGCAGAGACCCGAGAGGTTGTATGGGACACTGGCAACAACAGGGAGTCTAGTGAGTGACAGAGAAGTACTGATAAGTCCTTTGGGGCCAAAAGAGAAAACATACAGAGTGCTAAAATGGGAAGAGTGGCTGAGGAGGGGAATACACCTACGGGAAAATAGAGAGTTAGGAAGATGTAAGAATAAGGTTTAGGAACAGACAGGCAACATAGAAGTAGAAAGAAACAGGAATAGTCAAAAGCAGAAGGTCAAAAGAGACCTTTGGTTAGAGCTGAAGCACACTCCCCTCCAGAGCCAAGTCCACAGAGGAGTGCAGAGATGCAGCCACAGTAAAATACACACTTTGGGGACAAGTGGGCTCAAACATATCTTTTGCTTTACCTCATTTCTAAGATCCACTGACACCAGCAGCACAAAGGAGTACAGTAATAAAATGGCCTGGTATTGCAGGGTAGTGCTTTCAAAATACAAATGCTGTGTGCCTGCTAAGGATGTCATAGCAATTTACATGAGCTGTGGATATTGTTCAAACTGGCTTCTTTATGCATGTCAAAGGCTCGAGGGTCTGCCACAGGGAGTCTCCACTCCCCATGGAAAGCCAGATTGGCCTGCCCTGTAATCTCTCACACCCAGTGTCTGCTGGAGGCTGCAAGGAGTCAGCTACAGCTTCATGGGGTGTCAGTGCCTCCCATCATTGGTCTGCCTCCAGCACAGCCAGGTACAATCATGGGAGTGGAATAAATGACCCTCAGCTTCTGCAGGACAAGACAGAGACAAGGCTGTCAAACTGCACGAGAGGCTCAGCACGATGGGTGGCCAGATCTTTTTGGTGTTTGTGACTGAAGGAGTCCACAAAACAAAGGTCCAAAGCCTGCTGCAAATACGCAAGCACTCACATTTACTACAGTCCTCCCCAGGTTTCTGAAGGCTGGAGAGTGATGCTGGGGTGTGTGTGGCTCTCTATGAACCCCACACTCTGGTGCTGTTCTTGCAGAAACCACGCTGCAAGGGAGGAAGGGACAGAAGAAGGGGGGACACGTGTCTGAGTCTCTGAGTCACACCCTGATGGGTCACACACACTGTGTACCCAGATTTGAGTGGTCCAGGGTCCAATAGTCTAAGTGTGCCCTTAATTATCTCCATGGTAACGGGTATGTACACAGCCACCCCTCTTATGCTGTATTCTCTTTGTGCATTGTAATTCATGGAACTGGTGTGCAGAGCCCAGGAAAAATGTCTATGAGATTTATTTCTTTCCTGAGAAAGCTGCAGAAGTGACGCTGCTGACAGCTGCTGCTGGAGTTATAGATGCATCGGGGTAAAATACTGTGCTGAAAACCTTTCCCATGACCCAGTACAGAAGTAGTTTTTAAAGCAACTCAGCAATACACTTAGATGTCAACAGCAGCCTCTCAGCTACTGGAGAAAATTATGTGTGCAAGACTTCACTGCTGCCTTGTGCAGTTGTTCCAGTGAAGTCTGACTTTATGTAATCAGCGAGAGTAAGTGCAAGGGAAGATCCAGGGTGGGGAGAGATAGGAAAGGCAAGAGAATAAGCAGCAGTTATCCAAGACCACAAAAGCCAATTTCCTGGTGTTCCATCTACCCATGAACTGAGTGTTCTGCAACCAAATCACCCTCAAAGTCTCAGCCAATGTTTTTTTCTGACCTCACCTCATCTAGAGAAGTCCAACCATTACAGGTATCCAGGAAGAGTTTACTATATGTACCTGCAAAGAAGTGCAGGAGAACTTTAGCGTCACCTCTTACTCCTACCACTGACCAGTGTAAGTCACACACTGTTAACAGCAGTATCTAATTTATGGATTTTCGGGATAAATTAAACAGAACAAACTTACAAAAGCTTTCCCTCAGAATCTCCCCATGTCCTGCAGAATACTCTCCAACAGCATGTGATCACGGCTCTTGAGCCAAACAAAGAAGTGAGGCTACTGTCTGGTATCTCCCGAGACCTTTCTGTAGCAATATCCCAGTAAATTCATGCCACAAAGATAACCAGTTTCAAAAGCTCTGACACTTTTAGGATCAATTAATCTAGGGATTAGATTATTTCCTGCAGATTCGGGAATACTGTTGCTGCATCTTTGGCCACCTTTTGCTTCTTTTTCTTCTTCATCCGAAGGCTGTTCTGCTTGCTACCTCAGGTTACTCCTTTGTCTACACAGTCTTAATATGATGGTAGTAAGTATGAATGGCTAAAGGTCTCCATGTTCCTCTATAGCAATCTCCCATACTGTCTCCATTTTAGAAGAAAATAAATACTGGAAAGAGCTCTCGTCACCACAGAGGAATTAGTAGGCTGCAAATGATTCCTTTAAAAGTGAGATACAGCAAGATGCAACTAATAAAAGTGGACAACTAACAGCCAAAGTGCTCTCTTCCCCATTAGTTCAGACCCAATTGTGAGGCACTGAGGGTAGGTGATGCTAGCATGTAACCCAAACACATTTCTACCTGTTTCCTAATGGCCTAGCACAGACCAGCACTACGATGCCTGTGGAAGAGAGAGCACAGCGGATCACAAAAACATGGAATCACTTAGGTTGGAAGAGACCTTTAAGGTCACTGACCCCAACCACAGCCTAACCCCTGCACAACCGTCCCCAGTTGTGCTTGGGGATGTGGTCTCACAGCAGACTAGGATTTAGCAGACTTGCCTTTAATCAGGCAGCTCAGTTCAGAGCCAGCTCAAATAAAGGCGCCTCACTAACAAAACACCCCACATCTCGACCACAGAGAACTTGCATCAGGAACTCTGCAGATGAAGCTGAAAAACGTAGCAATTTACAAGCAGTTAATTGGGCTGTAAGGACATTTACCTTTTATCTGAAAATGATTCATGAGACACCCCTACAAAGTGTCAGACACCAGCAAAGCGGTTCATCTGCCATTGATAACCCAGCACTGCCGAGCCATCAATAGTCATTTGAGTACTCCTAAAGTAAATTTCGCTTCATCTTCATTATTTTCTGTATTGAAAGACCAGAGACATATTCATGGATGTTTATGCAATGGTAAGAGAGCACGGTATTGTATGTTTTATTACACTACCAAAGCAGAATCTTGTTCAGACACTGCTAGCATATAATTTCTGTCTCTCTAAAAGCTGGAAGGCAATCATTAGCATGTTGGATCTGGCAAGTTCATATTATCTATCTGGTAATTACAGAAAGATGGAGAAGCCTTAAAAAAATACCTTCCAACTTCTGCATTTACTACACACCTGATCAAAATACTATCAGCATTACTTAAATTCACACGTCTTTCCCATACACCATTATTCAGAACACATTAGTGTCAATATTAAATGCATTAAATAATTATTAGACCCATACTGACTATATTTTTTCTACCTTTCCAGCTTCAAAATTATAAAAGTATGCAACAACCTGGATGACAGAAAACATTTTGTTGACACTGATGACAAGCCAGGCTATGTGGTAATTTGTTGGGCATTACTAGCCCAAAGAAATGCTACAATACAGCTCTGGTTTTCCAAAATATGTATACCATGAGGCAATGCTATTCAAACTGTGGCAGCATCAATGCATTAAACACACACAAAAAGATAATCCCATTCTCCAGAGACTGATGTAGGAAAGAACAGAGAGATGAGAGACAAGGGAGGGTGTAAGGGCATACATATGCATACGTATACAAAGTAACTGGGATGACTGGCCTGTGTCTTGTTATCTTATTTATTCATGCTTCAGGTAAAGAGGAGACAAGAAGGTGCCAGAAGATGGCAGAAGCTGGGACAAGATGGCTACAAAAAGAGCTGGAAAGAGAAATCAAACTGAGCAAGGGCAGTCAGGCCAGCAAGGAGAAACAATGAACTAAGAGGTTCAGTGAAAACCAGCGATCAGGGTGAAAAAAACCCACCAAATGTAAGGCTAAAACTGCTGGGAGCAGAGGGGTGCAGGGAAGGCCTTTGAGATGCTTTGGTTGTTCTGTCTCTGGGCAGGGGCTTCACACACACCAGCATCTCAGGGGCCTCCAGTTAAGCCCCATGTCATAGCCTGAATGACAACGACAGAAATGGCAGGGCTCCTTATCTCTCTGGCTTACGCACCACTTTAATTACTCTGGTTCTGCCAGCCCTGGGCGGGCTGTCCCCACGGGGCTGTCTGCCTGGCTTAGGGCCAGCATGAATAACCAGGGGTGTCCCCAGGGACCCCTGGCTTCTACTCCAGGCCCCTGCCTGAGCTGCAGCACCACCAACCCCCATCCTGACCCCCTGCTCCCTGTTTTGTTTGTTTTTTTCCAAAGAGGCCTTAGGGTGAAGGTAGGGCTACAGAGGCTACCATAAAAGCATGTCAGCACATGCACCCAGGCCCATGCCAATTCCCAAAACCAGAGCAACAAACAAACAGATTCAGTTCGCGAGGTAGGTGCTTGCCCAATTCAAGGGGCTCAGTACATATGTTATAACAAGATGCTGGAACCACAGCCTGGTCGCATTTACATGAAGAAATCATTTTATGCAAATCTGCTTTCCATGAGTGAAGCCCATATAGGAGAGGAGAAGCAGCGCTGTACGGAGATTCATGATGCATGGCAGATGGGCAATTTACGTTAAATCATACAGTTCGGTTATACAAGACATATAACCTGGGGAGAAAGTGTGTAGCTTCAGAGTCATAAGTTATTTATAAATAATACAGCCTTTTCATGAAATATCCAAAAGGCCAAGCACCCGTTTTCCCCTTATTTTTCTCCGCTTCCACAAATCAGAGGGAAGCTGAAGATGAATACCTTGTCAGGAATGAGCTGCTTTGGGCAGAACGTGCACTTAGATGGTGGAGTTAGTTAGGAACATGCAGGCAGGGCGGTAGGAACTGAAGGCAGCAGGGCTGCTGTCCCCATCCAACTGGGAGCAAAGCCCCAAAAGTGAAAAGGAGGGAGCTGGAGTGGGCTGAGGAGGGAGAAACTGCCCTCCTGAGAGCTCGCACCCTCCCAGGACTGTCACTGCCAGTCCATCTAAAATCACTGCTTGCTCTCCACTAAAAATCTCAGGGTGTTTTAGGTGAAATCCAGTGCTCAGACTCGGGAATCACAGCTGTGGCAGCCATGTGCGCAGCGTGTTTTGTGCCAGCAGCACCTTCTCTTTGGAGCGCTGGCTGTGCCCTGCACAACACACCCTGGCACCTCTGTATTCAATTCTCTGTCCTCCCGTTGTGGTGCCTCAGCAGCCTGACACCTCCTCATCTTCATTACCCAACACACCACCTGTCCAAATTCCCCTGCAATGACCAATTCAAACTAACTTCTCATTTTTCTGCCGTGCCTGGTGACCCTGCTTGCCCATCAGTCCTCTAGATGCATACACAGTTCATCCTTACCTTTTATGTTGCAGGCTCTTTGCACTTCAAAGTCCTTTTCAGATCTTTATGCTCAGTTTGCATTCAACTCAGCGCAATCTGGCTGGGGTGTTTTTGTTGGAATCATCACGGGCAGATACCCATATGCTCAAGGATATCTTCCCAGTCTGAGTAACTCCTAACATTTGTGCTTTCAGCAGACCACTGTTTCTGCTTGCTTCTACACAGATGCTAATACCTTATGTGACTTTTACAATGCGTCTCAGCAGCCTCCCATGCTCACCCACCCTGAGGATATTCATTTTCTCCCTCCCAACTTTCTCCTGTTTTCAACCAGGCTGTGAAACAGGGCTTTGCACGTACAATCCCTCCGAAGGCACACCAGGGTATGAACATGCAAACTCCAAAGGGATAAGAAATCTACATTTTTCATTATTATGGAAATCTTCTCAATAGCTATTGCTCATGTACACTTTGGTCTGTCAACTTCTGCAACCTTTTGGTTAGCAATGAGGGCTTCTTTCTGAATGTTCCTAGATATTGTAAAATTAATTAAAATGCCATATGAACTCAAATATTCCCAAGCATTTTTTTGATTTCCCACATCACAGACTTTAGGTACCAAAACCAAGAAACAAAAGGAATATTCCTCTTGGTAAAACTTGTTCTTAACTAAGGAAGGAATATTCATCTTGGTAAAACTTGTTCCCATCTAAGTCTACATCTATTTCCCAGGTCACATTTTAAAAGAAGAAATTTTCACCCATTTTGCAGCTCACTAAGGTCTTAGCTACTCTATCACACATGCAGTGGCTGCTCCTGAAGTCACTGATGTTGTGAGTATATTCCAAACTTAAATGATCCCTAAGCTCTCATGCATGCCTGTAACTGGGGAGGATGACCTGTGTAAAGGCTTGGATTTCATCCTCTCCTAAAATGGAAACGCTTCATCTCCTTTGGGAAAATCAAACCATGTACATTAAGACTGATCCTCTTTCACCTCAAAAAAAACTTTATCCCTGACCTGGAAAGCTTGTTATGGTCTCCAAGGATTGCACTAGAACAATAGTCTTTATGTTGAGAAGGCAGCCCCAGTATATCTAAGATCAGGCTCTTTGTGAATTACAAAAACCACAAATAGGAAATAAATTTGTGTGAAAAAGGCCTCAGTCTTTACTTTGCAAACAGAGAGTCAGGGGATAAAACTAGATTGGACATCAATAGTCAAAGGGTAACTCTACTGCCCCACTAACAAAGATTAAAGCTATGCCTGTAATTAAAACAAAATTAGCTTGCAAGCCAAAACAAGAAGGCCAAGGTCACCGATAAGAGCTCGGCTGCTCCCGCCTGCGTGACAAGCACTGTGTGTTTGGGGGAGTCAGTTTCCAGGCGGCTGGAAGCACACAGTGGCACCCTGTACAGTCCTGACTTACAGCAAAAGCCCTCTCTGTAGGCTTGTGTTGATAAAAGCCTCCTGCCTTGAGTCTTGGATATGATACCGCTTACGGACTGTTAGTAGGGCAGCTAAGCTCAGCACCTCCTCTGCTCTTCTGTGGGGGCACATGGGACATGATGCCAGCCACAAATGGCTTGGAAACAGAGCTTGTGAGAACCAGGTCTGACAGGAGAGGAAATACTTAAAAAAAGGACAAGAGGCTTGCACAATAAGCATTATTTGTCCAACATTTTACAGGCTCAGGTCGCTGCAAAGAATGAGATTATTTCTTTATTTTTCACATCTGTGGTCAGAACACAGATGAAACAACAGCTCTTCTGCACACATCCTGCAGGAACAGGACACAGTGACAGGTACTGCATCCCTACTGTACAGTCCAGGGAGCATGTAAGAGATTTTCTGTTTTAAAAACAGAAGGTGGAAAAGTGGGAATGAACTGAGAAGCAGGTAGAAGGTGCCAAGAACATGTCGCTATCCTTTTTTTTCAGTGAGAATGGATAATCTTTTTCACATTTTTGAAGAAAAAAACTAGAGAACTGTTAGTTTAGAACAGGCTCTCTTAAAAATCCAACAGTCTCTCTGCAAAGAAGGTGGCACAGAGGTAGTCCTACCACCCATCCAGCACAACTGCTTAAGAATGTAATTGATGCTGTCACAGAATCACAGAGCGATGATGCAGGAAAGGACTGGTCCAACCCCCCTGCTCAAACTGGGACACCTAGCTGGCTTCCCAGGACCATGTGCAGACAATTTTCTCAGTATCTCCAAGGATGGACACTCCACAGCCTCCTTGGGGAAACCTGTGCCAGTGCTCAGTTACACTCACAGTGGAAGCTTTTCAGGTATTCAGAGGGAACATCTCATATTTCAGTGTGTGCCCATCACCTCTGGTCCCATCACTGAGCACCACTGAAAAGAGCCTGGCTGTGTCTTCTTTGTACCTTCCCACTAGGTATCTATGGACATGGATGAGATGCTCCTTGAGTCTTCTCTTCTCCAGGTTGAACAGTCCCAGCTCTCTCAACCTCTCCTCATATGAGAGATACTCCAGTCCCTTAATCATCTTAGTGGCCCTGTGGGACCCTCTCCAGTAAGTCCATGTCTATCCTGTACTGGGGAGCCCGGAACTAGACCCAGCACTCCAGGCATGGCCTCACCAGTGCTAAGCAGAGGGTCAGTATCACCTCCCTCCACCTGCTGGCTATACTTTGTCTAATGCATCCCAGGACATCATTCACCTTCTCTGCCACCAGAGCACTTTGCTGGTTTATGTTCAAGTTGGTGTCCACCAGGACCCCCAGGTCATTTTCTGTGGAGCTGCTTTCCAGCTGGTCACCCCCAGCACATACCAGTGCCTGGGCTGTTCCTCCCCAGCGGACAGGACTCTGCATTTCCCCTCATCCTGGTACCTACCTCTCAAGTTCACATTTTGGATGTGGGATAACTCCTAGCTGCTCTCCGCAGCAAAGTCAAAGCTGACATCCCCTGGATGCAGCACTGATCAGCTGGGATGGCCACAGGTACAGATGCCCCACCAGAAGCCAGACTCCTCAGGATATAAACAACCTGTGGTCCTCAATCCCACATTGGCTACATCCTCCTGCAAGCTCCACTTCACAACCTGCACTGTATCAGCATCCCCTAATTTAAAGCTCAAATTGCCAGACTGCTTTTGGAAGTTAACCTTCTCCTGCATCAAACTGCTGGGGCTGAGGAACAAAACCCCATGAGGGGATCATGCCAGAGAGTGAGACAAAGGCAAGGCTGAGTTTGCAGTGTGAGCCTTTGGCAGCAGCGCTCCTCTGCCGCTGAACTGAAACACCAGTTGCAGGAAGCAAAAGCAGCACTGCACTTCTCCCTGCCACCAAAACCTGGCTCTTTAGCACATGACTAAATTAATCAGCACTAATTATTTTATTTATTTCATTTTTTTACAAGAGCTTGTTTCTATCTGCATAAAACCAGGCTGATATTGACACACAGAGCAGGCACTGGAGCAGTACTAAAACCAGGTATAGCTAGGTGTCTAAAAGGCATACACATCTCTCAGCTCTGGCCATTCATGTACAGCCATCTTCACACTGGTTTTTCCTGAATTCAGTTTTCCTAAGTGTCAGCTGTTCATGACCTGGGAGCTGGGTTTTGATTAAATGCTGGACACTAACATTTCGGAAAGCTGGTTATTATTCACTGACAGATAGCTTAAGCACAGAGATTCACAAGTGGGTTTTTTTGTGGTCTTTGATTCTGCTAGACTCAGGTGAAAGGAAACCTTTTCTCTTTAGAGCTGTTGCTTTTTTTTTAAGCAACAGTGTAAATAATTATACAGGCTAATACTTAACATAGGAAATAGGACTGCTCTGTGGAGCAGGGCACATATCATGCCAGGTGGAACAGAGAATCTGCAGTGTCTTGGAAATTCTCCTTCCCAGGGCATCACAGCACTGTAACATGATTTCTGCCTAGTTCAGAAAACCAAGTGCAGACAAGTTTTCTTGCTTACTGCATTTCTTGAATAAAATATTATTTACTGCTGATTAGAACTGACAACTCACGCTGGTTTTACTATTGTCCAAGAACTAATATTTCAAGAAGTCCCTCAGCTGGGAGAAGCAAAGAAGTGACAAAAATCAAGCAAGGGTTTCCAAATTCCCAGACTGCCAACCACAAGGTCCAAACCTTCAGGACTTTGGTGTCCAGGAGTATCTTCAACTAACTCCTGAGGCCACCTTGCTTCTGCACAGAGCTATGTCCTGTGCTATAGCCCAAAATGCCAACTGCATCCTGGGCTGCATCAAAAACTGTGACCAGCAGGTCAAGGGAGGTGATTCTGCTCCTCTGGTCTTGTGAGACCCCATTAGGAGTACTGCATCCAGCTCTAGGGTCCCTGGTACAAGAAGGACATGGACCTTGTTGGAGCAAGTCCAGAGGAGGGCCACAGAGATGATCAGAGGACTGGAGCACCTCTCCTAGAAAGACAGGCTGAGAGAGTTAGGCTTGTTCAGCCTGGAGAAGAGAAGGCTCTGGGGAGACCTTACGGCAGCTTTTCAGTACCTGAAGGGTCCACCAGGAAAGATGGAGAGGGGCTGTTTATCAGAGAGCATAATGACAGGACAAGGGGTAATGGCTTTAAACTAAAAGGCAGCAGATTTAGGTTAGATATTAGCAGGAAATTCTTCACTGTGAGGGTGGTGAGAGACTGGCATATGTCTCCCAGAGAAGTTGTGGATGTCCCCTCCTTGGTAGTGTTCAAGGCCAGGTTGGATGAGGCTTTGGGTGACCTGGCCTAGTGGTGGGTGTCCCTGCCCATGGCAGGGGGTTGGAACTAGATGATCTCTGACGTCCTTTCCAACCCTGACCATTCTATGATTCTTTGATTCTATGGCTCCAGTACTTCTGGTCTGTGGTCCACAGCTGGGAATAAAACCCTCAGGTTTCCTGCCTCCAGAAAACCCCCAAGAGAAAACTCCTGGTGCTCCATGGTCTGGCACCTGCCCTCCACTGCCAACATCTCTGCAGGTGATAGAAAACAGGACATGGCCAGGTAAGCCCATTGAATCCAGACCACTATAGTTTGGGAGTCCCATAACTTGTTTCACAGGTCAGGCTTTTCTTCCCAGGACATCTGTGGGCATTGGTGTGCCTGATGTTTGTGCACACTACGCCTGAGCGCTGAATAAATGTGAAACACTTGAATGCTGAGTTATTTGCTATCTGCTGCCTTTGATGAGTAAATACTTTAGCTAATTTCCTCAAAATAATGCCCCTCCCTGTTTTTGTGGGAAACCAGTCTTCTGCTTTTGGGCTGGTTTGCTGTCCCCAGTGCTTCTCCAAAGCTGTTTTTTAACCAAACCTTTTGAGGAGGACAGTAACAGAGATCACCTGAAAACCAGCATTCGTCAATTCATCGTAACTGGTCGGACCCCACAGCACAACACGCTCCCATAACCAGCCACAAACACCTCTCCTTCCCCTACCATCTACCCAACCTTTACCACTAATCAATTCCTGACGTTTGTTCTTCCCAGACATAAGATGGACTTGCTGGGCAGAATTAAAGATGGAGTTACAACTGACTGAAGGCGTCACTCACACAAATTACAGTACACAACCGATACTGAAATGTAAATCAAGAGTATGAAATTAAATCTTCATGTAAAGAATAGGGGGAAAAAAAGATTAATTCTTGCTTTCACTTCAGTCAATATAATTGACTGGAACATCAATTAAAAAGATTTGACAGACTGGCCAACAAAATGCCCTGGAAAAGCGAACGGTTGTACTGTGCCCCTACACAATTAGCATAAAAACACTTCCCAGTGCATTGGCAAATTTTTTCCAAATTCAGCTGCTCCCATTTGACTACCAAGGACATAGTTAAGAAAAGAGATAAAACAAAAAGGAAAAGAAAATCACATTAAAGGAAACAAAAAGGAAAAGAAAATCACATTAAAAGACTCAAACTGCATTAACAGATAATATTTAAAGTGCAGATTCATTATAGGTGGTCTATAAGTAACTGTTTACCTCAGGTCCACATGCATAATGCCACATGCTACTGTGCCCTTGAGCAATGAATTAATCCACACAGAAAAGCTCTGTGACAAGTCACATCACAAGAGTCACGAAATGGAGGTCACTGTGCCAGCTAGCAAATGACACATTAAAAAGGGGGAAAAAAAGGCAGAAAATGCTCTTTATACTTTCCACTTCACTATGAACGTGAGGGATTTATTTCACTAATCCATGGCTGGCAGTGTTGGGTCTACTCAGAGCTGCAGAGACGGAGAGAAATATCCAATTTTCAAATCCCCTCCAGCTACATAAAGGTAAGAAAGAAGAAGGCTTCTGCCTCCGCTGAGCAGTTATTGCACCACTGCCTGCATTAGGCCAGCAATGTCTTCTGACAAGGCTCAATTAGAGGCAGGCACACCTCACCAACGGCTTCCTCCTGTAACTAGGACAGTCAATTAAGATGGCCAAGATATTGCCAAAACACATGGCATGCCCATTTGCAGGTGATGTTGCCTGCCCGATGACAACGTTACATCCCTACGCGAAAAGTGGGAGGGGGAGAAACTACCCAAGCCCCCTTGCCTATCCAAAAGCAAGCCTAGTCAGGCTATTTAAGCATCAGGTTGCAATTTACCCTTCTGGGGCTAAAACAGTGCTCCTTTGTGCCAAGTGACTAAAAACAAGGCAGTATGCGCCTTTGCCTCAAAGTGTGAGCCAGAACACATATATTTGATCTGGCCTTTCTGTATTTTTTTCTTTTTTCCTTAGGCAAGCAAATCTATAAAGCCTCTCATCTAATGTGTTAGATTAATAAATGATGAAGCTACAAACAAGAGAGCCCCAACCTTCTATGATGCGTGCTCAATTATTCTCCATTTAACAAGAGTAAAGGAAAATGAAATTAATTTAAACTCTATAATTGCCAAACCAAATGACACAATTTTGCCTATTGTAACAGACCAAACCAATAAATTTACATCCACTGAATCATCGTAAAAAGTGTAATTTTTACTCTGAGTAACTTTTTGTGATCTATTAGCTTCCATCCCTGGAAAAGCACCTACCAAACATCGCAGCAGAGGCCATGGAGGTCATGCTCTTCTCCATAACAAGGCTCTGGATCAGAGCTACTTTTAAGCTGAGCTCTCTGACAGCATTTCAAAAGAAAATGAAATTGTATTTTGGAATGTGCTTGGTGAATATGCTTTACTGAAGTAAGTCTGGAGGTTCTCTTACTGTTTGTAGGCTCTAACAGTCTGAATGCTGGTCTGTGGACTCTACTAGAAGGAAAAGTAGCTACTGTTTATTAAAGGGTGAAACTTCTGCAGGCAATGCCACAGGACATCACCTTCAACACCATCAGCAGAAAATTCTTCAGTAATCCCTTTTTGCATCTCTCTTACACTCCTGCCTCTTAAACCAAGTGGTACCAGCCTGAGTAGCAGCAGGTGAGAGACCATGGCGTAGGCACCAGTACTCCTCTGTACCCCTCACTCCCAAATTCTCACCCTACTTCCACTGTTCTTTCTAACTCTTGCTCCCATTGCACGTGTGACCCCTTCACTAACTCTCCCCCAGTATGACACAATCCCCAGAGGACTTCAGGCCATCTTTCTCTGTGTATCTCTTCCATTTTGACATCACCTTGCTTGGACACGAGTAACAAGGGCTACCAGCAGCACCCCCGGTGAGGTCTCTCTACAGCCCCATACGGTGGCACTAGCCCCTTCATACATCTCTGGGAACAGCTTGCCTGAGGCAACCTAAGATATTCCTTTGCCATTTTTTGTGGGCACACCCCAGGGGTAGCTCACAGCAACCAGGCAAACAAGCACATCCAGGTCTTTCTCTCCTTCAGTCACTTCCCAACGACGCATCTCTAATCCCTTTGGCTTCAGCTGCAAAATTCCCATTGATTGATAATGGATTTTCCACCGATGTAGAATCAGGCACTTCGACTACTCCACCATGAATTAACAGCATAGAGCTCTGTTAATCTTTTATAAGCAAGCTTAATCTTTTGGTTTGTAGAAGAAGGAGCGAAGGCACCCCTTTTCTGCAGCATCGGGCAGAATGTGACTATCATTTCAGACGTTTTCTTCTCATTTTATTTGACTGAAAATGGTATTTTTTTGGTAAGACACAAATCCAGGGAACACCGCAGATGCACACTTCTGCCAGGCACAATAGGAAAGAGTTTGAGCTATCAATCCTGAAGCTGAAAGCTGGGATCAGCGCCCTGGGACTTACAGTTACTCCACAGAAAGTGCTGTCAGCTGGAAACAGCAGACTGACAAAAGCCTTTATGGCATTCACCTTTCAATTAAACAAGAGTAACGTGTAGAACCTCACATTAAATAGCTGTAAGATTTGTAAGGGCTCCTGCTCGATGAGGTGATTTCAACATTTCCTGTACATTAGCAATAGTTAGGGCTATTAAACTGCAAGCGAGTATTAGCACCTTTAAAGATTGTTACAGAACTTGGCTAATAACTCTAAAGCAATCAAGTCATCAGAAAGACGAACTGATTTTACAGTAAAACACCGTTTCCATTAAAATCAGATTTTGTTATATCAACTCAAATATGTTTTATTAAGTCCGTGGGTAGCAGAACGGCTCTTCTTTTTCACAGGAAAGGAAACTCATCACTACAATTAAACATCTGGTAAATAGGAGCTCAATCATGCAAACCCTTACTCAAATGAGAAACCACTGTTCACGAAGACTTGTCCCACTGCAGTCAACAGTCTGAGCAAGGATACTTAACCACAGTAAAATCTGGAAAGATCAAGCCCAAATATCACAGCTGTAATTGGTACTGCACATCAAACAGCCCTTAATTTGATGTCCTATCCTGCCGTGCAACAGATGCAAACATTTCATTGATTTAGTAATTCATCATAAGCTCTGCTGCTATGCGAGGACAGAAAGAAGTCTTAAATACAGAGGCTAAGCAGTTCCTCTAAAACACCAGAATGCCACATATCTCTGTAGGACAATAAAATGTTTACCTTTTGTCATGCATTTCATTGCTGCTGTTTAGCTGGGTGACCTTTTGAAAGGAGCGGTGGAGGCTGACGTACACCTTCATTAAAGCAGCTCCCCGTTCTCTTCCCCTCAGCCGTGAGAACAATGAGCGTGGGAGGGAAGAGGTGAGCAATCCACGGAGTAATGAAGAGATTTTGTTTCAGAGGGTTATCAATTATTTATGAGTGAATCCCCACATGAACACATCGGAAGCTGAACGGTTTTTAATACGTTTCACTTCTGTACACATGGCACAACACAACTAGACGTTACCTAAATTGGATGTCTGACTATTTGAGGTGTCAAATAGTGAGCTGAATCTGGACTTCAGTAAATCGCTGTTGTGTTTTTTGAAGTACAAGAATCTGCAAGACTTAAAGCTCTTTCTCAAAGTTCCTCCAACACTCACAAAAGTCATTCTTCATACTACTTCCCACACAAGATCCGAGCAAAGAAAAAGCTCATACTGAAGAATCCATGTAATTATGTCAACACAGTTGTCTAAATAGTCTAATATTCAACTTTCAAACACTTGCAAGCATATTGCCCCGCTACAAATGGAATGTTATTCCACAATGGAATTAAATGGACCTGAACTTTTCCTATTAAGAAAAGACCATAATTTGGTCTTTTCCTCCAAAACAGGATTTATCCTTTCAAAACAAAGCATTTGCCCTTAAAGTAAAATTGTTTTATAACTATGCTTTTTAAAGAGAAGAGCCAAAGACTCTTTCTGTGGCATGGGAAACACAAACATTGCACGTTGATCTTTTTCAGGACACAAGGACAGTGAAACCAAACAGCTGTGTTTGCCAGGCACCCCTTAGCTTTCCATGAGAAGTCATTATCCATTTACAAATGCTGTCATTGAAGAGTCCTGCTGCAAGTCTCAAAATGAAACCAAATACACTGTCACACAGTGAACGTCCAGATCTGGAGAGCTGTTCTTTGAGCTTCTCTTTCCCACAGCTTCCAAGCAGCAAGATGCTGCCAGAGTCAACTCCACCTCCGCAGCTGCACTTCAATAATTGTGTCTACAGCAGCCGTCACGACGGCCCCAAGGCCACCTTTATCACCAAATTCAAGTACTCTGTGAGCCCAGGAACCAGGATGGGACACCTCTAGGGCATGCCTTGAAGAGCAAGCCCCCTATGCACATAAGTGTCAGGCCAAGAAGTCAGGCTGCCCCAGGGGTGGGCTACCAGCCATTCCACTTTTTGAGGGGCTCTCCTGATGGAGCCTGGGCTCGGCAACAAGGCACTGAACCCATCTGCAGCCATGGGGGAGCAGATAGCAGCCTCTGCAGGCTTGCCCACTTTTGAAAGCCTCATCCACAGGCTGCCTTCTGAAGGGAGAAGCTCATCAAATACAGTGTTTTAAACCACACGTGGAACAAACACTTCCTGCTTTTTTCTTCTGGGGAACCACAGAAGAGCTGGGGCTCTAGTGCACTCTCTGCCCCTTTAAGCTGGCACACAACCCAGCACCTCCACAGCTCCAGTCCTATCCTAGCCTGACTAGACTAAACTACTCCAGCACCAAAAAAAGAAGCCACTTAGAAATCCATTTTAGATTTGTTTGCATTACTTTGGAGGGTTTGTTGTGTATTTGGATGAAAGGAGCCCATTAAGTACATCTATATTTACTTCATTACACTGTGGCTCTTGAAGTTAGATGAAAAGATTTACTCTGGCCAAGTTTGTTTATTCATCAACATCAGCTAAGATACGTTTTCAAAGGCTCATCCTCATTGCATTTACATGAAAGCACGCAGATTATTTTTTTCAAGGGTTTTATCACATTCTGAGAGCTGGAAAAGGACAAAAGAAACTTTTGCAAGGATTACAAAATCAAGGATCAGCGTAGGAACATTTCCTACCATTTCCAGTTATTTATGGAGGGGAGGAAAATCACTCCTTCCCACCTGGAGTCATCCTCTCTCAACCTGAACATGTATCAACAGCCACAAGCTGTAAGTTGATGATCAATCACCATGCCCCTAGCTTAGATAATGGAGATTGGCACATGGCTTACCCGGGGACACTGGAAGGGAAGAGTTAACCCCATCTGAAGCACAAGAGCTTAAGCAAATGTAGTGTCCCCAGTTTCTAATTTTTCCATCTGCACTTTGAGAAAAACAGGGTTTTTTTCCCAGTGGCGTTGAAGAAGAGCACTTCACAACTGATAGGAAAGCATTACATAGAAATACAGCCCACCCCGACCCACCCCACTGCACAAGTCCTAGCTGTCACTGAAGGAATCCGAACGTGACTTGGTACTTGCATGCCTTTAGTATCAAAATGTTATCCCCAAGTTACACAAATATTTAAATGACATTTATGGACAGTATCTTCCCTCGTGAGTTTTACTTTCCCACGGAAGACTTCCAGAGTGATTAACAATGCTGATCTTTATCCTTCACACTGACTATTCATTCATCCTTTCTAAAAGGAATACTGCTCACATACGACCCAAGAGGGCTGTAACAAGGCAGTATTTATCTGCCCTAATAATCTACTGTCGCTGCTTTAATTAAAACTTGGTTATACTGCATCCACAAAGGAAAGGAACACCTTCTGTCACTCATCATTTTCACCTGACAGCTGTGCTTGGTGCACCTTTGCAGGAGCGATCTTTGGAAGTCTCACCACCCGCAGCTCATCCTCCCCAGTCCAGGTAACTGTGGGCACAGGGTTGTAAAAAAAACCAGAGAAGAAAAGCTGAGTGAAGCCGCAGAGGAGTTTGGAGCCTGGGGACCCCGGTGAGTCACTAAGCACCTGTGGGTTGGTGTTTACCTGGTTTATGACCACGGCAGCACTGCCAGCACGCTCTTTTGGGGAGGTGAGGGGCCAGGGGGAAGGTGAGCCAGTGTCCAGCTCACAGCACACACCCCCATGAGATACCTACAGAGAAGCTGAGGCTTAACATGGCAGTTCAGACCTTGAGGGGTACGAGGATGGAGATGGGGAAACAGCAACCAAGAACATCTCAACTCCCTTCAGTAAATTTGCAGCCAAATCTTCAGGCTCCAGCTTCCTCGTCTGTGCAGCAGGATTTTACAAGGCCTCCAAGAGCCCACACAGTGATATCAAAGTCTGGAGTTTATTACAAGCAGTATTACAGAAATGAGCATGCACTGCTTGCCCTTTCCACGCTTTAACCAATGTAAGCAGTATCTGAGGAGACACACCTTTAGAAACATATCATTTTGCCAAGGAAGAAGCCACCCTGAACTGCCTCACCAGAACAAAAGCTTTTTTGGCATCATTATACACAATCCAAGACCTGTAACCTGCACCTCGCAGCATATCTGAGATGCAGGGGTGGGCACCGAGCAGCCAGGGCAGCCTGCCTGCCAGCCAGGGGCTGTACAACCAGGGCCTCATCCAGCACGTCTTCCTGCCAGGTGGTCACCCAGGAGGGGCTCAGGACTGCCACTGTCATTCATTCAGCTGACACTCAAATTCAGGAGGGGGCTCTCAGCCCCAGTTTGGCAACTGCCTGGTGAGGTCAAGCCTCAGCATGCACTGCCCCTTCACCCTGCCTGGACTCACTCCCTCCCGGCCGCAGCGTGGCCACCATGCTGCAACACGCTTGCCTGCCCACTGCCACTCTGGGGCTAAGCTACCCTGGCACCCCAGCCCAAAATCTGCTCCATCTGAAACACCTGGAAGCAGAGGCATCACTACAGGAGCCTGGGTAATGTTATTTGAATGATTTATTGTTTCAATTAAGTGTTAAACAATGTTTTCAAGGCTTTGCAGTCTATTAATCTTATCCTTATGTTATATTTTGCAGTTACAAATTATATGGTGTTGGAACTACTCTGAAATGGCCCCTCTGTTCTCCATCCCCATCCTTACTGGAGATGGACAGTCTTTGTCCTCTTCCAGTCATTGAGCTCTACAGCACTTTAACATCAATTAGCTGATAAGCATTTAACTCCTTTGTGTGTCAAAGAAGTCCACACTGCCCCAGGAGAGTTCCTTAACCAAATACCACTGCACATCTAGTGAAGAAAACTTAATTGCATTTCTTGCGGATTCCTCAGACCAGCAGTTCTGAAAATATAAATTAGCCCTAGATTATTGAGCATTTCTTATTTAGGACTTGAACTCCAGCTGCCACTTTCTGATCAATGTAAAATTAACAGTAGGATAAATTTAGAGTTTAAGTTGTCCAGTAGCAGTCGTTTGTATACAACTCATGACCTAAAGCCATACTCACACTCAAATGCCTGGTGATGAGGCTTATGAGGAGTGTGCTGCCTGAAAACGCAATGGATGACCTGTGTCTTCTCCTCATTAAATGACTGAACAAATGCCAGGTGAGCTTGCTGAACTTCACACCCCACAACATTCACTCATATGAGCAATGTGGCTGACCAGCTTCTCATTCAAAAGTTGCAGATCTCCATTGCTGACCTGAATATTGATTTTATATTAATAAAACCCTGGGTTGAAATACCGGCTAAAGATAAAATTGCTCTTGCACTTCAGGCCCGCAAGGTGCCATGTATACTGTGCTCACTAGTTTTTGTCAGAGAGGGCAGAAGACACTCATCCCTTACAGGAGATGCTCCACAGGCTGCAGAATTTCACTGCTGTTAAATAAGCTAACACCTAAATGAATCCTTTCTCCAGCAAGGGAAGGCACTGTTGCTTTACTGAACCTGAGCACCTCACTTATATGTACATTTATCAGGGCAAAAATTTTCAAGCTGTAAAATAAGAAACCTTGGAATCTGACACTTCTTGTTCTCTATTATCTAAGAGAAACAAATACAGTAACAAAGTACTTCAATTTACCTACTGGGCACCTTTAGCAGCGCTTGCTTCTGGAAATTCTCTGAACAGACACCGCTCCAATCATCACTGAGCTGCAGCGCAGGCAGACTTCACAAGGACTGAGGAGGACTGGCTTCTGGTTTCACACAGTGCACGTGTTTTTTTCAAAGTTTAATTTAATAAAGTAAGAACTCTGGATTAAAGTTAATGCAGCATGGTGGATAGGAAGGGGAACAGTATTTTCTGCCAAAATTTTCTCCTTTCACTCTTTCTCTGCATTTATTGCTTAATGGCTCAGTATGATTTCAAAGGCCATTCCCTTTACAAATGTAATCAACTCAAGTATTCAGCACCACAGATGATATATTACTCTCCTTAAAACCAAATCTCCGAGGGACAGATTAGAAAGAAAGGTTAAAGAGCTCTATCATTCAAAGCATTATAGTCCAGGCACCTATAAATCACTACGTTTGTTTATTTAGGTAATTGGGTCCA
Organism: Gallinula chloropus; assembly: GCF_964237585.1. Classification (NCBI taxonomy): domain Eukaryota; kingdom Metazoa; phylum Chordata; class Aves; order Gruiformes; family Rallidae; genus Gallinula; species Gallinula chloropus. Next base: position 31,351,403 of record NC_140086.1, on the reverse strand, counting down.
TTAGTGTAGGTAACATTCAAGCGGCACAACTTTCTGGTACGACCCTTTGCCAGCTTTTTCCTTCCCCCGTTAGCAGCACTAAGGGAAATCACTGCTCCGAGCAGCACACACGGCAAATGATGTGTTAGGACCAATTCGTGCTTGCAGCTCCCTTCGCGAACGCTTTGAAAAGCCGCCCCTGCTCTCCCCCGGTGATCCCTTCCTCTTAAAAGAGTTCCCAAGACCAAGAGCAGATGCCACTGCGAAACGAACTGGAGTCTGTTACCACGTAATAGGATTTGAATGAAAATGTAGTTAAGGGTCTGACTTGCAGCAGTCGGAGCCGGGAGGAGCGGAGAACCCCGCCGCCCTGGGATGCCAGCGCGCTGCACCCGGCGAGCCGCACAATAACCCCGTCCGGGGGCCGGATCCTGCCCGCCTCGGACCGTGCCCTGCACCTGTGACCGCTGTGGCCGAATTATCCCTCCAGATGACCAGATCGGCCACCCCGAAGGCAGCACGGACCGCGGCCGGACCGGGGCAGCCCTGCGATGCGCGCCGAGCCCCCGCAGCCCTACGGCGGACCCGCCTCCCGCAGCCACGCAGCGACCCTCGCCCGCAGCGACAAGCACACCGCCACCCTCCTCCCCCTCCCCCCAGAAAAGCCCCCACAGACACGGCAACTTCGCGCACCGTCCGCAACTCACCGGGAGGTGCCGGCCCCGCGGAGAAGCGCGCCCAGGGATGCCGCCTACCACGGAGCGCTGCCCGCGGAGCGCAGCCCGCAGGGGCCGGGCAGCGGCGCGGCGCGGGCAGGGGAGGGAGGAGCAGCGGCAAGTTGCGGCGCGTCTCTCTCCTCTCCCCTCCCTTCCCCCGTCCTCCTCCTCCTCCTCCTCTCTCTCCCTCCCCCTCCTCCTCCCGGCAGGAGGGTCGGGGGGAGGCGGCGGAGAGGGACGGAGCGCGGCCGCGGAGCGCGGCGCGGGCGGGCGCGCGGCAGTGCGCATGTCCCCGCCGCAGAGAGCGAGAGGCGACCGATGCGGCGGCGGCGGCGCCGCGGGCGGGCAGCGCAGCGCAGCGCAGCAACCCCCCCCCCACGCCCCCGTGCACCGCAGCGCGCCTTTGCGGAGGCTGCGTGGGGCACGGCTGCTGCCGCATCACCTTGCTCCGCGGAGGCAGGGTGCGGGGGGACGGACACACGGACGTGCCAGCCGGCGCAGGGATGCCCGCCTTGCAGCGCTGCCCGCCTTGCAGCGCTGCTGGCGGCCCCGGGCCGGGGGAGTCTCGTCGCCCCCAAGCAGCAGCGGGGAGCGCGGGCGGCTCGTCGGCAGCTGGCGGAGGGCTGGGGCCGGCGGCCGGGGATGCAGCGGCTTGTTGGAGCCGCCGCCCCCGGCTGCCGCGCATAGGCGCCCCGTCTGCAGGCTGCTCGGCGGGAGGGTGCCCGGTGGCCACCCTGGAGAAGGAGGAAAAAAAGGTGACGCCGGGCGCCCTGTTATTTTTTCTCCGGTTAAGACAGGTATTGTGACAAAAGGGACGTCTGCGTCGTTCCTGGTGGCTTTTTAATGTTGTGCCAAGGTCTTCAAGCGAAAGAAATAACTGAATTTTACATGACGTAGGGAAGTGCAAGGACTTTGGGTGACAAGCACTGCATGAGCAAAGGCAGGAAAAGCTGCAAAGGCAAAATGCGTGCGCAGCAGATCTCAAGGGATTTTTTAGGGAAATTGCACAATTACTGTAAGTTTCCACCCAGATGTAAGGCTGACCTAACACCCAGTGAGTTTCTTGCCGGCTGAGAGCGAGTTCAAACCCCGTATTCCATTCTGCAGGAACATCGATGTCATGTGGCTGGCTGGAGGTTTGAGTCTGAATCTGTGTTTGGTGTTTATCAGGCAAGGATTTACCTATGCAGGAAGGTGCTGGGGGAAGGTCAGTTGGTTTGTTGAGTAATCCAAATACAGCAGTACCATCGGCATTTTCAGCTTCACCTAATCTTTCCCAAGATTACAGCTCAGTTTATTATCTCCATGTGCATCCATCCAACGAATCCTCCTCAGAATGGATCCTTTCTTCACCATCTTTCAGTATTGCCAGCTGTTGGGTTCCTCCATTCGTTTACTTTTTTCCCCTTCTTTTTTTCTTCTGGGCCATTATTAAGGTCTTTGTCCAACAACAACTGTCCTCACTGGGCAACACAGTCTATGTCTAGCCAAGTCCAGTCCCCCTCCATTTGTCCACATGGCCTCTGCAACAAAGCACACATTATTCTACTGTCAGCTCTGGTAGTGTCCAGCTGATGGTTGTCATTTTACAAACCTGGTGTTGCTTTTATTCTCTGTTGCTAAAGTGCTGCTATACCACTACAGTGACACATTGGAGCTGACCTAATGATGGCCTAATTTTTTCCGACTTCCTTCTCTGGTTTCTTTGCCTGTCCTCCTTGCAGAGTTCTCACCAAATCCTTCTATTAATAACAAGCAGGCTTTGTCAACCTGCTGACCTCTTCGTCCACATCCCACATGGTTACTGCAATGAACACTACTATCTGAAAGACTTTAACTCTTTCCCATCCAATTGTATTTGTTTCTTGTTGATGCAGTCGATGAAGATTTGCACGGGTGGAGTCTTCAATCGACACTTTGGTTCCATCTCCCTCATTTTATACCAGTGGTACCCCAGCTCTGCTCAAGGACTGTAGATGTCCTGTAAAGCCATGGTAGGCCATCACCACCATTTTGTGCTTCTGTAGCATTTTCAGTTTAAAGTATGAAACCGCATTGTGATTTATAGGAAAGTTTGGAGGCCAATAGTGGTGTGTAGGTCCAAGAACAATGAGAAGCAATGTTCTAGCAGCTACTGCCTTTTAGCTGTATCTTTTGGCATGGTTTGTTGTCATCAGCAAAATGCAGTTTTCTTTGAGTCTTCACAGGGGACACACAAACATGCCAGTACACTGAAACCCACAGGAACTTTCCATCTCTTTAAACTTGCTGTAGACGTTCCCGGTCCTCCAGATACGTATTTTATTTGGATTTCTTTAGACAAAAAACTTGCCAAAAAACCCTAAGCTAAATCAAAAAACATAGACGTGCTTTTGAACAGGAGATGCAACATACTGTATGAAAAGGGTATTACCAGAACAATTTATATTCTCATCTTAACCTATACTCCTGCTGAAATGTAAACAAAGCCAGAGGCAGCTCCGGGAAGTCTCTCCTTTGCCTCCAGCTCCATTGCCCTCCAGCTCCAAATGCCATTTGGTTTCATTTATCTTCCTCTGTATTTAAGAAGAAAACCATTATTACATATTTTGCTTTTAAATCTAGGAGAGTGGGGTTTGCTCATTAGCCAGCCTTTATATGCAGCACGCTGGCAAACATCAGGAAGGAAAGGGGAGATGCAGAGAATGAAGGAAAGGAGGTGACCTGCGATCTCTTGACAAAAGGGAAAGATCAACCATGGAGTCAAAACAGAGGGGTAGGTGGGGGGTGTAAAGGCGATGGATTGCAGGCAGAGATGGAGGAAAAGAACCTGGATAGGCAAGAGGTGCTGACGAAGTCTTTCCAAAAGGGCAGCAAAAATCAAGCACTGCTAGACGTGATTAATTCTGCACTCTGCAAGAGTGAAACTATTCCCTCCTGTCATTTCTGTGACAGGCACTCCCAAAGGCCCCAATCGCTGCTAGAGCTCCATTATCTGAGGCGTAGTGCCGATGCTTAAATGACGTGGTCCCTGCCACAAGGGCCTTACAGTTCAGCAGGAGCCAAAACGTAACAAAGGAATGTGAAAAACAGCATAAGGGACCCGGGGAGGAAGGAGGGCTGAAACCTTGGGAAGCCTATGTTATGCAACTCCAGAGTTATAATCACATAATCATACAAGATATCATATAATCATACAAGGAAAATGTAGCAAGCCACCCTCCATCTTGTGTTCTTCTATTGCTCATTTTTCCCATTCGAGGAGCAGGAAGAATCAAGGGCCTGATTTAACCTTTTCCCCATGGGAGAAGGGAGAAGACAGCAGCTCATGTGACATAATCATCTAACTTCAGATGGGCAGCAGTGCTGGGTAGCAGTCTAACCCAACGATGGCTGAAACGAAAGCTGCATGGGGCTGCTCTCCCTTCTACACGAGAGCGGTGGCAAGGTGAAGCTGTATGTACAACCTTCACCCTGGCCTGGGCTGGGGTAGCCCCATCTCTGTCCCTTGTTCAGCCCCTGCATCCTACCGGCACACACCTTTGGAAGGGAGTCCGATGCAGGAGTTATTTTTGAGCTGGATTGGTTCCCAGCCCAGCTCCTGGTGAAGGCATACAAATTCCCTGGCCGGCCTGTGGGAAGGAGTGGTGAGGGCAGGCAGGGGTGCAGGCAGGGCTTGCAGGAACTGCTGGAGGGTTACGCTCCAGATGCACAGTATTGGCCTCAGCTGCGCTTGTGCAAAGCAGGTGGTTTCACTGAACTGCATTTTCAAATGTCAAAAAAAGGATTTAGGTACTCAAACTTAGACACTTTAGGTTTCAGTTTCACAGGGTGGTGTTCACCTCCACCAAACCGAGGAGGCCTGATCCCATAATTTCTCTTTTGCCAGCTCTTCTACCTATGAAGCCCTTTCCTCACCAGTGCTGTTCACTGACCAAGCAGAAACGTGACCCAGAGAGAAACAGCCATCTGGATTTCTGCTGGGTCAGTGAGTTGAATCAGCTCACAGGAAGTCAAATAAGCTCCAGAGCCACCACAAGTGAGGAGGCAGGGTCCTTGGCTGGGAAGGGGACTGGGTTAGGGGAGAAAGAAAAGGAGGAGAAGGAACAAGACTTCCCCCTTATGGCAAGAGCAAGTCATTGGATAAGTTTAGGTGGTTGTACATGCAGTTTTCGAGGTCAATTTATGTGTGTTAACCCCAGAACGCACAAACGGGGTGCTCTACAGTTTGCTGCAATCCCTAAAATCAAGTCTTTTTATATATATATAATAATAGCGTGGTACTAGTTCCACATCTCTTACTCATGTGGAAATGCTCATTAAAGAACTTTCAGTAAGTAATTGGGGAAAAAATCCGGGTTCTCAGCCTGCAGGGTTCTGTGGTTTGGGGAAGCGGAAGAATCTTTTGAAGGTATGTTGAGGTGTATCCCCTAATTATCATCTGTGTGTAGTATAAGCAAAACCATTCTAAAAAGAATGCAACTTTAAACTGCACAAGTCTAAATTTCCCATGGGTGACTAACACAGAGAAGTACTCTGGGTTTAAAGGAGTCCCTCCAGTGTCCCTCACCCATGCCACTTCGTGTCATGTGCTCTGTCTGCCTTAAGACGGGGTCATCCTTGCTCACTCACTCTCCCTGCACACTGGGAAAAAAAATTGAATAGACTGACATGTTCCTTTCTTTGTGCCAGCCCTGCATCCCTCAGCCTCTCATCCATCTAGAGTGGACTTTATCCTCGCTTAACAGAGCGCATTATAGAATTGCCCTGAGCTGCCCATAAAGATAGTCATTACCCCTCTCTAGGTACATTATTGGCCTGCTTTTCAAAAGGTCTGTGCAGTCCTACTTCTTTAAGGAGTAAAAGGACCCCAGGGTACCGTCACCTCTGGAAGTCAAGCCATTAGGGATAGGAAGGGAACTGCAAAGGAGGTATGGGGGCTGGTAGGAAAGCCTTCCTTCCATTTGAGGAGCACATCAGTAAGAAGTTGCCATTGGCAAGGGGACAATAAATAATCTAATAGAAATTTCTTACAGGAAAAGAAAACCCTGTGAAAGCCTGGATGGCTACATGGTGCATCTCTGAAATCTATGACAAATCACATTATGGCTGAGGCGCGTAAAATAGTTCTGTCAAAGGGAAAGATCCTAGCGTGGCAAATTTATCTGAGATGGTCATTATTAGTTCTGCCTCCTGGTTAATGCTGAGGCCTTGCGGGCAAGTAAGCTATCTCCTGACTGAAACGTTGGGCCTAGGCTTTCTCCAGAGGAGAGAAGTTTATTAAAGAAAGTAATTCCTTGTGACGCCACCACTGGGGAAGCCCATTTCTATGCTTCCTGTCAAGGACGAAGGAGAGAAAAACCAAAGGAGCTGCTGTACTGCCGAGCAGCGCCTGGGCTCATGATCAGCCTTAGCAATGATGGGTCTGCCCCACTGCAGCATGGGGCCCAGGAGCCTGGCTGTGACTTCTGGCTCCCTTTGCCAGCCTGAGAGTGCTTTGCCCGGGCTGCAGTTCCTTCTCTGGAGCACAGCTACAGGGGAGCAGAGCAAGGTCTGCGCTGCTTCTGCCTGGCACTTTTCCACACACCGCTTTCCACCCAGGAATCCTATTGTCATGAGACATTAGATTTTTTTTTAAGATCATCAATTCTGGTGACACAATCTGGCAATTTATTTTTAGAGGGAGTGAGCAGGTGTCCATGGCAGCATTTTAGCTGACAGTATTGCTATTCAGGAGCACTTGTTTGTTAACTCATTACTGGGAACTATGGTTATTTTTACTGCTTTACTTGTTTTTAGCTCTGGGAGTGGCCTGAATGGGACAAAGGGAAATGCTTGCACCCTTAAACTGACTTTCATCTATCAGACTTTCAGCACACCGATAGGAAACTGGAAAAATGGTACTAACAATTTGTCTGCAGCATTGATTGTAGATGATGTAGATGATGGTTGGGATGGGTTGAAAATATTAAATTAAAACTAATGGCCATAACTGATTGAGAATATATTTTGGTTCAGAAAATCACATCAAATCAGGTTTTTTTACAAGTTTTAGAAATCTGGATATGAATTATTCAGTCAGAAAATTGGTTGCTAGTATTAAAAATTACAGTCTACATTCATAGTTTCAAATTCCCCTTCCCTTTCACTTTCCCTTTTTTCTTTTTTTGTTTTTTTCTTTTTTCTTTCTTCTTTTTTCTTTTTTCTTTTTTGCATAACTACCTTACATAAAATCTTTAAGACTCTTGTGACATAATCCTTCATCAATATTTTAAACTGCCATTCAAGAATGTGTAGAATCATAGTGCTCATTTTCTAGGAGGAACAATATAGTGAGTTTGACCAAACCCATCTGAATGTAATTACTGGGATGGCAGTGGGGCTTCTCACGACACGCACAAACATCATGCTTGAATTATTTAGCCTATCTAAGCTCTCCTTTCTATTAAAGATGTGATAACCACACAATTTCAGTTTGCTGCAGCAAAGTTCAGGACACGCTGTTGGCTTTGGTGAATAAATGACCAATTTCCCATTGCTAAATACGTTCCTGCATCATGTCTAGAGAAGCTGAAGTGATTCTTAAAAACACACCAAGAAAACCCCATAAAGAAAAATACAAGCCATTACCACAGAGGAGCCCATTACAAATATCTAGCCCAGCCACAGAAAGAGCATTTGGAAGCAAATCAAAACCTGCCCGAGGAACTAAGTAAAAAAGATTTTCCGAATTCACTAACGCTCATTTCAATTAATAGCCCACCTGCCAAGTGTAATGAACCTGCACATATTGTGGCCATTAATGTTTAAAGTACCTTTTTTTGGAGGGAAAAGAAAAAAGACAAAAAAGACAAATTATTGAAAGGAAAATCAGTACCATTGCCACTCTGTTACACGCTGGGGTAAAAGGTTGATTTTTGTGAAGGCTAGAAAAAGTCTTTGCCTTTAGGCTAAGAATGATTAATTATTACTCATAAAGACACCAGAAAAATATGGAGAGCAGGAAGGAGAAGGGCGGAAGTTGCAGTCCAGATGAGAGCTGTGGTGGTGTGGGAGGTGAACTGCATTTTTCAAGGTGAAAATTGTCCTGCTCTGAGGTCAGAAATCAGCCGAAGAGGCACTGCAGCCCATTCCGACCCCAAACAGGAGGGTACAGGGTCCATCTCCTTGGTTCACAGCCTGGGGTGAGGGGCTCCAGTGCAGGGAGTGTTGGGGGTTGGAAGGATTCCTGGCCGTGCTCGATTTGAATGACAAATGCTTCACCAATGTATGACTTCTTTTCACAGCTGACTGCATGTAGGAAGAGGTCTGAAGGATTACAGCCTAAAACAGTTGACCTTTCTCACCTCCCCTGCCAGGAAGCTGGAGGTCAAATCAAAGGTTCAGAGCTACACGGCATGCTAGAAGCCGTGCATGGGGTGAGGTCTGCGGCCTTCCACCTCACAAGAAGTGCCATCACAAGGCCCACAGGTGGGGGCAATGGCCACGGGGTCATCGGCTCCTCTGAAAGCCACAGTGGCCCAGGGGAAGGGAGTGGAGCCAAGCCTGGTGCACAGCTCTGACACCAAAGAGTTCAGCTCCCAGACAGCTGTTTTCTTTTTTTAACCTGTTACTTCTGCAGTAGTTTTCTCTTTCAGGCTTCTCTGGATGGCTTTGAGTTGTCAGGCAATCAGAAGAGAAGCCTGGAAGACCCATAAAAAAATGAGTAAATCTATTTTGAACCTCAAGAATGATCTTTAAGGCTATGTATATTTCCCCTCTCTGTTGGGTATGTTACAAATAAGAAGAAAGGATTTTTAAAATAACCCTGAAGTTCAGTTTTAATACAGTCATCATAATTAATTAAAACTGCAGAAATTAATTTTGAGCTAAATGCATACTTTGGATGCCCCAAGACAGGGATATATTTAAAATGAGAAGCAAACAAAATTCATTACATAGAGAAACATTACAGGCAGAATAAAATTTGAACAAGTCATTATTTGAAATGCAAAAAATGTAATACACGTGTTTTAAAATAAGTTAGATGAAAGATTTTTCTACTTTCTTTTCCTACCTTTTTGAATCTTACGGAAGGAAACATGCCCCAGGCAAACTCAGGAACTATTTCCTTTTTGATAAAAAGGCCTTTCTGTTTCAAAGGCTATCTGCTCAGTTATATAGCTAAATCTATTTCAGATTCAGGGAGAGTAAAGCTTTTGATTTAGTACAGTGTTAATGTTAGGAAAGGCGTTTAATCCTCAGTTTTCTGAAGTCTCTTTAAACTACTGGCAGATCCTACCCTATATAACTATGTAACATGGTTACATAGTTACAAAATGTCTGTGCTTTTCTTGCTTTCTTTCTTTTTTTTTTTTTTCTTTCTTTTTAACAAGACAAGTATAAAAGAAAATAAACTAAATTACTACCTTGGTTGGAAGCATTAGCTCACTTCCAAGGGACCTGTTAGAGGGGTATCAGTTGTCCTTGGTTGACTGGAACAATACTGGGATGCAAACCCTCTTTTGACATCTTCAGACATGGTTTTCTTCCAGGTCTTACAAACATAACCCACTCCTGCCTTTGCGACCTGGTCAGGCAAGTTATCCCCTGGGGGGCTTCGTTGGAGCTGTCAGTTGGGTGTTTCAACTCCAGTAAAAGCTGATCTCCTCATCTCTAACTTAGATGGTATGATAATAAAGGGAAAATTCTTCCTGCTCATAAAACCAGGTGATTTGGTTGGCATCTGCCATGGTTGCCCCACTCTGTCTTGTTTGCCCAACACCTCTCCTATGCCAGCAGATGAATTCCTGTCCAGCATTATGTGGAACAGGGCCTGGGAATGATGGAGTGGGGGTGCCACAGGGGCAAAAATCTTTCCCTCCTTCATACAGCAGTTGGTACAGACCACAGTACCAGGGACACACAGACAGAAGCTTTCTTACTGGCTGTGGCAAGCCCCAGCAGTGCCAAAACACTCATCTCCCTCACGCATTGCTGTGCTGTGCTGATGCCTTCACTTTTTGACTCAGTATAGCACTTATATTGATTGTGACCCCCATATTATTTATAAAAATACAGATTACTTTAAATATTGTTCTCAATTCCTTGAACTGAAAGATCTGAAAGAGCTGATGAAGAAACAACATGCAATTTCCTATGTGTCATTCAAGCTACAGTGTGACAGCTAACTTGCTGACTTGTGTCCTCTTTTCCCTTCCCCAGATCCTTTTTCTTCCCTTCCCCACTGGCTATATTGTGTAACCGTACCACAGAGATATTAATGTAATTACTGGGCAAGACAAATCAATGTGGTTTTTGAGCTGCCTGGGTGTTATGTTCATGCGCTTTTTTCTGGGGCAGCCCTTGTACAGCCGGTGCAGGGAAGCAGAAACATACTCTCTAATAACCTCACCAAATCCTCAAAAGGACTAAAGCGATGCAGGAGGTCGTTTTACCGTTATAACGGTAGTGACACAGCAGTTGCAGTGTCTGTCTGAGCTTCTGCTATAAAATAACATACTTCAGGAGTTCCTCACGCAGCTACAGAAAAGCATTGCTCCACTTTTCACAGAGGCTGATATTATAAAAGCAGAAGCAAATCCATAAAGATCTTAAGATAATAATCTGGTTGAGTTTTAATTTCTGAGAGGCTTTTCTTGCATTTAAGAAGGTGATTAAGTATTTGCTCTGTATAAGCTCACACATTTCTGTCTGTTGGCATCTGAGTCGGGTATTACTCTGCCTTTGCTTTAAGGCAAAAAGTCCCTGTGTATAGACCTGGTGCCATGCCTGCAGACCTGGTGCCATGTCTCCAGCCCTGGTGCCATGCCTTCAGCCCTGGTGCCATGTCTCCAGACCTGGTGCTTGATACCACCTCGTTTGATAGTTTTTGTCTCGTTTGTGCAGAGCTTGAGGAGCATGAATGCGAGCAGCAGTGTAGAGGTACCAAACAAGCCTGTCCTGGGCGTTCACCACCTTGCTCTTGGGCTCATAAGTATTCCAACACTGCCCTCCTGAGAAACTGCCTTGGCAGGGAGCAAGGGCTATGGAGAATTTAACCTGAGGAATTAGTATGTTCAACTGAGACTGTGCTGTGCTGCATGTAGCTGGCATAATTCTACATGCACATAAGCCTGGCTTAAGGAAAGCTGCTATTTTGCATGAAGAAGTGAAGAAAAAAAAAATTAAAGTGGGGGGAAAATGACCCCAGAGTCTTCCAGTAGCTTTTGAACAAAAAGGAAAAAAAGCAGGTGGTGGTCATCAAGGATGACATCTCGGGGGATGCAGAGACTGCCCTTTGAGACTAGTTCCCAAAGGGCGTTTTAGTAGGGGCCTTGCATGTCAGCTTGCTCCTTGGCTGTGGTTGTCATGAAAACCTCAAGCGTTTTCCCAGCATTCAAGTTCAAATTCCATTTTGTGACTCACCATTGCATTATTTTCTGTTTCAGGAAGATGCTACATCCCAGTAAAATGTTACAGTTTTATGGTGCTGAAACACCAGAAGGATGTGGAGCGACTTTCACCAGGCCACCTGAAAAGTAGGTCAGTGGCCATACATTTTGAAGAGAAATGCAGTGCTACAGCAGAAACTGAGTTAATCCTGATGTATATGATGAATTTACCCCCTAACCCCGCTGCAGGGGACAGTCTGAACATAAATATATCCCCACTAATCTTTTCTCAGCTGATTATTTCTAAAGGGAAAGGCCCCATGACATTTTCTTTTTCATTAAATACCGTGGGGCAAAATCTGTTCAGTTTGTTTGTTTGAACAGAAAGCAACTAAATCCAGATTTAGCCCGTAAACTCTTGGGATGGGTGAGTACGATTTCACAGAAACAGAATGATATGTAATAAAACTTAGTTTAATTTATATCTGGAATTCCTCTTCTCAAAGTAAATCTGCAATTAGCTATACTCAGATAAAGGACAAACATCTCAGAGTGACGGTTCAGCTAAATGAAATGTATAGATTTAGGTCTGTGCAGCTACCCAAAGTCACCATTAAAATCCTGCAGGAAAGCCTGGGAGTATTCTAACTTACTGAGTTTCCCTAGAGCAGTTCTTCCATGCTGTATTTCATTTTCAGCCTTGGTTTGTTGCTTTTAAACAGCTATTTTTAAAATTCTGAAATCTCTTTATAGCTGGCAGGCAGAAAGCGTAGGCTGCAGGCAGAGAGATGGGTAGGGAAAAGGAAGGAAGGAGGGAGGGCAAATCTGAAGTGTGTCAGAACAAATATAAACATTACATACTGTAACGTGTAAACTCTTTTCAAGAGAATATCAAACCCCTTTTGGTCAGAGCAGGGACAAACACGCTCACTAGGGTTACGCGTATCACATGGAGGTGCTCACACAACAGTTCCCATTGAATTACAAACCGGTGGAAAATGTGAGGAGGAAAAAGGGCAAATTATGTGTTAATAACTAAAACTAAAAAGAAAAGCATCAAAATAACTATACATTGCCTAAAATGGGGAGTGATGGGGGGATACCAGGGATTCTGCAAAGAATTTAGGTTTCCCATGTTTTGGGTGAACATGAGCTTCTGGTGGGATGCGTGGCTCCAGAGGACTAACGGGGGGCTCAGAGAAGCAGGAGATGGAAGAAACACAGCAGTGACAGACCCATTACTCAAATAACATCCAGGCTTTGAAGGCTGTGTGCCAAAAGGCTATGGGAAAATGTCAGCAGCACCCAGCCCTGTTGCTTGTGTTGTCTGGGTGATCAGCAGAGCAAGCAGAGGTGAGGGTAGCAGCGGTCCAACAGCCTTGAGAGGTTTTGTCCTGATGAGGAGGAGACAGTGCTGTCAAAGAGCAGCTTCTGTGCAGATGAGGAGACTGCTGAGGTAAAGGCATGAGCAAGAGGACCAAAGCTGTTCTCTAGGGCTTTTCTTTTGGTGAAAGAGAGAGAAATTTCTATTTAAAAAAATCTAATTACCTTGTAAATGAGGCGATTCGGAGGTGATCTGTCATAGGCTATAAATATCTCGGCCCAGAAAACAAAGTCCTAACAAAGATTCAGTGGATGGAAGCTGGAGCTGGGTAAGTTCAAACTAAAAATAAGATGTTGATCTTGACCAGTGAAACAGCTTACAACAGGATGTGGTTAGCTTCTCTCTCGCATTAAATCTTTAAATCAGGATTAGATTTCCTTCTTAAAAAATACTCCCATTCAGTCAGCAGAGAAACATTCAGCACTACACTCCTGGAGTAAAAGGTAAAATCCTAGGGAGTGATGCTGCAGCTTGCTGTGATACACCTCAGACTTAAAATCTGTGAGTCTAGAATAACCACCCTTGAGTGATATACAATTACAAGGGTTGAAAACGTGTATTAATTAACACTGGAAAGCCAATCAGAGTGTGTTGGTGAATCAGGCAACCATAAAGGACAAAGTATAGAAACAAGTTAACTTTCAGTGCTAGGAAAATATGTAGGACAGAAAATTGTTTCCAGAGAGTTCCATTTCTCCTTTGAAGCTGCCTTATGTAGAATGATTAACTTACTGTTGGCTTTTTGTGGCTAATGCATACTTAGGCGTTCCTCACTTGTGCAGAGGTGCATTAATTACAAAAGGTCTGTTTAATGCAGGGCTACGTGGGATTACAGAATTGCCATTCAGCTGTATATTCTGAGCACAGGCTCACACTGAAAGCAGAGTTGGGACTTGGGTCCTTCTCCTTCTAATTTCTCTGAGTAGAGGATGTTGGCTTCTGTGAGAAACAGCTGAAAAGCTCCAGCTTTTCCCAATTGAGAAAAGCTGCAGATGAACTTGCTGCTGGAAAGTAAACCTTAGAAGCATGTAGATGCTTGTGAAATCCTCTTGGGATTTCACCCCCGGCGTGTTAATGCGTCTGGTTAATTGTCAAGTGCCAAGTCTACATTCATCAATTAAATGAGAATCATTACAAACTGTCTCACCCATTGTCACAGAGGCAAAGGTTCCTTTCAGTGCTAATAAATTAAATTAAATTGGCTCAAACCCTGCAACCATAGACAGATTGGCTTTGTGTTGAGAGGCATTAGTTTGATTGACACCTGTCTGGTTCACCAGGAGTGGTTTCCAGAATAAATAGCATCAGAGAAAGGGGTCATTTGTGTATTATGGGAGGGATTTTGTATTTGCAGCCACACAGTCAGCTGGTGAATGCAGATGCAGCACCTGGGAGGAGCATCCAACCAGTTACATAGCATTACTGGCTTTAGATCAGAATATAGGAGCCTTTTACTCTGAATGTGCAGATAAATGTGTGTAAAACATTACCACTGTTCCTCTTTCATCCATCTCTATTCAGGGGATTGAGCAGGAAACAATCAATGCATATCTGCACAGAGCAGCAGTTCTCTATGAAAGTCTCTCACATAGGAGATTTCCTCTGCATTTCTTCCCAGTTAGCAAATGCTCCGGTGACCGCCAACACCTCCAGTTGACCTTTGTCACCAGAAAGTGATTCTAGGTGACCTTTACCTAGTCTGTGTGTTTTTAAAACGTCTTTTTTTCACCGTAACAGCTGCCTGCTCACCAGAGCTTCCTGTTTCTTAACAGTTTCATCAGATCACTGTCTGCAAAGTGAAGCCCAGACATGGTGCCACTGGTAATTCACTTTTGCTAAACCTCATCTGCCTTGAACGTGTTTTGAGCAACCGCTGCAGACTTGCATTCAGCATGAGGAAGCTGCACAGCCACACCAGCTGCCAGGCAATCGTGTTCTGGCAGCAGACAGTTGCATGTATAAAACAAGTAGTGGGCTGGGAGCAGTTCAGGATAGGTGCACCAGTTTGGAGTCATGGAGGCTGGTGCAGTTCAAGGTGGTTTTACGTAACCCACTGAGCATTTTTCCACCTGATGCTCTGGCACATGCAATTTTGGAGAGGAATGGGAAAAGCTTGAAAGAAAATCTCCACATTTAAAAAATTTACTCAACTACTTTAAAGGTGCCCTTTGCTGTGTAGTTAAATTGCACAGCTGTGGCTACTTCCAAACACGGTTAAAACAGGCTGCAATTTTATGAACATTTCAAAATGAGAATAAATTGCCAAGGAACTGTAGGGTTGTGGTTATATAGAAGTTGATATCCTAACTATATGAGAATGTGCTGACTTGCTTTTATGAATTTAGGTACAAAAGAAATCAGGGTGATAGTACCAAAAATTGGTTTCCAAAGAGGAACATACCTGTCAACTAAATGAGCTTAGTGCTGAGTTTTCTGGGTCAGTTCTTATAGGATACCTCCTTCTGAGCAATGTTCAGTCACATTTAATTGCAGCAATGTCTTCTGGTCTCTATTACTAGAATCCCTATTCTCAAAGTATCAGCGTTGCTTCTGACTTCCTCTTTTAAATGCTTCTGATGCAATTTTCATAGCAGACACACAGTTGGGTGCAACCACACACATCTCCAGTGAAGCAACTGAAGCCACCTGCACAGGCGGCTTCACCAGGGTGGTGGCAGATGAGGGTGACAGCTGATAATCTTGTACTTGGGAACCTGGTGTTTGTGGGTTTTGTCAGTGCTCTGAAGGTAAGGGCTCCTTCTAATCTACTTCTCTTTCTCCTCTCAAGCATTTAAGCACAGCAGGTTTTAGTGATTTGCCACTGACTTCTTCACGTGCTATAGGCTGTCATGTCAGTAATTTGTATAGCAAAGCAGTCAGTGTTGGAGACCCAGTGTCCATACTGTATGAGGAAGATGTATTTTGACATGGTTTTCGATATGATTATGTAATGCACCAGAAGTTTGCATCTCTCAGGGAGTGTTTCTGGACCAGGTCTAGTCTGCTCATAAGGTCTGAATGTCCATTTGTGGTGCCATGAGCACATTAGGTGTCTTCTGGTTTAGTTTTGTCTGAAAGGAGTTAATCTCCTGCCCTCCAAGACCACTCCAGGATGGCAACCAAACCAGCTGGCTAAGTGCCATCAGAAGGTTCGCTTCTGAACTGAAATGGTAATCTAGCTGTGTAGTCACTACCATTTTAAAATACTGACCTTTCTCGTAGAGTTGTCTCCTCTAATAATACCACGAGCATAATATCGCAGTCCTGCAAACTTTCTCACAGGATGTGACTTTCCAGGGGCTGACTTCCTGTTTGCTTACAAGAGAGCATCCAAGAAGCAGCTTTTGCTTTTTGTAGAATGGGGATAGAATCCAGTGAGCCCGGAGTACCTGAACCACTGTCACAAAATCTTCTTGCAGAGACGGAAGCAGAACCCTCTGACCACAGCCTGGGCGTGGGTCCTTGAGATACTGTCACTTTGTTCTTGAAGCCCTCAGCTGCCACTGCCCACAGTGGAAATCACCTCCAACAAACACATTGTCGCTAACACACCTACCCACAGATTAAGATCAAGGAGGAAACAATATAAATCAGACCTGGACTGAATGCAATGGCATGTATACCAGTACCACCCTGATGACAGGGCTGGGGGAAGATGCAAGTCTGTCACAGCCATAGAGAAATACAGAGAAGGTGAAGTGGCCACAGTCTTTGCACACATTCCTGTACAAGTCTGCAGTAAACTTGGAGAAATCATTCTGAGAAATGACTGTTCATAGTTAAGTGAGATATTCAGATGTCCAAATCAGTGCTTAACTTTCATCTCTGCCAAATATTTCAATGCTCATCCAAGAGACCCAAAGGAAAAGGACAGAGCATTCATGCTGATGGCACTTCTGGGCCTGTGGAGAAAATTACACAAGAGGTCAACAAAACAAGTTTCTAAAGAACAGAATCAGTGGATGCATCTGAAAGTTTAATATCCTAAAAAGAATGAACAGCTTTTTGGGCAAGGCAGATCATGTCTCCAAAATGTACTAGAGCTTGAGAAGTCAATAAGCATTTGGACAGCTCATCATGTAGATATATTTTGCTTAGACTTTCAAAAGCTATTTAAGAGAGCTTTTTGACAAAAGTTCCTAAAATCCAAAGCTATAAAAATAGAATAAAAAAGTTGGTTCTCATCTGTATAAATTACTATTTTGAAGATAAAAAGTAAAGTGTAGGAATAAAGGGTTTGTTTTCACAGAAGGGAGAGGTCACTTTGAGGAGACAGAGCTCTGAAGAGATCCTGTAAGAGCTTGTTCTGTTCAGGATCATAGAATATGAATATCTCCAGGGATGGAGCCTCCACTGCCTCTCTCATTCGTAAGTGATCTGAGATGAATGATGAATTGCAGGGTATCATTGTGTGATGATCCTAAGGTACTCGTGTAGGAGAGGAAAATGCCAGCTCTGCATAGATAAAGAACAAATAAGCTGAGTAATGAAATGGAAGATGAAATTCAATGTAGTTAAATGTAAAGTGATGATCATGGAAAAAAAACCCCTCTGTATACACAATGATGGGCTCTGAGTGAGTTGAACCACACAGGAGTGAGATTTTAAAATAAATAATTTTCTTAAAATGTTAGCTCAATATGCAGTAGTAATAAAAAAACCCCAATTCTACTGTTATAAACTACTAGGAAAAGAATAAAAATAAATCAATTTTATTGGGGAAGGGAAGGGAAGGGAAGGGAAGGGAAGGGAAGGGAAGGGAAGGGAAGGGAAGGGAAGGGAAGGGAAGGGAAGGGAAGGGAAGGGAAGGGAAGGGAAGGGAAGGGAAGGGAAGGGAAGGGAAGGGAAGGGAAGGGAAGGGAAGGGAAGGGAAGGGAAGGGAAGGGAAGGGAAGGGAAGGGAAGGGAAGGGAAGGGAAGGGAAGGGAAGGGAAGGGAAGGGAAGGGAAGGGCCTTTGAGAGGAAACGTAATGGAGTCTACAGAGTCATAGTCATGAGGATACAGAACGTGAACAGGGAATGATCATTCCCTTTGTCAGTGTAAGAAGTAAGACAACAAATGCAACTAGAAAATAGAAAATTCAAAACAAATTAACGGAAATGTTTTTCCTTATGGGGTACGGGTTGAGGTATGAAATGCTTTGCTACAGGGTATGTGGAATGCTAAAAATGTACATGGGTTTAAAAAGCAACCAGGATAAATTAATTTAAGAATAATCTATTGAGGGCTATTAAGTACATGCTACATATTAAGTACCTACCATTGAGTGCATTTAATAGGCCATTAAATACCACCTCTAGCTAAGGAAGTCCCTGAGCTACAACAGACTGGAAACGGGGTGAGAATTTCAAAGAAGTATCATTGTGTGCTTGTCCTTTTCTCATACCCTTCCTTTGTCACTTGCTAATGGTCCCTGGTGGAAAGGTTAGACAGACCTCTGATCTGACTCAACATGGTGACTCCTATGTCCTGGGTGATGTTTGGAAGATTCTACCTTTAAATTTTCCTTTCAAGGCTGAAAGATGAGAAACCCAACAAAGACATAGGTGGCTTGTGTCCAACCCACAACTCACCAAGGAGAAGACATGCTGTAATGGCTGGTAAGATTTTGAATAGAAAGGATATGTCTGTGCTGACAAGGACATGTATTTTGGTATCTCTGTCTTAGTTCTCACAGAGATATAGTGCCATTTTCACTCTCCCGGACTAAGACATGGATAGAAACACTGAAAAATACGCTTTTCTTACTGTATTAGCAAAGGCATGGCTCTCCCACAGATGGAGTTGTGTAATAACATATTAATTAATTTCTCACATATTAAGTTTGTGCCTGCAAGGGTGGAAGAATAGCTCCTGACAGAGCGACCACCTATATGCAAAGAGATTTTTTTTTTAATTTTCAATACCTAGCATGCTCTACACATTGCTATTCAATACTACGTTCCAGCTGTCATCCATAAATTACTTCAGCTATATTCCCTCCTTTAATGACAGAAGCACACTCCCTAACAAAACCTGGCTCTCAAAACAGTGTACTCCATTTCGAATCAATCGATTTTATGTGTACATCTAGACCTGCTATAAAATACATGTGGAATAATTGTCTGCTGGAGTGGAGTTTATGCCTAATACCCAAAGTAATTAAAACTACATGAGGACAATTTTGACAGTGTACTTTATCATCAGGACTTATTTTCCCATCACATCCTCAGAGGGCAATTTGATAGTCATGTAAACAATTAATCACCTATGAATGAACAAAGAAAGCTTTCTCAACAGTCCAGAGATTTAATTTCCTTAGAAAGCCCACCAGTACATAGCAACTGCAGCACTAGTACTAGTGCCACAGCCATTGCACGAGAGGCTCTGTTTGGTAGAGGAGGGAATTTGGCTCTCTTTGCTTTCCAAAGAACTCCAGTCTGCTCTGCTCTGGCCATCTGAATCAAGGAGCAAAGGTGGTGAGTTACACCATGCAACACAGGTTGCTACCAGACACCTGTGTTACAAGGACATTTTTTTAATCCATCATTTATTTGATGACATGAGTGCTTCATGCAGCTGATAAGCAGCATCCACCTTGGTATGAAGATGCATGCACACTTGACTTGGATTCACCAAGGGACCTCGGTGGAATTCCACTCCCCCTTGTCCTCCTGCCAACCCCTGTCTCAGGCCACATGCTGGGCTGCAGTATGGCAGCAACCTCCTCCTCCATGTCCTCATCTGGCCCCGAATGCTGCATGTTTACACTAACATGTGAAGAAACCAGTGACCCTTTGCTATTCAAGCAAACTGAATACTAACTGCAGAGCAGGCCTCTGCTTCTGGCACCCTGAAAACTCATGCCTGTACGATTGCCATACTCATGCCTTGTATCTGCATGGGTGTCAAGAAGACACCCATTGAAGGCTAATGCATGCGAGTCAGGATGCTGACACACTGTGAATGGAGCGTGTGTTGTGTGTCCTCTAACACAGCTGCAGCCTTATCTGGTGTTGGTGGAGGAATTTCAGCATGCAATAAACCTGCCAGAGATGTAAAGCAGCATGTAGGGACTTGATCCTCCGCAGAAGCTGGACAAATGTGCAGGTGTCCTCCCGCTGCGCTAATGGAATTCTCTAGCACTGTAGCCAGAGCACAGGGACCTTGGTCCTGGCCTGCCTAAGCTTGATTGAAACTTGTTCTGACGTTGTGGTAGCAAATCCCAATTCCCTCCCTCAAGTTTCTCCCATTCCTGCCACTGTTAGAGAAGCATTGCTGGGAGTAAAATAGGGAACAGGTCTCTGGAGAGCCTGTGAGAAACAGCTGTAACGACAGAGAAGGAGTCCTTGGAGAGAGCTGTGTACAAATTTGCCTTTATCCTTCAAGGTGGATACTGTAAACTGTGGAGTACTGCGGGGAAAAAGATGTGTGAGATTTGTTTTGTTTAGAAATATGTATTTGAGCAGAGATAAGCAAAAAGGAAGTCATTATCACAGGAGTGTAATTGCCAAATACAATGATTGCCTTTTCAAAGCAAAAAATTCACAAAATCGTATTTGTAGTATTTTTGGTGGTATTGGGTTGGGGTTTTTTTGTTAGGCTCAGTCTTTTTGTTGTTTGGTGTGGATGCCAAAATGCCTGCATCTAAATAAATGACTGATCCTCTGAATTCCTGGGTGCTCAGCTCTGTTGACAGACCATGGTCCTTCACTTTTAAAAGTTCTGACTAATTGTACTGCGGATAGTTTAACACACAAAGGCACATAGAAATCTGCTGAAGCAGAATTTGTGATAGGGCTTTTTGCTGCTACAGCAGCAGTTAGCAGGAGTTGAACGAGCTTAACCCAGTCTGGCAGCATTTCTGCCAAGAGTGACTGCAATGCAGACATACTCAGAAGGAACAGGAAAAGGAGGAGTGGCTGCAGATGATGAAGAGGAGTTGGGGGTCTATCCCATGTGCCCAAGATTCCCTACGACACTAAGAAATTGCTTAAAAACCAGTATTTTCTGAGGTGCCTCCCAAACATGTTCTTCGTTTTTAAGCACTGCAGGCGGCTAGATTGTATTGTCCCTTTCTGAGCTAGACAGCAGCAGAGGGGCTCTGGCTAGATACAGCTTGTCCCCACTGGGTGCATCTAATCCAGGCTGGAGAGGGGCCAAACAGAAGTGAAAGCTGAGGGTGCGGGGAGCTCGGGTGGAAAGAGTGCCACGAGTTGAGAAGGCAGGTTTCTGTCTCTGGCCAGATCTCTGCAGGTTTCACTGCTGTTTTATTAATTGGCTGTATAAAGTGGTGCTCTGTTTTGAAAGGCTTGAAGGAGACCTAGGGTGATCTTAGCCTGCCTTCAGAACATGATCAACTAGTTTAAAGTGCCTGCCATGTTAACCATCATAAATGTGCAAAACAGAACAGGAGAGCAATGCCCTTCTCCCCCATCCTGCTGATGAGGGTACTGAGGGTGGAAACTGCCTGAAAGAAAATAGTACTGGACAGAGAAGTCTGAGGGCTCTTCTACGTAAGAAAGAAACCCCATTGATTTATGTTGTTAGAAATCTAATCTGCAAAAATGAGAGATCAGGATGCTCTCTAATTATGAAGGCTTTTTATGTCTTTTAGAGCAGAAACCCCAGAGATTTTTGTTTAGAATTATAAAACAGGAAAGCAAAGAAGATCCGGAAATTAATTATTTCTTTATGCAGAGTTGTTAATTAATTCTTAATTAAGATGCGGTGTAAAAAGAGTTTGCTCTGTACCCACATCATTTATTTACTGAAAGCTGCTTCCCTAGTTAAAAATGGCAGAGAAAACCCATTATATAGTCACAGTTTTAAAACTCCTTATGTGTAACATGTCTTGACTGGCAAGATCACTGTACCTTATCCAAACAATATGAAACCAGTTGTTCATCATCTCTTGGAAAATGGGGCTTCTTTTTCTTTAGAGAGAACCATTCTGAGTAGAAAAATAAAAGCTTGTTGTAATTTATAAATAAAAGCCAGATATTTTCTGCATGGATCAGTGTATTTACATGCAAATGCAGCCTTTGGATCGTGCTCCATTAGATGTGTAGGATAGTGCTTCTGAAAGGATATCGCTGATTTCTGCAATATTCAATTTATATAATATGAACTAAAAAGACAACCCTACAACACTCAGCTAGCATTGTGGTGTTACAGGCATTTAAACTCACTGCTAGATTTCTTCTTTTGAATACAGATTGTATGTTCCACCCAGTCCCTAGAATGGACAGATCTACAGTATACGTGTATAGTAGAGGCGCACTATTCACGTTGTGTAGATGCCCAATTCATAGCAGAAATTAATTTCTGACTTATTTGGAATTGTAAAGCTCAGTCTCTTTGCCTGTTAATTGCTACACTAGCTTATGCTTCACACCATACGGAAACACCCTTTTAAATATGCAAAGAAAAAAAGCTAAAAATAAATCACAGCTGCTGTTAGATGGGGGTCTAAAGATACAGCCAAGGCATTGAAAAAAAAAAGGAACTGTCTTGGTTTAAATACAGCTAAACCACTTTTAATACTGAGAAGTTCTTTTTCTGTTCTCCAAATCAATATTCTTTAATAGTCTCCAGAACAGAGAACTTTGAATATAAAACACTGAGATAACACCAGTAATTACAACATGCAGTTTCATAGCTGTAATATTTTTGTACTCTCGGTTACTTTATTGATTGCTCTAATAATTTGTACTTGGCTTATAAAGACCGATTCCTATCAACACATGGTTCTTACTGGTATGTTCAATTTCAGTCCAAACCACAATCCTAACTTAAAACAATATACAGCTCTGTAGGTGGAAAGGAGTTTTATCTTTGCAGCACTAATTGTTCCTGACCAGTAATGGGAGCTTGACCACACCCATACAAGAAGATCAAGTGACTGTATTGGGCCCTAGCATATTAGCTCTGATTTCTGACAACCAGAGAAGTAAAAATCTGAGAAACACTTTATTAGGCTGTGCGTGTTATCCAGAACAGATCTGTGATGGAAATAGCTACAGCACAGTCCCAGTTACTCAATCTAATGGCTGCCTCACCCAAAAAGCAATTTTTTTCCTTTTTGTGGATACACACGACACAGGAGTGTCAACGAGCAAGGGGAAAGGAAAACCTTTTCACATCCACCTTAAACTAGAAAATATTGCTAGAAAACAGCAATATTTTTCTCACTTGAGGGGTCTAAACTGAACATCAGCACAACCTGCATTTCATTTGTGGCTTTCGCCACAACTTCCCATCCCTCTTTGTAAAAATAAGGCTGGGCCTTGCCACCTCCTTCCCATGGCTGGCAACAGAGCCGGCTCACACCCCTGCTGCAAGGGAAGGGAAGGGTGAGGCCACGGGCCCACCAGGGAGAGGGGCGGCACAGCTGCTGGTGGCAGCAGGGCAGGCACACATGGGCGTGCACTGACTGCAAAGGCAGCCTCGGTCATGCTGGCAGGTAGGTCAGCCTCAGCTGGTGTGTCAGAAACAGTCTCACTAGGGAAAGGTTATTTTTATTCTGAGCATTTCCCTAGTCTATCTGGCCACCTGGTCCACCTGGACCTGTGGTGACCGCTGAGGGCATGGTGGGGCGAAAACTGAGAGGGAGGAGAGGGAAAGAGGGAACTGCTTTCAACAGCCTTACCATGGAGAAAATGAAAGCAATGCCTCACAAGTAGGAAAAGGGAGCACTGTTGAAGAGGCAGTGGTTTCTGGGAAAACATGGTCTGGAGAATATTTCAGCAGCTAAAGAGGGGCAGCAACAATAAAAAAGCACATGCAAGTTTAGCAGGGGTACAACCTAGCAGTAACAGAGCAGACTCCCATACAAACACCTGCTCCTGCTCTTCCAAAACTTACATTACCCGTTGCTTCCATCCGGGGTACCACCAATAGAAATTCTAAAACTTCAATTTTTACACTAGTTGAACATTTTTTGTGTGTTTGGAGCAGTCTTCAAAATAAAATTTCCTGCTTCCAGCAGAAAGCAGTGACTGAGTAGACCCACCACCACCTGAGACAGGCTGCAACTCGCAAAGCCAAGCTAGCAGAGCAGCTGCGTCGCAGATCTGAAAGACTCACCTGCACTAAATGTCAGGTGTATTACTGAGATTATAGAAGATTGCTGGTGAGTAGAGTCCTCCAGGATGCATGTCTGCCTGACAAATGAGGAAGTTGAAGCAGGAGTAGCTGAAAAAAAATTGCTGACCGCAGTATAAGGCTTGCTTCTCATAGTGAAGAGCAGGACAAGGCGCTAGCACAGCATTTTCTCCCTCCTGAACAGACACCTATGGCTAAGGCTGGCTGCCTACTGAGTTTACTGCTTCAAAACCTTCTTGTTTTCAACCAGATTGCAATGAAAGATTTTCCAAAGTAGTCTCTACCCTATATTCCTCCTTACTTAGCAAGTTCGTAGCAAGTCTCATCTCTTCGCAGTGAGGAGTGGGATTATTTTGGATCATTGCATTATCAGTTTCAGAGGGTTTCAATAAATGCACCCCTTCCCCCCGATTCTGCAGCAAGAGCTCTGCATCCTTTCCAGCCAGAACTGGCATCACTTACCAACTGTGATGGTTGCTCATTTCAGAACCGTGCTAGTACCAGAAAATGAATGCTAAAAACCTTGCTCTGGCAGGCATCAAGCAGAGCTAGAAAGCATATGTGCAGCTTCTTCTAGAGACTCCTCCACAACTACAGCAAATGGTTTTATTCTGTCTTTAAGTATTTTCTTCATCCAAGGCACTGTGCAAGCCATCACAAATGAGTCACTCCATAGCAAACAATTTGTATCAATTAATGATACTTCATACTGACAAGCCTAAGGGCTTCACTGATTTTGTGATGTTTTTTAATTATGCCTTCAGACACACTTGGTGTTTTATGATGGGAAGAAATGACCACTGGGACAGGTGTCTTTCCCACTTGCTTTTCTTGTAGTGATTCCACCCAATGCCAGCATGAGCCCAACTGCCAGCAGTCTTCTGCCAGCTACCATGTAAGATCTTCCCCAGTCCCTGCAGCCAGATTAGCCACATGACCTGCAACAATCCCAACTCCTGACCATTATCAGGCCTCATGTCCAAACTGGTGCCACCATACCTTTGCCTGAAGAAAAAGGACCTGAGGGTGTTAGTGGACAGCTGGCGGAACATGAACTGGCAGTGTGCCCAGGTGTTCAAGAAGGCCAAAGGCATCCCGGCCTGTATCAGGAATAGTGTCACCAGCAGGAGTAGGGAAGTGATAGTTCCATTGTACTCAGCTGTGGCAAGGCCGCACCTCGAGTACTGTGTCCAGTTTTGGGCCCTTCACTACAAGAAGGGTGTTTTGATGCTGGAGTATGTCCAGAGAAGGGCAATGAAGCTGATGAAGGGTTTGGAGCACAAGTCCTGTGAGGAGCGTCTGAGGGAACTGGGGCTTTTTAGTCTTAAGAAAAGGAGGCTGAGGGGAGACCTTATCGCTGTCCACAACTTCCTGCAAGGAGGGTGTAGAGAGGTGGGGGTTGGTCTCTTCTTTCAGGTAACAAGTGATAGGACAAAAGGAAATGGTTTCAAATTGCACCAGGGGAGATTTAGGTTAGATATCAGGAAGAATTTCTTTACTGAAAGGGGTGTCAGTATTGGAAGTATTGGAACAGGCTGCCCAGGGAAGTGGTGGAGTCACCATCTGTGGAGGTATTTAAAAGGCGTGTAGGTGTTGTGTTTGGGGACATGGTCTAGAGGTGGACTAGACAGGGTTAGGCTGTGGTTGGACTTGGTGATCGTAAAGGTCTCTTCCAGCCTAAGTGATTCCATGATTCTATAATGCAGGGCAGGCATGCCAGATTTTAGGGATTGTATTCTGGTGTCCCTACTCCCATGGTGCACATTGCACTTGGTGCAGTTTGTCTGTTACTTCTTAGGCCTCCAACACGGCAAGCTAATGCACTCTGGCTATGCGGTATCCTCACTTCTGTCCCTTTCCACCAATTAATTTAATAATAGGGGGCAGTAAACTGGAAATTTTCTTCTCAGTTATGCAAATAGGGATGCAAATGAAGGATTTGAAGCTTAGAAGTCAGCAGAAACTGGGACAGGCCATGACATGGAGACCATCCAAGAGACAGCATGGAGACAGCTGATGCAGGCTGCAGGTTCTCTGGAGAGTCTCTGTGGTCCCCAGGTCATGGCAACAAGGATGTACATAAGCACAGACTGCTGCTTCTTCATTGTAGGACAAAAGGACTGCAGTGTAAATATGGATTGCCAGACCCTGTTCCCCGCCCTCACAGGTGAGCATGTCAGGCTGTTCTTCTTTTGACCTTAATAAGAACCACCTAAAAATCTCATCCTTTATGTTATCCTTGCTGTGCTTGAATAGCTGCTTCATAGAGGACTGGTTTAGAGACAAGGAACATCTTTTAATTCCCAGCCAAACTCTATTTATATCTATCATGCGAATGTTGGCTTTGCCAACATTGTCCTTTCTCTGAAATGTTCCTGCTTCACCTCCATTGTACTGTTAAAGGCAACAAATGTCCTTCTCTTCCTACCCTCCCCTGTTATTATGATGACCAGGTTAAGAATCACAGCCTTCTCTCACAAAAGAGACTGCCCTGTCCCCTGCCTGGAGCTGCCTATTTCACTTACTGTAATGACCAGCAACCATTCCAGTAGGCAGGCATCTTTATAAGGCCCCGACCCTGCAAACATGCCCTGTAGCCTCATTTGCTTTTTAGATGATTGCTTCCAATGGTGGTTCATAAGCATTCTCCAGTCAGCTGGACATCACATGCCTTCCTCTCTGGCTGGCAACAATAAAGTCCTTGTTGTCACATGTTTTTTGTTATACTCACATATATAGTCTTTCATTTTACTGACATTCATCTCATCTCTACTACCACAGTACTGGAGTTCAACTGCTTATTCCAATAGGATATCCAAGTGTCCTCTCTTTTAATGATACCACCCAGCTTCATGGCATTAATAAATCTCACCAACACGCTATAGTTGAGGTCTAGTACAGGCCATCTGACCAGGGAGACAAAGAGGATGAGACCCTCTACAGACAGGTAGGAGCAGCCTACCTCAAGGGTGACTTCAACATCCCAGGTATCTGTTGGAGGGACAACACAGCAGGGCACAAGCAATCAAGGAGGTTCCTGGATTGCATTGGCGAGAGTCCTTCTCCAAGTGACAGAGGAGCTAACGAGGAGAGGTGCCATGCTGGACATTGTTCTCACCAACAAGGAGAGGCTGGTGGAGAATGTAAAGCTCAAGGGTATGACCTTGAAATGGTGGAGTTCTGATGACATTTATGAATTTTCCTTTTCTGTACACACAGCAGGTGTGCTACAGATTCTGTGGACACAGTCAATGGGAAAGAGTAACACCACCAAGTGTGGCTTATTTGACCAGGAGGGCAAATTCGGCTGCTCCTGTGCTAGCAGATTCAGCATGCCCAGCATGCCTAGTAAGCCATTAGACCAATCCCTGGCCCGTGCCTGGCCCATCACAGTGAGAACACTTCCTGAGCAATGCGTGGGCACGGTCGGAGTGGTATAGCTGGTTCGCGTGCAACAACCCCGCTCTGGAGGATGAGACAATTCATTGCCATAGATGTAAGCGGTTCAGTGCCAGTTGGCCTCAGCACCTGGGAGCCTTCCTAGGCATGTCTAATTTATTATTATAGGCACGGCCTGTGTGAATACCGCTGTGGGATACCTTGGCAGTGTGCATGGCGCTATGCAGCCCAGATCTATTTGAATATGAAAGCATCTTTTCGCCTTTAAAAAACATGAGTGCGTGCTGGTATTTCAAGAGAGTTCAGTGTACCCTCTGCAAGCCTGGCTGATGAGGCTGTTCCCCACTATGAGAGCACCTGGCAGGAGGTGGCTCAGTTGTGCGCTGAGCTGCTGCTTAATGGACACACAAGCAGTATTAGGCAACACGAAAGCAGAATGGCATTGTCTGTAACCAAGCCACTGTGCCAGGAAGCCCGGAGTTCTTCAGAGTAGTGGGGTAGGGGGTAAATGGCACAACACTTGCAGAGATAATGCAAAGAGCTTTTGCTGGCATGGGTTTAGGACAGCATCAGTTCATAGGCCTGGCACAGGTGACTAAAAAGCTCATCTGTCATCACTGGGAGCAGTCCAGAAGAAGTAGGTATTGCAGGGGCTTTGTGTGCCTGCAGCTTCGTGTGGCAAGCGGCAGTGCACAGGGAAATGGGGTGAGGAAACGTGATGCTGTGTCACTTCGTCATGTTCCTGCCAACTGGCAACCGCTTTATGTAATTTTGAAATCTATTAGAAGTTTGGATCAGGCTGCCTGTTTCTTGTGTTTTCTTAAGTACACGTCTGCCAAAGGAGTGTGGAACTAAGGTCTTTATTAAAGCAGGTAAAAGATGTTGTAAAATAATAAATACTACTTTGTTAAGAACTAAGTAGATAGTAAGTTTGCAATGGCAGCAAAGTGCTTGCCATGCTACCAGTGGAGAGGATCCTGACCCCATGCAGTGTCACCACCCCAGCAATGGCATTACAGGTTATCAGTATTTCTGCTCTTGTGCCCTCCCCCCCCACAAATTTTCCAGGGTATTCCTCAGGCCTAGAGCACAGTAGTACAGGAATGGTGCTGGCTCTGGAGAGCCAGGGTCCCTGCTGCAGAGTCCCCCTGCTCCTGTTTCCTCACTCTCCAGCTACACTTGGGGCATTCTGGAATCACCTTACCCTTCCTGGCCATCAGCCATCTGTCCCTGACTCCTTGAGCTCCTTGCTTATGGAGGTGGTTGAGCTCATACTCAACCTGCACATCCTTGCAGTTTCTTTTTCTTCCTCCTCTCCCCTGGTGGGTGGAATTCCCTTCCCCAAAGCCCTCAGTGGCCTCTGTAGTCTAGATAAAGTGCAAGTCCTGATATACGAGGGAATCGCAATACTGGTTTTGTCCTAGGAAAGTAATAAAAGAAAATACCTTTTCGTATCTTTCCCAGGGCAAAGTCATAGCTTGATACCTCTGACAGCTCACTAAGCCTTTATTTCTTCTTTCAATGTGTGTCTACCAGAAGCATTTGCCTCTGAGGTTATTAGCTTGCAGAAACAATAGCGATTGATGGCTTAAGACTGAAGTTATTTTTACAAAAATGAAGAAAATAGTTTTTAGCTTGACAGAAGGCCTGGGAAAACTTCAAAAGTGACCTTTTTTACCAGCAATGGTCTTCATATTGTAGTCCATCCATGTTAATTTATTGCAGATCCTAAGTTGGAAAAGGCAGTATTTTCTCAGCTCTCACATAAAATTGTTTCTGTACTAAAAAGCCTTTTGTGCCTTGGTGATGGAGCAGCAAAGCAATGGATGAAGACAGACTGCAAGTTTCAGGGGAGAGTAAGAATCATCAAGATCAGTGATAAAGATGTTAGAAAGAACTGGCCCCAGTATGGAGCCCTGGAGAACACCAGGGCTGACTGGCCACCAACTGGATATAACTCCATTCACCACAACTCTTTGGATCTGGCCACCCAGCTGTTTTTTCACCCAGTGAAGAGTACATCTGTCCAAGCCATGAGCAGCCAGTTTCTCCAGGAGAATACTGTGGGAAGTTGTGTCAAAGGCTTTACTAAAGTCCAGGTAGACAACATTGTATCATAGAATCACAGAATGTGTTAGGTTGGAAGGTACCTTTAAAGGTCACCTAGTCCACCCCCCCTGCAGTAAGCAGGGACATCATTACTAGATCAGGTTGCTCAGAGCCCCATCAAGCCTGACCTTGAATAGCTACAAGAATGGGGCCTCCACTATGTCTCTGGACAATCTGTTCCAGTGATCCACCACACTCATATTGAAGAACGTTTTCCTAATATCCAACCTAAATCTCCCCTTTTCTAGTTTAAAACCATAGATAGGCCCTTGTCCTATCACTACATGCCTTCATGAACAGTTTTTCCCCAACTTTCTTACAGGGACTTCTCCCAGGTGCCTATAAGAATAGGTTATCTTCCACACACTCCTCTGGACTGCTTCCTCTCTGCTCTACTGTATTTCCTCTCTGCTCTACTGTATTTCCTCTCTGCTCTACTGTATTTCCAGAAGACACCTTCTAAGCTGAAGTCCTCCATGAGAACGAGGGTTAGCAATTGTGAGACTTCTCCCAGCTGCTTATAAAATATTTAATCTGCCTGTTTTCCCACTGCACCATGGCCTCCAGCTTCTCCTGATTTTTGCCCATGCTGCGTGCTTTGGTGTAGATGGACTTCAGTTGAGCTATTGATCCCATCACCTTTCTGGGAAGAAGGCCTAGTTCCTATGTGACCGTTCTCAGGAGCTTCTGTTGTTTCCAACACATCAATAACCCTTTCATCTTTGCTGCTGCATGGATTTCCATCCCCTACCTCCACTGAGATGGCAGACAACAGACCTCTAGCACACCATTCCTCAAACACTGGCATGCTGCCTCCAGGTTTATCTGTAGTGAGCTTGGTTTTAACCTCTTCCTTGGTTTTGTCCCTTTCTTTTCTGGCTTGTTTTTAAATTTTACCCAAAGTGGCCCTGCAGATACCTGCTTGCAGGCTTGCTTCCCCATGATCTGCCCTAGGGCTAAGGTCTGATCCTGCTCCCTCTGCTTTCAGAGCTTTCTCCAAGGCTGCTTCTAATCTCATCCTGCTTTAATATCCATTTGGTACATTAAAATAGCCATCAAATATGGCTGTGGGGCCCATGTTCAGTGAAGCCCTTGTCAAACTTGTATTAAGGAAATCGTAACTGATGTCTTAGCTTGCAGCCAGAGTCAAAAACACAAATCTGGAACAAAGTTGGTGTAGTACAGCATGGGTAAAAGCCAAGCAAAGGACCATGTTAACACTACAAATAACCCAACGTGGAAGCTTCAGACAAAACTCTCTGTCAAGGTTTTAGGTCTATTTTCCCACACAGTATCCCTCTGTCTTGCAGCCCTTCTGGACACACCACACAGGTGATTCTCTCAGAGTTGTAGGGTTTAGTGCCTTGGGGAGCTAGCTGTGGTGGTACAGTGGTGCAATCAGCAATGTTTGTAAGCTGGTATATGAGCACAGACCACACTGGCATTTCAAGCACATGGACAGATGAGCAAGGACTTATCAATTTTCCTAGGAAAACTTCTACATTGCCACTTTGTCATTGTCCCTCTCTGCCCTCGTTAGGCCCCATCTGGAGTACTGTGTCCAGATCTGGGCCCTCAATACAAGAAAGATAATGGCAGGACAAGGGGGAATGGATTGAAGCTAAAGGAGGGAAGATTTAGATTAGGTATGAGGGGGAAGTTCTTTACAGAGAGACTAGTAAGGTGCTGGAATGGGCTGCCCAGAGACATGGTGGATGCCCCGTCCCTGGAGGTGTTCAAGACCAGGTTGGATGGGGTCTTGGGCAACCTTGTGTAGATACAGGCCTGGAGGTTGGTGGCCCTGCTTGTGGCAAGTGGATTTGGAACTCTATGATCCTTGGGGTCCTTTCCAACCCAGCCCATGCTGTGATTCTATAAATCTATGAAGGCAATGCTGTGAGTACACCAGCTTAGTTCTGTGCACAGCTTCGCATTCCAGAATAGAATTGGATTTACCTCAATGGAATGAGTATGTGTCCCTGATTGATTTACACTTAAAAGCATGGAAAATCTAGAAAGATGGTAATACTAGTCTTCTGCTGGTTGTAGCTGACGTCTTCTCTGTGCTTCACTTATGGCCTGGGAGGAATGGTTTTATTACTATTGAACCATAAGGGGAAGAGTGGAAAAGTAAAGAACAGCTGGGTTTAATGAGCTGGAACAGATGTAGGTATTAAAGCAGTGTGTATACTTGTCATGCAAAGAGTACCTACATGTATATAAATGATGAGCAATTTAAATCAAGACTTCAGTTACAGAGTTTACATGGGCATTATGCCCTGAAAAAGGTTCAAAACTTGGTGTCTTACATTATTTTATTTGCCACAAACAAGTCCAAAGCAACTTAATTTATGGGGCCATAAACTGTCAATCTGTGTTTTAATATGTGATGGACTTCACATTCTGGACTGTATCCTGGTTTCCTTTTACAGCTCTCTGATCCTCTTATGTCACGCTGTATGTGTGTTTCCAAGGCAAATTCCTAGAATGCCAGTTGAGTAATCATTTATTCTTCTGAAGACTACTCCAGAGGTGATGCAACAACCGTTTTCAGCCTTTGTGCAGTGCTCATGGGTAGCTGGAATGGAAAAAGCTTAAATCCTTTGAAGACAAATATGATAGTTTTATACTTTTGGTTAAAGTATTAAAAATAAATCATATGTTAAGAGTATCTTCATACTTAACACCAATGCAATCTTAAATGACAGGATCTGGTATTGGGAATATGGAATTTTCTCTGTGGGATTAAAGATGTCAATTTACATTTATGCAGATAAATTTAACTGCTTAATTTTAGACTGAGATTAATTGTTTTCTATGCTGGTAGCTTGACAGTTTCTAGTATTTAAGCAAGACTGGGGTGAAATCATGATGGAAAAACTTTTAATCGGTAATTTATTCTTTAAATCAATGCTAATAGTTAGTCCTAGGGCTAGAAATTTAATAAAAACATAATGATTATTAAAGATGGCTTAGAGGAAACTGAATGCCCCAAGAAGGTGTTGCTTTTGCAATAATGACAGTATCAGTGCTTAATTCCAAACAGCTTTTCCTTATTACCCATG
Organism: Gallinula chloropus; assembly: GCF_964237585.1. Taxonomy (NCBI): domain Eukaryota; kingdom Metazoa; phylum Chordata; class Aves; order Gruiformes; family Rallidae; genus Gallinula; species Gallinula chloropus. The sequence continues at coordinate 31,319,314 of NC_140086.1, read as the reverse complement.
AAAAATTACTATTTCATTATTATGGATTCAGTCCATAAAAGTCTCCCCCTATCTTAAGACAGCCTGGAGACAGGCGGGCAGGAAGCATAACTAACAACTGCCCTCAGGCTGGCAAAACCACCCATCTCTGGAGGGGATTCAGCCTGTAAGAATTCGGATGGTCCACTTTGACAAGGGGCTGGCACTTGGCAGGCGTTTGTAAGGTGCTTCCTGCCAAGAGCTCTTTCCAGCAGATGGTAACAGCCGGGTTATGCCCGACTTCCAAAAAGTACAGAAGGAGCCCTTGTGAAGGGCCCGTTGTGAGATCCCAAAGGCTTTTCCTTGCAAATGGGCTTTTGTTGTACCAAGGAATAATTTCCTCGGGCTGTTGGGGAGGACAGGCAGTGAGGGCTCTGCCTTGGTACAGAATATTGGGCTGGGTCCTGTGTTACACAAGTCCTGCTGACTGAACAGGGCCTGGCCTTCGTGAATGTGAAATATATTTCTTAACGTAACAGAGGTCTTGTCTTACTTCCTGTTCTGAAAATGCTTGTAGTAGCAGGCATTTTTAATTGCTCTAAGAGCAGCCATTCAGATACTTTAAGGCTGTTTAAGGAAAAGCACAAGACTGCTTCTCCACGGTGGTCTTTTTATTAACGGGTGGACCTATGCCACACAGAGCTCTATACAACAGATGACTCTGTAAATTACTTATCTCAGTCCATATGTATATTATAAATTATCAGTTTATGCTAAAATCATACAAAAATATGTGTTTTGATTAGGTGGATCAATAAATCATGTTTCATTGTTTCGCTTTTCTAGCAATAGCCTTATTTTACTCATATTATACTGTCAAATCTTTCTTTGAGGCTGCTCTGGAGTAACCAGGAGCCTAATTAGCAGGTCTGTAATGGCTCAGCAAGCTGTATTTTCAAATCCTGGTTGACATCCAATACTCAAGAATCCAAATTTCATTCAAAGAATTTTTTCCTGACTGCACCTCCAGCACATGTCAGAGCTATAACACATGCCAGCTTCCACACAGTTTAAAAAAACCTGACAGTAAAAGTAGTTGACTGCAACTTTTCACTTCTATTCAGAGAGGAATTACTGCACACTAAAATCACAGTTGATTTAAGCAGATAAGGAAAGGGAAGATTCTGCAAGCACAGAGACTTGTGATATCTTATATTAATGTGAACACAGTGAGTGTCTGGCCTGTGGTCAGATCCTGAATTTTTGGGGCAGTTCTGGTGCCTTACATACATCAGCCAAAATGCAGTTCTTGTTAGGTGACATTTTTAACTTACTGCCATTTAGAAATGAGGTTCTGGTGCTCCTGTTGTCTTCACGTGGTGTCTGTCTGCCTGTGATACCCCATCTTTTTTGAATACAGTGTCCAGTTGGAAGCATTCCTGACAGATAATGATTTAAATCCCTGTGAGTTTCATGTAGATGGAAGGTATAAACTGTTCTTAGCTTTACTATGGGAATGACTTGAACATGAAGAGTGCAACTGTATTACTACTTTAGAGAATCCACACAGAGGAGAGGTGTCACATCTGCCTCAACTGAAGAAAATATTTGGAAATCATCTGGAAATTAATACAATTAGTCCTGCTGCTCAAAGAACTACTTGCTTAGATGTGGCAAATACAAAAAATTCCCCAGTCAAACATCTCAGTGACTAAGACAAATTGTCTGTGTTGCTTGGCCTTTGCGCTGGTGTCTGCAAAACACCAGGCAAAGACCAGCCTCTAAAACAGAGACTTTCAAGTGTCAACCTGAGTCCTGATTTTCACCGTTCAGGCAATATTGTCACATCTCACAGGACACAGCTTTTCTTCAATGATATGCCTCTTGCTAAAAACCTCAGATCAAAGTCCAAGCTGTGTTAGATAGTAACTAGAAGGAAAGGACAGTTACAGATTTTGCTGAAGCCTACGATACTATAAATCAGGAGGAATTCCTTTTGTACACAGTGGAATTAACCTGGATTTACAGCAGGGTAACCACAAGGACACATCCACAGGTTCCTGAGGTGCCCAGACACAGATTTATTATGTTGTGGGCATTTTCTTCAGGTAATTGCACCACAGATTGGTTGTGGCTGCACAGAGGAGTAACACAATCATCTTCACTTTATTACTGTCCCGCTAATGCTAACATCTGCCTATTAGCACTTTGCTACTGCACAGATCCCCAAGTGGGCTCTGCCCATTACAGCCCTGCTACACTCCCATCAGGTCCCGAATTCAGCCGTGGTCAGGCAGCCAGGCCGGGCACCTCCCACACCAGAAGATACTATGCTGTTAGGTAAAGCGTAGCTCAAGTACTACAGCACTCCTCATCATGCTTTTGACTTGTTTTTATCCCTGGTTGTTTGCATCTCACTTCATGTCATCTATGGCTACGTTCAGAAGAAAATATCAGGAAGCCACAAATATTGAGGGATCCCTCTTGTGCACTTCCAAGAATCAGGGGTTTAGGGAGCTGAGCTGGAGTGGAGCTGCTGTACTTAACTGTGCCTGATAAACCTATCCTTGATGATTTTTTTCTAATCCTGTTTTTAAGCCATTTATTTTAAAGCCTTCTTTTATGTTTTCTTCCCATGAAACTTTGAAAAAAGCTCCAGCAATATCTATCTGGCTGGCAGAGAGGTTTGGAGAGTACATTTCAAAGCTGTTGAGACAAGCAAGTCTGTAATTGAAAATCTGCATTCATACCTAGTTACCCAGACAGGGAATACTTTAGGACAAACCTGATTAATTACAACAAAATCCTATCACTCCAATTTCAACAGCACTGAAGTCCTTGACACATAGATCTAAGGAAATACGAATACTCCATGAGCAGAACACAGCCAATTACATTCCCACAAAGTCACATGGGTTTCTTCAGACAATTCCCATCTAAATACCAATGAATCTGTTGAAGTTTTTCTTATGGGAGCTGGAAAGATTAAAACTATGTATTTTTACCTTTGTCTACAGAAACAACTTCTTCCAGTCCCTCCAGGCAGTACCAGTACATCACCAGTGTCATTAAGATTTCAAATACTGACAAGGAACCAATAAAATGCATTCCTGTTCTGTGTGTCCCTTGCAGCAAAGCTTTCTATCTCATATCATCTAAGGTCTTCCAGATTTGTTTCAGTGTTTCACCTTTACCTTTATTTTGAACCTAGCAGCCTGTTAGTGTATGGGAAATGATAAATGACACTCGTTTCAAGTGGAGAACATCTTTGTTTGTTTCCTGGGGGAAAGCAAAGCTGATATTATTTCCCTCTCTGTGTGAAGCAGCCGTGTGCTGCTTCCAACTGGCTGAAGTAGCTACTGGAGTGAGCCACGTTTAAGTAGCCTGAGACTCTAATTATCTAAGGAACATTCATTTGAGCTTATTAAAGGAAAAAGAAAAATTGCCAGGATTATATTATTATTATTATTATGTGCTGTGTACTGGTCACTGTGCACTGGAAAAAACATATTGTTTCCACCTACAGTGCTTCCTCAAATTATCTCATTGTTCAGCTAAACACAAAATCCCTTTGTTATAACAACAACAAAACCCTTCTGGATAAGAGCTGGATGAAGAAGGCTGCAAACTGTGAAGCTGCAAATATGGACTCATATTTCAGTTTCTCCACTCTGGTTAAGAGTGGCACTTCCCAGGCACGTCAGAACATTTCTGCACCTTTGATCCAAGATGCTCTCTTATCATTGTGGCAACTACCACCTTTGGGAGGAGTCCAAAGGAAAGATGTGATTCTTCTTCCTATACTCTTTGAGCCTGTTCATTACTACCACTGCAATTAAAATATATCAGATCTGCTCTGTTGCTAGACCCAAAAGGCCAAAGGATTCCATCTGAAGTGGGCTTCTTATGATGGGATTTCTCTAGTCCCATTATTCTCTCTGCCTAGGAGATGCTGAATGTGGACCACGATTTCTTCTTTTCTAACACCCATGTTGTTTCTTTCTTTCTCCTAATTATGCTTTCTGATGCTTCATAATAATGAAACACCATCAAGTTGATGTTCTCTGAAAAGTTCTAAACTGCCATGAACTGAAATATTTATAGCTTTTCCTCAGCAGAGGCAAACCGTACCTGGTACAGTACAGGCTCACAGGAACTCTGCAGACACGTCACAAGAAGAGTCGTTAGCTAGGAGTTGTCTTGCAGGTGAAGCCCACTCTGCTCCAGAGCTGCACAAAACTCTCACCTTATCAAGTTGTTTGGTGTGTAGCAATGGCCAGACTGGTCATCTGGACTGGCTCACAGGAAAAACCTCAGTAGGTTAAAGATAGCTTTACATTGGTTGTGCTTGGGAGCTGGAGAGATCTTCTCTCATAACACTGTAGGAAATGCACCCAGACAGGCAAGAAGGAACTAGTAGATTTTATATCTGAATGGGAAGGCATAGTAGGCAAGGTGTAAACTGAGGTAATATGGTGACACTGTTGACAGCATGTTCGGCCATTCCAACCTCATCTAACAGCTAAGTTCTAGAAACACAGGTTGAGTGGTCAACTGCTATCTTCACTAAAGTTCAAGTCACAGGCTGATACCATTTGTTTAGTTCTGTTCTGCTTGTTAGGTTGGAGCAGGAGGAAGAAAATCAGTCCTGGAAAATCCTCCAAATCTGTCTGCATTCCTCACCTGAAATTATTTATCACTGACCTTTCCTTCTCACATATAAGAGAATATTTTACAGGGAAACAACTGGTTCTCTTCTGACTTTCCATAACAACAATAACAACAAGTATTTTCTCCCGCTTTATTTTTATTACTGGGTATGCTGATCTCTACTCAGGAACCAACTGCACACTGCAAAGAAAGACTGAAAAATACACCAAAAATTAAAAATATTCTTTCATTTCCTCTTTTGTAGATCTTGGCTGGCAGAGGCTGAATTCTGATTGGTTGCCTAAGACCAGAATGTTATGGTGTTAAAACCTTACTGAAGAGAGCTACGATTTTTGTGAGACCAGTCCAAATTTATTACCACCTCCAAAGAATTCAATGACAATATTTCCCATACAGAATCCAATGATATAAGATGATTAGGAGACTAGAACATCTCTCTTGCCAAGAGAGTCTGAGTGATTTGGGACTTTTTGGTCTAGAGAAGACTGCAGGGGATCTTATCAATGTTTATAAATACTTGAGGGGTGGGTGTAAGGAAGATAGGGTCAGTTTTTCTTCAGTGCTGTCCAGTAACAGGACATGAGGCAATGCACATATACTTGAATATAGGAAGTTCTACCTAAAGACAAGGAGGAACGTGTTTACTGTGAGGGTGGCAGAGCACTGGGGCAGGCTGCCCAGAGAGGTTGTGGAGTCACCATCTCTGGGGACATTGAAAACTGTCCTGGATGCTGTCCTGTGCAACCTGCTCTAGGTGATCCCACTGTGGCAGGGGGGTTGGACTAGGTGATCTCGAGAGGTCCCTTCCAACCCCTATCATTCTGTGATTCTGTGAAATGCACTTCCTAAGAGATCATTTGGAGTTATTTTGGGATACCCAAGTCATCTGCTTGGGCTGGCAGACATGATGTGGGACTTAGGGGAAGAGCTGCACCTTACCATAAGGTAGGCAGCTGAAGGCCAGACTTGAGGCACCCACTGTCTGATATAACAGTAAGCACCCATGTATAGACAGCTGAACCCTGTCTACAAGTGGAGCACTCTACTGCTTCCTTTTTTAACTTAGGTCCTTTTAAGTTCTAGAGATCAATGTTTCCCTAAAGCAAAACAGCTAGCACCAAGGAGAAAAAGCAAGAAGTACAGCAAAGAAAAAAAAAAACCCATGGGCTTCCTTTTACCTCACATAAGCTTATCTTCATCACACTTTTTTAGGACACCAAGAAAAGAAATCAAGCTAGCACAAATCTTAGGATGATAATGCAGAAAAAACCCAGAGACACCTGGATGGACTGGACCAATTAAGCAGCCTATACCTGCCAGGAAAGGAATACCCTTACAACAGCGATGATTGCAGTAAAAGCACACAAAAGATGTATTCTTTCTTCTTCAAATGCAAATAAGACTTGGAGCACATTGTAGCATGTGGCACACATGTCAGGGAAATGAGAGGCATCTGATATTTGCTTAGCTTCCAACAAGAGAGTAGCATTTTGGCACAGCCTAAGTAGCATAGAAAAGCAGGTGTGAGGTATGAATTTCACATTACCTGCTTCTATTGCCAACATTACATGCTCTGTTACTTTAGTTGGAATCTCACATTTAGAGGGCCGAAAATGACATTGTGAAACATCCAAGAAAAAAATTACACAAGGTCTGGTTGTTCAGCTGTGCACCAGTTTGAGAAAATGTTTTCTGGGAAAATCCATTAAAGCAAATCTGATATGACTTGTCTAGCTGCAAAATACAAGTGAGCTCCACATAGTGTTGGCACAAGTCATCATTTCTTTGGCACTCCACGTTTTTAAAGGAATTCATACTAAATTGGTATTGGTTATAAGGCTATTCTATCTAGCATTCAGAAATTTCAACAGGAGTTTTGACCCAAAGTCACTCGGATAAATTTAATGGCAACAAACCACTGACTCTAACTGAGCACAGGTTTTGTAGCTGACCAGTGCCACCCCAGAAGCAAGGTGACCCCATGAGGTCAGCTCCCATAGACTCAAAGAGGCTCACCCAGAGAGTCACTGCCCTGTGGAGCCACCTCAGGCAGATCTGCATTTTATCACCAAACACCGGTGGAGCCAGGGGTGTGCCCCAGCACAAGCCTGGATCCCCGCTGCATTGAAGCATTAGCATCGGAAAGCATCAGATCCTGCTGCACAAGCTCTGGTGCAATATACAGGTAGGTGCCCATGGACACCCAGTGCATTGCCAAGGCACCGTCAGCACTGATGTATTTCCAAGTTTGGTGTGGTTACTTATCTTTCATTATCAAAACGCTGAAAATCATATATATGATATTGGCTTGTTCTTTTGGGGGGGCTCTTTTGTTCCCACTCGTATTAGTATTGGATACCTGACTTCAGGAGTTTCTAAATCAACACTCAAGAATTAGGTTGGCAGTTTATTCTGTTTCTCCTTCCTGCACCAGGATTAGCAGATTTCAAGTGATACTTCTTCTTTTTGATGCTGTGATTGATGCAATATGTAAAGGCTCTAAAGAATACTTATTTAACTGAGACAGCTCTTTACTGAACATCACCTGGAATAAAATGTCTCTTTCAGCCCACTGCATCCCTTGTTCCTCTAGAACAGTCACCAGAAAAATACAGTATGAGCCTTCAGCCAAGGTTTCAAGCACTGGCTGACCAATGTTGCTTGGGTCAAATCGGTCTAATAAAAGGGCAGAGCGACCCCTTTAACATATTGATACCAACCAAAGAGATTGGTAACACTTTTGTATCTCACCTAGATGTTACGGGTTCTCGTGCATACTCTTGTGCTGTGTGAATCCTATGGGAAGTGCACATAGGAAAGCAGACCAAAACTGCTTCACATTTGACCGCTTTTCCTGATGGATCAGCCTGATCAGCCGCTTCTCTGTGTAAAATGAAACTAGCAACACCAAGAATGGTCTAGACTTGTATTTCCTTGAGTAAGCTTCTTTCTGTCCCCATCTGTCTTTGTGAGATTCCTTCCAGCATAGTTCCCTCCTTGACATGCCCTCCCTCATTCCTAGGAGGAGAAGGCAGCAGCCTAATTTTTTTTTTTCAGATGGAGAGAGTAATAAATGCTTGCAGTTACTAGCTATAAGGACTTGCAGCAAATCTGGCAAGTGCTGGCTGTTGTTGGATGATGGGTGGTAATTTTGGGGCTCTTTAGCCACCTGCAGCTCTCAAGCTGTTGAAGTACAGTCTGTTATGTTGGGGTTGCATCCATGAGCAGAGGGAGGCTGTGCTAACATGATCCTGACCAGTTAATATGAATATCTAGCAGCAGGAGATCCAGGAGAGACTGCTGGCTTGGAAAGGAGTGACCGGATGCCCTGGGAACCTACTGTCATCGCAGGCCTGAAATGTCTCAATGCTTTGAAGTATGTGGGCTCTTTGAAGTATTGCAGTTGGTAAGGTAGGTAGCTGTTCCTTCACCTGTATTTTTATTTTGTGACCCCCTTTAAGTCTCCTGGAGGTGCTCTAAGAGGGAGAAAGAGGATGAGTCATAACCCAGTTTCCAGAAACTTTTGCAACATGGCACAGTCAGAACCACGGGTATGATAAAAACAGTGGAAAACAAATGCAACAGCTATGATATTACTAAAGATAATTGGTCTTTACTGAGGAATTGTACTGTTAAAGAGTAAAAAATTGCATTACGGACTAAAGTATAGTGCAAAATATGGTAGAGAAGCAATATCTAAAGGCAATATAAGGAATTTCCCCAGAAACCAGTCTTCTAGAAGTACGGTTTTACTCACTGAGCTACTGCAATGATCTATAAACAGAGAAGAATACTCTTACAGTGAATAAGTAAGGTATATAACATAAATCAAAAATCCCCTAGTAAGTCCTGTGACATACTTGAGCACACTCCCCAGGGGCGCACAATGTATCGGTGAGACAACACTGATATTAAAGGTCAGAAATTGTGAACACAAATCACAAAAGGGAATAAAGAAATCTCCCCTAGTGAAGCACTTTAATGAGCTGAAACTTCCCGTCACATCTTTAGAGTTTATAGGTATTGACTGTGTCCTGAAAGCCCCCGGAGAGGGGGAGGCAGGCGCAGCTTGTTAAGACAGTGAGAAGCACAGAGGATTTAAACCTTAAATGTGTCATTACCAAACAGCATAAATCAACAACTGAGATAGATTATATGTATATTTGTATAAGACTGGGTGAAGAAATCTGTTCCTCTGAGACAATTACCTCTGACTGATTACAGTCAGTTACGTGAAAGCCCCACAAAAAGGCAGAGCAGTGTTGTCAGCTACTGCGGGACAGCGCAGGGTAAGGCGGCAGATACCTTTGGCTCATCACAACTATTTCACAGGAGCTGTCTGCTGTCATCAGCATTATTTTGTGAGAAGCCACAGGCAGTTGCCTCTTTGCTGTGCGCTGCTGCCTTTCCTGAACGGTGTGCTCCTTTCTGTGCAGTCACAGCAAAGGCATCATCCTTACTAGTTTGGACAACGGAGTGTCTGCAGAGACAAACCTGGCTTGTGCCTGCAGCATGGAAGCAGGCTATGAATGGTCAGACATCACCTTAATTCTTGTACTACCAATAAATCACATTACCACGGTACAAGGGATACATATACAAGGACAGCTTGTGTCCCCCAAACCTCACACTGCCAACGCCATACTGATGGATTTTGCAAGAAAAAGCCTTTTTGGAAAAAGGTGTTTTACTGTTTCTTTGGCGATATGGACTACAGTAGACAGTAAATGAATGTATTCTCCCTCGCTGGGGACATGATAGACATTGACTAAATGTGTCAAAGTTCACAATTTTTCTGCCTTCATTTTGAAGTGGTTATCCCTTGAATAGCTGCTTGAATCTCTGTAGAGCTGTTTTAGTATAGTAATACCTGATAACAAATGTTTGATATTTCACTGAGTTTCTCAATGAGGATCTATGAGGCAGAGATTAATTTGCTTACTGCTAGAAATGATCTTTGCAAAATACATCATATGCATAATTCTTAATCTCATATCTTTATACATTTCTGTTTTGTTAAAAATGGGAAAACAGCATAAAAATAAATGTATTGTAAATATTTCTAGTTCTTTAGTGTGGATTCACCTGGTTAATTTTTGTCAGACAGTACTAGACAGGAAATGTGACTGAGGGAAGTGAAATCTGATTGAACAACCTCAGTATGTTAACAAAAGCACAATATGTACAAAGCTTAAACACTGGGGTTTGAAATCTCTGACTCATACGTTCACTGTTTAATATGCGTATACTTTACATGGGAAAGCGAGTAAAGGTAAGAATTGAATTGGTTATCTTAAGGGCCCTGAGATGTTTAACTTAGCTGATGTAGTTTAGTTAAAGAGGGGTGAAATGTGGACATGGTGTCAGTAATTCAAGGCCAAACAAAAATTTTGTTGATTTCTTCTGGTTTGAGTGATACAGAGAAGAATTTTTGATATTTTAAAACATGATATTGTAGTTTTGCATGTCTGGGTTCTGGTGGAGAAGGGGGGCTGCAGGGGCAGCTACTGCAAGAAGCTGCCAGAAGCTCTCTGCAGGCCCCAGAGAGCAAACACCAGCCAATTCAAGGCCAGAGTTGTTGCTGACCAAGGCCGAGCCCATCAGCGATGGTCACAGCGCCTCTGGGAATCACATTTAGGAGAAAAAAACTGCAAGCAGCTGCTTTTTGCCACCAGAGAAGGGAGTGAGAAGATATAAGGAACTGTGCAGGCACCAAGGCCAGGGAAGGGGGACAGGAGGTGCCCCAGGTGCCAGAGAGAGAGGTGCCCCTGCAGCCTGTGGAGAAACCCATGGTGGAGCAGGTGTCCCCCTGCAGCCCATGGAAAAGGCCAAGACCCCACCTGCAGCCTGTGGAGAGGCCCCACCTTGGAGCAGGTGGAGACATATAGAAGACACTGTACTCGGCATTGGTGAGGCCACACCTTGAGTACTATGTGCAGTTCTGGGCTCCCCATCATAAAAAGGACATTGAGGTCCTTGAGCAAGTGCAGAGAAGGGCAACCAGGCTGGTGAAGGGGCTGGAGGGCAAATCGTATGAGGAATGGCTGAGGGAGCTGGGGATGTTTAGCCTGGAGAAAAGGAGGCTGAGGGGAGACCTCATCACCACCTACAACTACCTGAAGGGAGGTTGTAGAGAGGTGGGCGATGGTGTCTTCAGCCAGGTGACAGGAGATACGACAAGGGGAAATGGCATGAAGCTGTGCCAGGGCAGGGTCAGATTGGATATTAGAAAAAAAAATTACTGAAAGAGTTGTCAGGGCCTGGAACAGGCTGCCCAAGGAGGGGGTTGAGTCACCTTCCCTGGATGTGTTCAAAAAAAGGGTAGATGAGGTACTTAGGGATATGGTTTAGCATAGGATGGGAATGGTTGGACTTGATGATCTTCAAAGGTCTTTTTCAACCTTGTGATTCTGTGATTCTGTGACGCTGTGACTCGCGTTGGAACAAGCCTCCGCCAGCACTTGCAGCACATGGAGAGAGACAGAGACAGATAGATGAGCAAGAGAGATCCAAGTTGTAGCAGGTTTGCTCCAGGGGGAGGGTTGTGACCCCTTGGAAGACCAGGCTGGAGTAGTCTGGGCTCGAGAGACTGAGAAACATTCTATGATTTATGACTGCACCCATAGCAGTGACCTATACTGGGGCAGCTGGTGAAGAGCTGAAGCCCCATGGGAAAGGAGTTATCGTGACTTCTAAGCCTCTCAATATATATTTTCTCCCCTGTTCAGCTTTTGAGCTGGGTGTGACAGAGCAGCTTTGGTGGGTATCTGGCCTCCAGCCAGGGTCAAACCACCACAAAACCCTTTCTGGAAAATCTGACCTTTTGGTTGGTTATCCCTGTATCCAACACTCTGCTATCTCATATCATCAGGGCTGAACAGTGTTCACTTAATTATTCACCGTAGGGACTAATCTGTATTGATCTGTGGATCCTAAAAAGTTTCAAGTAGAAATTGAGAATCCACTGGCAGCCTACCAAAAGTAAGAACAATATTTTTAAAATAATCCTTCATGAACCCCCTACAAAGAGTCCACAGATGACTAAACATCCACAGGTTGAAAACCACTGCTTTAAGAAATGATACTTACTCCATTCCTGTTTTAACTGTCAATATATATGCAACTACAAATTCACCACTTTTGCTATTTAGATGGCATTCCAGAGTCTTAAGTTTGTCTGTGTAACATAATTTTCCTGGGAATACCTATCTAAATTGTCATCTGTTGCCTATTGTTTATATAATGTGGCTTCTGCATGTATAACAACTCCTGCATTATCTTATTTGTTCTCCTCTATCTTCTGACATGCTTACTTCAATTAGTACAGAATCATGTAATTGTTGGACTATTATTATAATTGCGTAAGGAGATACCTGAAAAATACTTCAAAATGGTTCAGACCTTAATTCTACTAATTGCTGCAGTATATCTGTGCATGTCATTGACTGCACTGCATCTGGAATTCTTGTGTCAATTGTACTCTTCCTGTGCTATGCAATAGCCAAACATACCTGCTCTACACTGCGCTGGTGCAGCCTCACCTCGAGTTCTGTGTGCAGTTTTGGGCACCACAGTACAAGAGGGACATAAAAATATTGGAGACTGTCCAGATGAGGGCAACAAGGATAGTGAAGGGTCTGGAGGCGAAGTCTTACGAGGAGAGGCTGGAGTCCCTTGGTTTGTTCAGCCTGGAGGGTAAGGGGAGACCTCATTGTGGTCTATGGCTTCCTGACAATCCACTGATCTCTCTTCAGTAACCAGTGATAGAACCTGAGGGAACATTATGAAGCTGCAACAGGGGAGGTTTAGGTTGGATATTAGGAAGAGGTTCTTTACTGAGAGGGTGGTCGGGCACTGGAACAGGTTCCTCAGCTGTTCACAGCACCGAGCTTGTCTGAGCTCAAGGAGCGCCTGGACGATGCACTCAGTCCCAAGCTCTGACTTGGCTGGGCCTGTGTGGTGCCAGGAGTTGGACTTGATGATCCTTATGGATGATCCTTCCAACTCAAGAGATTCTGTGATTCTATGATACCTCTGTTATTGCCTCTGATTCTAGTACAGTCCCAGACCAACAGATTGGTGATCCAGTTGCTGGGGGGTTTTCATGTGGGTTTTTCATAGCTGAGCATAGGACAGCAAACAGAATGAGCTTCATGCTAAGGATGTTGTGCCATATTTTAATTTACAGTAGGGAGTATTTTTATCATGGCCTCTCAGAAATGCAGACTACCTTTATATGGGAATTGCAGTACTAAATTGCCACTGATGTTGGTATTTTTAAGGTTAAAGAAATAGGCTCTTCTAGTCACATAGGTAGTAATTTACTCACATGAATAAATAGATAAAATTGGATTAAACTAGTTACAGAAAATGGTTAGTTAAAAATCCCCAGTTCTGACATGTAGTTCCTCTGTGTCTGCTGACTACACACTCTATGTTTCAACTTCTATCTGTGTTAAGCAGGTCTTCCAAGGCTCACAAGTATGGAATGCCTAGATGCCTTCTTGAAGTCTATAAGCATAGAAGTAAAAAGTGGTGCATAAATAAGCTTCTGAAGTATGAGGTGAAATTTCTTGCCATGGAAAGAATTGAAGTGTATAGGGACACTATACTGGCTAGTCACCACATTCAACTGAGCAGTCATATTACAGTTTGCTGACAATAGTAATAACTTCAGACATCAATCTATAGGCATGGCTATTCTTAGCCAAAGACGATGAAAACAAACTGCTTTGCTTGAAATATTCACAACACTGAAGTATGTCCTTCGCAGAGTGGTACAAGTGTGCTGCTGAGCTCCTCAAAATCCATAATGAGTTATCCAAAACACAGACAAACCTTCAGGAAGCATTGGAACATATAGTTCAAAATCCAATACAACCCATTCCTTCAAATTCTGCACTTCTGGACATCTGTTCCCTCTTAAATTATGACAACATCTCTGTTACAAGTTAGGTCTGTCAAATAGGAACATATCCATGGACCACTATGTGTGAGGACCTTTGAAGTAAAAATGCACACATTTTATCTACCTGGAGTTTCAAGCACAGATTCTGGACCTCAAGGACTCAGGTGGTAACCTTGGGTGGTTGCTATTCATTTCAGCTCATCTTTGTGCCTCGTGCTATTACGATAATGAACTTCCTTTGTTGGAAGCAACTGCATATTTTAAATCAACATAAAAATCCAAATGTTAGCTGCAGGTATTCGAGTGATTTATTAGACAGGGAAAAAAAAAACAGATGAAGTAAAGCTTTTGCTCTATCTCATATGGGATAAAGGTGCAGCTTGAAAAACTTCAGTGTTATCCTCAAGAAATAAAGTTACAGAAGTCAGGAACTGGCACAGTACATTCTTGGCCAGTTAAATGCCACATATTATTTTAGCAAACATTTCTGCTGGCAATTGTTAACCTCAGGCAATAGAAAGACATGTTTGCAGAGGAGGAAAGAGCAACTAGGGAATCTGTTTATTCACTCCCATAAAAGCTTTTCTTAAGAGATATACACTGTTACTATTTCAGAATGAATTATAAACCAAGCACCTTTGCTGTCAGAGTTTAGTTTTATATCTGAAGGTCACACATAACTATTAGTTGGTTTATAAATTATAGGCAACAGTAGGGTAATACTGTTAGTAAAAAAATATGTTTGACTTCTACAATTTTCAGAGAATAAAGGACCTTTACGAGCTCTTCTCCTCAGGGAAATATTTTTAAACTTCAGGAACTGACATATGGTGTAAGAATATGCAGTTCAAAGGAAGAAACAAAACCAGACAGAAAACACAGACTGGCTTATATTTTTATGACTATAAGCAGTGTTCTTCCAGTATGGTAGGGAATTCATCCCAACATGTTCTTCAGTGTGGCACTAGGATTTTGTAATGATTTCCTACAAGTCCTCTGTGATCTTGATGGCCTCTGCCCATTGCTCTTACGAAGATGTGCCTGGTGACACCACACTTGTCAGTGTTTTTCTGTTTCCAGAAACATTTTGTTTCTCCTGTCAGGCCCAGCAGACCATCCTTCTCAAAGAGCCTCTTGTGGGTGGCCATCTGGAAGCATCAACTCAGTGCAAAACAAGCAGGCTGCTGGATTTCTGTTGGCTCACTTCTCTCAGTGCTGGTCCCTGCCCTGAAAGCAGCACTGCAATTTATTCCCGGACTACACAGCATTACAACTCGAAGCGTGGACATGACATTTCGATTTCCAAATTCTGGACCTGTTGACATTTGTGACAAAACTCCAAGCCAGGAAAAAAAAAAAAAAAAAAAGGATGAAGATGCAGAGGAAGAAATCAGCTGAGGATGGGCAGATAATGATCCAAAGTTCCAGAACCAAGTAAGTGCATGGAGACAATCCCGTACCCCAAAATGAAGCACTGAGAGCCCTCCCTTGTGCATCATGCAGTGTTTGAGAAGAAGAATCGTAGAGACCATCAGATTTCAAGGAAAGAAATTATCTAAAGAGCAATGAAAAGCCAGAGCCAAGGCTTGCCCAGACATGCCCAAACTATGGAGAGACTAGATTTCAAAAGCTCTGAAATATGTGCCTTTCTGTAGTCAGAAAACATTGTAGGAAATGAACGAAAACGGGGAAAGCAGAAGCAGCTTCCTGGGATCCAAGAGACCTGGAAGGATCACTGAGAAAAGAGCAACATTGTATTACTATAATTAATATTACAGTCTCTTTCTACCTGTCTTCATAATTAAAGTGTAAAACATGGCTGCATTTTTCCCTTGCCATGTATGGTGCTTAGATATAAATCATCTATGGGCTTGTGACTACACTTCAGTGAAACTAATGACACAGAAGTCTGTAGGCTTGGAATGTGTCAGCCTTTATAATAATAATAAAAAATTAGCCTGGTGAAAGGAATACTAAAATTATTTCTATTATAAAATTATGACTTTTATGCCTCTTCATCGTACTGTGCTTCAGGAATGTGTATCATTACCACTAGGTATAAGAATCATGAATCATTCAGTTTCCTAAGGGTGTCCCTGGAGAACAGTCTCAAATGCAGACAGTTGAGAGCTCCCAGATTACTCGCTGGAGCTGAAGAAACCGATTCAAAGTCTTTCATGGATAAATTACCAGCTTTCCTGAAATGGCATTTATATACTGTGCTTCAGAGGTCAGTTGGAGTTACTCCGGTATAAATTGAGGGTAGTGCCACATACTGGGGTTAACCACTACTTGGGTTTAAAGGCTGATGAAGAAAGGAGGAGGGGGGTGTGTTGGGTTTTTTTTCTTTTTTAGATAAACAGCAAAGTGATGCAGCTATTTGTCTAAGGTACTAACTGTAAAAGCTAGCACTCTCACAGAGCCTTGCAATTACCAGATACCTGTTCTTTTATGTTACTGTCAATCTCACAGACTTCAAAAAATCAAAAATTATTTTGAAAAAGCAGAGATGTTTTTCAATTATTGCAAACAGATGGCTTAAGGAGAAAGATGCAACTTTTACTGCTGACAATAAATATTAAAATGTTAACCAATCTGAGCGTGGAAAGGAGTAAACAAAATTTTCTCTTCATTTAGTCAGGAAATGCAAGTGAAACATTTTATATGAAAATATTATCAAAATACAATAAGAGCAAATATAAACGTTATTTTTGCCATGCTTATTTTGAAGTCAGTAAAAGCCGTCATACCAACAGTGTGGAGAATGGAGCCCTTAGAAAAATCAGTGATCATTCTTTCTTCCCCAGTTCTTTGCTGATGTTATTCCTTCAGTCGTGCCATAGAAGCTGATGGAAATTTTGCTACAGATTTTAACCGGAATACATCAAGCTTTTTCCATTAGAATGAAGAAAGATATCTTGAAATTTTCTAAGTTTTCTGCCTTCTAAATGTAAAATACTCTATTACCTAGTCCTGTATCTGATCCTATGAAATGGGGAAAAATCCTATTTAAATCAGCCATTTATTGGTTACAGTGGAGTCTTCGGAAAGATCTCTCATAGAAATGTATTTTTTCCCCATAACAAAAGGACCACAATAAAAATTTAAAGGAAAATAAACCCATAAATCATTAAAACTGTATTTGCTCTGCTGTGTTTGGTTTTGCTACTTAATTTCTCTTGGCTAAATCTTGGTGAAGAGGATGATTTTTCTCAATGACTGATTTTTAATTTTTTTTTTAAGAGGGCTTCCCATAAACAAAGATAAATTTCTAAAAAGAGGTTACCCATTACAGGACATGCTAGGTATTTAATGCAGTTCCTGTAGGTCAGAAGCATGGGTCTGCATTGAATATGCCATGTCAGGCCTTTAAATGCCATCGCTCCTGGGTTTATTCCCTAACCCTGGCCAAGACCTCGGTACTGTTGAGCAGAACAAGACGTGAGACCACAGCAGCAATTTATCAGGGAGGTTTCTGCCATCTGCTGGAAATTATACAGCTGACACCAACTGCACCAGCACCCAAACACCGCTGTTTCAAGGCCAGGTGTGCAATGACTGTGTCTAACCTGACAGACAAAAACCTCCAAATGACAAACCCCAAAAGACCAAATTCACCTCCGGTAGCATTGCCTCCTGCAACAAGTCTCTTCCACAAAACATTGCCTCTAACTTATCCTTGGCCGTATTGGCTACTCCTTATTTATCTTCATTATTGTCCTTGTCTAGTCTTCTGGAAGACATCAAAAGCTGTCACATCATAGCAGTAGGTTTAACCTAAAACCCAACCCTGCTATTTAAGTCGATGGATCCTGCAGCTCCCCATCAGCTATCTGCCTCCCTCGTGTGAGTCTTAATGGCACACGGACCTGCTGCTACTTGTGCTGCAAATCCCAGAGAAGGCTTTTACATCGATTTTATGTGAAAAGGGTGCTCCTCGCTCCAAGTATATCTATCGTGTTTCAGAGTCAGAGGAGAGTGGGGACAGCTTGGTCCCTCTACCTCCACAGCCAAAAGCGGGGCCGGCCCCGAACGCCTCAGGTTGTTGGAGGCGGCTCGTAGGGCACGGACACAGCAGCACCCCACCGTGACCAGACAGGGCGCGAAGGGCCGCGGGGCACTCATTGCAGCGTCAGTGGCCGCCCCCCCCGCGCCCGCGTAAGACTGACCATGCCTCAGGGGAGGCCGCCGCGGACTACATGTCCCAGACGGGCGCGGGAGTAGGGACAGGGAAGGTGGGAACAATGCGCCCGCCTCCATTTCCCGCCTCTGCGAGAGGGCGGCTGGGAGCTGTAGTCGGGGGTGGAGAGAAGATGGCGTCCAAGATTCATGTAGTGCTGCGGCCGGTGAAGAGTATCAAGGTCCGCTTCTGCCCGTTCGAGTCTAACGTGGAGAGCACGAGGTGAGGGGGCTGCGGGGGCAGCGCCAGCCCCGGTCCCGCGGCGGCCTGGCCGTGCTCTGGCCTTCGGGCCCGCGCCGGGCGGGAAGACCTTGGCCGGGCTCCCCTACCTGTAACCACCCAGTGCCCTTCCAGCGCCCGGGGCGTGCGTTCTGTGCTATGCCCGGCAGGTGTGTGTGGGGGAAGGGCTTCTTGCCTTTCATTTTATTTACGTGGGGCGTGTGAGGGTTACATGTGTCCGCAGGGTGGGCTGTGGCCCAGGCCCCGCCGCAGAGGCCGGGCAGGGTGAGGGGCACAGGCCCGGTCTCCCCTGGCCGTGGCGCTGCTGTCGCTGCAGGGCCTTGGGAGTTGCTGTTATCTCTGTGCTGAGGCGTAGGCCCTTGCAGGTGGGGCAGGGCGTTTAGCTGTACGGGACTGCCCAGGGAGATGCCCCTCTCAGTTGCTGAGCTTGCAGGTGAGGGTCTGTAATCACTGGTCCAAATGCTGGTCATGGTGGGGACAAGGGGGAGTATAGCTGCTGCTCAGTCTTGGTAATTAACTGATGAAGATGCCTAAGTAATTATCTTTCTGGAGTGATGTAAGTTCGGCACCAAACCATTGCAAAATGTCATTTTTTGCAATAGCTTTGCAGACACATCTGCTTTTGAAGTGAACTTAGTAACATAACTTAGAATGTCTTTAAGCTGCCAGAATCTCAAGTAGCTGCCATACGTTTCAGAAATCTTCAAGAGACTGATGATGTTAAATAAATGTTGCCTCAAACCCAAGCAGTAAAGCATTGGCAAGAAACCGATGCATAAAGAAAAATGAAAATTAGTGGGTTTTTTGTCACTGTCTACTTATTTCTTATTGTTGATACTAAACCAGCGGAGAGAAACACAGAAAGTGCATTGTTGAATTTTTTCAAAATTCTTTGGTGTGCTTTTTACATGGTAGCACATAAGGACTAACCATTTGGATTTCTAAGAGTAATTACCTCACAAGAGATACCTGTGTGAAATTGTTAAAATACAAATCAGTTGCAATATCAAGATGTTAAAGTTAGTTTTAGGATTGTGCTTGCTATAATACCTACCTACAACATACTTAATTTATTTTCAAATATATTTTCAGAAAATTTCTTAGATGTATAAACCATAAAAAAATCCAGGCCACCAACAGGAACTGTGAAGTGACTGCTGATGTGAGACACGATGGGTCTGAACCACTTATAGATGTTACGTTTGGTAAGGAGTTAATTTTTAAAATAAAAAGATTGTCTGGGTTTGTGTTGTTACAGTGTTATTGTCTTGTCTATGACTTTTTTCTTTTTACCTTTTTTTTTATTTCTGTGGTTACTATTTTTTTGTTCTGGTCCATAGCCAGATGTTGTGCAGCTGGGATGAAAAAAAGAGGGAGTCCCTAACAGCCTGGTGTCTAGATAAAGCTATATGTACATCTTTGTACTGCAGTTAGATCTGGTGGGTCTTAGATAAAGAACTGACAACTTCAGGGTTGAATCTGCTTTTGTAGTGACATACTTGTGTGACCTTGCAGTCAGGTACAGTTCCAGGGAAGTAAGTGTAGCTCTGGTTTGATGTAAGAATCTGTTTACTTCCTGTAATGTTTTTTTAAATGTTATCTGTCATGGAGGTATCTCAGTCTTGAGAACGGAAGAGGTGAATACCTTTAGTTCCTCATGCAACTGTGTAGCTTACTAAGTAGTTTGAAGGAACTGCTCATATGAGAAGACCATACGTGTGCAGATGGACTTGCAGAATGAGGTTAACTGATGTACAAAAAATTTCTTGGTTTCCTTAGAGGGTTTAGTGAGCAGGCAGGGAATTGATAGTGGAAGTTTCATCGGTTCTGGAAGCAGACCAGATTCTAGGCTGTGAACAGATGGCTCTCTTCTGCTTTTGTCCTTTTCTCTGGCTGCATCTTCTTTCCTGCTGTGCTGTAATGGACAAATATGTCATGCAGCCCATTAAAGTTTTCATTATTATGGGTTCTTGCTACTCCCTTTTCTTTAAACTTCCATATATTCAGCAAAGCAGTAGAAATGTCAAGTGTTGAATTTACTTCATTTTGCTTAGGAAAATCTAGTTATTTCAGTGTTGATATTGCTGGTTTATTCCTTTGCCATGCTTCTGTCATTCCCATCCTTGTCTCTAACTGTGATGTATTAAGACTTAAGCAGCAAAGCTTAATGTTTTTTATAGCATAAACCCAAAAAATGATTTCACTAGACTCTTTGTTTTCCAAGAGCTGATTATTATTCCAAGTAGGAACTTGGCTGCCATGTGTGGTGGTGTTATATGTGTTTGAATATGGCTTTTTTATTTGCCAATTGCAAAAATAATTAATTTAGGTATGATATTTTAATTTCTACTGCCTCCTACCTGTTTTAGAAGAATTTCAGAATTTTAGAAGTGTTAGTGTTCTTTCTCTCCTCTTTTTTATTTTTTAAGTGTTATAACCACCAGATTGTGCAAAACAGTTCCTTGGTTTGGCTAAAGAAATAAGTTAAACGGACCATAGACAACATGCTGCTAAAATGCTGAGCGGTGTGTGGAAATGAAGTCTTCCAGTGCCTTCTGTGCCTTCTGTGCAATGTCTTTGGGGGCATAGTATGAGTCATTCTTGTCAAATATGTGTTCTTACTGTACGTATATATAGACAAATGTTTCTTATTTTTCAGTAGTGCAATACAGAAATGAAGACTGCATCTATGTGGTGTGCAGTTTAATGTATTTGTTTGTTGGTAATGCATAATCAGGCTCCTTGATAAGTGGAACAGGGTATTTGGGTTTCTACATACAAACCAGAACTGCACACCAAAGTGATTGTGACTTAAGACTTAGTGACTTTTAATTATTGTTCCCCTCCACAGCTGATGGAGATCGACTGATAATGAAGGGAGCCAACTTGACCACAGTAGAAATGTTAACGGCCTTGGGGTCCAGATGTCATGCAAAAGAGCTTAAGGAAGAGCAGAAAAGCAAGAAGAGTACCTGAAGAGCAGGAGAACAACTGTGTTTGCATTTACGTGCGTTAAAACCAGCAGGCTGCACAGAAGGCTTTTCTTCTGTGCAACAACATCTGAGAGAGAGATGGCCAAAACACTGACCAGTTTAACATGCAGCAGGAGGAACCATTCAAGTGTTCCCTGCCTTCACCCGAAGGGAAACACAGTGGATCAACAAATCTTCTAATGCTAGTTGGTCATGCCTGACTGCATCCTTCTAAGCCGCTGCCTCTGTCATCTGCATGTTGGACTTAACATCACAAGAATTTGCATGTAAATGTGAATAATGTGCATTAACCATTAAATTAATATTACGGTGAAGACATACCTTTGGATGTTATTTTTCTACAAAATTTCTGTACAGTGGAACGCAGCATATTATCAGAGGGCTTATTTTTGAAAGTTATTTTATATATAAAACTTTGAAAGTATTCATCATTGTTTTAGCTGGGGGACAGCAAGCTGCAAATAGAGAGTAAATTTTTGTAATACAATGTTTATAATACGTCTGTTGCTAAGCCCCTGGTGTTTTCTTCCTCTGTCTCTTTCAAGAAAGTGTGAAAATTGTTAAAGGTAAATTTAGCTCAGCAATTAAACTAACAAGGTAATGGGACTGTGAACATGCAATATAGCTGCTGCACAAAAGTAGCTAAGTTTAGCTCAAAGGGAAGGGTAAGCTTGTTTTTTGATGTTTGGAGAAAAGGGCTATCTTTGAAGTTCAGTTTTGCAATATTGCTGTTGCTCACTTTTGGGAGACTTCATTAAATATTTTATAAAGATCAAAGGGACAGCTTTATTTGGTGTTTATAGCTGTATGTCCAACCCTGTTATTTATTAAAGTACGTGCTTAGGTGCCTCACCTATATTGCGGAGCTCTGTGGGTTTGGGAGGCTTGATCCCTCCTTAGGCCGTGCAGGGGAAGGTATCAAATGCACATGTGTTTTGTGTGCCTCAGTTTTGTTATAGTTCAATGAAAATGTAATTGAAGTTCCAGTTTTGAGAACTGCAGGTTCAGTGTCATCGAGAGGCACAAGTTCCACCCATTGTTAACCTCATTCCTGACCTCTATAAAACTGTAGTACATAGATTTCCAAGCAGAAGATTTAGGGCATAAATATGTAACTAGTTTTACCTTACTTTTGCTGATACTTGTAAACGGACACTGTCCTTTCTGAAAGCAACCTTGTTTTAAAGAGCACTATCAAAGTTTCTTCTTTGCAACTCTTCACCAGGAAGCTGAACTCTGGGTGGTAGCTTACACTGGGGAAGCAGAGCTGTCCTAAAGGTTTTTGATGGTATTTTGTGGTGGCTTCCTCTGTGTGGTTGCAACAAATAGAAGAGTGAGATAAGATGATTTGGGCAGATTGTTCAATGAAATTTAGAACAGTAGATGTGAGTGGCTTAGTCTGGGGTGAATACCTTCTCTGCAGTCTCTTACCTTTTTTAATTAGGCCACCAACTCTTCTGAGTGGTTTCAGAGTGCTGAGCTCCTGAACCTGCTGCTGAGCTTCTAGTAGAGGAGCTAGAACATGTGAAACTTGTTTGAGAGGTCTGTAAATCCTGTTAAGGTAGAAGAGTATCCTAGAAACAGGACAAAATAAAAATAAGGTACTCAAAACACAGTTTTGGGGTTTTTTTTCCTTCCCAGTTTAGAACAACGTTGTAGGAGCATGACTTTACCTGAAGAAGCTTAAGGAGAAAGTGAGAATTGTTCAAATGGAAAAACTTAAGAGTTGTTCATTCCCTGGTTAGTTATATATTCATGTGCTCAAAAAGCCCTCTTATTGTAATATGTCAGTGACTCTTGTGATTTTTTTTCTTACTTTTTTCTTTGGCAGTGTGTAAAATGTTTAAATCTGAAGCGCTCACATCCATCTTAAATAATTAGCCACTTCTAGGTGCTTAAAGACTGAAATGGAGGTTAAGTAATACTAAATTTCTAGTGTCTATATTGGTCCAAGACTGGTGTTTATATATGTGAAGAGAAAAATTAAGAGCCTAGTTCAGGCTTTTTATAGCCTCTGTTGAAGAAAGGAGATACTGAAGTGATGTAAACAAGCAATATGGGTGAGGAGGTACTGTGGTGATTGTTATGCTAATATCTAAAAAAATTGCTCTCCCTGTACTATGTAGATAAAAGCATGAATTTATTTTTCTAGCATGTCAAAGGTAATCGTTCATTAATTTCTTCTCTAAGCATTTAGATAACTTAGCTCTTCATTGCAATGTCAGCTCCTGCTGCTGTCTGATTGACTGAAACAAAGCCGAGCGACCTGCTGCTCTGACATCTTCCTGGCGCGCAGTCTGGGGCTGTGGATGGAGAGGGTATTAAGGTCAGTCATGCAGAACAAAGCAGGGCTGGGTGAGCAATGACTTTGCATGTTGTGATTCTCTAGGCCACTAATCTTGATTACTGTACCCCACCAAATACATGGGTGCTTCCCTAAACATAAAATGTAAAAAGAACTGGAACAGACCCTAAACCCACTAGAATTAACTAAGCATAAACATCATGTCTGTGTAGGGTGTCTGATGGCGGGTGATGACATGAACATGTCTAGATCTCTAATAACTGGAGATCTAAAGTAAATGTTAAGATCATCTTAGGCCTGTGTGTTGTACAAGTCCCTATATTTATTTAGAAGTTCTTGTTTGTATGTAGGGCAAATAGTTCTGAAACAGATGAATGTCCCATTCAGGTAACCCTAGCTGGTCAGGATACTCCCTCCCTAAATCTCTGCAGTGTTGGTTTTAGAAAAAGGTAATGATATCTTTGTTAGACATTTCAACTGGGAGCAGCAGCATTAATTAATTTTTCAACAGGTCCACAGCCTGTTTTAACTACTAGCGGGTCCAAAGAAGAAAATTCAGATGTCTTGATGCCTTTCTTGCAAGGTAAAAAGCAAGTAGAAACATGCTATCAGAGGTAGTTCATGCATGACCGCATATGTGTCTGTGGAGACAGGACAAGGGGCAACGGCCTCAAGCTGGAGCACAGGAAATTCCACACCAATATGTGGAAGAACTTTTACACGGTGAGGGTGACAGAGCCCTGGGACAGGCTGCCCAGAGGGGGTTGTGGAGTCTCCTTCTCTGGAGATATGCAAGACCCAATTGGATGCCTACCTGTGTGATCTGTCCTAAGGAACCTGCTTTGGCAGGGGGGTTGGAATTGATGGTCTCTGGAAGCCACTTCCAACCCTACAATTTTGTGATTCTGTGATGACAATGCAGATTTGGTTCTTCATTATTTGTGGAGATCTCAATCTGGGCAATTTCATGCTACGTATTGTAGGAAAAACTGGATCTAATACAGTGTTGCTGTGCAAACTCCTCGAGTGGAAGAGTCTTTAAATCTCAATAATTTTGAAAATGTTGCAATCATATACTGCCATTTGTGAACGTGCAAAAGGTGTCACTCCTAATTTCAGAAAATTGCCCACAAGTTTTTGCCCTGTTAGATATAAGAGAATGCATTAATTTTGGTTGACTTTGCCTAGTTCTTCACCTCTACTAATTTGAATTTTGAATGACCAAGGAGTTTACATGGTGTAAGAAAAAAAAATCCCTGGATTATTAATACTTAAAAGTTTAATTTAGTTAGAATTTTGCTCCTCAATGTGTCTTCAGCATGAGTACTCTCCCTGTGCTGGTGTATACACCTCTTGCAGGTTAAGAATTGCTGGCTTAGTGCCTGCCTCATGAGCTGCATGTGCAACCAGTTTCCTTAGATGGTTGGCCCTGATTCTCCACTGGACGACTTGGAATCACCTTAATACTGACAGGTCAAATATCAGCAGTGTCTGTCCCATCTGTGCTTCCTTATCCTCCCTCCCTCCTCCTGGTGAAATAGCCTTTTTTCCTTCCTGGTGCTAGTCAATCTCATCCATTCTCACCTTTTCCTCCCGGAAGGCCTGAGTCACTCTTCTGAACTGTTTTTATTGTCTGCCGAGAGCTTACAATAGCTCATCTGAGAAGGTTTGCTCCTGGCAGGCCACTAGTTCTCTTCTTCCCACTCAACCTCTCTCTATATGCTGAGAGGTGTTGGGACAGGGCAGCATGGAAAGTGTGAGGTGTCACTTCTGATCATCTTTTACTTAAGGTGGTTACTCTGCATCAAGCTGGACTTCTTAAGATTTTACAGAACTCAGGCTGTGCCCAGGAATAGATGTTAGAGGTACAAGGGCAAAGCAGTTTCTGATCTGTTTTGATCACATCTCGCCATTTTAAGTTTGGGCGCCTCACTACAAGAAGATCATTCTGTTGCTGGAGTGTGTCCAGAGCTGGTGAAAGGTCTGGAGAGCAAGTCTTAAGAGGAGCAGCTGAGGAAACTGGGGTTGTTTAGCTTGGAGAAGAGGAGGCTCAGGGGAGACCTTATCACTCTCTACAACTACCTGAAAGGAGGTTGAGGCAGGTGTTGGGGTACTTCTCCCAAGTAACTAGCAATAGGACAAGAGGAAATGGCCTCAAGTTATGTCAGGGAGATTTAGATTGAATATTAGGAAAAAATCTTTGCTGCAAGAGTGGTTAGGTGTTGGAACAGGCTGTCCAGGGAGAGACACCATCCCTGGAGGTGTTAAAAAACCAGGTAGATGTGGCACTTTGGAACATGGCTTAATGAGCATGGTGGTGGTGAGTTGACAGTTGGACTTTGTGATCTTAAAGGTCTTTTCCAGCCTTAATGATTCTAAGTTTCAAAGTGGTGCTTAAAAGCAGAGTTACGGCAAGTGTAGACTCTGCTTGACTTAAAGCGGTCTCCTATGGACTGGCAGTGCTGCCAATGGAGGTTGGCATGTCAGAGGAGAGACCTGCATTGTGCCTCACTGTGTGAGGTGAGCTTGGCCTGCTCACATGTGAAAAAAACATTTAAGACTAAATGGCTAGAAAAGTAGCCCAGCAGACCTGTTTGTGAAGGGAATGCCTGCTCAATGGGACCAAATTCTGGGAAAAACAGTGTCTTTCATGGACAGGTTTTCACAACTCAGAGTGACAGTCCCTGCAGAAAGTTCAGAGGGCAGGCAGGAGGCAAAGCAGCAAGTTCCTCTCTTACCCAGGTACTGCTGGTTCTCGGTTTGTTTTGATTCCCCTGCACCCTTTTCCAGCGAGGAGTCAAAGGCCAGCCTTGCTGTAAAAGCAATGTGGTTGGCAGGAAAAGCCAGCAATTTTTTCACCTCAAACGTGGTTCTTGCACAGGTTCACTGAATTGTCTTTTCGTTACATGAGTGGTTCAAATCACTTCCACAAATAAATTATAATTATTCTCATGGAGGTTTTAAAGTCTCTCTCGGAGGGGTTTCTGTGCTGGTTTCACCCTGGCTGGAGGCCAGATGCCCACCAAAGCTGCTCTTATCACTCCCCTTTTCAACTGGACAGGGGAGAAAGTATATATGGAGAGGCTTAGGAGTTAAGGACAGGGAGAAATCATTCTGCAATCAGCGTCACAGCAAAAACAGACTCAACACAGAATAAAGGAAAGAAAACTCTCTAATTTGTCACACTGCACTGCACACACAGTGACACCAGAGTTGGATAATAAGTGCAACCAGATCTTAAAACACCTCCCCCCCACCCCTCCCTTCTTAGCAGGCTAAACTTTAGTCATTACTTCGCTCCCTTCTTTCCCCCACACTGTGGCACAGGGAGGGGCATGGAATGGGGAAATGGGGGTTTTGGTCCATTCCTCACAAGGTTTTCTTGTCCGGAAGGGGCATTCCTCATACCCCCTGCTGCAGTGTGCGGTCTCACCCACGGGACACAGTCCTTCATGAACTTCTCCAATGTGAGTCCTTTCCCACAGGGCCTTGAATCAGCTGATGTTTTCTTTCTGGGGCCTGCAGACAGCTTCCAGCTGCTTCTTGCAGAAGCCACCTCTGCAGCCCCCCCCCACCTTCTCCACCAGAATCCAGCCATGCAAAAATGTGACAGCTTCATAAAACTTATCTTCAAAATCCACTTCTCAGTTGAATTTCAAAGTATTTGGAATAGCAAGGGTAAAAATCGGATGATTAATTCTTTCTTCTCTTTGCATAGCTAGATCAATATCAAGTTAAGCTGCATATACAAGAAAAAGTGCCAGAATCAGTACCAGAAACTGTCCTGTGGCAGAAGCACAGGAAAGAATCAGGGAGATGTGATTTCTTGCCTCCTTATAGCTTTTCTCTGGCTTAGATGTTAGATATGTAAGATCATATCTTAAGAAGGAATCAAAGACATAAACTCAAGTACCATGAAGCTTTTCAAGTCTAGAAAGCAAACTGGAGGTTACCTGCCTGTCCTGCATGGTTGCCTGAGATGCCAGAGGTGAGAATTTTGTTGAAGATCTTCTGAACGCAAGACGTGTAGTCAACATGTTTGGCAAACTTAGTGTGCTGGCAATGGGATAATAGTAAAATAATAAAAACTACTCTTAGCTTCCAAATGTTTTCTTCTTTCCCTAAGTTCCTCTACAGTTCATGAGAGAGGAGGCCAGATCTGGAAGCTAGTACTTGAGCAACACGCCACAGAGCCTTGCTTCTGCCTACATGCAGGTGTGCAGAGGCACGAGCTTTTTGGCGAAAGCTAACTGTCAGCAGTGCCCTGGGGACCTAGTTCACACCTAAGCCCTTGTCGCCCCAGGATGAAGTCCTTTGGGAGCCCTGATCTGGCAGACAGGCTACACACATTCCTGGTACCTTACGGCAGAATTTTGCTCAACACAAAGAACAGCAGCCGCAGTCCCGCTCACTCCAATGCTGATGGGAAAGACATTGGTACCTACATGATTCTGAGAAGACCCTTCCTCTGTGGAGGGCAAATAGCAGGCACTGCCCCCAGATTTCTATAGGTGTGATGCTCTCCCTGGTGAAATCCTGAGAATTAAAAGTAGTGGTACAATCGTTACAACTACAAATTAGGCTTCTTTCCGAAGGCTACCTTCACAGAAGTTGATTAATATTGAGTAATGAAACTTGCTTAGAATATGCAATTAAAACCCTAATATTAAAACTTTATAAACCACTTCCAAAATCTAGTGCACATGTCTGTAACTTATGATTCTAAATTTCATAGACTATTTACTTAATGGTGATAGGAATATTTTTTTACTATTCCAAATGATTCTGCCATTCCTTGTCCTTCCCTTTCCATCTTTACTGTTAGAGACCATGTAGCAAGAACAAAGCTGAAGGGTTTATTGACATTATTTATACAGCTTTGGGGTAATTTTTTGTCCATCTGAGGTTTCTAAAAAGCCACACTGCAGTATCATCTTTCTCAAGGTCTCCTCTGTGAGCAAGTATCCCCTGCTAATATTCGCTTTTGTTTTGTACAGATTAAAGGCCTTTCCAGTAGTAGAATGCAGCTATGGATGACTTGTAGTCATCCTAATCTATTTTTTAACTTTGTAATGACTATGCTGATTATCAAGGTCTGAAGATAGTTACAAATATTTTCATATTAATGTGTGGATGTTTGCTACACAGGGTAGGTAGCTGCTGCTAAAGGAAGAAGGTTTTTCTAAGCTTCCAAAGTTAGACGCAAGCTCGTATACCTGCAGTCACTCTGAGCTGGGCTGGAACTGAGGTCAGGTCATTTTTGCCTGAAATGAGGAAAATGAAGCCTAGAGTCACTCTTTCTGGTCACTGCAGGTTCTGGAGCTTTCTCTTCTGTCACTGAGGCAGGGTACAATGTCACGCCATCGCTGCAGTAAACTGCCCTCCATGTAAGCATTTCCCTTTAAACTTGCTTTGAACGCATTGCTGACAGCGTACAGGACATACGCTGAGGTTGCTGGTATGTTAATTGCATTACAGTAATGCTCTGTGCCATCAGCAAGGGTCAGGGCCCCGGCTGGCTCGGCAGTGGACATGGCCACGCGTGAGCCTGCCTGTCCCCGACAGCCAGCCACCTGGAGCACAGTGGCCAGAGCCACAGGAAAGGCTCCTTGAACCCGTGCTCCTTGGACTAAACCCCGCTGGAGAGTAAGGAGGCTTTGTTTTGACTTGAAACCTGAGATGTATTGCATGAAGCTCACTGATAAATCATAGGCTATGCCTGGCTCTTGGAGCTCAGAGGTAATAAAAAGCTGATACGCTAGAAGATCTTGTGCATATTGACATATGAATGAAAACTTGTAGGTTCATGCATTGCTTCATAATCCCCAGTCTAGTATTGCCCAAGCAAAGAGCTCCAGAGCTGGGGTACAGCTTACCTAGGCCAGCTATGCAACCACAGCACGTGTTTCATCATGTCTGCCTAGTGATGACATGGCTGGGAAGGGAAAACCACACTTGTACAACAAGGAAACAGGAACAAAGCTGTGCTACCTATGCAGTTTTTTCTCACCAATGCCTTGGGGTGAGTAGCTATTATTTATGGACTGCTTTAATATTTTTTCCACAGCTAGGGATAGACTGAAGAGTAAAATTGTGACTGCTACGTCAAATTTTCCTGGCAATTTTTTAAGGCTTTCTTATCTAGAAGCAGCCTACCACTTGAAGAATGTTCTATATATTTATGCAATGTATCTGTATATTGAAGGGAAAGCGAGATCCTCCCTTTTACACAGTAAAGCAAAGTATAGCCCTATCAGATAGGGTTCCTTCCAAGTTAAACATATGGGCAGTTTAATGACTAAAGGTCTAGGGAAGAAGTAGTTACACCTCCCATGCAACCTATCAGCGACACATTGCAGACGAGGAGGTGGTGTTGCTCTGCCCTGCCCAAGCAACAGGTATTATGACTCTGAAAGACAAAATATGGCTTAACTTCATGCAATGGGTAATGCTATGGCCATGTGATGAGAACCCTCAAAGCACTGCTGGCCACAGCAGCTCCCAGCTCTCGCGTCTGATGAAGCATCACTGCACGACGCATGCTTGCCCGAAGGAGTAGAATGAAGGTCCCTGTGCACTCTTTTGCCTTGGTCCTTTTCTTTGTGCTGTAGTATCCTCCCTCCTATGAGACGCAAGGGCTTGACTGCCCCAGGAAAGCATTTTGTCTGGCAGGCCCAAGCTGCTGAAGTGGTGGTTGCTCCTGACTGTGGCTACGTGCTTTCCGTGCAGCTGATTTCCACTGAAGAAAACTGAACTTCTCATTGCAAATTTGATTGTCTTTCCCCTGGACAATGTGCAGTCTAACATGGGCACCAGTACACCTTCAGAGAACTTCAGCTGTCGGTGGTGAAGCAGTCATGTGATTGTATGTGTTTGCTGCTTCTCTCTTAAGAGAAGTGGAGATTACACACATGGAACACGTCTGACCGTGGTGTCAGCCGTAAAACAGGCAGGGATCAGGATTTAAAGAGGGATCCATGTGGCTCAAGCATCTCTGAATATCTGACCATTTTATTTTGGCTCCCAAAGTAGAAGCCATATTTTAGCAATACATATAGTGTACTGTCACAGTGAAAAGTAACATATGGTTTGTAGCCTAGCCCACCTGTACCTTACCCAGAAAGACACATCTCTGGTCCCTCTACTTACTTTATTTGCCATGTGAGATACCACAAATTTCATTGCTGACCCATTTTAAAGGAGTTTTGAGATGAGGCATTAACAGTATCACAGCTGGTAATCTAAATCACAGAATTAATGTGCAAAACATTAGTTCTTTGTAAAAATTCTAAGATGTTTTTTCCCCACTGTATCCTAACAGCCTGAATTTCAGAAGAGAGAAGATTATCTTCTCTTGCTACATTGTATATGAACTTAAGTTCTTAGACCTGAAAGATTTGTGAGGAGTACAAATCAAACCAAACAACTTGTGGGAGGATTCAAAACCCCAGTGACATTCTGCACAGGTATCCAAATTTCCATACACTTCAGATCCAGGAATACTGTCTCGCCACTAGATGGAAATAGTGGATTTTACATCTTCGGCTGCATTATCAGCACACATACCTGAATGCTATTTGCATATCAGCAGCCATCTGCAGGCAGCACTGCAGAAATGTCTATGAGAAATTCTTTGCTAGCGTACATGGAGTAAAGCCAAGTTTTCTATTTCTAGAAATTGTCCTCGTTTTAGAAGACTGAAGACTTCCTAATTCCTGAAGGATGATTCGGTTTGATCCCTAATCTAATCGCTTGCCATTTATCCTTTCTGTAAGCGACCACAAAAGAGCTGCAGGACAGACAGCGTTTTGTTTCCACTACCGTGAATTAGGCAGTAAGCAACAAGAGAATTTAAAACTAACCCCGAAGCCTCTTGTGCAAGACAAAAAAAGAAAGATAAAAGTGGAAGGAAGTTGCAAGCCCTGTGTTTCAGTGTGCCTACTTCATGACACAAAGCAACGTGGCTTGCTGCCTTACGGAGCAGACACTACAGTGGTGTTTGCCTATTAAGAGCAAGCACGTAGTCAGAGAAGCGGAAGGTAGTTAAAGGCAGCTCAGGAGGGAAGGGCAGTTAAACAGGAGGATTTTTTTAATTCCTCTTGAAAAATGAGCTGATAACTTAGTGTGTGACAAATCTGACCTCTTCTAGAAAGTATCAAGCCTTCGAACTGATTCAATTTAGCTCAACTAAGTTGCGTCACTGCAAAGCGTAAAGGGAAGTGTCCTCCGTGCACTAAAGCATTTCGATTCACGACACCTTCTCATGTTGTGAAATGCTGGAACCCCCATGCCCCCACACCCCCCTCCCCCCCGAGACCTCGCTGCCTCCTTCTGTTTTGACACCTCAGTCTCAAACTCCTCCACGGAAACACTAGCAGAGGCATACAGCCACCATGGCTGTGCCATAAAAATACTCCAGACGTTAGGCGTATCTCTGGATTTATACTTTTCTGGTCATGAGGAAGCAGCTCTGGGTTTCACCCAGTCTGGCACAAAGCCAGAAGAGGCAGAGATTGGCATTGGCATCACCCTCGTGGCAGAAACAAGTCTTGGGGATATGCTGGAGCTGAAATTTCTGTTGTGACTTAGAACAAGCAGCTTTCTTGCAGAATACGACAGGGAATCTCTTTGCTCGCCTGACAGAATCTGATTAAAGATTGGCCCAAACCTCAGAGGTCTTGGTAACAGCCTGTATTTTATGCTGTCACTTCTGCACCAGTGTACGGCAATGACAACTGCTGTCCTTTCCTTTTGGAAGCAGGAATTAGGGCATCACAGTTCAATTGGGATTGAAACTAAGGTACCAAATCTACATTTTTTCCAGCACTAAAGCATCAGGTTGCATTTAGGCTTGGGTTTTTCCTGCGTACTTCATTAGTTCTGCATTTTGATTGATCTTGCTGCCTGGTCACTATGTGTATGTAACAGGTCGGCTCCCAGGTTGCAGCACGCTGTGTGTTGCTGTAGTTCAGCAATTTGGGATATACCACCAGGACTTGGGGGGATGATGGGGAGGCCTGCAATCACAGAACCACAGAATTGTAGGGGTTGGAAGAGACCTCAAGAGATCATCGGGTCCAACCCCTCTGCCAAAGCAGGTTCCCTAGGAAACCCCCAGTAAACTGCTTTGGGATGCTGACTCCTCTTTGTTCTGCCATACACTGCCCTGTCCTTGTTTGTTCCTGAGCTATCCACAGAAAGCATGACATGAAATAAACAGATAATTTAGGATTCACTGCCCCAGACGTAAAACTTCCCTGGAGCCAAAATCGTGGAGGCTGGTTTTGGACCCCATGGGTGCTGGAGCACGCCACACTGGACTCTCACTGCGGTAGGTGCTGGGTGGTGTTTGTGTCCGAAGAAGCGCTAAGGCTGCCGGCATCCCTTGGTGGGACGGCTCCGGCAGTGTCCCACCGTGTCTGGGCGCAGTGTACCGGCCCGGGGAGCCGCTGGCCCGGGGTACAGACAGGGGGTCAGCCTGTGTGGTACGTGTGTGTGTGTGATGCGTGTGTGATGCGTGTGTGTGTGCGTGTGCGGGAGGAGGGCGGGCGGCAGCGCGACGTGCCCGCTCTTGCCGCCGCCGCCGCGGGCGGGACTCGCCGGGCGGGGGCTCGGCGGGGAAGGGGCTGGGGCGCGGCGGACGCCCCATTGGCTCTCCCCGGCGGCACATGTCGCCGGCCCCGCTATAAAGACAGCCGCGGCTGATTTGCAGCCCGTCCTTCTGCCTCTGCGCTTCCCCAGGGACACCGACAGCCCCAGCGCCGCCGCCATGGCCATCGATGCGTTTTTAGGGAAATGGTGCCTCATCTCCAGCGAGGGCTTCGAGGAGTATATGAAGGAGCTGGGTAAGGAGCCGGCGGCTCTCCGCCTCTGGCAGGGAGGAGGGATGCCGGCCTCAGCCCCGGCGCCTCGGGGACGTGCTGGCTGCTGGTGTCGCCGGCCGGCGAGGCTCTGTCCAAGGTCCGCGGCGGGCGCGGCCCCGGGGCCGATGCGCGGTCCCGGAGCCGGGCCCGAGAGCGGGATCCGGCACGGCCGTGAGTGGCGGGGAGGGCGGCGGCCGAGGGGGGTGATGCCGAGATGCTGCGGGATGTGGTACCGGGGGCTCCGCGCCCTCCCCGTGCAGGGGCGGGAGCGCCAGCCGGGAGCAGACCCTTCCGCCCGGGATAGCTGCCTAAAGATGTCGGCACCTCTTTTTGCACCGTAATCGCTGGGAGGCAGGTGCCGGTGCCAGCAGGCACATTCATCCCCGCCGCCCTATGCAGCGCCTTCTCTGCTGCCCAGCCGCCCCCTCCCGCCGGCAGCACCCCGGATTATCAGCCCGGCTGCCATCAGGCCAGTTTGCTCCTCCCTCTCCGGATAATACCCCGGGTCGGGGCACCGGGGCAAACCGGGGCGGCGGGACCGGCGCAGGGGCGCCGGCTCCGGGGGGAGGGCAGGCGGCGGGTGGAGGCCGCACCAGTGCTGCTGCCGGGGCCGGGCTCGCACCGCCCGGGGTGGCCACACACAGACTTGCGGAGCCCGGGCTGCGTTCCCGTGAAGTCACCTTAGGTGTCTCCTCAGGAGAAAGCCAAACTGGATCTACCGCCTATGGGTAACCCACAGCTGACTGCGTTGCCAGAGGCTTTTTGTATTATCCCGTGGGCAGCACCCTTGTCGCAGGGGGTAATGGTGCCTGGCTTGCTGTCCCCGCTTCCAGGTTGCCCTACAATTTGTAACGCCAAGTTACTGACTCAGGACCAGACCTAACAGCTGGAGCTTCCTCTGCACGTTCAGACTTGCCACCTCCCCGTGAGCAATCGGGCCAACAGGTGACAGACACTTTGCAGTGTCTGTATGGCCCAGCAGCTGCTGTTCTCTGCCGTTTATTCAGTGCTTCTCCAGAGGTGGAGGCTGTGCCCTTGAATGTCTTTGGAGGCAGGAGAGGAGGGAATTTAGGTCTTCGGCTCTTCATGTAAAACACAAAAGGCATCATTGCATTTACATTCTGCAGACAGTGGTGGCTGTAATTGTATTTTGTGAGCGGCCTGTCAAAATGTGATCGCTGTGGTGTGAGACAGCCGCCTGGGCTGAGCCCTTTGGGAGACTTTGGAGGCAATTCAAGAATTTTAAGCTCGGCTCAGTTCAGCCATGGATTAGGATGCTGTGGTGCTCATGTCTAACAGCCAGGGCTAAGCATGTGCCAAGATGCAACTTCAAAGCAGAAATTAATAGGTGCAGTGACTGCAGAGTACCTCCCACATGTAGGCAGAAACTGCGCATTGTTTGTTTGTTTTTAGATTGCAATCTTAAACCAGTCACTTTTCCTTTTTACAACTACAATTTAGGCAATTAAATTTACTCCAAGGCACGCTTTAGGAGCCAGTCCTTTATTGGACCTTGCTCTCAATGACTACTCGGGAAACTCTCTACCTTTGATCCTATTGAGGCACCATAAGCAAGATTCTGCAGACTCTTCTTGGTCTGTATAAAAGAACATTCAAGGCTAAAGAAGTTTGAATTTCATTCCTTGCTATATGGAAAACATACACAGCTCATCTCTGTTTAGCTGGATCCCAAGCCGTAGCTGATCAGAACTCCCTGGCTGGATTGGACAACAGCAAAGGACTGGGTGTGGGGGTGTCACTGTGACAGTAATTTCCAATTCTGGTCAAAAAAGCTGGACTGAGGATGACTGGTTTTTACTCTACAGTCTCAAGCTTAAGAAAGGCTCAGCCCTTGAATCTCAATTGTCTGGAGAAGCGGTGGCTGGGAAATACTTTGTTATTTCCACCTCCCAAGGAAGCTGTAATCTTTGCTTTGTGGATTCAGCCCTCACCCAAATATCCTGTGCACTCCAGGGGAGTGCTGTGCTGTTGTGTGACATTTTCTAACTACACTGGCAGCAGACACCAGATACTCACTGATTTGGTGGCACTTTCTGCTCCATGTGGTCGCTTATCAATTCTTGGTTCAGATCCACACTTTCCAGTTTGACGGATTCATGTTTGTTGCCTAACTACCCTCTTATTCATATCTTCATTCCTCAAAGATCAAGCAAACTGCTTGCGTGCAGGGGTGGAGGCAGGGTGAATATTTTTTTTGCTGAAGAGATTTGAGGGCTGCTGTTTCCAGATGATGAATTTTGAGTCATTTGCGAAGCTCACTTCTCTCTCAGGTTTTTTTGTGTGTGTGTGTGTTTTGGTTTTTAGTTTGTATGTTGGGGGTTTTTTTGTTTGTTTGAGGTTTTTTTTGGTGTGCAAGTTGTCCACTAACACTATTTTTCGTGATGCAGTTTTCCAATTCACAAGTCCATGCTTCGGACACAGGATATAGAAGATGAGCTTGCATTAAAAACTGCATGCTTGCATGTTTGTGTAGAGTGATCACAGAATCACAGAACATTAGGAGCTGGAAGGAACCTCTGAAGATCATCTAGTCCAGCTCCCCAAATGGAGAGTGTTTTTTGAGTCGGTTGGAATAAATACGCAGGTGGACTAATC
This sequence comes from Gallinula chloropus, assembly GCF_964237585.1. NCBI lineage: Eukaryota > Metazoa > Chordata > Aves > Gruiformes > Rallidae > Gallinula > Gallinula chloropus. The sequence continues at coordinate 31,283,580 of NC_140086.1, read as the reverse complement.
TGTCAGTTAAACATCATATGTAGAATTTTTGAAGTGTTCAGAAATCAAAGGGAATGATTTTATATTAGTTTAAGCTTTTATGTTGTTTTTCCTGTATATTGTTTATTTCTGTTTACAAAAAGTCAGTGCTGAGTTTTGGGACATCTGGGAGTCCTCTGGAGGGCAAAATAGATTTAACTGTAGCTCCCCGAGGAAGCTGAAGAATAACCCTGCAAATAAGCTTTTTTTTTTTTTTCCTTCCTCATCAGCGGATAGTTTAAAACATCCTCTTTCTTTGGGCTCTTGGGCTTTGATTCTCAAGTGTACTTAAGTGCCTAATTAAATGGGAATTAGGTATTTGAATTCTTGTGTGGCCCTAAGCCTCAGGGTTTAACTGACTTTGTGACACTCTGTGCCTTGCAGGTGTGGGTATGGCCATGAGAAAAATGGGAAGCATGGCCAAACCAGATGTTTACATTATTAAGGATGGGGACACAATCACCGTAAAAACAGAAAGCACCTTCAAAACGTCACAGTTCAGCTTCAAGCTTGGTGAGAAATTTGAGGAAAATACATTAGATGGCAGGAAAACTCAGGTCAGTATACTGGACTTTCTACTGAAAAAACACATTTCTTCGGGTGTTTTACAAACGGGGACTCTATTTAAAAAATAATCAGTTTTGACATCCGTGCTAGCAGTGCTTTATCTGATGAACAGCTGTCTCTCTAAGTCTCACTAAAATAATTTATTCCCCACTCCCCCCCCTTGGATTAAGCTGCTTCCAAAGAGAGAAAAACTCTGGATTGAATTGTGTTTTATGTATTTTGGTTGTTTTCAATTTGTAGCAGAAGCATTGGGTTAGTAAAACTAACAGGCCTCTAAATCCCTGTTGAAGCCAAATGCCACTTTATTTGAAGCCTGTGGAGGAAAAAAAAAAAAAAAAAGAATCCCATTGATGCTTAATCAGAGGCAGTTCAGCCCTAGGGTTAAACCTTTCCCTCCGACTGGTAGTTGCACAAGGGAGCCCGGCTCAGCGTGCGATAACAGGCACACAAGGCCTACATGTGAATCACAGCCCCTAATCTCTAGCTTTAGAAGCCGGAGAGCCTCTCCTCACACCAAGGAGGGAGAATATTCATCCAAAAGGAGGTCAAACAAAAGAAGCCCTAACACGTGTGTCTCTCATTTCCTTGTGTGAGTGCTCTGTGTACTGCCTGCCTCTCTCCAGCAATTCATCTGTTATTGCAAGATCAGATAAACATTGCACAAAAGCTCAAAGCCCCTGTACAAAGTGGTGAAGAGAGAACGGGGCCTGCTCCTGCTCATGGAAATTGTGCGTGCTGTCAACAGGAATGTGTCAGAGCAGCGAGTGAACCAGCAGCGAGCTGCTACTGTAGGAACAGGATCAATAAAACATTTAAGATATTATCCTGGCTTTGTAGACATCAGTGGTAAAATTACGACTGAGTGAGCTGGGGTGGGAATTTTTCCTTTAGAATAAGGTGTTGGAAAGCCTCACTCTCCGTCAGATGTCATGGGTAGAATGTTGATGTTTGGGTTCTTCTTCTAGACCCTGATCAGCTTAAAAGATGATGGATCATTGATTCAGGAGCAGGAATGGGATGGCAAGAAGACCATAATAACACGGAAACTAGTGGATGGACAATTGGTGGTGGTGAGTCCAGTCCCGCTGGCCAGTAGCCTGAAAAGTAACTCTAAAATAATGTTTTCCCTTATAGCCTGTACAGAGGGAAATTAATAAATCCATCTCTTTATCTTCTAGGAATGTGACATGAATGGTGTCAAGTGTGTTAGAGTCTACCAGAAAGCATGAGGAAGTCATGTTCAGTAGGAACTTGCTACAAACAACTCAGTTCAGTGGACAGAGCTCCTTTACACTCCGTATTTTCCTTTTCCCTGTTTTCTAGTATTTCAATGGACTGAGTAGCTGAGTGCAATCCTTTTTAAAAGCCCTGATGTAACTATTATGTAGCTATTCTGAACTTATGAGGCTATTAAATAAAATTGTCAAATATATGAAGTGGAAATGTTGTTACTATAGTGGAATTTTAAAGTGAGGTTTTATAAAAACTCAGTTTAGTTTGGTTTTAGGCTCTACTATAGACCGCCTTCAGTTCAAGATCATGTAGTATATGGTGACAGTTAATGACAGGCTGAATTTTGACCAGCATCCTTATTTGCTAGGGTAGTAAGATCTGAAATACAAAAACATTGAGAGTTCAGGCTCTAGAGTTGTTTCTTACTTGCGCGTTACAACGTAAATAGAATTGGGTGGGCATAAATAAGAGAGGAGCTTTGTTGGTATTTAAGCAGAGGAATGTGTTTTTCAGGCTTTAGTTGATTTTTTCATGTTTCAAATCTACAAATTTCTTACTTGGAAAAAATATCTACCTGTGAGCCAATGGACATGATAAACTTAAGCAAACACATACGTGCTCTACTGAAAGGAAGCCTTATTTTGAGATGACTGTTTTCCTAGCAAAACTCTTCTTTCCTGTCTTGTAACATTCTAAAAGTTCTTAACCAAAATCTGCTGAAATACTGCCTAAAACTTAAAGCCTCATTTTATTTTATTGTTTTATTTTATGATGACTTTTTTTTTAAAGCTGGCTTGAAACACTTAGCAATGGAGTTTATATGCTTTAAAGTGCCATAATAAATAATCATAAATATCAGTGTCTCATGTGTTACTTTTTCACTGGTTGGGAAACAGAGCCTACAATGCTACTAATCTTACAAAGAGATGTCAGATCTGAAAAAATTATAAAGGTTTAGGTGAATTTCTGTTGCACCAGCCACGTACGTCCTAAAAGTAAAACTGTTTGGCTACAGGTGACAGGGTGGTTTTTGTCAGCTTCAGAAGCTTGGGGAGTCGTGCAGCTGGGCACTTCCAGTTTGCAGCATCAGTGGTTGCAGAATCCGTCCCTACTTCAATTCTGTTATTTTAGCTGCTCAGTGCATGCATCATATTTACTGAGCTTACCCCAATAGCAGAAAAATCTGTACTCGTTATGTTCATCCTACCAACCATGGAAAATTACTTTTCCTGTAATTTTGGACCATTTATCCTTTTCAGAATTTCCTGACTATTTATGAATCAGCCCCTTTTCCTACATCAACTGAAAGGATTTATAGCTGGAGCATGCTTCTTGCAACAAGTAAATATTTTTCCTGGTCCCCTAATGTCTCCTTTTTGAGTTGGCTAATCTTATCACTTTCATTTAGTGGTTTTCCTGACATTAATATGAACCCTGAAGATTTATGCCATATTCTTGTATGAGACATTAGAATTGGCATTTTTTGGTTGTTTTTAGGGGAAGGGATCTCCCCATGGAAGCAACAGAAACAGAAACCAAACTGATCTGGTGAGAAAACTGGTAAGTTTATGAACAGAAATACACTACCTACTAGCAGAAGAATAGATGCAGAGATCCATGGCATGGCAAGAAAATCCTGCCACTCTTCAAAAAGAAACACCATTACTGCTTTAAGCTGGGCATTGCACATTCTTTGGGTCAGTGGTCTATCGCTTACCACTGCTTGTTTACTCTTCTGATAGAAGGTAGTGTTAATAGTTTATCTTTCATTTGAATGGAAAAAGATTCCAATGTCTTTTATAGGACATCCGTTTTGATTACAATGAGATCACTTCTTGTAAAACAAAAGGCAGAAGAGTATCTTTTTAGAGCAACTTCCTTTGGAAACAAGGCTTATAAAATCTGTGTTTATGTGTGTGTGCTCTCTGATTTCAGCCAAAAGTGAAGTAGAGGCTAGAGGTCCCAAAGATAATTATTCTTCCACAAATGTCCCAAAAACAAATGGCCTGATGAAGGAGATACATCATTAAGATGCCTTGATGATGGAAAGACTGCACATGGAAGTGATACTTTCTTAGGCATTAAATGGAAGAAAAACATTATGAGCCTCTTGGCACACATCAGTTGTTATCTTAAGCACAAAAGTTGACCACTGGTAAGACACGTAGCAACAGGAAACTGGAATTCTTTAGAGTTAATTCTCAAGAACTTCTTGGACATACATATTTATTTGCTTTATTTGGATGTTAGCTTCAGTCTATGTTGCTGGTAACTTTAATGTAAGTGTACTGTGACTTGGAACTGCCATATATACAACCTGTTTGCGTTAGATTAGACCATACATTCAAAATAATATTAGTTCTGTAGTACCAAACCCCAAGATTTATCATGCTCAAGAGTTGAAAACGTTTTTTTTTTCCCCCAAATTTCTTCTATTTGTTATTATACAAGCCAAAAGTTTTACTCTTCATGAGGTTCACAATGTTCTCATCGCTGTAAAATAACCAATTGTCCTGAGATTTGAGTAACTCTTGTAGTTCATTATATCACGTTAGATGATGGAAAATAAGACTTCTGAGAATAAGTGAAAGAGAAGAAATTATGCATTATCCAGCCAGGGCTGCTTTATAGTGCTACAGAATTAAGAAATAAGGAAGCAAGTTTTGTTGTGACTTTTTAGTGCATGTTTTGGAAAACATTTTGGAGAGAGAAAAGAAACGTGTTCAGCAAACTGAAGCTGCAAGTAAAACTTGCTCAAAAAGAAGCAGTTTATATATCCACTCCAACATATGTTCAATTAAAGCAATGAGCAGTGTCTAATTAATATCTTTATATCTCACTGTTATTCTCAAGTTCTGCTGTTTCCACAGAAGGGGCTTTGGGGTCTTTAGTTGGGCAGGGGGGGTTGGTGGCTTTTTCTGGGGCTGAGCTAGGGTAAAGAAGTAGAAAATTGAGTTGTTTAACAATTTAGATCTGATATTCTACACATTAAAGAAACCTCCTGTCTGGGCTTTCCAGGAACACTACTGAAATGGCACTGTGCTTTGGGGAGAGCACACTGGCTCTATACAATACTCTGACTATCAAAGATTTTCCTGTTTGGTTACATGATTTATTTCAAAATTGTTATCCTACTCTGCATGCAATCTCTGCAATTAATACTGGCCTTTCCTCTTCCTCTCCCTCTCCCCTCCCTACCTCACATATGCACTTCAGATCAAAGTTTTTTAAAAAAACAAAGTCAATGATGGGAAATCTCTCCATTTTCTGAGGTTATGGTCCCTCTGTTCGCTGCTGGCTGTCCAAAAAAAAGGTAGTGATTATTTCTTCAAATGTGGAAGTCAAGTGTAGCAAGATTGTTTTGTTCTGCCAGTGGTTGCTTGGGCAATATTAACTGTGAGACTCAAATTCCAAAAATAAAAATAATTACTGGATAGGAACTCATTATTTACTTTTTTTTCCCCCAGGTTAGAATCTAAAAATCTAGTATTGTCGATTCCAGTGAGTATGAATAATAAAGAATCTTATCTACTTCTATATAATATTGTGTCGAATATATTCTGTTTATAAAGTAGCTCTTGTTGAAGTTAGATGCTGAAAATAAGGGGCCTATAAAAGGTTCTTTACTGAGAGGGTGGTTGGGCACTGGAGCAGGATCCCCAGGGAAGAGGTCACAGCACCGAGCTTGTCTGAGCTCAAGGAGCGCCTGGACGATGCACTCAGTCCCATGCTCTGACTTGGCTGGGCCTGTGTGGAGCCAGGAGTTGGACTCGATGATCCTTGTGGTTCCTTTCCAAATCAGGAGATTCCGTGATTCTGTGATTCTATTTTTCAGGCCCCCAAGGGGCCTTGACCACAGGACTTCCCCTGACTCCTGCCAGGAGCCCCATTTCAGCTCAGCCTGGGGCCTCAGCCTATGCCTAAGTTACTTTTCAGAGGGTTGGTCTCTAGTTAAGATACCTAAACACTTTATAAAAATATAATGCATTAAACTAATTTCTGTCAAGGAACTGCCTTATAAGGGGCCTGTATTCTACTTTAAATTGTTTTACAAAAACAAAAGCAGTAATGTAGGCCATCTCCAATCAAAACCTTTGTTGGCGACTCCTTCCCTGCCTGAGTATGTGCTAGCAAAATGAGTGGATTAGAAACCCTTTGCACTGTGCTGATTATTTGTGCCTGTGGAGAAAAAATCCCCCACAGTGTGATAGTGGGTGGGAGCAAGTTAACCTATTAATTATTCTTTGATGCCTCATTTCAGTCCTATTGTTCAGCCCTGGGAGGATTTAGCACTATTCTCATAGCTTTTGGAGTCAATCCAGCCTCTGTGTAAACACATTTTTGTCCCATGGTTCTCTTTCTAGCTTTGGCTTTTCAGACCTTGTACATCAAATTAAGATTTTGTTGACACTTCCCAGAATGGTTTTACTTCATGCCATTATTTCAGAGGAAAAGGAAACACTATTAGAGACCCTGCTCCCAAGAGTGAATTTGGTTTCCTTTCCAGCAAAAATATTTCCAAAATCAATTCCCTCTACCAGATGGTCTTAATTATATTCTGGGGATATTTACAGGTGAAGCCCATTACAGTTTCAGAAGAAATGTAAAGTTTCAGCAATGAGTGCAAACCAGAATCACTTTTGGATAATGTCCTGAAAAAAAATCTGCCAAATCCCAGATATTGAAATTGAGACTTTAAAATAACTAGCAGGTTTGTCATTAAACACGGATGTACACTCTGAAATTAAACTCCAGAAGACAAATATCCCGCTCTCAGGACCATGCATACTACTTATCTAGGGCTGAATATTTGCTCCCACACACATAGCGTCTGGTTCCCTTGGAAGTTCATATTTGAAGTCAGGAAGTCCACGATCAGAAAAGGTGTTAGCTAAGCACACAGCTCAGCTCATTGCACATCTTCTGGGGCTACTCAGTACAGTCCTGTATGCTGAACAGCAAATTTGAAATCATGAAGAATGGGGTAGCTTACACATCTTGCCCTCAACAGCAGTCTTGAACTGAGGCCAGACAGTCCATGGCAGGGAGTTTTTGGAAGCTCCTGGCATACAAGGGCTCTTTGGGTACATGGAAAGTTGAGCTGAAGGCAACTCAGGCTGGCTCCTTGCTCGAGAAATTACGGCCAGGCCTCATTACGGCTTTGCCATTTAATTCTGTAAGTAGCCCAGTGAAACAGAGGAGTGGGAATTATTTCTGTTCTGTTGCAGAGTGCAATTAAAGCAAAATATAATTAATGCTTTCCCTTTCTAAAATGTGTAAAGCAGTAATTGATACTGGGATTTGCTCCCCCTGCTTTCTATTGTATCCTCTCCACTCATTCTCCTCAGCCACCTTGCTTTGTGCAGTTAAGTGCATATAAATAAAGTTTATAAAATGGGATGTTCATATTCTTTTACATTTATTTTTTTTCTCTTGGTGAGATGCAGAACGTGTGCAAGCTGCATGCCTTTACTGGGGCATTGTTGGAGTAATGGCATTCTGTTTGCATAATTGAGTGAACATGGTTCCTCTGTTTAGCAAGGTTACCTGGTGGATGGGTTCTGAAACTGCCACAGAAGAGAGGAAGCCAACTGATTGAAACAGAAATCGCAGATGCCACAGTGCTTTAGCATCCTCAGCCCCCTTTCCCCTTGCCATGCATGTGCACAACACAATTCATGCTTCTCTGAGCGTACACATTATCCCTCCAGATGTTCGCCTTCTTCACGAAGATTCTTCTTTTTCCCATTATGTTTAAGATTATCAGGTCACTTGGATTCAGATCCTGAGCGTCCAGCTGGCATGACTGTTGGGATAGGGATTAAGGCGGACAAGAATAAATATAGCTGCATCTTATCCAGTCTCTCTTTTTTCCCTGCTTTTTTTCACTCTCTGCTTCTCAGCACCAAGAGAATGAAGAAAACTAACTGCACAGCTTTTCCCTCCAACTGCATGCAGTGTTATCCAAGGCAGTCATCTTGAAAGTCCAATTTTAAAGCAGTCTAAATAATACTAGACCCAGATTTAGCTGGGCCCATGTCTACCTCATTCTCATGCTTGTAATGAAATGGTTTTAAGCAAAGTTTTCTTCAGTATTTGGTCAGTATGGCCCCGGCCTAGGAAAGTAAACAGGTACGTACTTTCCCAAAAAGCAATTCTCTGCTGGATTGAGGTTTTTTTTTTTAATAGTGACAGTGTTGTTATTTTCTGAATGTAATTTATAATAGTGAAGTAAAGTCTGGAAAGATCAGATTCCTTTATTAATCTGTCAGCTAGAGCTCTATAGACCTGGAAGAAGTTTGATCACATCATTCTGGATGGAAATGGAACTCGAGTTTCAAGGTGGAACTTGAAAATTTCTAGTTTTTGGTGGGTTCTGTCTTGTTGCAGTCTTAGTTCAAAGGGCTCTGACATTTCCCCATAACTTTCATCTGTCCTACTGCCATTGCTTTGGGAAGTTCCTCAATGATAACCTTCCATAGTTGTTAATGTTTAAGACACAGTCAGTAAGAGTTTCTCATCTTACTTTTCCTTATTGGGTCTGAAGAGGAGAGGGGAAGGAACAATTCAGGTTAAATATCCTTTGATCAAATATGTCCAAAGTAGTAAGTCTGGGGAGAAAGGTCTCTCCAGAGGTTTTTCTCTGTTAAAGAAAGCACAAATCTGAAACATTGCCTATCCTTGGGAATTAAAGTGTACCAAACCCTTTGGAATATTTAAAAAAATCTTAGAGAGAGTTCTGCAGACTCAGATTGTGACCTGTATCCCCAATTCATGTAGATGGTGACTTAACTGGGATGGGCTGGACAGCCCTCCTTGTGAGTAAAAGCACAGATTGTGTGAGGGATTGTCTGGATGTCTACTGGAATTTCCCTTTGTCCCTGCGATAACACTTTCTGTCAGTTGTGTCTTTGGTCCACTCTGATCAACAATTTTCTTAAAGGTAAAATTCCAAATTTTTGCTCCATTTAGTGAGCTGCCTCTGGTCCTGTTGTAGGCACAGCTTTAAATTTCAGGAGATGCTAGGCACTTTTTCCTATTTCCCTTTACAGATTTTACTAGAGAGCTGACTGCTGCTTCGAGGGTGAAACAAACTGAGCTGGATTTCTGAGCTGGATTCCTCCTAAGATCAAAAGCTAAGTGCACTTATGATAGAGGCATAGGATCTTATGAAGCAACAGCCTCTGTATCAAATAGAAAGTGTTGTATTACTTCAGTAACATAGGATTAGGCTTTAGTAACTGAAAGCTAATAGTAGAGATCAAGAATGAATGATTTATTTTAAGGCATGTTACTGACTTTAAAATTAGATTATAAAATTTTATTCCTTGATGTTTAGAATACTTGTGATGCTACGAGACTTCACAGGGAACACAAATGAGTAGCAATTAAAGTTTGCTAGATTAATATTTTTACTTTTGTATTCCGATAGGTTGATGAAGTGAAGACTTAAAACAGAAAGGAAAGATTACATGGCTGGTATGGTTTTATTATGCTCTCACTGTCTTATTCTTGGAAAAAAACCCAAGAGTTGTGTGTGGAATTGAGTTAAGAACAAAATTATTTAAGTACATTATGATAGAGAAAATTTGATGCAGACCATATCCTGGGCTGCATCAAAAGGAGCCTGGCCAGCAGGTCAGAGGAGGTGATTCTGTCCCTCTATTCAGCTCTCATGAGACCCCACCTGAAGTACTGCGTCCAGCTCTGTGGCCCCAACAATGAGAAAGACATGGACCTGTTGGAGTGGAGGGCCACAAAGATGATCAGAGGGCTGGAGCACCTCTGCTATGAAGACAGGCTGAGAGAGTCAGGCTCCTCAGTCTGGAGGAGCCTCTGCAGAGACCTTATAGTAGCCTTTCAGTACGTAAAGGGAGCCTACAGGAAAGATGAGACTGTTTACAAGGGCATGTAGTGATAGGACAAGGGGTTATGGGTTTAAACTGAAGGAGGGTAGATTTATATTAGATACAAGGAAGAAGCTCGTGGCTGTGAGGGCAGTGAGGCCCTGGCACAGGTTGCCCAGAGAACCTGTGGCTGCCCCCTCCTTGTCCATGTTCAAGGCCAGGTTGGTTGGGGCTTTGGGCAGCCTGGTCTAGTGGAGGGTCTCCCTGTCCATGGGAGGGGATTGGGACTAGATTTTTAAGGTACCTTCCAACCTAAACTTTTCTATGATTCTTTGGTTCTGTGAAAACATGCCCCTTAAATCATAGAATCATAGAATCATAGAATTGTAGGGGTTGGAGGGGACCTCAAAAGATCATCGGGTCCAACCCCCCTGCCAAAGCAGGCAGTATCAACACATTTTACTAGGAAGGATAGTCGGTTACATCCTACATGCAGACATATGAATGAAAGCATTTAGGATCCAATGACACTTTTTTATTAGCCCAATGCTTATTGGTACATCTCTTGAAAAAATCACCAATAAAACACATTTTACAATGTTGTCAATCATGCCTGCACTGCTATTTGATGTTGCTGAAAAGAAGGCCATAATTTATTTTTTATTACCCTATACAATAGGGTGTTGTCCTTGCAAGTATTTAAATTAGCTTCATGTTATAAAATGTCAGCCACTTACTCAGAGGAGCAAATTTCTTTGCATATAAAGTTACATGTAGAGAGAAAAAGGAAAATTTGATGCTATTTTATTACTGTGAGTGCAATGGAACCAACACAAATCTGGAAAAAAAAAAGATTTTTTTTTATAGCTCTCACATAACCAGTGAAATTATTAACTACTTAATACAAGATAACTGTCATGATTTCACTTGCTGCTTTTGAAAGATGTGCCCTTAATACCTAAACTAAGAACCAATGCAGGTTTTCTCACATGATTTACATTTAATAGGTGCATTTCACTGGTACACTTAGTGTAGGGCAGAGCAGCCTAATCTTTAATTTTATGGCTTTGCTTTTCTACCAAATAACACTGTGTTCCTTGATGGAAGTTCTGATGGAACTTAGAAATAAGTGTCTCATCTAATTGTCTCATCAGACAGTGTCTGATTTGGCCAATCAAACACTACTCCTTCAGTCACAGACCCCAAAATGCTCAAATACCCCTGGTTGCAAAAAATCATGTACTGTTCAAAGATGTTATCTCTGCAAAAGAAAATGATTGAGGCAAACTGGTAAGCAACTGCAGAGTATTTTCCTGTCCCCTCTTTATACTTTGGTGAGGCTAAGCCTAACATTTCAGATAGTGAAAGGCCTCTTCAAAAGGAAAGTTTGAACTTTTTACTGATTTCACTCATGTTTCCATGTTTAGAAGGCTTTTGCTTATTTCCCTTCTGTGACAAGATCAATTTAGTGGAATTCATTAATCTTTCCTTTTTAGTGAATCCTTTAGTAGTTAATATTTTTACTTCAGCAAAAGAGCAATTCCTGCGAGGTTCTTTGTGGGTATTTACTATCCTAGTTCTGTATACTGGTTATTCTAGATATTGAAATACAGATTTAAAACTGCATTGACTCAGATGCTGAGCTCAGGTATAACCATGGATATGAAGTTTGATTCTACTCAAGCCAAATGTGCAATTATAGTCTCTTCTGGGATGATCCTGAACTAACCACCTTCCTAGTTTCTTGTGTGCTCTGCAATAGCTTTCCCTTTCCCTTTCCCTTTCCCTTTCCCTTTCCCTTTCCCTTTCCCTTTCCCTTTCCCTTTCCCTTTCCCTTCCTTACCTTAGATTGAAAGAGAGAAATAGTGTTACCACAAGCATTGTTCTTCATTACAATTCCACATATATCTCAAAGAAGTTGTGGTTTAGCACTGGCTGTAGGCCAGACACCCACCAAAGCTGCTCTATCACTCCCCTTTTCAGCTGGACAGGGTAGACAATGCATATTGAGAGGCTTAGGAGTCAAGATAAGGACAGGGAGAGATCATTCAGCAATCAGTGTCATGGGCAGAACAGACTCAAAACAGAATAAAGGAAAGAAAACTCTAATTTATGACACTGCACTGCACACCCAGTGACACCAGTCTCAGATAATGAGAAGTGCAACCAGATCTTAAAACACCTCCCCCCATCCCTCCCTTCTTAGCAGACTTCACTTTAGTCATGATTTCACTTCCTTCTTCCCCCCATTGTGGCACAGGGAGGGGCAGGGAATGGGGGAATGGCGTTTTTTGGTCAGTTCTGCACAAGTTGGTTTCCTTCTTGGGCAGGGGAGGTAGGGACATTCATTCCACACACCCTTCCCCTGATGCACCATGGGGTCCTACTCACGGGAGACAGTCCTCCACAAACTTCTCTGATGTGAGTCCTTTCTCACAGGGCTTCAGCTCTTCACCAGCTGCCTGAGTGTCAGTCACTGCTATGGGGTGCAGTCATAAATCATAGAATGTCTCTCAGTCTCAGAATGCTCCAGACTGATCCTTCACAGGGTCAAAAGCCTCCCGCACGAGCAAACTTGCTTGAGCATGGATCTCTCTCTCTTGCTCATCTCTGTGTCTCTGTCTCTGTCCACGGGCTGCAAGTGCTGGCAGAGGCTTGCTCCAAAGTGGACACACCATCTCCTGTATGTCTCCACCTGCTCCAGTGTGGGGCCTCTCCCCAGGCTGCAGGTGGGGTCTTGGCCTTTTCCATGGGCTGCGGGGGGACACCCACTCCACCATGGGTTTCTCCATGGGCTGTAGGGGCACCTTTCTCTCCAGCACCTGGGGCGCCTCCTCTCCCCCTTCCCTGGCCTTGGTGCCTGCACAGTTCATTGCATTTTGTCACTCCCTTCTCTGGTGGCAAAAAGTAGCTGCTTGCAGTTTTCTTCTTAAATGTGATTCCCAGAGGCGCTGTGAGTGTCGCTGATGGGCTGGGGCCTTGGTCAGCAACGACTCCGGCCTTGAGCCGGTTGGTGTTTGCTCTCTGGGGTCTGAAGAGAGTTTCTCAGTGCTTCTTGCAGGAGCTGCCCCTGCAGCCCCCCTTCTTCACCCAGACATGCAAAACTGTGGCAGAAGTGTGTCATAGACCAATAATACAAAGTAGAGCAGGAAGTATCTTTCATAGGTCATTTGATTCCTTCTTCTGAGAGTTGAATCAATGATGTCTGTGTTGTTCCTGAAAAAGAGCAGTTGGGCATTTAAGTAATGGAGATTCTACATCATTCCTTAGCGATGTATTTCAAATATTGAAGAAGAATTATAGGTCCCTTCCTTTGTTACAAAATTTGTCCCTGCCCTCTATCTCATAAGTTGATGTGGGTGCCAACATCCCAATTAAGGTCTTTCTCTTCTTCTCATTCTTCAGAAGTGGACAATAGCTTTCTTGGCAATACTATATGTTAAGAGTTCTTTCACTGTGTGGCCTTGCTTCCACCGTTCCACATTTCCTGTCCTACAAGATAACTCCATCTGATGTTCTGCTATAGGCATTGTTGACAAGAAGCAGGGGATGATAATGTCTTACTATCAAACAGATTGTTTCTCTATGTTCTGTTTATTCTAGACACTAGCAGTGTCTACTCAGACTTGGGATATATCGTGGCAGCATGCTGAGGCTGCTCTGGTGGTGCTCTGTCCTGTGAAATCACTCTTCTCTGCTGACCCTACAGGTCATCATTTCTTGGCTTTCCTGCAAGCCTCAGGGTTCACTTGGGAAAATGGTAGTACGGTTCTGAGTGGAATGAATCAATCCAGTTTCCATTTTTAACTGCAGTTATGCTGTTTAGGGTTGGGATGAAGAAACAGGGATTATTCTTTAGCAAATTCTGAATACTTTCACTCCCATCATCTGATGTATTGCTTTTCCATATGAGAAGCATTTATTTCTATCTCTGATAGTATCAGCTTATTCCTTGGTTACTAGGGGAGATCAGTTTTCTTCCTGCTATTGTAGTAGCAGCACTCTCACAAAATACATTTATTTCTCTTGTAACCCTCTACAGAGGGACATCTAACAATGGTCCCTTAGAAAAGCAGCTACAACTAAGCAGACCAAGCCAAGAGGCCATTTGTGAAGTTTGACATCGGCTTTGGGAGTGACATAGGATCTGTTGCTCACATACTTCTTCTAGGCACTTAAATCATGAGGTTACTGTGATTTGAGTTTTATCCCTTCAGACAAACCTAGCAACAACATCTGGCAGGTGTTAGAACAACTGTGGCACACTGTGGAGTAAGATCCACCTCACCTGACCTAATGTAACAACCTAACCTAACCTAACCTAACCTAACCTAACCTGAAGTACCCAGCTGTTGTGCTTTGCTCCTGCTGAGGCACTGAAGAAGGGCAGACATGACCTGGAAATTCCAGGTGGCAGAGTTTTAGGAGTAAACTGCCAAGTCCACTGCAAATACATTTCATTGTCTTCCAGAGACATACAGTGTTGTACTATAACTATAAGCTATGCAGCTTACCCATCACCCAACAAATCTCACAGAAGTTGTGTGAATCATGCCACGTATGATTCATGAGTCACACTAAGTATATATAAGCCATGCATATGTATAAGTCTGTAACTGCATGCTTACAAGGTGTGTTTTAACTAATCTGTTATCTAGATGTGCAAATGTGTTTAGTTATGAAACAAATTATCTTTGGTTTATTTTATCCCTGCTAAAGAGCTTCAGATGGGTGTTCTGTGTTAATGAACAACTGCATTGAAATAGGCACAATTATTACTGAATTGTGGATACCCTTCTCTGAGGGAGTTTGGCATTAAGTCCCACTCCAATGCTTCCATTTCTTTTAGAGGCCACTAAAAGCCATTGGATGTTGCTATCTCTACCATCAAAAGTGTTTTTCTCCCAAGAGCCTCCAACATAGGAGGTTCTCAAGATTCTGAACGCTTGGGTCAGTAGCAGGGGTAGCTGATGAAGAGCTACACCCTGCAACAACGTCAGGTGGCACAGCTTAGGCTGCAGCTAATGATAACCCCCAATTGGCTTGCTATGCATCAGGCAGATGTCTGCCCCTCATATTGTTTTTCTACAAGGTACATACAATTGAAGGGATCTTGTTAGGGTATTAAAATGGGCTTCACAGAGCAGTGAGTCCACCTAAGATCTGAGTTCTTGGCTTGTGAAACATCCACATTTTTCTGTTGAGAATAAGGAAAGTCTTGGATGATGGGACATTGCTGAAGTGTCACATTTAACGGGTGATTTTTGTAAGGAGACAGCAATGAACTGGTTATAACATTTTCCTTTTTCTTCCTTCATGCTGTGGAATTGTCTGAATCAATAGTCTTGCTCAATCCCAGGTGTGTCTTTAAATTGTTCTTTTGATGTTGGCTTGATGCTGTCACTGACAGCTCCTGTGCACGCCTCCTCTTTCACAAAGAGGATTTGGACAATTGCCTGACCACCTTACCCAAACGCCTATAATCACCTCGTCCCACCCCAGATGTGTTTCATATAGCTGAACTTTTCCATTGCTTACGTGATGGGTGACAAAGGGTGCCTGCCTCAGACAGACGTGCCACATCCCCAGGGGAAAGAATTTTCTCAGCTGTGTGTATTCTCAAGTTATTGTAGTAACCGTCTTCCAGTAGGTGATATTGAATCCCTCCTTCTCCCTGACTCACCCCCTACTTCCTTTTCTTCTAAAATATTTGTATTTTTCTGCCAGAACCACTAGGTGTCACAAGTACTCATATCTAAACTATAAAATCCTCTAAAATACTATCCTAGGGATTTTAATATTTTCCTTATTCTTACTGAGGTGGCCAAGAATTGAGGCATAGACATGCTGTGAGTGTGGGAGCTACTGGATGAAATAACCCCCCCTTTAGATGCATCAAGGTGGTGCTTGCAGAGTAGGTCCATAGTGTTTCATGGCAGACAATTTACCATACAAGGAAGTTACGTCTGTCATGGAAGGTCCTTAATTCAGCTAATCATAGAAAACTAATACATTGGATGTGATCCAGAAGATGGGCAGACTGTATCTAGCATACGGAAATATGCTGGTGAAACAGGGTGTGCAGAAGTACAATGCAGAAAGAGCTCTACCATGAAAAAAGCTTATGGTTAAGTAACAGAACAATCCTCAGGTTAAATCTAGATGATTTTCAAACTAAAACTGCATCATCCATGCCACTTAGTGAGACGTATGTTCCTCTTCTTCCCACTCGTGTTCCCATCTGTCTGTATGTAAACTGATTCTTCCTCCTGTTTTACACTATATGGGAAGATGTATTCTCAGGTCCCCAGTGGGACCTACAGTACACCACTAGTTGATTTTTGTGGGAGCCTGAGACACCAATCTTTCATGAAGATGATATTTCAGTTTTTCAAATGTTACAAAAAGTATTGTTAAGATTTTTTTTTCTTAGCACTGTAAAACCACCTTTTTTTTTTTTTTTCTTTTTAAAATTGCAGACAGACACTTCCATTTCCAAGAGTACTGGGGTTTTATGCAGAACGTCCATCTCCATGTGCACTATCTGCCCTTTTCCTGCTCTTTGAGTCATGGCTCAGCATGTCATCATACTGTGCGCTGAACAAACAGCACAAGACAGTATCTTCTATATAAAAGGAAGGAAGCCCAAATCTTCTTGTTTGGGACCTGAGTTCAGCAGAGTCCCATGGCAGCCACAGGCCTTTGCAGGCTCTCAGGGGCATCTGCTTACATCTGCCAGGTCTTCAGCTGAAGCAAGGAACAAGAGTGGAAGGAGATGCCCACAAGGGATGGGAAGTACATGGTAAAAGGGTCATGCATATTGATCTAGTGACAATCCTACTACTGGTATTATAAACTACTAGACTACCCAATATCTTGCAGCTGGAGTCTAAAGGCACTGCAGTAGGGCAGGACATGGTTTCCCACTATTTCCCCCTTTCCCCAATCCCTGTAAGCCCCTTCTCATCCATTTCAAAAAAATAATCTGTGAACTGCATGCCAATGGCTCTATATCCCAGTGTCTACCACATCACTGACTTCAACTCTTTAAGTGTTTTAACTGGTTTGAGAGCATTAAGAGAGAGACATGTGAGAGAGAGGCTTGTTGAGAGGTTTTAATGCTTCCATGGGTCTGCCCTGAGCATACTCAAAAATATGGCTTCCTGTATTTTCCCTCTTCTAAAAATGTTTTCTTCAAAATTAGCACAGTTTTATGCACACAAATCTAAAATATTACATGCAGTTGTGGCTTGATCAAATATGGTATTACTGCATGACATTCAAACAGACAGTGCTATAAATCTGGAGCTGCCAATTATATTGTCATGTTAAGATGGCAAGATGAGAGCATCGTAGCTTTGGGCTATACCAGATGGTGTATTTAGGCACTGAGTAGTACAGCACTGCTCCTGGAATAGAACATATCACCCTGAAAGAAGCAAAGACCATTCACTCCTTTTCTAAAATAGTATTTCAAAGATAGAGATTGACATCACCATGTAGCTGTGAGTTATTGCTTAATAAAACTGCATAATGCTTATTAGTCATGCTGTACAGTGCTGTATCAGTCAAATTAATCATCCATGCAAGACAGCTAATTTGGTCCTATATGCAGTCTTTAGAATGAATGCTCAATGTCACTAACTGTTATTAAGTAGCCACCTGCTGCCCATTTGTGTCATTATATTTGGTATATGGCTGCAATAATCTAAACTGTGCTTCAAGGTAGAGTTCAATTCCAGATAATGTTTTGTTAATAACCTAGCATGTAAACAAACACAATCAATTACGGCCAGAGGTAATTACAGCATTGAATCATTTTCTTACAACACCCAAATAAAAAAAATCAGATTAATTCAGAAAGATTTTGAACTTTACTTGTATTTAAATGAAGGTGTGTCTCCTGAACCATAATAGGTGCAATTACAAAGATAAGATTAAGGAGGTGCCAGCTTTCCTCTGTTTTTAAATAGGCTTTCAGTGTATCTTTGTAACAAGGAAAGCTTTTTTGTAGGTCAGTTCTCTCTGCAGAAGTCTCTCTAGCTCTCTCTGTTTATGGGTCCTGGTATTTTAGGGATGTTTCCTCTATTTACCAACCACAAACAGTAACTGGGGGTGAAAACAAAAATAAAAGAGACAAACGTTACGTTTTGTTGCCACTGGGGTGTGCCACTTAGAAGGATTATGTTTTCTGCCCAGTAGTTCCTTCTCCTACGCCTTCAAGCTGGACCAGTGCCCTTTCCATTCATCTGGCGCTTTTCACATGCAAAAATCAAGCCGCGTGGCAAAGTGCTCAGATCAGCCATCACGCTCTTCTTCTAAGCGAGGGGGAACGAAGAGGTGCTGTTTCTCAGCCACAGCCACACAAACATAGCAGCCAAAGACCACGGGAAACAGTTCTATGACCCTACCAGCAAGATTCATTGCATCTGTGGTTCACTCTTTGGATAGTCCTCTGCTTTTAGTGAAGTAGTCAGGCTCTTTGTCTTGCCAGCAGGAAACCTCTGACATTTGCAGAGGTGAGTTCATCCTGCCTCCTTTGAACACCTATTTTATAAGAGGATATTCCTCTAAGAACATACCTCTCTCCCCTTTGGTGAGGTTACGCCGAACAAGCCTATCCAAGATACCCAAGTTTTGGAAGATGATGTTTAAGTGAGTTGAATCCTACAGCTAGTGCACTTACCAATGCACTGGAGCATGTTTAACCTGGAGAAGTGAAGGTTTAAGGAGCACCTAAGAGCAGCCTTACAATACTTACAAGGAGCTTGCCAAGAAAAGGAAGCCAGGCTCAATACTAATGTGCATGGTGGATTAGTGGTCATAAGCTGAAATAGGAGAATGCCTGACTGGATATAAAGAAAAATGTTTTCCCCCTGAGAACAGCCCTGCAGTATATGAGATTGCCCAGAGAACTGTGGGATCTCTGAGCCTGGAGATTCTGATGACAAGATGGGGGAAAGCCCTGAGCCACCCAGTCTGAACACAGAGCTGCCCCTGCTTTGAGCAGGAGATTGGATGGTGACCTCCCAAAGCCTTTTCAGGCCTAAATGACTGGTGCTTCTAGGTGTCTTTCATGCTGAACTATGACACACAGGATTTGTGGTGATTTGGCCCTGACTGGAGGCCAGATGCCCACCAAAGCCTCTCTATCACTCCTCTTTTCAGCTGGATGGGGGAGAAAGTATAAATTGAGAGGCTTAGGAGTCGAGATAGGGGCAGGGAGAGATCATTCTGCAACAGGATATTATACCCATAGATCAGAGGGAGCCTGTGGAGGTAATTTAAGATGGACATTGATGCTGGGTCTAGACAAGGTTTAACACAGAGAATTGTATCAGATGTCAATAAGGCATCAGAGTAAAATTTAGGTTCAGCTGGCACCTCCAATAGCTGAGTTTTCAGAAGCATGTCTGTTCTTACAAGAACTTGTTACAGTAAAGTTGTGCCTCTTGCTTTGGCACGTGTGGAGTATATAAGAAGTAAAATATCTTTTGGAATACGAGTGAGAGTGAAATAAAGAAAATGGCACAGGACAAAGATAGTGTGTACAGGTATATGGAAACTTAGATAAAGGAGGTTCAGAAAGAATAGCTGATTGATGAATTGATAGATTAACTGAATAGAACACACTTTATTAGCTTTAAAATGTATTATTTCCACTGAAGGCAGTTGTTAAATATGATTTTTTTAAAAAAACTTGATTTGAAAAAGGTAAATAAATACCTGCAGTCAAGAATGAAAAAAAAAAATTGTATTATAGGTGGAAAATGAAAAGATGTTTTGGTAGCAGAGGCCAGTCAGGGAAATGTCAGTCAGGCAAATCCTTGAGCCTGCTGGAAATAGGTGATGTAAACTGGTATAAAGATAATCTAAATGATGGGTCACTTAAAATCTGTGCAATTTGAGAAATATTTCATCTATGCCCTAAATTCTGCAGAGTTCCAATCTGGGGCACTCTTAGCTTTTGCTTTGGGGAATAACACAGTGTAGTTTGTGCACAGGTTTCCCATTGGCTTTTAGAGCAGAATCATACACTGAAAAAGAGCCAAGTTAGTGTTAGATATTGATTTCTCAATGCATTGCTAGCGTATTTCCTACTGCAAGCACATTGCACAAAACTGAAAAATGACTGTAAATAGCACAGCTCAGTACATACACAAGAGGTACATTCCATGTCCAGTGATGCTGATGTTTTCAACTGATTAAGTCGAAAAGTGTGGTGGAAGTTATTTTTGTTATTAAATCACACATTTCTGTCAACACATTTTCTCTGGAAAAAAAGATAAGAGCATAATCATGCTAGGTTTTTCAGCACCAGTTTATTCTTCTTGCTCTCTCCTTCAGAGATCAGTGGTATCTCAGCTAGTTCTGTGTCCGGTTGAAAATTGAAATGACATTTTCATAAATCTTGACGTGAGAAGTCTGACCTTTCAGTCTACAAGAAAGGGAAACATCCATGAAAAGAAATTTGCTGGAACTTTGGTTTTTTTGCTATAATATTAATCTAGGAATAAATCAGAGGGCTACGGCACATGTCTTTGACAGGACTAAATTATTAATATCTTAACAGACAAATGAGTGTTTTTAACTATTGAGGGTCACCTAATTATGTCCATTTGTTAAGCAATAAATAACAGAGAAGAACGCTTTTAGAGTGGTTAGTGAGCAAGACTACAAGATGCTGACAGTAGCCTTCGATACTCCTTTGAGCAAATACAGTTATGTGTAGAGCTTCCAAGCCACATGCTTATGTGTCTTTTAACATCTGACTGTAGCCTCTGAGCTTTTCTTTCCTGTCTGACAGATATCATGATAGCACTTCTCTACCTCACAGGCATCTATTGGAATGCTCAACACAGTAAAATAATGGGGTCATAGAAGCAGTTGGGGAAAGAGGCTATGAGACAGGGAGCAACTCACTAATGCACTTTAAAAACTATGCTAATCATTTCCTCCAGGTAATTTGTATTAAAATTATGCAAAAAGGCCCACACCTTGAGCAGCTCCACCTTAAATAATACTGTTTGCCCCCACACTCACTAAGATATTAATGTGGCACACACAGAAACAGTTGTGGTCTGTTTTTTGTCCTCAGAATCAGATCCTGAAAAACAAGGGAGTTTTATCTTTTACAGCTTTTCCCTTCAGCTTTCTTGGAAATTTCCATCACTTAGCAACACCTTGCAGGTGCTGCTGACACACCACCCTCAGGGAATGAGGCCCTTTAAGCCCCAAAACTGTTCTGAAAATGCCCAAAATGAAAAGGGGCACTTGACCATTCTTCCCTGTCAGTCTTGATCAGGCTTTTGCCATTGCTAACACTTCAGAGGAAATGATCCCTCAGGTGTGAAAACAAAACATACTGGAGGTATTACAACCCTTACAGACTTTAAAACATCAATCCAAATGAATAAATGAGGCTACTTAGCCTGTATTTAGTAATAATTCTGCTCTCTTTTGAAGGCTTTGTGCTGTTTGCAGGATACTGGAAGTTCCTCCTACAGAGCTTAACCGCTGTCAACATCTCCTGTGATACCATGGCCTTCTGTTTTCAGGTCAGGCCAGTGACTGAAGCTAATTGCATCCTAGCATGGGAGGCACCATGTTGACTTGTTGATGTTCCATTTTCCTATTTTGAAATCAAAAGACCTCTGCAATTTATGGAACGGATAGACAAGCTACAGAAGTACGATGTGCAACAATATGTGTCATCAGAAGTCCTGTACACACTGATGGAATAGCACCAACTTCATTAAATACAGCATTCTTGGTTCAGTTGCAAAACAATTGCAAGTCAAATGTAAAACCAGCATGTTCTAAATGTCTAAGGCTTTTATACACACTTCATAACTTCATACAAGTGTGGGATGCGCTTCTGGAGGTCATTTAGTCCAACCATTTGTTCAAAGTACTACCACTAGTACAGCACCAGGTCAGCCATAGGTTTGTTCTAGCTGGGTTTTGAAAAGTCCAAGATGCTGACTCTACATACACAGAAACATGGAATCACAGAGTCGTTTGGGTTGGAAGGGACCTCAAAGACCATCTAGTTTCAACCCCCTGCCATGGGCAGGGATACCCACCACTAGCCCCACCCAACCTGGCCCTGGAAACTGCCAGGGAGGAGGCAGCCACAGCTTCTCTGGACAAATTCTATATTTGATTTGCTATTCTGGGCAGCAAGTAGAATGCTACAGAAGAAACGTCATAGTTTGCATTGGCTGGGCAAAGGCCAAATGCAGACTCAGAAGCAACAGCTTTTCACTCTTCCTTCCAGAGAATAGTTTGACCAGAGAGGAGTGGGGGGTTTGTAGTTAGGAAAAATTATGTTAGAAGTGATATGTCATGAGAGCTTATCAAGTATAGTCAGCCCAATGTTGCTCTAGACATAGTGAAACTTGATAGTTGTAGTCAGGATTTGTACAAGAGATGCATCTGAACCCAGGCAACCTGCACATCCCAGTTATTGTTCCTTGGTAAATACTGGTAAAGTCTTTTTCTATTGGAGAACACTATACATTTATGATTATCATGATTCCCAAAGCTGTATTAATCACCATTAAGTGGGCTTGGAAGGAAACAGCTTACTATTATCATCCAGGCAGCCCACTAGGAGCTGCACAGTTCCTGGTTTCTGAGAATGTGCACTTTTGGCTGAATGGACAAGCAGTGCTGGCTTCTAATGCGTTATGGTGGAGGGGGCTGAATTACTGAATTGTGTGTTCCTCTGTGAAGGAAAATGTCATTTACAATGTAGGTGTGTCACGTGTAAAACTTTCAGTAGGTTTCTTCAAACTCCAAGCTTCGCCTCACTGAATGCTTCTCTTGTGCCTATAACTTTCATCTTCCTTCACAAATTCCACAAAAGTTGGGCAGGAGAGATTTCTTCCAGTCTGAAAGCAGCGTGTTCCTTAACACATTGTCTTCCATATCAAAGAGAAATTTTACCTTTAAAGTGCCGTGGAAAAATTATACACTCACAACAGTGGATCATCTCTCTATAGAGAGCAGGTGAAACTGTAGTGTCCTCCCAGCCACTGCTGTTTGACTGTGAGCTGCAAAGGCAACTTCTGAAACTCACTGTCCATACCTGAGGCTTGATGATTCTCTGAATCAGTACCAAGTGCAGTGGTGATTTTTTGTCATCTCAATCCTGATATAAAACAGGAGCAGAACTAACAATGTCTTCTTAGGGAGAGAAGAAGAGCTGCTATTATAGGTCAACAACCTCGCCGCACAACTGACTTGTGCTTTATTTGTACCACTAAACTGAGGCTGTAAAACTAGAAGAAATTTCTAGTCCCTTGGCTCAGCCGATCCAGTAACCATTCTTTGTTACAAATTCAACTTTTCAAAATGGCTACATCTGGGAACAGGTATTTCTGGACTCATTTCTTATTAGAAAAAACTGTACTACTCTGTTTTCCCATCACACTCTTTCCTCTGTGCACTACTCTGATACATTGAATTCAAGAAGATAATTTTTATTTGGCCTGTGAAAGTTAGAAAATGAGGATTTCATTGCATGGAAATCAAGTTTACCTTCTTCACAAAAATACTTTTAAGCCCCAGAGATTAATCCCTCAGATTTTTTTCAGTAGTACTGCATCAAGAGGAGTGCGGCCAGCAGGTTGAAGGAGGTGATCCTCCCCCTCTACTCTGCCCTGGTCAGGCCCCACCTGTAGTATTGTGTCCAGTTCTGGGCTCCCTGGTATAAAAAAGATAGGGATGTCCTGGAAAGAGTCCAGAGGAGGGCTATGAACATGATTAAGGGCCTGAAGCATCTCCCCTATGAGGAAAGGCTGGGACTGTTCAGCCTAGAGGAAAGAAGACTAAGGGGGGACCTTATTAATGTTTCTAAATATCTTAAGTATGGGATGCAGGGGGAAATGGCCAGCCCCTTTTCAGTGGTCTGTGGAGACAGGACAAGGGACAATGGCTGCAAGTTGGAGCATAGGAAGTTTCACACAAACATGCGGAAGAACTTTTTCACAGTGAGGGTGACAGAGCCCTGGGACAGGCTGCCCAGGGAGGTGGTGGAGTCTCCTTCTCTGGAGATATTCAAGACCCGTCTGGATGCCTACCTGTGCAACATGAGCTAGGGAGCTGCTTTGGCAGGGGTGTTGGACTGGATGATCTCTGGAGGTCTCTTCCAACCCCTATGATTCTATGATTCTATGATTTTGCAGCATAGGCAGCTAAAACTTAAACAAGACTGCAATTTCAACCGGATCTCTGCCTCCAAGCAACATAAATACCTTGAATTCCCACTTGCTTTCTACAAGCAGGTTTACAAAGCATTCTCTGGATCATAACCAAGTAAAGCCACTCAGGCTCATCCAGTCTTTTTTTTTTTTTGGTCAGAATTCATGTTAATTCCAGAACCTCAGTCTTTGTTGTTTTTTTTTTTTTTAAAGTAACTACTGTCTAGAAAGGAACATTTTGTCTCTCTGGAGATGCACTTTTGTTGAACTCATTCAAGCCAAGAGCTGTCCTTGAAAAAGGTTATTTGAGTTTAGCTCTTTTCCCCTGGCTGTACAAGTGGCCAAACATTTTTTCTTTTACGCAGTTTTTTTTCAACCTCAATCCCTCTGTTGAAATTCAATTCAATTTAAATATCAGTAGTTTAGGTGATTGGTGCCTAGTTATGTGCATGTAGCCATGGTATCCCAGGAAACAAGAGGATAGAAGGATCTTTCTCACCTGTGTGCCACATATAGGAGAAGCTATGGAGACCCTGTGTGGGTCAAGCTCTTGAGGGATTGCTGTGAAACAGTTTGTCCTGCAGTATACGTATTGGTGCTGAAGTCCATGAGTGACAAGAAAAATATCTGTTTTACTGAGGAAAACTGTTGTAGGAACAGAAGCCACCGTTTCCACCACATCCCTTCTCTCTGCAATGCCATGCAGGCACCACTCATCTGGGAAGGGAAAGGCATAAAGCTTACATGAGTACTGAATTGGAAACTTGAGTATTCTGGGCAGCAACCCAGCATCTGGGGACATGGCTGTGCCTGGACACAGGAGAAATCTCCAGCCCTGCAGATGGAGATGGCTGCACCCAAAGCAGTGGTTGACAGGCCTGGGTGCAGCCGTTGGACACTGGACATGGCTGCTAGACCTTGGCCCTCAAGAAGCCCGTGGGAAAGCAGCTGGACCTGGGCCAGTGCCAGTGGAGAGGGACTGCATGGAGACAGTCCAAAAATCCTGCTCAGGCATTTTCAGGCTCCTGCTTTCCCTTGACAGTGGGACCAGCCTGAAAATGCACAGCAGCAGGATGGCCCAGAGCCCCCCGCCCGCTGCTGGATAACCTCCAGGACCTGGAGCAAGAGCTGCTATTGCACAAGTCCCAGTGATAGCCACTGGGGCATTAGAAACCCCACTTTCACCCCAGCAGCTCCAGCAAACACTCTTTTTATTGTAGCTGTTTCCCAGAAAGATTACATGCCTCAATGCCTATGCATGAAGAAGCTCACACCATGCCTGGGTCTTGCTTTGCTGGCAGTGGCATCTGCATGGTGCCAATGGGTGTCTAGAGTGTCCTTGGACTGCAGCTGACAGAGGGTGCATGGGTCTGGAGCATGCTGGAGGTGACTGGAGGCCTGGCGACACTCGTGGTGCTGGCTCCAGGAAGCTACACTGGATCAAGGCCTGAATGCTTGCTCTTTTCTCCAAGGACATGAGCTCCCTGGCTCCAGAGCTCTTAGATACCCACTCTTAACATGCATCCTGAGCTCTGCGGAGGCTAACGTTGCCCTCTCCCTCCAGCAAGGCAATGCTTTCTTCCTGGACCCATGCTCTGAATTATCTACATGCCCGTTTGACAAAACTGCTCTTTCCTAAAGAAGCCTAACCAAAAGGAGTAACACTTGCAATTACACTAATAATTATCAAAAGTCTTTATTTTTTGATTCTATTTATTCTTCAGGCAAAAAAAGGAAATATCTTTCCAAGCTGCTGTTTTCCAGTTGAGCACCTGGACTACTCACTCATATCCTTCAATTCAATCTTTGGGTTAACACTTATGTAAGAATCAACTCTACCTTGATAACAAGCATTTTCTGTGGAGCTAGCCATCTGCAACCACATAATACTCTGGACATGAAAGGGAGGATGACTGTTCAGAACTCCAAAACAGGCTGGAAACTGTTTGGTGCCTGTTAAAATCAATTACAGTTTTATATGGATTTCACAAAATCATAGAATCGCAGAGTGGTTTGGGTTGGAAGGGACCTCAAAGATCATCTAGTTCCAAACCCCCTGCTATGAGCAGGGACACCCTCCATTAGACCAGGTTGCCCAAAGCCCCATCTAACCTGCCCTTGAACACTGTCCGGGAGCAGCCACAGCTTCTCTGGGCAACTGGTTCCAGTGCCTCACCATCGCACTACCCTCACAGTAGTGAATTTCTTCCTAATATTTAACCTAAATCTACCCTCTTTTAGTTTAAATCCATTATACCTTGTCCTATTACTGCACTCCCTGATAAACAGCCCCTCTCCAGCTTTCCTGTAGGCCCCTTCAGGTACCAGAGACAGTAAGGTCACCCTGGTGCCTTCTTTTCTCCAGGTTGAACAAGCCCAACTCTCTCAGCCTGTCTTCGTAGGAGGGGTGCTCCAGCCCTCTGATCATCTTCATGGCCATCCTCTGGACTTGATCCAACAGCTCCATGTCTTGTACTGGGACCCCAGAGCTGGACACAGTACTCCAGTTGGGATCTCACCAGAGCATAGTAGATAGTAGAATCATCTCTCTCTGAAGAACCTACTAACACCCTGCAACCTGCTAGAGGCAGATGGAGGGCATGGGTTATCCAGGGCATCTATTGTATCACTGGATGCTTGTGTTTAGACAGCTGAAATGAGGTAAAATGAAACCAATGGAGCCTGGTGGTCCAGCTCACCTTAAAGTAGCTACTTATTCACTGGTCAGCTAAGCAGCAGCCATATAGGCTCTACCAATTACACTAGCTAGGTAGCTGCTGAACATGAAGGGATTTAGACATCTAAAGCACAGACAGACACCAATTGCACATTTAAGTTTATCAATCTTATGTCAAAATTACAGCAATGCAATCAGAAAAAAACTTTAAATATTTTGTAATTTAAAAAAATCTTGATTTTTTTATTGCATCAAATTGGATTAACTTCATTTTCATATAAGTAAATGAACTGCTGATGGCAACTTAGATCACAAGAATCGCAAGAATCACAAGGTTGGAAGAGACCTTTGAAGATCATCGAGTCCATCCATTCCCATCCTATGCTAAACCATATCCCTAAGTATTTCATCTACCCTTTTTTTGAACACATCCAGGGAAGGTGACTCAACCACCTCCCTGGGCAGCCTGTTCCAGGCCCTGACAACTCTTTCAGTAAAAAAATTTTTTCTAATATCCAATCTAAACCTGCCCTGGCACAGCTTCATGCCATTTCCCCTTGTCCTATCTCCTGTCACCTGGCTGAAGAGACCATTGCCCACCTCGCTACAACCTCCCTTCAGGTAGTTGTAGGTGGTGATAAGGTCTCCCCTCAGCCTCCTCTTCTCCAGGCTCAGCCTCGTTTTCTCCAGATGTTAATTTTAGTTGACAAAATGGGAGATTTTTTACTTCCTCTAATAGAAATGCCTCCTTTTTTAATTCTTTGTTTTAGTTTTAAATTAAATTTAATTAAACCAAATTCTTTGTTTTAATTTTAAATCAAACATTTTATTTGTTAGCCCTTTTTGTCATATGCGAATGAGCTGGAGATACAGCTCTGAGGCATTGGCATACTATCTGAGATAGCTTATTTCCAAAACAGCCTTGTTAATTAATAGCTTGCACATGTACCAAGAAATTATACATGCACTTGGGAAGAATGGTAGAACTGACACACAAACAGACAGTTTGGAGAACTGTGTGTCTTTCAGAAGGAAGGTCAATAAACATCTCATGCTATTAGCATGCATGTTCTTTTGGATAACGTAACATTATTTTTTCTCAAGAAAGTTGATTTTTGTGAAAGAAGAAAACAGGGCGGGCTACTTTCTGCATGTGTATGGAGTGTGGATGAGAAAGAAACCTATTAGCAAAGGGTTTTTTATTTCTTCTATAGTAATTTTTTTGGTAATAATGCATGTTACTGAGTTACTCGACTGATTTATCTAAAAGAAAGCCTACTGACTTGCAGTTTCATTTTATGTGCATGCACACAAGCAAATCTTTGTTGTAACAAACCAGAGCACCAGTGACTCCTGTGGCTGCTTACCCATTTCCATTCCAGGCTCCTGTTTTCAGGAGCAGAACAATTCATAGTTTTCAAAAACATTCATCCTTCTATTTTTAAGCGCCTTGAATTTGTCTTTAAAAAAAACAAGTCTATTGGAAGTGTTTCTTGTTTGTTGGCTCAGTTTTACGGGAAGAATAAGAAAATAACTTCTCTGTGATAAGTTCACTCACAGTTTTTTGAGCAAATTTGGCACCAAAAAAATCAAATAGCACAGAGTGAGCCAGACATAAGGAGTGAGCCAGACATAAGCCCAACTGAAGGGGAATATCTTATGCTGCACCAGTGAAAACTGGGCTCAATTGCATTAGCTGTAGCACTCTGCCCACACAGCATTGGCAGTGTGACATAGCGTTACTGGACAGAGGGGTGTCCAGACTGGCCTGAATGGATGGTGAGCTGGCAAGGTGGCAGGGGAGGTGACTGTCCCCCAGTATATGGTTCACCAGGTCATTGGTGACGCTGTCTTGCTGCAAGGGCTTTTGGTATCAGAATGTGATGCCAAAAATGTCCTTTCTAAAAGGGTATTTTTAGACCAACTAACTGAACTTTGGCACTCACAAAAGCACCGTTAACATGGGCTAGAGGCCAAATTCCTCACCAGAATAAGGAACTGATGCCTGCTGGTGCCAGGCTAGCACTTTCTGACTAAAGTTTCCTCTCTTTTCTCCCCGCCCATTTGTATGCTTCCTCCTATTCTCCTGTGGCAGATCCTTTGTCCAGCCTTTTCCCCCTTTTTGAGGAGGAGGGGTTTAAACTTAATGACTTTAGGATGTACTCAAAGTACGACATCTAAACAGCTGACCTGCAGATCTAGTGAATCCCCTTTATAGGCATTGTAGCTACTGTAATTGTGCAATTAAAGCTATGTACAGCTGAAACAATAGTAAGTTTGCAACAATAATATGGTTTTCTGTAGCCTTTTCTCGACTGACTCTGCTCAATATGTGTTTGCTTAGTACTCTGTACTGTGGCACTACGGTGACTATAATTCTGGCAGTCTCCTTCATAAAGGTGTCCTATTAATTTCAATGATGTCAGTAGAAAAGAACTGAGATTGTAATTTTTATCTTGGACTAAATTGTCAGTTGGGTTATGGAGTGGACTTTATTTTTGCATAGCCAGTCTATGTCCTCTCTTTTGTTTCCTCATAATTAATGTCTAGGGCAAATCCCATCACTTATACCTAGTTCTACTTTGGTGAAGCTGAAATGGAAACACTCTGAGCTGTGAATAAGCCATAATTTAAAGGGGAATGTAGATGACACACTGAAATGACATCTACAAGAAGGTCATTGTCAGAAGAGTAGTATTAGAACAGGTCATTCAGAGTTAAGCACAGAGTGAAGCACTCTGCAGAAAAGGGGCTGTCACACAAAGCAGTCAGATGCAACTACTAGGAGTTCAGTGAGCACTATGAGTAGAGAATATATGACAGTGGAAGAGAGCAGGACAGGACCCTGAAGTAAAAAGCAGCATGATGTGTCACAATTGGTGCTTCAGCTCTTTGCCAGGAAGGTGTTACGTAAAATTTGCTTTCACCTTCCTACTGAAACATTGTAGTTTTCTGAGCTTCAAAGTGTTATTTGAAAAGAAAAACCTCAAGGCCTGTCTGTATTCTCTGACTCATCTTCTGCATAAGAAGGAAAAACAAGCAGGGAGAGATAGAAGAGGTAAAGAAAAGAGATCAGGGGGTCCAAAAGGAAGAAGGAATGACACTTCTCAAGACATTCTGATCACACTGATAGGTCTGTACATCACTGGTTTTTTTTTTCCCTAGTGGGCCTATTGGTTTTTCTGGAAGAATCACACGGTCTTTTGAGAACATGATAACTAAAGACCTAAGTCTTGGATTGTGGCCATATTTATGATGATAATATTATGATAAAGGACTGCTTTCAAAACCCCTTTAAAATTTGCTCGGTAGAAATGTAGATTGCTAGTCCTGTGAGATGGGACTATAAACACACTTAAAACATGTCAGCAGAGATGATACTTGGGAAGGCGATTTTCTGACGATAGAAGTTAGCTCTATTCAAAACAGGCTTTTGAAAAGCCTCATATTGGAAGTGTGATTCAGATATGCTTGCAGACATGCTTTCGCTTCATAAAGCAGTCAGATAATGAGGCTTAAAGTGGATTTATCATTGCTCAATAGCCAGCCTTTCACAATCTGAAATAAAATTACTCAAGGCTCCTGTAGTGCACACTCTATGTTGCATGCACCTCCAAGGTGAAAGGCGAGTGGTTGAAATGATTTGAAAGAACAGTGTGATTGCATCAGCCAGGTTGAGAGGCTGCTGGAGATGAGCCTCAGCCCTGAGTCAGCAGAGCATGGTGTGCTACTGGCTGTGCTGGAAGAGGTACAAAGCCTCCCTGCTTCAGCAGGAGCCTTGGAAAGAGTTTTGGCTGAGAAAGCTCTCCTGACATCTACTCCCTCTGCAGAATTTCCACATTTCCACAAAAGATGCAGCTGTGTCCCTTTGGGGGAATCTTCCCTACAATGCCCTGAATAATAGGCATGTGGTTTTGTCCAGCATTTACAGGGATCGTGCAAAATGGATATGGGAAGTCAGGGAGAAAGTGTATGTGTATATGTTCTTGTTGCAAACGTGTGCATTATGGCACCTAATGTAATAAATTCATGTTCTGGAAAAAACAAAGTCCTTAGAAATTGAAGTGTTGGGGATATCACAAATGCTGCATTCATCAATGCAGACTGTTGCATGACCCAAATTTTGTATTCTGCAAAGTAGCTTTCTCTGAGTTGCTTAGCACATCTGCAGGTGGATTATAGAATAAGTAGACATTGAAGAGGCAGCCGTAATTTTTACTCATGAGTCCACAAGGGATCGAAACCAACTACTTTCACAGTAGTGTGGACAAAGCTGTAATACCCAACTCCTTGTCCTTTACTGCATTGGATGGGAATATCCACATCAGCATGGTTTATCCTTTCACAGCACTGCATCAGAAAGCAAAAGTCTCCACCTAGCAAATCTGGTATGGTATTTGTTGATGGAAAGCAGATAGCTGTTGTACGCTCGTTGCTCCAAGGGGAATGTAATATGTGAAGGGAGGAAGTGCATTTGGGGATCTCAGCATTTCAGAAGGTACTAAAGTTGAGAATTCAGAACGCTACCCTCTCAGAAAAGGCTTAATATCCCCTTGGAGTATGTATTCCCATTCTCTCCTTCGGCCCCACAGGACAGGGACAAGCCCTTTTATTATGACTTAGATAATTGAATGTGTGTGAAAATATAACCTTTTTAGAAATTTTATTTCTTCAGAAACTCAAGCAGCTGTTCAGAGCAGTAATGAGTTACTGAAACCTTCTTTCTTCTGTTCAGCCTTTTACTGATTTTTCTAGATAGGAATAGATAGGCCTGCTGCAATGGTCCAGGCCCCTGACGGTGTGAGACAGAAAAATCAAGTGATGACAGTGCTGGATTCAGAATGAAGTCATCCAGCCACAATATCACCAACCTACAGAACACAGTCTTCAATAGTGGCATGAAAGATGCTTTGTGAACCAATTGAAAAGCTGAGAAGGGACTGGACGGGCACAAAAGCTGACTCTAGCTGTATATCCCAGCTCTGCCTACATGGGGAGATGTCATCGCGCTAAACATTACAGACTCAAACGATTCCTTAAAACCACAAAGCCTGCAACTGTTCATTTTCTGCATATTTCTCCCACATCAGTGGAAAATATATATTGTGGCAAACAAATACCATTTAAACTAGAAATGTTAATACAAATATCCTCTTTTTTTTTTTCTGCTTGAATGGTTAGGACATGCTTTAAGTGGTTATGTACACCCTGTTTTTATGTGCTTGGAGCCCTTTGTCTCCTCTCTACATTCAGAAGCTGGCAAATTTTCTGGCATTGGTCTGCGCATGTTAGTGGCATAATTTGTTCTGTTTCTGGACTAAGTGCTGAAATCGTGTCATATTGCTTCTAATGTATGAGCTGTCTTTTAATTATAGACAAATGCAACACAAACCACAATAATAAAATAGATGATAGACTAAGTCTCAAGTACCTAACCTTCACAGAACAGGACACACAAGCACAGCATGGTTGTTCACCTCATCTCCTCCTGGCATTACGATGTCCTGAAGGCTTGCATTTATGCAAATATAACTCTTAAAACATGTGAATATTTCTTGTTTCTGCTGGCTTTTTGACCACCTCTGAGAAGCCCCTAGGAAAAGAGCAAGGAGAAGGCTGACATTTTCTGAGCAATTCAATCAGCCCGTTCACTGACGTCACCCCATGATGGGAGGGACCATGGGTTCTGGTGGTAGGAGGCTGGTGACCAAGGCTGGCTGGTTCTGCCAGACCAGTTTGTCTGGCACTACAGAACAGTTCCCTCCTATGACTGTGGGAGCTTTGGGAGGGACAAAAGGAAGAGCTCATCCAGATTAAACAGTCAAGCCAGGTGTAGTTGCTTGGTTTGAGGTTTGACTCCTCTGTACTAAGTAAATTAGTATTATACCAATTTTAGGACGTATTTAGGAGTTAAATGATTTTAGGAACACTATATATGGAGAGGTTTCATGATATGCTGGCACTAATTGACATATTTTTGAGTTTATGGTAAATTTTCAATCTTTATCCTGTCTTTGTGAGCCTTATCACAATAAACCCCACTAAAATTGTCCCAATTTTTTACAATTATCCACCTGAAAGAAAAAAATTCAAGCCACACTATGTAGCTGGAATTCTGGATATTTTTCTTCATGTTATCTACATCACTCTGTAATAATACCTTGCTGTTTTGTGTAGTTCTTCTTCTGGTCTTTAATGCCATATTAGATTTTCATCACTATAATTTTTTTATAGGTAGGAAGTGGTACAGGGAATGTTAGTTAAAGTGACATTCCCAGAAAGTTGGCTGTAGTGTTAAGAATAAAGGTAGGGTTTTAATGGGTTTTTTTACTTGCTGGTAGCATCACATTGCAGCAGAACGTATGAGCTTGATGTTGAAATCACAGAAGTAGTGATACATAATATGTATTGAGCAAGTTAGATCAGAACTCAGCTGCTTTCTGGCTTGAGAAACTTAAGAATTTAAGAAAACTGCTATTGCAAGCCCTGGGAAAAAATAAATGATTGGGGAGAACTTGAGAAAAGCACTTATTGCATCTTGTCACAAAATTGATGGTGCTCCAGAAGATGTGGCTGTGTGTCTAAGTCCCTGCTATCTAGACGTGATTTGCAGCTGTAGATTGCAGGTTGGAGAACACTGATGCATAAATAGTCACTGTCATCCCAGGCCACAGAGTATGAAGAACAAGAAAAAAGCCTTGGTAACATTTGGTGAACCATTTTGTTCTGCAGCCAGTTGATTCACAGGGCTTTTGAGATTACTTAGGATTTTGTAACCTTAACAGTATCTCTCCAGAGATGCTTTAATAGGCAGATCTGGAACATGGCAATGTGCAGATGCCACCTTCTTCCATTTGGGATATTTTTAAAGAGCAATTAAGTTTCTTCTCTACAACATGTTCAGAAAAGTGTCACTTAAATGTGCCTTTTCCTGCAGATTATTTAACAGGACTTGACCTGTGAATGGAAAGGGAAAACACTATTACATTATTTGCAAAAGGTGCATTGAAAAACAACGAAGGCAGCTTCTTTCTCCAGAAAAGGCCGAGACCCCACCTGTAGCCCATGGAGAGACCCCACGCTGGAGCAGGTGGAGACATACAGAAGATGCTGTGACCCGGGTTGGAGGAAGACCCTGCCAGCACTTGCAGCCCATGGAGAGAGACAGAGATACAGAGATGAGGGAGAGAGAGAGAGATCCACTCTGGAGCAGGTTTGCTGGGGGGTGGTTGTGACCCCCATGGAGGACCAGGCTGGAGCAGTCTGGGCCTGAGAGATGAGACACATTCTGTGATTTATGACTGTGCCCCGTAGAAGTGACCCATACTGGGGCAGCTGGTGAAGAGCTGAAGCCCCGTGGGAAAGGACTTATCTTGACTCCTAAGCCTGTCAATATATATTTTCTCCCCTGTCCAGCTGAAAAGAAGAGCAATAGAGCAACATTGGTGCGTGCCTGGTCTTCAGCCAGGGTCAAACCACCACAGTCAAACTATGCATTTCAGTGCTGATCCTGTTAACAAGCATGATGATACAAAAAGCACACTCTCATTTTCAGTGAGGCAGCTGATGGAAAGCAGTAGCTCTGTGAGTTTTACTGTTTTGTGATGGATGGAGGCTAACAGCTGTCCTTGCTGTGTTGCCTGATGTCTGAAATATTTTCCAAAGTCAGTTCAGTTTGTGGATCAAGTGGAAGTAAGACTGAAACAAAGCAAAATTTTTAAAAATGGAACATGATACTAGTGATTTTGATGGGAGAGGGAAAGAGGCAGCAGGTGAACCTGGGAGGTATTTCTCCCTAAATGTTTATAAAATCCCAGTTTAATCCTGAAACCTCAGACTCAGAAGTACAGAGAACAGAATTGGGTTTAGGTAAATTCATGTTTCCAGAGGTTTTTGTAATGGGTTTTACAGGTTTAATTTAATTGCTTTCTGTCTGGGAAAACAGCCATTAATCTGTGACTGATTGGAAATCCAAATGTGAAGTTGAGCCATTCTTTGCAGCTGGGCTCCAGTGAATGTAGTGAACAGTTAAGGGAAAGTACAAAGTGTTCCTGAGGGAACATTTGGGGAAGGAGGGTGTAGACTTGTCATTTTGGCAAGAAAGAATGTACTGGGAATTAAAAACAAAAAATCTTACTGTAGATGTAGAATTGTTCCTGGAGGAGATTTGCCATTTTCTTTTTTATAAAGAAAGACAAGAAGTTGTGTTTGTCTTAGGAAAGGAAATGAATGTGAGAACATTTACTATAATGGTATTAGTTGCCTTGTTTGCTTTCAAAGCACTTTAGTGCATCCAGATGCAGAAGTCCTTTTGGACATCCTGAAGAAAGGAATACACTTATGGCCTCATCTGGTGAACAGAGCAGCATGGCACCACAGCAAATAAAGAGCACAGGGTGGCAGCCTGCTTCCTCTGCCTGTTTACAGGCCAGGCCTGCCTTCCCAATCCTCTTCTACAGTATGTGTGCTTTTAATATATATGAACAAAGGACTCTCAAGTAGCACGATATAGCCCAGAGAAGGAAGATATGAAAATCTTTATGGAAAAAAAAAGCATCAATATACGAGACAATACTGTACTAAACAACATAGTGGCTTTTCTATGTGGAAGAAACATTTTACTGTGTATATAGGTTAAAATAAATTAATGGAGGTTTTGCTTGCTGCTTTGTATGTTCTTCAGTGACCAGTTTCTTTAACCCTGAGAGCAAACTGTGCCACACCACATGCTGAGCTTTTAAATGACTTGGCAGAGGCACACCCTAGCAGCTTCAAGTCTGTTCCTATGGATTAGTTTAAAGATTATGGGCTGCTGTAATCTTGTACAAGAATCAGAAATGTGTTTTTTAAATGGGAGAGCCTTTGAAAATACCTAGAGAATCCCCAAACTATGTAACTGCAAGTCCTTCCTTCACTATTTTGTGATGTTTTCTAGTATCCCCATTTTGTGTCTGGTATGCTGAAATATTTCAAATGCCCTTGCCCTTCTGCTGCCAAGGCATACCCTGTGTAGGGTGGATAAGGGATAACTGCTTCTGGAGGGGAAAACGAAAGCTTAATACTCTCTTGTGGCAGGAGCAGAAGCAGAAATCCCTGCTCACCGTTCTTCTGCACTCTCCGCCCTTCCTGCTCCTTCAGCTTTCCTCTCTTTACCTTTTGTATTCTATCGTTATTTCTCCGGTGGTGCCAGTAGAACAGGGTGTGTTGAGGTAATTGGAAAAGCAGAGAAAGGTTCCCTCACCCAGCAAGAAGGTTGATTTAATGGCTAATGGTTGGGGGTGCTGAGTGCAATGATGCAAGGAGGCATAAGTTTCTGTGGAAGAGGGATGGAGGAGGTGGCTGTAGATCATGGAAAGCCTGGAAAAGGAGGAGAGAATCTTTTTCTTGTCTCAAATTCTATTCTACTTCTAGAAATTTCTACAATTCCTACTTGCCCATTTGGCTTTTCTGTTTGCTCATGTCTTTTTGCAGCTGCCCCCTTCCCATGCCCACTTTGTCTAAAACCTCTCTGCTATGAGGACAAAACTTAATTTGGCATTTGGTCGGCTGATATCAATACTGAAGCTTGACTCTAGCCATGTGGCTGAGGAGCCTCAAGCAGTGTCCCATCAGTCCTGATGGTACAGCAGAAGGCAACTGAGCTGCTACATGTATGAACAGTCTGTAGTGTGTGATAATTTGGAGCCATTGGGCCGTCAGCTGTAAAGCAAGCAAGTTCTGTGGAGATTAAGTTATAAACCTTATGATCACCTTATCAAGCCATCATGTGAGTAAGTAGCCTCAGGCTGTGGTAGAAGCATTAAAGAAGTTCATTTGCCTATGTTTTGCCTGTCATAGGAAACACGTAATCAGAGCAGCTACCAGCTCCTTTGGGATCTCTCTGAATTATAGAATTTGATGTCCAAATACTGACCAGGCAAAAAGTTCTTCCCTATAATGCAACAAACAAGGTACAACTTGGAAGCTAATGGTGCTTCTGTACAATATTTCAAGCTATGTTATGGTCCTTCTGCTTTTGCCTCGCCCCATTAGCCAACAATCCTCAGAGAATTGCGACAAAGAGAAATTTCTTCACCAGTTAGCTCAGCATGAGTCAAAGGGTGGATGGATGCATCTCTGAAAGGCTGACACCAAGGGTAAGGTCCCTACTAAAACACAATAATAATTATGACAATTATATGGCAGAGCTACTTTGCAAAATGCTGTGGAGTTACGGCGGGGTTTTATTGCAGGAAAAGGGATGGAGAGCCAGTAACAGTTGCTGTGTTTTGTTAACCAGAAAGACTCATAGTTCCCAAGTCATGGTTATAATTGGTAAGAAACCTAACAATAATAGATTCCCATAGTAATAGGGCTTACTTTATAGTAAAGTTTTGTTACTTCAACAGCAGATAAAATACTCTATGAATTGAGACCCACTGCCAATAAGAGCTGTCATACACATTAACCTTTGTGACTGATTTAAATCATCTGTGACCTGATTATGAAAATGCTAGACTTTTGCAACGCACTTGGAAATAGTAGGCTGGGCATGAGAATGCTGCTATAAGTTGACAATCATATTTTTTCCTATCTCTTGTGACCCTTGGCCTGTTTAAAGCAAATATCTGATGACCTTTTCTGGTTTGTTTTATCAGTGAAGATGACTGGGTATTTTAATAAGCCTTTAATAAGCAGTTTCATGCCCCACCTGAGATCCAGGAAGATATTCAAGGTGGAAATGTATTTCATCGAACTGCAGGCACAGAAATTGCCTCAGTGTGAGTCCAGCAGAGTCACCCAAGCTCCCTCTATGGGCAGCGGGCAAGAATCCCA
This sequence comes from Gallinula chloropus, assembly GCF_964237585.1. Lineage (NCBI taxonomy): Eukaryota > Metazoa > Chordata > Aves > Gruiformes > Rallidae > Gallinula > Gallinula chloropus. Next base: position 31,246,216 of record NC_140086.1, on the reverse strand, counting down.
CCGACCCTCAGTGGCCATTCACAAACGATGCGTCATTCCTCTGCGATTTCCTTTTCCTCTGTTTACTATAGTGAGAGCACAACTGACTAGGTTATACCTAGATAGCTTCCATCCAGACTGTCCCCTAGGCAAAGAATAAAGGTAAACTGGGATCTAACAGTATGCTGCCCGTGTAGAATATTGTGCAGTGCTACTGAACTGGATGGTCAAAATACCTAATTGATGAGAAGTAGCCTAAAACTGAGCCAAATCAAATAAAAGTGGGACTGAGGAGAAGCCAAGAACTCGAAGCAGATGTAGCTCAGACTTGGGCAATACTTGATAAGGGGCACGTACCGTAAAGGAAGGTAACAAACTCATGCTGCACAGTAACCAGGTTTCACTGAAACCTGAATGAAGCTGTTAAATAGGCATGAAGTCTAGCTTTTTTTGTATGTATGTTTTTTGTACATTTTTTTTGGAGGGGGTAAATACACAGCGTTATTCACCGGTCTGTAAAGGGAGGGCATGGCTTTTCAGTCTTGTTTTTCTTACAAGAGATAACACACTTCATGTATTGACAACAGTCCTCAAGAACTATGAGGTGATCAGTTCCAGCTTCATTTCCCCAGCGTGCCCATGCAGTCTTTGTCCCATGCCAAGACACCTGCCAAGCTTCTTACCACTCTCTTCCTACAGGTCAGGAGCGTTTCATCCTTGGTGATGCCCACATGCTGAGGAGTATTGCTTGTTTCCACATTTCATACCACCACACCCACTGGGGTTTCACTGAAGTCTTCTCAAGGGGGTTATCAATACAGCACAATACTCCTACAGCACTGCAGTGGCCTAATGGAGAATAGGGGGAAATCGTTAAGATTACATCACGGCTCCAAGCCATCTGAGTCTCACAAATCTGGAAAGCAAATGTCGAACTCAGGAAAACCCTCATGTCGCCCATTGTTAAGTGAAAGCCTGGGAGAAAAAGGAACAAATACAATGCATATTTTTCTAAATACTGTTGATCTGCTCAGAGTAAATGTTCTAAAAATTCTCTCCTGGAAGAATAGTGAACATAATAGATGCATTTTTGTTTGGACACACTCATTAGCATGAGGAACTATCTATTTCCTGATGATTTCCTCTCTTGCCAGTACCTATTAAATCTTTCTAAGCATGTTTGCCTTGTTGCCATCTGATCTGTTCATTGAGGAGAAGCGATTAAAATATCATGTTTGTGGGGCATGTGAGAAATCTTTCATCAATGAATCACCAAGAAGGAAATATCCCAGTTTGCTTGCAGAAGTATCAGCTGAATGGAATATTTTTTTTGGGCCTTTGGCAACACCTTGCTGAAGGCATTACTGGTTTTGGACACAAGCAAGGGAGATGAAACTTTGCTCAGTGTGAAATGATAGAGCGTAGCATGGTGGCCAGAACATATCATTCTTTGTCTTCATAAGAAGTTAAATTAAAATATGGAACCATTAATTTCCCAGGTAATGTTTGTTGGTTCTTAGGTTCACTCTTGATCTTCAACAATACATTAACTGAGATCATTTATCATCCATATTTAGCTTACAGATATTCCTTCTTTTCTTGCATGAAAGATGTTCATATAAATTTCCATATGAATTGAGAACCCTGACATTTCCCTCAGCTAGGACTTTTTTCAGATGCTTTTGCAAGTGCTCTCAGCTAGAAGAATCTCACCGTGTGCTTTCTAGTGAACATGTCATATTGGGCTGTATTTTCTGCAACTTTCCTGCTGACCATTGCTCCTCCTTTCAGGTGGTGATGCCTGTGAATCAGTGCTTTAGGCATGTCACACTCAGCTCTCTCATCATTACCAAGATAAAAAAATACCACAGGCAACTGTCCGTCGAGCTGACCTCGGCTACCCACTGGTTCTTCCACTCCATGCCTCATGTTCTGGTTTCCTCCTTACACTCCATCCACGAGTTTTCTCCTTTAATGCCCTTTTGGAGAATGTGACCTTTGGTCTATAGTGGGCCTGAAGTAAGTAGCTAAAATGGGCTCTGTCAGGCTCCTCTCTGTTCCTCTAGGCTCCATTCTACATTGTCCTCCCTCTGGGACATTTTTACTTGATCCGAAATTTTCCTCCTTGCTCTTGAGGTTCATAGCATCTCACAGAGGGAATGTGCTTTGCCTGGGCCCCATGATTACTCTTTGTTGAGGCTCATTGAAGGACATTTCTGTATCTCTGTTTCTTGTCCATGGCTTTTTGGCTTTTACGTAGCTTCTTTCTTAAAAGAGAATCCTGAAGTGTACTCTCCATGCCCTAGGCCTGCTCCTGGTCTCTGTTTCTTTCCAGACTGTTCTCCTAAAACCAAGATATATGTATCCCAGCTTGGCCAATCATTTTCTCTAGTGAACAGGAATTCGGTACAGCCAAACATCCAATCTGCAGAAATTCTCTTACAACAACATCTTACCTTCCTCCAGGATTCATTCAGTGTCCATGAAATGCTGCTGTCTTGTATTGCACTGGTAAGTTGTTGATCTCTTGGTAGGGTGAGCTGTTTTAAAAAAAAAAAAAGTTCAAAAATATGTTATTAGAAAAGCTTTTGAAAGACAGTATTGTGAAAATTTTATTCTTAAGAACTTCATCTTTCAGGTAAAATGGCTTTATCATCTTTCCTTTCTTTTCAACTTTTCACAAGGCCTATCATCCTTGAAGTGTAGCTAAGCTGTATCCAACAATGAATTTCTCAACATTAGAGGTTATAGGTCTGAGTGTTTCTGCCAAATCATTTCTTATGATAAATATTTTTTTCTTCCAGCTATAGAATTTCATGATCCTGATTTTCCCACCAAGATAGGAATTTAGAGGTGTGAACCCCTTGGCCTTGGAGATTTTTAAGAACAGATTATGGAAGGTGTCACAGAAAGGGATGGGCTAGGTGCTCAATACTATTCCTCCTTGGCTGTAGTATCATTTTCTAAGCTAAGAGTGAAAATATTTTCCTCGAGTCTGAAAAAACTCAGAGCAGACGATTACCAGAATAACCGGTGACGCTGCTGTCACTCTGACTCAGGATTACCTGGTGTGTAAAAGAGGCATCATCAAGCATCTGGTTTATTCTTCCTTTAGACTGGTTGGTGCTATAAAGCCACTCCAAAAAACTCCAGGGGTTGTAATTGTCTGTGGTGGAAGACCTTGTGCGTAAGTTGAACCTTATCTGCATTCCAGCATTCTGGCTTTGATACACTTTTCTTCTTACCCGCAGGTAAATTCAAATACACTAATCTTGCAGTGCATCAGAGTTACTCAGAACTTCCTCCTGCCTGAGAAACCTCCCCAGCTACCTTCAGACTCCTTGGTGTAACTTTGAAGCTACAGTAAGCCAGGGGGAGCTTGCTGGTGGGGAAATGTTACTCTTTGTTCCCTACCCCTTTCCATCAGGTCCTGGATTTGTGCCTTCTGCACATCAGCACAAGGCTGCTGAGGCCAGAGAGATGGTCTCAAAATCCAGGTGAGTTCTTGTTCCTGAGGGCAGCTGGTCATAAAAACATCCAAATGAATCTCAGAGCCTGTGTTTTATTCATTTTCTTGTATATTTTCTCAAGCCCACCTTCCTATAATTACAGAAAAATAGCTTCTTATAATTTAAAAGAATACTTGATCATCTTCTCTTTCCCAGGTTCCTGGATTTGCAGACAGACTTGTAATTTGCCTAAAATCTACAATGAAAACAGGCAGCTTTAGCTACCATAGTAAGTGGGAAAGTTTTCCTGTCCCCACTGGTTCCTATCCAAAACTTCCCATTATTTCACAAGAACAAGTCCACTGAAGAGTAAGAGTTTCCATAGACATCATGATGTGTGGATATAAGGAAGTAGGGTTTGCAGGGAAAGCTTTGTTAAGTCTTTATTGACTTTATTGTGGAAAAATCAGGTATCATTTCAGGCTCCAAATCCCTTCTTCAGTTCAGCTGAAATCATTGTGTGGTACATGATTTTTGCCTGTTTTTTTCAGCCTTTTTACTGATGGACAAGGCTGTATGAGTCTGAAGTGAAGGAAGAAATAAAATAACACTGCTGTTGATCATTCAGGCTGTCAGCTTCAATCACTCATCTTCTGGGAAGGACTGTGAGTCTGCCTGTATAGAAGAGCTTCTACCTTTCAGTTTGCTCCTCATTCCGGGGTCTTGATCTCACCAAGAAAAGTTGTTTGAGACAAACGCTTTTCCAGAGCTGAGCTCTGGCATGTATGTGACACAGCCAAGTATCCCAAGACTGTTTTTTGAAGGAACTCACATGCCTGCCACTCTCAGCCCTTTGCTTATTAACTGACACTGTTTGCTGTGAAGTTGCACTGATTTTCTCAGTACTGTAATGTCCTAGTGGCATTAGGCAAGAGTAGCCTGGACAAGCCTATTGCCACACACTCAGCAAGTATTACCGGACAAGAAAAAAGAACAGCCCTTCAAGTACTGGGAGAAAGGTTGGCCGAGTGCTTTGGAAATCTTTTTTGTTTCTTCTTTGACCTAGCAGAGACCTAAAACTGCCCAGTGGTTTCTTCAAGGTTTTGCAACTGTGTGTCAGAGCCTGGCAGAATCTCAAGTGCGGAATGAGTAAGGGCAGCTTTCTGAATTCACTTGATAAAAGTGTTCGGAAACAAGATAGCAAAAGAAAGGAGCCAGCACTAGCTATATTCACTCCTGATAAACAAAGGGTCAGGGCTGTGGCCCTCAGTGGGAAGATGAGCTCGGAGCTTCGCTCTGTGAGACAAGAGGAGAGGTTATGACGGGGCAGACCAAGGCACATCTGGACTTTCAAGCAGAGGAGAAAAAGAACAGCAAAGGGCAGAGCCCTGTTGTGATATTGCTGCTCGCAGCACGTGATGCGAAATGACATGAGGAAAGCGCTGCTGCTCTGATGTCAAACACCTTCTCCCACATGAGGACCCAGTCCTGTCAAGTTAGCAAACTGTCTGGTAGTGATACACAGACATCTCTCAAACTGAGGGATTATTAAAAAGGGTTGGGAGGGGGATATCCTGTACTCAATTCTTTTTCTCTACAGCACCTCTGGCCCCCTCCTACTTCCACACCCTGAGCTCAAGTTTGTAAACCTTTTGAACTATTTTAAAAAATGTACAGCTTGTCCTCTAAGACATAGGAAATTACATTTGATGGTCTATTGTATAAGAATTTCCATATTTAGAGAAAAATCAACAGATACAATCTCTGATTTCCTTTTCTCTATACTCCTCATATTTGCCTCTTGCATTGCTTGATTTAGCTGCTGCCATGTTGTAGAAGAAGCAGATGTCATCAATTAGAAGATGGTTTAACACTGATGAGAGCTGTGTTCAGAGGTTCTGACTGTTCATCCAGCTACTGTGTGCTCACCCTGAGATAGGTTCTCTGCCCCAGATCACATCTGGTGGTTTTGATGCTTTTTAGTGCTTTTAAAGGTACTCCAGTGATAAGATTCTACTCAGCCTGTGCAAAAATATATCCTTAAGTACAAGGAAATTTTGGCTCCCTGGTTTACAAATTCTGAAGCAGTCTTTCTAGGACTCAGAAAAACAGACGTCACTGATATTCCACTGGATCAATTATGTAGCTAAACTCTAAGAAGGATTTCTAAACATACAGTTTGTGTTTTTTGTGGTTAACTGGTATAATCAAAGTATAATTTTTCTAAGTGGAAGTAAACTCAGCAACAATACTGATTAAGGAAGGAACTCACTATCATGAGCTCAAAAACTGTAGTAGCAAAATCCATTTGTAGAAGGGCTGGAGAGGAACACTGCCAAGTAGAACAAAACCAGAAAGATATGTTTAAAAATTAAGCTTTCTGATTGAAAAGGAATTTCCTTAAGATCTTTAAAAGTACAATTCAGGCAAACCTCTCAAATGAAACTAAGACAATACCTACATTTATCATTTGCCCTTGAGATGAGACATTAGCCCTTTGTCAATTTGGACATGAAGAATCATTCTCATACTCTGTTTCCAAACTGAGATGGACTCCCTTTGAAACAAAAGACACTTGCAAAGATGCAGTTTCTGCTCCAGTAAGCACAGATTCTGACCTTGTCTTCCCCCCCACACCCCGTCCCCTGCAAAATAAAACCCCAACCCATACATTTCTGTATCTATTGCACACATAAACTTATTCCTTGGGTGTTGTTTGTGAGAAAATACTTTTCACTTATTAGATGCTGGTCACATCTGAAGGCACAAACTGAAGGCTCCTGCACCTCAGTACACAAAGTGATCTAGGTGTCCATCTCCAACTAGCAGTAATTATAATATGGTTAAAACTCTCTTTCATCAAGTGTTAGGAAATCTGAGGGTTTGAGTCCACAGGAAACAACTTTAGTTAGTCTCAAAGAGAATTACTTCATTTTTTCTTGTGTTTTGTTTCCTTGTACTGGATTTTTTTTATTTTTCAAAATGATGCAGATCATCTTAAGTGAAAAGGTTAATGCTTTTTGTCTTACTGCTAGTTTAAATATTAATGATCATCCTCACTTTTTAGAAAGCACAGGTAAAGCTTGCAAGCAGGCCAACCTTTTGTGTAGTATATCAATTTATAAGACACAGGTTGAATTAAGTTACCCATATTTTCCATTATCAGCCTTTTTCACTGGTCTACAAAGAATGTTTTGCGCTGTGGAATAGCCATGTAACTGCAGTGTTTGTATTCACATGGAGAAAACTGTAAGTACATGAAAGCAAAGTACATTCCTCATGATCTTTATGCTGCTTGAAGATTAAGAATACAATAGATTAAAAGAATCCAGGAATAAATTGGTCTCTGTGGAGCAGTCGCAATATTTGTGTAAGTCTCTGCTGCTTTAATACATGAAGCACAAATAAAGCCCTAGTAGAAATGTTTGAAATATTTTCTAAACACCCTTATTATATGGCCTCACCCCCCTTTGGCTTTTGTATTTCAGCAGTACAGATGTTCAAAAGAGTTTGTGCCATGCATTTTTTAAAAAAATTAAAACAGAAACCCCCCCAGAATCCAGTCTGCGCACAGTAAGGCAGTTCATGCTATGTAGTTTTACAAAAGCTGGGAAAACCTTTGGAAGAAGCCACTGTCCTCCAAAGAAATGTATTTATGAACAAATCTTTAGCCTCTTTTTTCAGTTATTTCTGCCACTTGACTTCTTGTAGGTGATCTCAAGGCTCTAGTAAATAATTGAAGCTAGATTAAATAAATTCAGCGTAGTTGATTGTTGTGATCTGAAAAGCCTGACCATCACCTGCTTCCATCAAGAAATCACAACCACCTTGTCACATGAAGCAAAAGCTGTTATCACAAGATGGGTATTTTTGAAATAAAATATTAAATAATCTTTTAGATCTTGTTAAAATACAGAGGCCAAATGGTCAATATTGAAAACTCATCTCGCAGTTTCCAGCTGAAGAGCAGTAAAAGCAGCACGAGCACAAAATCACAGGTGACACACCTCAGAAAGATTTCATAATTTATGATCCTTTTGCTAAGATACCAGCTTGGAAAGTGCCTTTGGTCTTTTGACATTGAATATTCTTTTAGAAGCAAATAAATGAAAATAGGCATTTGCCTCTTTTTTATGGATCATGAAACTTTTATCTTGCTCTGGCTGCATGTCTCTATCTGTACTCAGTTTGAGGAGCAACCTAAGTTCAAGGAGCATTTTGGCAAACACTACCAGTCTTCCAGTTATCAGTAAGGAGCCAAAAGCCCAAGGCTGAATGCAAACCTGTGCCCAGCAGGATTTGACTGTCAAGCACACACTGCCATATCTGCTGCTTTCTGTGAAGTTAGATTATTTGGAATGACACAAATAAACCTTCAAGAATATTGTGTTATGTGTGACTGAAACCTGTAAATTCATTTCCATGACACTGGAAAAAATGAAATTTACCTGAGGTGATGGAGTGTGCAGAAAATATTTGCCCTGAAAGAAAACTCCCAGTTTACTCACTCCTACCTGGCCCTGCATGAGTACTGTGAGAGTATCTGTTCTCCTGCCTCCCTTTTAAAACCTTTTGAATAATTTTAGGTCATTCTCACCCAGCACTCTGGCAACGCCAGGTGACCTAAGGTCCAAATGTTGTTATTCCCTGTGAAAGTTCAGAAATCAATTAGTTCATCTGTCCACAAGACTGGGCATGGTGCTCTCCTCGGACACGGTATTGGTGCCTTCAATCTGACGCAAACGCTTCTTTGATTATCAGGCTTCACAGACTGTTAACATCAGCGGGCCTAAGTGAATCACAGCTCCCTGTGCCCATCGGGGTCCTTTGAATCAGAACCTGCCTTTTGAATGCCTGTGCATAAATTCAGCTTTTGGGCAGCAGTGCTTTGATGATTTCTGCATCGAGCTCCATTTTGTGGTGTAGACATCCCTGTGTTAGCTAATACAAAAGAGAGGTTGCGAAACAGCCATCATGAAATGAAGACAAGCGCTATAATCAGATGTTGTTAGCAATAAAGATCTAATAAGCCTCTAGTCCCATGCATGGTGCCAAACCCAAGTAACCTCTTATGCATGTGTTTTTATTGTGCGGCATGTTTAATGGACTCCTTCGAAGCAATCTAGGATTCACAACCCCAATCTCCTGAAGAGTTAAATCCTCAAATGCTGTGGCCAGGAGGAAACTTCAAAGCAGAACTGCTGGCAGTTTTACCTCCGTGCATGCTCAGCAGGTCCGCAACGCCCTGGCAGGACATGCCTGGGGAGCAACCTCAGCATGTCAGGGACCACAGTGCATGCACCCTGGCATATACCTCCCTCCATCCAGCCATAGATGCTCCCACAGGATCCTCACGCTCCTGGAAAATATTATCCCTGGGAGTGCATTAATATTGCTGCGGATGCAAGCAAGCAGGAGAGAGGTGCATGGCAGTGCTACGCTTCTTGCAACATTCAACGTACACCTGTATTATTCTTTTTGCTGACAAGGAAAAAAGAGGGGAAAAAAGAGTATTTTTTTTACAGAAGTGTAAGTGAAATAGGTCCAGATCACAGGCCCCAGCCCTCACAGAAGACTGTCAGTGAGTGCTGCCAGGTAGTCACAGTGTTGTCCTAGGCTAGCTGGCACTCTTCACATTGAGGTTTGTGGGGGTAGCGTGGCCCAGGAGAAATATTACTTAGCACATGGGATTGGACACCTAGTTTGGGGGACTAGGGGAGCTGAAGTCTGTGCACCCAAGCCCATATCAGTTGCTTCACTGCCAGAGAGCATTCGCTGGCACCTTTTATCTTTTAGCACAGATGCAACTTCTGTGACTTACTAAAAGAGTGCTCCTGTTCACAAGTGTCTGTGAGTTACAGGTAACTGAGATTTGGCTTGGCAGAAGGAACCAACAGGTAAGAAAATAAGCAGAAAAACATCTCTGATAGTTTTTGGTGCACAGTGAGTACATGTCTCACAAAACTGTTTTTCCTACTTAAATAATTAATTAGAGGACTGATATCTAGAGCAGTTATTTCTGTGGAAAATTGTGTCCAAACCACTAACTGTCGTGACTGCTTAAAGAACCAATTAAGAAATTAAACATTAGACTGATAAGATGGGTAAATGCAGCTAAGATTACTTTCAATGACTGCAATGTGTATTGGACCAGTTTGACTCATGTTAGGAATAAAGACGTGGCCATGTTTGTTAGGCCAACGGGCAATCTTTTCTCGTACATGATGTCAGAGGAGTAGAGAGGGTCTGAATGCTCCTGTTTTGTGAGTATGTCGGACCCAGGTCTATGAACTCTACCTGTGCTTTTCTTCAAGTATTCTTTAGGAAATGCTAAATATGTCCAGTGGGAAATGACTCTTCTGCAAAACAGTCATCTTCTTGCTCTCAAGCAATTTTTTTTAGAAAGCAAGAGCATAGGGACCTGTATTTAAGGCCTAAACAAAGCTTTTCAAGTGAAAGGCCAAAATAGCAGTCCAAGTAACAAATAAGTCAGGTAGAGTTAGCCACAGATTTTACTAGGGAATTTGAAATGAGGTAGAGGTGCTGAGACAGCAGGTTTCAGATCCCAGTGTGCCCACTGTTGCCGTGACCTGGGGCAGCCTGACCTCAGCAGTGGGACACGTGAGCAGGCTTGATGGCCCTGTCTTCCGCTGGCAGCAGTCAAATACCTCCCTACTGCTTTGGGCAGGGATTTCCTGTGTTGCTGGATGTGTTTCAGTCCTGAATAGGTAATCATGCCATTTGCTAATATTTGCAGACAGCTTGCATCTCACGGGAGCAAGGGGGCAGGGCTGGTCAGCGCATTTTTCTGAGTTTAAAGAAATAAAGCAAACATGTCATCTTAGAAGATACTTTTCAAAATCATTTTCTAAGATACTTGTGCCATTTTCATTAAAAAGCAAATGCAAATTTCTTTGATTTTATTTCATCCTGGAGATGGAAGAGAGGAAGCTTCTTTTGGCCTGCCTGGCTGGGCAGTCCGGTAGCACGTTAGAGAATGTGCTGGTGTGGAAGAAGAATTTCAGAAATGAAAATTATTTTGCTAAAGTCCATGGGGAATTCGAACTATAGTGTTCAAAAAGTTGCTCCCCTCCTCTTTGGGTTTGTTTTTCTTTAAAGCTGTTTTTCCTATTAAGTTTCATACACTATCTCAGTAATTCAGGAATTTTGTCTCTGATTCAGGAAGACAGGACCACATTCCAGGTAATTAGCTCACTAATCTCATTCCTTCGTTGCACATGGCCAGTATGTTTATATCTACCACAGGCATTTCTGGCCTATCATGCTTTCTGCTTTCTGTTTTTTTTTGAAAAACATAAATGAGTGATCCGTGTGAAGTTCTTCCCACTGCTTAAGTGAACAGCAAAAGGTGAGCTCTTCCTTCAGTATGTTGTTTTTTTCTTTTTTCTCCCTAATTGTATTTATGAAGCTTGTTGCATGAAAACTGAGTTAACTGTAGCATTTGCTGTAAAACACTGCTGCTTTCAGGGCAGCTGGGAATCCTGTAGCCTCCATTAACTTTGTAGTATCAGGAAGTTTACTAAAATATCAGGAAGAGCTGAAACAGTTCTGTGAGCTTTCCTGGACATTAGGGTGGAGGGGGAGGATAAGATGTTAAAAATGAGCCTAACATTGGAACCCCAATTTCACAGGTGGATAAAATAAGGTGTGGAGAGACTGACTAGTCATTTGACCTTTTGAGCTACTGTCTATCTTTAGCTTATGAAAAAATAACCAGGCTCAGATGTAATACAGACTTAAAAAGTCACCTGTAGTCTGGGGAAGATGCAGTGAGGATGGTTGTTTACCTCTCTACACCTTTTGCACATTTCAAGAACAAGGAATCTCGCAGACAAGCAAAGCCCTGAGAAAGAGGCAAATGACCATGATTTTCATGGTGTCACTAAAATTTGCTACAGGGTGGAAACTGAGATCCCAGAATGGTGGGAAGGCCAGGTGTGCCAAACAATTAAAAAAGACGCTAAATTAATTTGTGGAGGAAGCATTTGGACTCCTCAATTTAAGAATGTCCACGTGAGGTCCAGCTCCAGCAGTGCCTCATCCATGGATATCCATGGGCTGGGAGGATGTATGAAGGAAAGGATCACTTAGTACTTGCCCTGCTTATTCTTCTGTGCTTTCCTCTGCATCTGTAGGTGGCCACTGCTGGAGATCAGGTCCTAAATACATTTTCAGCCTCATCCAGTGCAGCAGTGCTCACGTTCTTACCTCTAGGTAAGCAATGCTTAGGCACAGATTTATTTTAATGCATCTTTATCCCAAAAGTGCCATCAGGCAATTTCCAAACAATTTGAAAAATTTCTTTTCATACCCCTAGTAAATGATGCCAGGGAGCATTTGCTGTTCAGCATTTGTGAAAATGCTGATCTATAACCAGATACTAGTCTGTTCCTTTGCTGCCTGGAAGGAAAAAAAAGAAACAGGAAAAAAAATGAAAATAGTTGCAATATATTCAAAGCTGTTTCATGAGGGCTGAAAAGATCAAATGCTTTTTGTTTCCCCTTTTTGCCCACAATAGCTGCTTCACAAACTAGCTGCAGTAGGCAGTGGCACAGCAAGTGAATTCCAAATCACTCTGGGCTTTGTTTGAACTAGCAGTCAATATAAGTCAGAGACACAACTGCATTATAACTTCCTTCCCACAGCACAGCATTGTTTGGAAGCTGCCCAAAGAATATTACACCACCATCTACATTCTTATCCCAGTGGGTATCAGCAGACCAGAAAATTGGTTCCCTCCTTTTGTTAGTTAAAGAACTTCCCATTTTGTACCCAGTCCCTCAAACTCTCTTATAGTACCAGTCAGTGAGAACAGAGATATCCTTATGAACAGACAAATTTAATATCAGAAAATAAAAAGTGTTCTCAATGGGAACTTTATAACATTTTTACTGACTGTTAATGAAACAGCAGCCACTGCTTGAAATGTTATGTTTGCTTATTTAATGTTTTCTTCCTCCTTCCCCTGCACCTACTTCTGTTCTTCAAACCAGTATATTTAGTCAAGTTATCTTTCAAGTAGTAGGACTGATATGAGTGCACAGCCACTGAAAATATGGCATCTGCCATGAGTTTACATGACAGTGACAAGTAATATGTTCTAATTAACACTGTATCATCAAAAACTGTGTTGATAGAGGCAAGAGCAATAAAAATCCTTCCTGTAACTTTTAAAAAAGGCTAAAGAGTAGAAAGTTCAGGACACTAATTACATCTTCAAGATCTGGCACCAGCTCAAATGCTTCACTGTTTCAGATCTTAAGATAGTAAGATACGATATTGAATAAGGAAGATAATTTGAGATAATTAAGGAAAAAGAAATTTTGCAATTAATCCTGGTTACTATGCTGGTAAGGTATTGTAATCGTAACATAAACCTCTCTTTTTTTAAGGTGAAACAGCCTTCGGACCTGATCCAGAGCCCACTTGAGGACAACAAGAGTCTTCCCACTGACTTCAATGGGCATCTAACCAGGCTGCTATCTACTTAAAGACAATTTTTTGTGAAATTTTGTTTTATTTTTACAATATCTGAACAGCTGCTGATTAACCACATAGGGGTATAATGGGGACCGTTTACTGAGAGACCAAAACGCCATCAGCATGGCTCGGGACAGGAAGCCCGTGTTTGGTGCTAGTGGCAGTTTCCCTGGGGCAGCAGGTGCACTCTGGCAGGTCTAAATTCCTGCCAAAGGAGGGAGGAGCTTTGTCCTGTCCTGCTGGGACAACCCATCCTACTGCTCAGGAAATGGCTTTCAATTCTGGCCCCACTTACCAGGGTTTTTTATGAGCATGTCCAGCTTTAATGTCCAGCCCATACAGCAGTAATGCCCAGCAAGTGAGAGGTGCTCCAGCCCTCTGATCATCTTTGTGGCCTTTCTTGGGACTTATTCCAACAGGTACATATCCTTATGTTGCGAGCCCCAGATGTGGATGCTCTAGGTTTCAGCAGGGCAGAGTAGAGGGGGAGAAGCACATCCCTTGACCTGCTGGTCACACTGCTTTTGGTGCAACCCCTGATATGGTTTGCTTTCTTGGCTGCAATTGCATGTTGTCAGCTCATGTCGAGTTTTACATCCATCATCACCCCAAAGTCCTTCTCCTCAGGGCTGCTCTCAGTCCATACTCTGAGACTGTAGTTGTGCTTGGGATTGCCCCAACCCATGTGCAGGACCTGGTACTCAGCCTTGTTGAACTTCATGGGTCCGCCTATCAAGTCTTTCAAGGTCTCTCTGGATGGTATCCGTTCCCTATAGCATGTCAACCGCACCACACGGCTTGGTGTCATTGGCAAACTTACTGAGGGTACACTCAATCCCACTGCTCATGTCACTGACAAAGATCTTAAAAAGTGCTGGTCCCAATACCGACCCTTGAGAAATACCACTCATCACTGGTCTCCATTTGGACATCATGTGGCTGACCACAACTCTTTGGCTGTGACCATCCAGCCTATTGCTTATCCACGGAGTGGTCCATCCATCAAATCCACGTCTTTCCAATTTAGAGACAATGATCTCATATGGGACAGTGTAAAATGCACTCACTGGCTTCTGTCCCCCCTTTTGATTCACAGAAAAGAAAACTGCCTATCTGCTGCCAAGAGCACCTTGAGCACAGTTGGAAGATGTCTGTGCCATTGCTCTTGTAGGGATTATAGACTGTGCTGGGAATCTACCCAGAAAAAAACGTAGTGGTCTCCAGAAACCTCAGTGCAGAGGAACTGCTTTTTCAAGGACATCTCAACTTTTGAGCACTCGGTGTGGCAGTTTTAAAACACTGTGTGGATGACCTATACATTCCTCTCTTAATAAAACCTAGATGATTCAAGGCACAGAAAATAAAATGTAGACTTTGCACTTGTAGCCCGCCAGCTGGAATCCAACCCAGGTGACTTGTTGTCATCAGCAGTTCTTAGGGCGTCTGTACAGAAGCAGAGTGAGCTGAGGGTCATTTTCTACTTCCCATACCACTTATTCCTGTGCCAGGCTTTGCATTACCTGCTATGTCTTTTCAAGCATGACCATAGGGATTAGACATCTCATTAGGCATATGAATCTTAATAATAGGCCAGGGATGACTTATGCTTTGAGAAAAAAAAAAAAAAGTGTGTAAATTTGTCCCACTCTGCACTGTATCCATGTTGCAGAGATGACTAAGAAAAGCAGTGGCACACAGTCAGTGAGAGTGATGACTCAGAAAGTATTTTTTCCGATGAAAAAAAGCCTTGGAGTTGTCACTGAGGATTACAGATGCATGAGGACAGTAACATTCTACTTTGGCCTTTTGTTTTTTTGCCTTTTAATTATTTGTCAACCTACACATTTCTTTATGCTCATCTACCACACATGCCTATTTAGAAGCAAGTTCAGTGCCCTCTTGCCCTTGACAATCATTCAATGACAAATGACATGGAAGAAGAAAATAAATCTGTGTATTGGCACTGGGGTTTAGGCCTCTCATGTAGTTTCAAACTTTTGAGAATATATAAATAAAATACTACCTGTTCCTCCCCATCAAGCTATCTGTTTCACACTATGGATTTTCTGTATGCCCCTATGCAACTGACAGTGTGGAAAATGGACAGTACATCTCAAGACAGTAAATATTGCTCTGAGTTCCAGATACTTTTTGAACAGAGGCTGAAAAGTGAATGTTTTAAATGATTTTCAGGGTCTTGGAGTGTCTCCTTGTTTGATTACAGGCTTTGTAAGTCATGTTCTGTTAACTGCATCTTCCCCGAAACAGCTTTAAAATCAAAGAATAAGTATGATCAACAGAGGTCCCTGGCTTAGGACACATGTGACTTTTTAACATAAACCTTAATCTGGGGCACCAAAGCGTTCACATGATTATTTAATACATACTTAAAATACCAGAAGTACGTGACTTTGTAAGATCACTGATCTACTGTTTTCCTCTCATGTACAAATGAAAACCCAGCATTTTATACATGCAGCTGCTTTACCTAATCTTCTGGGACATTGCTCTCTGTCAGATAGGAAATGAATTTTACAATCTGTGATTTATTTTCTGCCAATTTTTTTTTTTTTCTGATTTTCTGGTACCTGTCCTTTAAGAATATGTTAAACTGGAGAGTGCAAATTGACTCTCAGCCTTTCTAGGGAACCAGGTATAAAATAATGGGTACACAAAGACAGAATATTTAGTGCAATGATTTGCATCATCACATAAATCAACCTGAGGGCTTTTTACATGCTTTGTGACCTTCTGCTCACAGACCAGACTTGAAAGGGTAGCGGTGAAGATGAAAGGGGTGTGTGCCAGTGGCTCCCAGACAGTGAAAGGACAGTGACACTATACATCCAGGAGGTCCTGCGGGGTGGCATCTGGCCACTGTCCATGGGGCAGGAAGCCTTGCTAACTGCAGGTGCCATCTCCCTGGGCCTCCTTGGAAAGACACTAGCACAACAGACAAAAGATCTGTAAATGCAGGAACCATCCCACAATACAGACCAAATTCCTGTGCTGACTGGTAAGGGTAATGTAGCCACAACAGGCTCTTTTCAGGGTCAGGGTGTCTGTGCCACTTCTCACCAGGGACAGACCTGAGGAGAATTTTATCCCATCCAGGTATTATAAGGAACAGTGATGTAGCCATGCATATGGGACACCTGTCTTTGCAAATGCTTGTTTTACGGTGGCAAGCTATGCCAGCAGTGCCCAGTCCTGGTGCCCCAGGAGAGTTTGGGAACAAGCACTATGTATGCAGTCTAGTCAAGAGCACGTGCACTGATGTAATTCATGGCTTTTTTTAAATGTTTATCCTAGACATCCAACAGCTATTATTGATTTCTATGATTTAGTCTGATTCTTTCACTTCCTGTCCCAAATGTTTGTGTTTCAGTGAGATTTTGTGAGTCTCACTCACACATTTCTGTGCCTTTCAAATACACTCTTGATGCACACTGTTTCAAAGTCACCAACACACAGGGTAAATAAGAATAAAGGAGAATTCCCCTAGATTTGTCATACTTGGTAGCATTTGATTTTTAAATACAAACTGGGGATTCAGGAGCCTGGGGAAGACTTGACTAAAAATACTAGACAAAAGATTAGCTTTAAAGGTAATACTAAGATCTCCTCTTTTTTTTATAGAGCTTCCAGTTCAGAGAGACTCATGTGGACCTTCAATGCTGTCACATGACCCTCTAGTTTAATGTATATAAAAGTACTTTTGTCTGGCTTTTGGGTTTGGGATCAGTCAGCTTTCTTTGCATGTATTTTTAAAATTTGATTTAACTTCTTTTATTACTTTTTTTTTCTGCTTTTGTCACTGTCTTTCCTGGAGTAGTGCTAACATCCAAGAGTAAAACCAAAAGTAACCCAAAAATAACATAATCAGTAAACTGTTAGCAGAGGAAGATTGAATAGGTAATCACTGGCAATGTAAAGACCAGAAGAAAAAAATGAAAAAAAGGTCCAAAGTACTGTGGTTCTGAACAATATCATGTTTCCACATGTTTGGTGTTGATGACAATGAAATGGTGATGCCTAGTTAAGTATTTCTGAGAGATGGGATTCCTGTGCAGTGACATGCAACATGTGCTAGGTCTGCACTTTAGGAAATCTCCCTTCCTCTATGGTGGCATCACATCTGTAGTTAACCTCTTCTGTCTCTGTACCACATTAAAGGCAGCTAGCTGTGTTAAAACATCCGGCTGCAGAACAATATTCCCATTTCCTCCAACAACATGTCGTCTCAGAAGTCTTTTAAAATAGTTTATAAAAATTCCAGTAGACACAGCAAAACAATAATGTGATAACTTAAGAAAATAATTAAAAGCAAAGTAGGAAATGAAGCTTTTAGAAAAAAGCTGGGTATGAATGAAGACTGCCTGTGCACTAGCTTTTTTTCATGTAGAGAAGAGGAAGATATTCTATAGTTGGTAAGGTGGAGCTATGCAGAGGCTTTGTGAAGTTACTGCTAGTGTTGCCTGCTACTAGCAAGTGGCAGCTCCATGTCCACCAGTTGTTGTGTCATGATCCTTGTCTTCATTTTTTCTACAAACGATAGCAAATGTTTTTCAGAAAACTCGTGGATGTCTCCCTTCTGTTACAACAGATCAAGTTTAGCCTCACCACCTCCAAAATACATTTTGATGGTCTCTATCAGTAATTTTGTATAAAGTGCTCCTCTGTCTCCTGTGCTGACATTGCAGCATTTAAAGGTATTTCAACAGCAGATCATTGCAGTCAAGAGAGCAGTAAATAACACAGGTGGGAGACCTTTCCTGAGACTCATTAGAACACAGTTTGGATTTTATGCTGGGGACATTAGAGGGAAGGCATGCCATCCAGAGGGACCTTGACAGGCCTGAGGAGTGGGACTATATGAAACTCATGAGTTTCAACAAGGCCAAGTGCAAGGTCCTGCACTTGCATTGGGGAAACCCTCAGTATCAACATGGAATGAGGGGTTAATTGAGATTAGCTCTGCAAAGAAGGACTTGGAGATGCTGCTGGATGAAATACTGGATATGAGCCACCAGTGTGCACTTGCAGCCCAGAAAGCCAACTGTATCCTGGGCTGCACTGAAAGAGATGTGGCCAGCAGGTCAAGGGAGGTGAGACACTGGCACAGGTTGCCCAGAGAAGCTGTGGCTGCCCCTTCCCTCTCAGTGTTCAAGGCCAGGTTGGATGGGGCTTTGAGCACCTGATCAAGTGGAAGATGTCCTTGCCCATAGTGGGGTGGGGGATGTGTGAAACTAGATGACCTTTGAAGGTCCCTTCCAACTTAAACTATTCTGTGATTCTATGATTCTAAATATCCCCCTAGAATTTGGAGTATAAATCCAGTTTTAAGAAAAAAAATAGTGTCCCTTATCGTTTATAGTACAGAAATCTAATATGGCTTATTGGCTCTGTTGTTACCTGTTCTGCCACATATAAGCATCTATACATAATAAAATATGTGCTCCTGTTGTGTTCTCTGCTATCAGTACCCTTAGGTGACAGTATTTTGGGACAGAAAATTGACTTTTTCCAAGTGTTGATTTAATTTTCATCAAAGCATTTTGATCTTTTCAGTCATTAGTAGCATATATTTCTTTCATTCTTCCCCTGAACTTTGTCTCCAAACCTTTGTTTCCAACAATCTGGAGTTTGTGGCCACTCCAATTTCATTCAAAGCTGCTTTCTTCCAGCAAAATTTGGTAATAAGGAATCACCTTATTTCCTTTATTCCCTCCCACGTTCACAGGGATTATTATATATCCATGTGTATAAGCCACCCTACTAGAACACACACACTCTCAACGAGCCCTGCACAAAACCAAAACAACTTTGTGCCCAGAGGAAGACATTACAGCTGTGGGATCATCTCTTTAACAGCTACCTGAGAATTACGCAGGAAAATTCACAAAAAGCTATGACATGGAACACTGCATCCTATCCAAGTGAAATCCTTATCCCAAGGATTTCCTTATCGCACGGTGCCTAAACCTGTCACCTGCAGAGTCTGTGAGAGGGAAACCTGAGACAAGGAATAACCCCCAGTAACATGGTGAACAAGCAGGGAAAAGGGCTTGGTTACCTTATCTGGACAGAGAAAAGACTATGGCATGAAACTGTAAAGTGAGATTGGAAAATGTAAAACCAGTGCTGGAAATAAGTGGTATTTCTGTAAGAATTCTTTTCTGTCTTTGCTTATCTAGTGACAACAGTTCTAAATGTTTTTTTTTCTTCTGAGTGCTTTCAGTTTAAACAGTACCACTTTCTAACAAATGGGGCAATACTATTCATCATGATTTTGCTTTTTTTGTTCAGAGAATGTACACAGGACAAAAGGAGTATGAGGTATTTCACCAGTTTTTATACAGAAACTTTTAGTGTTGGACAAAACCAAGTGTCTTTATTTAGCTTTTATAAATAGCTTTTATTTCCTGCCTATAAACATTGCGTAGAGTTACTGTTCCGCCATTCATCCATCTTGAGTATCATGCTTAATATGGAAATAAAAAGTACATGTGTTGGATTTCATATGTTGGAGCTTTCCGTTGCCCGAGGGCTGGATTTCCTCCTATTGTCTGTTACAGGTGCCTGTGTACGCTCTATGACCACGCTGAACACCGATGTCTGAGGCAGTTTTTGGCCCTACCTGCAGAGCCAGACTTCAGAGCATGTCCTTCTGTTTGGGTTAATAGTGGAAAACCAGAAAATACTCTTTTCTTTGCACAGAATGACTTTTCTTCACTTTGAAATCAATGTCAACATTTTTTATGTGATTAAGAACTAATTCCTTAAGCAAAGTGTCTTGGGATCCAGATTTTCTTGCTGACTGAGGTGAAAAACAAAAGCAATGACCTTTCTTTGTGTTCAAACTGCAGACAAGTCAGTGTAAGATACTCTGTCCATGGGTTCTTTACAAAGTGACAGATAGAAAACTATTTTCCCCTCTACATCTTGACACATCTTGACACGTGGCTCCTTTTGCCTGTTTGGCACATATGCCATTCACTTGCAGTGACCAAATGACTCCGTTCCAGTTTCTACCTGTATGAATGTGACTAGGTTGTTCTTTGGATGTGAAAATGGCTCAGAAAAAAGTAGTTTGCCTTGTTGTGGAAACACAAACTCAGATCAGATGCTCTTGGGAAGAGGGCAATGATGTGCTGACAGTGGGGGTGAAGACATCTTGTCATTCAAATCTACAGACTGCTCTTTTCAGAGAGAGCATGGCTCCCCAAGTGCTGTGATTAGCAGCTGCCAGTGATTACTTGTTACATTTGTGGTTATTCACCAACTTAGACCCTTGGTTATGCTGGCCAGGGAACGGACACAAACCCCAGTGGAAATAATTTCTGATAATATGTGTGGAACCCATTTTGCAAAGAGGAATCTGCAACCTCATCTCTGTGCACGCATGATTTTTTTTTCCAGCCCATGGAAATTGCTTGTATTTACTTCAGAATCTCTCTCATTTACAACCAGTGAACAGAAAGTGAGAAACTCAGTTCTGCTTTTCTCCATTACTGTTCAGTGGCCACTGAGCAGTGAATCTGCATTCTTAGGGACATGTATGATACTCCAACTCTGTAAGCTCCTTGGAGCAGAAACTGTTCTCTGTGTTAGTAGAGGCTAACACAAATGGTGCTGTTCCTGGCTTCATTGTATTATTGCAGTTGGATTACAAATATAATTCACTTTTAGCAAGAAAATCTGATAACAAATGGTTCTGCCTTCATATTGCTAGCAAAAAAGATAACCCTGCCAGATAAAGCATGCTTTTCAGGAATGTTCTTTTAAGTTATCTATCATCCTGTATTTATTTCTTATCAGTGGAGGTGCTAGTCACATCCAGAAGAGCAAATATGAACTTATTTAGAGAAAATAAAAAAAAAAAGCACATATTTTAATAGAGAAGAGCATCTTTCCTAAAGAAGTTTTAGATGAAGTTGCAGAAGGGCTGAAGAACTGTCATACAGTCTATGGACTGATATCAAATAAATGAATAAGAAAAAAAAATATTCAGGCTTGTTTCAATTAATGTTGTAGCTTACAACAACAATAAATCCTTTTGAGTCTGTTTTTAAGATCAAAGACTGGGCAGGTGTCATACAGAGGCAACAGAAGGAAAGACTAAAGATGACGTGCTGTTGCTATGCTGGCAGATTCACCTCTTCCCCGTAAATCATTGCAGAGGAGTCACTCACACTAACCTATTGCATTTTTAGCTAGTGAATTACTTGGGTTAACTAAGGAGAGCGAACCTATCCTCTCTTCCTACCTCACATTTAGGTGCTAAAGGGGATTCCTCAGTTTTTCTCTCTTTGGCCACATTCTCTGTTCCTCACTACTTAGGAGGCTTCTCATAAATTCGCAATGTTACAGCCAATGAACGAGTTTGTAAGCAGTAGGAGCACATCGACTCTGTGTGTCTGTGTTATGAAAAGGATGTGTGTGGAAAGGCATGCAAATTACAAAGGGTAGTGTCATCGTTTATAAGTTATTTCCTTTAACCAGTACATCTATTCAAGTCCAGATGGTGCTTGGAGAATTTTCTGCTACTGAAAAAAGAGTTCCCTTCCTCTTGGCTGTGGTACATCCTTGCACCACACCTGGGAGTGACTCTGGTCACATTCCCGTCACTGGGCTTTGGATCTGAATGTTCCACTGCGTTATCACAATGTGGATGCTCAGCTCAAGTCCCTGAGGTGATGTCCCCTTTTTCTCTGGGACATAAGCAATGTGCTGTTGTTGAACTCTAACATCTTTTCTACATTTCACCCTTTCCCCATCAGCTGCAAGTACTCTCTGCAGACTTACCAGGAGAAGGGGAAGAAAAACTGACGACTGCTCGGGAGAGTACTAAGTAATTTCCTGATTTAATAAATAAAGCTTGAGAATCTTGTTGCTATTTTGTGTTCCTATTTTGCAAGTAGAGAAGCTGTAGTATTTTTAGAAACAAATGAGTAACAAAGATTCAAAGTTAGCTTTGCTTCCAGCATTTTGAGTGTTTGTCAGATTCACGAGATCCTCCTGGGAGCCCAGACTAGGGTATGACAATACAAGAGCATATTGTTTCATTTAGTCAAGAAGGAACTTTTAGCCCCACAGATTCCCACACATTTTCCTAACACCACAGTTGCAAACAACATGAAGCTACTTTCGAGTTAGGATAGGAAGCTAACTGGAATGCAGCCATCAGTGCTGCCCAACTGCTTAGCCCAAGAAATGAGGCAGGCTGTCAGATCCATAGAAAGAGCAGGAAGCAAGGCAGCAGCACACATGCAAGGGCAAATGAAATGGACCTGCCACACTTAATGATCTATGCCCACGTCATCAGGACCATGATTTCACATCCAAGTAGAAGGAAGCAGGTCACCTTCTCTGCTCGTCTCGATGGATGATCTTCAGTCACATTAACAGAGTTGATCCAGTTTAGAGAACATGGATTAAATTTTGCAGATGGGTAGATGGTGTGTCACTGGCACACAGTCAGAAATGTAGGACAGTTTTTGTTGCACCACCAGCACAACACCACTCTTCGACTGAGTGCTCCTTGGAGGTCTGCTGTCAGAGAAAGCTCAGCCACAGACTTGTCGGTCAAAATAGTGGTGAGACCTACTGAACCTTCTGCTCAATGGGCTGTTACATCAAGTATCAGACAATAACACATATCACTTAACAGCCAGTGAAGAAAAGCAGATGATTCTAAGCTGTTATTTTATTTCCTAAGAAAGACATTTGAAATAGGTCTGTTAAACTGTTCCCTAAAGGTGCTCATCATTCCCCAAGGACTGTATAGGGAGTTATTTCAAATGGAGATGTCTACAGTGGGTGAAGTGGAGACATCTATGTTGTCTTAAGAAGATCAGAGACCAGAATTGAAGAGGACAGTAGTGCTAAATTCAACAATCCATTTAGACAGACTCAGATCATGAAATCATAGATTAATAGCATAGTTTGGGTTGGAAGGGATCTCAAAGACCATCTAGTTCCAACCCCTCTGCCATGGGCAAGGACACCCTCCATTATACCAGGTTGCTCAAAGCCCCATCCAAACTGAACTTGGACACTGCCAGCGAGGGGTAGCCACAGCTTCTCTGGGCCACCTGTGCCAGGGCCTCACCACCTGCACAGTAAAGATTGTTTTCCTAATATCTAACCTAAATCCACCCTCTTTTAGATTGAAGTAGTTACCCCTTGTCCTATCACTACATGCCCTTGTAAAAAGTAAAGTAATACATCGCAACTCATTGTTAAACTAGGGTCTGACTGAGGGATGGAAACAGAGGGAAAAGCACGGCTGAGTCCCAGAGGGCAGAGCAGGGATGCCTGCTTGGGGTTGCTGAACTCAGTAGCCCCACCGAGGTGAGGCTGCTGCAGGTTTATGCCACAGGTACACTCAGCAGTGATGCTGAATTTGTCTTCCCAAAAAGCACATGTGCCCACACACGCTCTGTGCATACATCTATATGTATGGCCAGCTGCACAGACCACCACAGACTGAAACACTCAGCATTCATGCTGAGTACACGTCCTGTTCTGTTTTCCTCACTGCTGATTGAGATGAAGGTGCATTAGTGGGAAATTACATTAAACCCATCATTTAAATAGCTATGGAAAAGGACGAGTTAGGAGAAGAGGCAGAGAGCAGCTAGTGTGGACTGTCTGCCCAGTAAAAGTGTCTTCTACCTTACAAGCACTTCAGCATTTCTGGAATGATGAGAGATTTAAGATTTCTTAAAAGTTCATTTCAGATTTTCTCTCTCCCTCTTTCTGTCTTCTGTTTTCATTTTTTTTTTCTCTCTTAAACTGTTTAACATCCAGATGGTTATATACCTTGAGCAAGGGAGTGTCTTGTGCCAATGTATTTCAGGTGCAAGCAACTTCGGTGTCCTATTTCATTATAAATCAGTTAGAAAATATACACAGTAGAAGTAGAAGGAAATCAGGGTTGTTGTTCATGCTCCGAGTAATGTACTTTTTTGCTATAGTTCTCGTTCAAATTACTTCTTTTTCTTGATGTGTCAAGCTGGTGACCTATAGGAACATGTACTTGGGAAGCTGAGGAGATGAAATGAATGGTGACTCTCATTACAGGTACTGCAGAGGTGACATTAGTCTCAGCTGCATCCGCTCCTGGACAGTTTCAGTGGTGGAGAACAGTAGTGACAGGATCTTGGTCCTACGTCACTGGCTGTGACTAGAACCATGTGTATTAATAGGCAGTTCTCTCAGTGTGTAGATCTACATATACTGAATATTTTACCTGTCCAAGGAATTTGGTGTACCACCATTCTTCTGTCCCGTTGACTAGTTTCCTTCCCCTGAATCCCATCTCCTGTGCAACTTCACACTTCCATTTAGAGTGTGGTTTTGGCCTCACTGTTTTCCTCTGAACTCTCTCCATTGATCCATCCATTCATTTTGTACTGCATAACTCAGCACTAGGCACAATAGTGTGCATCCTGGAGGTGTTATTAGTGGCAAGAAGAGCGTGTGGATGATGACAGCTTGCTATCTACCCTCCTGACTGTGCAACCCCATATGAGGTTTGCCTTGTTTTTTGGTAATGCCCCATTTGCCACTCAAATTCAGTCTGTGATCCATTATGAGCTCTCAGCTTTTGTACAAGTTCTCACTTGTTCTCCGTCTGGTATTTGTGCTCCTGCTGATATTGCCTGGTGCGTTTTTCCCTCTTATATGTCCTCTTAAATGGCTCTTTCAAAGTATTTCCTGAGTTTGTTGAAATCATTTTAATTTGACCCCTGCCCTCGGGTATGCTTGTATTTCCTCTCATCTCTGTACAGTCTATAAATAGCATCATGGTTGTAACTGAGGACACTGAATAGAACTGGACCAGCACAAGTCCTCTTGATACATCCTTCCACTTTGATAGCAAACCATTGACAGTCCAAGAATGAGTTATCAGTTTTTACCCTTTCCCTGTCTCAGCAGTTTATTCTAGCCTAAATTTATAGCACATTTATGAACATGTTTTAGGACTTACTGTCAAAGCTTTACAGAAGTCAACAGAGGTGACTACTACTGCTCTTCTTCCATCCATGAGACTTGTCACCCAGTGTAGAAAAAAATGAGATTGGTTTGAAATAACTTATTCATGTAGGCCCCCATTCATTAAAAAAACGGGAGAGAATATAATCTTAACATTGTGCCTCTTCCTTGACATGATTTTTCCAAAGTCGTTAGCTTAGACTCTTAACGACTGTCTTTTTATTTCACAACATGCTCTCTGCCCAACTGGAGACAGAGCCAGGATAAACTGTGATGACGCTTCTTGATTACACCAAAATCCCCGGAAAGAGGAAGAGGTTCCTGTGCTCCTGGCCAGAGGGCTCAGATCCTATCTGGGAAGTGCAGACATTTATGCACCTAACCTTTCATAATCTGACTGCTCTATCTCTTGTTAATTTAAATGAAAATATTTGTATCAACTCCATAATTAGGGGCCTTGAATGTTACATCTTACAGTGTCAAATTGCTTTGTAGTCTTATTTTTCTACTGCTCATAAAGAGGGGAGGTTAGTGAAGGAGTCAATAATCCTTTTAAATTCATTTGCCCATACCAGGTTTTAAGAGTCAGTAGGCTGTAGAACTCTAAACACCATGTGGTACAAGGTACAGCAAGGAGGGATGACAACAAACAAAGCCCTGCCCCTCTGCTGGGAGATTCTCTGTGTGAGGAGACCGAGGGCTCCACCTCCAATGTCTCACGAATTTTTTTCCAAACAAATGCACAGAGCTTGCAAGTAAAATGCACACATGTCTTTTATGTTTCAGCTCTTAATTCATCTGAGGATAGACGAGATTATCAGTGTCATGCATAAGTGTTGCACAGCAGCTAGAAGCATTCAATCCCTCCTTGCTGATAACCACGCTTACAGATTCCCAAACAAACCTCAAACTCTGCCAGAACTGGCACAGGCTGTGTTTCAGCTGGTGTGCCCCGCAGCTGCACTACAGCTGTCTCCTCCTGCACCTCTAACTGTGACGTTGTGTTTATAAGCTTGAGGGGCAAGATCAGTTCCCCCTGCCCATGCTTTTGATCCCATTGCTGAGAGAGGTGCCTCTTCTAAGGAAGTCTCACCCACAGGGGAGTGTGCCAGGGAGCGTGTTCACTTGGAAGCAAATAGAAAACCCTTTTTCCCTCCCTCACGCTCCTCTCAAATAGTATGGTCATTATGGTGATCACATTATAGAAAACAATATGAAGAAATGCTTGGAATACTTTCAATTAACACTCCACCAAGGACCTGAAAATAGATCCAGCTGTAATCCACTCACCCCACCCTTTCTAATCCCCAAATCATCGCATTCCACCAGATTGTAGTTTTAAAAGTTCCCCTAACATCCGAGGAAAGTATATTTAAATACAGATTTGCTACTCAAAAGGTAAAAAGAACACGTTCTCCTTTGAAAGTACAGTACAAACAGTATCTTGCACAGTTTGCTCTCTCTGTAGTGTCTCAGGGACACATTATTCCCTGTGTTTTTGTGGCCTTTAGTCCAAATAACATCATTTTCTTGTGTTTCCCATCTGCAGCATGATGGCCGATAGCCAATGACAATGTTTTGCATTGAAATGGCAAGGATATGGTCTAATTGCCTCCCTAACAAAGACCTTGATTACATCTACATTCCAGGATTTCTGAAGGCGATTTTTTCATCAGCCTGTGTCTGGCTGATTACCTCTTCAGTGCTAACCTTTCACTCACTTGTATCCCACACATCAACAGAACATCTTTAATCCCAAACGAGGATTGGGGAAGGTAATGATGTCTCCAAAGGCACCATCCAGCAATTTCTATACAGCACAGTGTTTATCAGAGTAACAAGATGTTTCTATGAGAAAATGTGGTAAGTGATGTGGACTTCTCATGAAGCACAGCCAGTTTAATAACCCAGCCTAACACCTCTCCCCAAATCTCTGCCATTTCTAGAACTGCCCAGCCGTATGTTTGCTGCCTAATTAAACAGTTGATGGGGTTTCTGGGTGAAACAGCAGCAAGGCCACATGCTGTGTCAATTCACATTGCAGAGATAAAGTTGCCCCCCAAATGAACCTAGCTAAAACAGCCAAGGGGAAGTCAAAATTTACTAGCTAGGGTATCAAGATGGACAAAGATACCCTTGCAGAAGACTCAGTGGATTTGCCTCTCCTCCCTGCTCCTCTCCGCGTGGGAAGGACCAGGGTAGAGGGTACACTATCCCAGGTTTAGCTGTACATCACAAATTGCCAAATCCTGCTCAGTTGAAGGCAACTGCTGCGGCACCCAGGGTCCAGATGCAGCCTTTATGTGATTTCAGTGCTCCCTGTGGAGGCACAAGGGCTGAGGCAGGCTCTTGTCATTCCAGCTTACTTCTCCTGCCCGGGAAGATGTCAAGCAGGGCAGAGACAGGCAATGCTGGCAGCTCTGTAGCAGCCAGAGGATGAATACCCCATGCAGGTGTTTCCCACCACCCCTGGAGTTACAGGCAGAGTGAGGTGTGACAAAGCCTTACAACACTCGCAGCACAAGTGACTGATGGGAGAAGAGTGTGAGTGTCGTCTTCTAAAATCAGACGGGTTTTCACTGGGCACTAGATCAGGCTGATTGCTTTAAATAATGCTGTTTATATACCAGTATCAGCCTACTGATAGTTCCAGATTAAGTGCCTGCACAAGCCAGGGAAATGGCACACGCGCTCGTTTGTCGGTGTGAAAGTTCAAGGCACAGGCATTGTAACTCAGCCCAGATGTTAATTCAATGATTATCTGCTCCATATGAAAAGAAGAAAAAAAAAATTATAGTATGGCAGAAAAATGCCCTTGAGTCTACACAATTCATATTCCCCCTAAACTCTCCTGGAGACCCCAAGGATTGCTTTACAGACACCGGTATCCCAAAGCTCTCCATTTCTGTGCTGATTTGTACCACCTGCCTTATTGTTTTTGCCTTCAACACTATCAGTTCTGTTGCACTTTTCCTGTTTGGGAAAGACTCCAGCTCTCATGACATTTTAAAGTGACCTTTGTATAGAGTGAAAATGCCAAATGCTAGGCATATCTGCACTTAGTTAGGACTGTAAAAACCCAAAAGTTATGATTATTTTTACTCCCAAATCTCTGGAAAAATAAATGCAATTAAAAGCTCCGTAAAGAGGAGAGAGAGGGGTTATGGCACAGAAAAGGAGAAGACAGTAAATAAATAAGTGAGGACTAGGTGAGCAGGCTTTGATTTTTCTTTTGTTACTGTTTCCAGATGTGAAAAAACCCACAGTTTGTACCAAGGTGAGTGTTTATTTCCTTTTCTCAAGGAAATAAAAAGCTGAAAACTGATATTTTATTGGAGAGGAAGATTTTCCACTTAACCTTGGAGAAACATTTACAGTTTGCAACAGGAAAAGCAGAGGAAATACAAAGCTTATTTGCAGCAGCTCAGGGGCAGGAGACCAGCTCTACCTGAAAAGCTCTGCACAACTTCCACCTTCCCATAGCTGGGCTGGGGTGAGAAGCTCCAGCAGCCTCACCAGGATTGTGTAGTACTGCAAGGGGAGGGAATGAAGAAGCTACAGAGCAAAGAAAATCTGGATTTGTAAGTCAGTTTCAGGCCATGGCAGATTGTGAGCTGTAAGGAATGTGTTTTCAGGTCGCTGTGGAGAGTCAGGAGAATATACTGGAAACTGATGAACAAGAATAGTTCATGCTCTATGGCTGTTCTTATGGAAGCCTGGTGGATGATCTTCACTTAAAATGTGATTATCATCTGATTGTAAAAGATGATACAAGGGATATCACACTGCCTCCATTCCTTGTCATGGAGGACTTGGAGCCACTTGGAAACTGACACTCACAGAGGTGACTTTTAATGGTAAGGCCTAAGATGGGGAATTTGTCCCCCTGTCTGGATTAGAGACCAGGATAAATTCTGCCTTTAAACTGCTGTCCATAAATCTCACAGCTTCCTCTCAAAACTCATATTTTCTGGGATTCATCCAGTTTGCCTTCTGGCAGCTGCCTCCAGTTAATCTGCATCTACATAAAAATGCACTCAAAGCTGGAGCTTTTCCAGTGATAAGTAGAGAAGAAAGGTGACATTTACATTTTCTGTTCACATATGAAATCTGTCTTTTAACTATCTGCTTGTCCACACCAGTTTAGATACTGACCTTCAGGATCTCTCTTAGCCTTGAGAATCCGTGTTCTCATCCGTAAAACCAAGTAGGCAAAGGTTCACATCAGCACTGCAGCTCCTAATGAGCCAAAATAAACACGTGTGCCTCTCACAGTTGTCTTAACCCCACGGAGGAGGCAGGAAGAGCCCTGCATGACAGCATGGAGTCAATGACAAGGGATGAAATGACATGAATGTTGTGGGGATACTGAACACCAGCTAGCAGAAACAAAAATTCCTAAGGTGCTACGGAGATTCTGCAATAAAATAAATTTCTTTAAGTTGAGGTTTGGTTCATCTGTTTTTTCCTTAGTTAAAAGCAAAAGTTCAGTGGTAGGAACAAACTAGTTGGCTACTCAGCTGGACCTGGTAGCAAACACTACCCAAAGAAATCTCCCTTCTGTGTTTAACATTAAGCATGTACCTATATGTTAACGCTAGAAGTAGACTGGGTTGCTGAGCACTTTCCAGAGTTAAGCCCTCTAGCCTTAAGGATTCTGGAGTTCTTTCACACCTGCTCCACACTCTGTTTCACAAGTCAAGAGCTCTTTTGGCATAGAATCAGAATCTGATATTTTGTTCTTCCAGTAGTTGTTATCTTCAAAATAAATGCCAGGATATAAAAAACGGTACCCAGAAAAGTATAGACATTTTGGGATGAGAATGAAACAATGATGTGGCAAAACCATAAGGCTGAAAAAACAAATCGTGCTAAAAGTGAAAAAAAATCTGGTGGAAACGATGATTTTCCCTATAGAAACTATTCAGCAGTAAAGTCTTTTATGGGAAAGGAATATTGAATCCATGAGGTGATAATTTTTACACATATCACAGAAGGAGTGTTAACCCTCTCTCAGAGGTGGGTCGTTTGCTTCACTGTTTTACTCAGAAATAGTCTGACCACTTATACTGACAGGAACAGCAAAAGAGGCGGTGCCATCCAAGAAAGAAAACGTAAATCATTCATGTGGAGACAAGCACTGGTTTATGTGTTGAGAAGCTTTTATTGGACCACCACAATACTTTGGATTAGTTACACTATGACTCTGAAATGTCAAATTATAGTGTAGCAACTTCCCAGTAAAAGGAAGTAAGAAAATAAAGAAGCACAGTGCATGCGGCTTTGGTCACTGAACTAAGATGAGTTTTAAGAGACAGTCCCAGGCCGGTGCAGAGGGGGAATTTCTTCACACTCTTTCATAGATTCTAGTGCAGACAACTCCTTTCATGGCACATTCCTAAGGCACAAAGGAAAAGATTGATATAAACTTTTTGCTGACAGCTGGTGTGTCTGATGCAGTAAACTCTGAAGCCAGTGAAAATCCAGATGTTGTGTTTTACATATTTACATAATTTTTAGAGCGAACATCAAAGCTGTTTGTATATTATTGCAAATGGACTGATTTCTGTTTTATCATCTTTTTAACATGTCAGTAGTGGTTTCTGTTTTAACATCTATTTTAACATGTCACAACAGTGGCACATGACAAACAGATTGCAAAATTAGGCTCAGCTTCCAGAAACATATTTACCTGTCTCAACAGAAATACCAGCCCTGCCTGGTTTACCATACCATGGCCCACAAAAACTTCCAGTTTTGCAGGGTTTATTTTTGTGGAAGCAGAAGTAGACTGGATAGTTCAGAGGTCAGGCTTCTGGCCTAAAAACCTTTTCACTTAAGAGTCACAAAATATTTCTCCTTACCCTCTCACCCCAGTGTCCTTCAGTAGCTCCTGGTGACTCACAGCCACAGGATGCATGTGATAGAGGCAAGGCAACATTAAAAAAATCCCTCATCAGTCTGCAAAAGACAAGGTGTCCTCCACACACCCGTTTGAGGCAAGGGGCAGGACGCCAATGGGAGAGGGACCCCACCTCTCTGCTTCTTGAAGATGGTTTATTAATTAGAAAAAATGACACAGAAATGCAGCCATGAGGAGATGCAAAAGCAAATCTCCCTTCCAAACGTATGAGAGCTTAAAACAAAATCCCATCAGGACAAGCTAGAGCATAAAGGTGTAATGCTGCTGACTTCAAACAAGTCACCAAAATTAGTTTGGCTCCACTCTTCAAAACCTTCAATGAACAAAGTACTTTCATGCAAAAGTGAAATCTTAATTTTAGTAGACACTCATACAACTAGGGTCCCAAGAAAGTGTTATCACGCCCACTTGGCCACCCCATGGCTTTCACATGGCTTCCAGAGGGAGGCAGCTGGAATAGGAAATGAGGGAAAGCCAGCACTCCCCTGCCCCCAGAGGGACACGGTCCTCTCATGGCAGTGGGCATTTCAGAAGAGCTGCCAGGACCCACGAGTCCCCACAGCAGGTCATCCCACAGACACTGAGGTGTAGGCACAGAGGTGCTGGGTGAAACCCAATACACCTTGAGAACCTCCTTAGCATGCTTGGCATCCTCACGGGGGGAAAAAGCGAACAGAAGTGTGTGACCTGGTGGGCTTCAGTGGAAATAGATCTGTGAAAAGGTGTAAAATCAGTCTTCTAAGGTGTACAGGCTTTATTCCAAAGACAGGAAAAAGGAAAGAGCCATTCCAGGGACAGCAGTACCCAACTTGTAAACTTTTCTTTGCATTTCAAAGGCTTCTGCTATTCAAAAGCCTCACTTCTTTTAGGAATAATAATCTTGAGAGCAGTAAGTACGATGTTAATTTATGGCAGCTCTGCCAATATAGTCACTCAAAATACAATTTTCTGTATGGAACAGTATTGATTTCCTTACAGGTTGTTTCCTAAGCTTACTTCTCTTTTTCCCCCTCTTAATTTATCTCATAAACCAGAGAGAAAGCCAAAAGGCAATTCAGCTTTTGACAGTCTATTTCGACAGAATTGATGGTCTATTTAGACAGAAGCAAACTGAAGGCTGCATCCTTCAGACCTTTATCACAAGGGGTATGAACTTACCACCACCATTTTCCCATCAACCAGTCTTCTCTTTATCGTGGTCTCTTTGCCATTCCACTTCTGCACTTGCACCAATGCCCCTTTCTCCAAGGTCACGACACTCTGGAAAGGCAAAGAGAAGAGTTTCAACTCCAATCTAAGCTTTGAAGATTAGAGTAGCAATTAACTTTAGGTTCAGCAAGACCTATGTCTTTAATAACATTAGTTTCAGCAGGATACTATTTCTTTTTTTATCTCTGTCTTTGAATAGTTTGTAAAACTCATAGTGCACTGAGAGGGTAGGAGATGCCCAGACCACTCCGAGATCATCAACCCCCTTACCTTGACTTTCCGATCATCTGCTGTTGTTTCATCAAACTGCTGGCCCAGTTTGAAAGAGATGGCTGTATTTTTGAAAGTGCTTTCAGTTCTGACTGTTACTATGTCTCCTTTCATACTGATGATCACATCAGGCTTTGCCAGGCCACCTAGTTTCCGGGTAGCTAAGCCCACTCCTAGAAATCAGAAACAAAACCATCACTACATTCTAGCAAGCAAGAACATCAGCATCCTTCCATAAGTCTTCAGAGGATGAATAAGGAACAGCTTCTTCTTGAATACTTCAATGCATGATGCACATGAGATGCTAGTTCTTTGAATGTGAAAGTACTGTGTTCAGAGGCTGAGGCAGTCCCAGTTCATAGAGTGCACCTTCAGCAAGAAATAAGGTATACCCGAGTCCATACCTGTGTACATTTAGCTAAGAAGAAACATAGATGGTTATAAATCTGCATTGTGTAGAGGTAGAATATGTTAAAAAAACCAGAGGGAAGGTCTATTTCCCATCAAATCTTATAAAAATCCTTTAAAAAGATAAAAACCCCTTGCAAATCTGAGAATCTGCACCTGTGTCAACCACCTGCATGGAAGAAAGTGGATACTGACTGCTGAACTGCCAGTGTGCTGGTGCTTGGTCATTAAAACATGCACTGGAGACTGGGCGACTCCTAGGCTGCCGCTAACATTCCGTAGGGATCCTTACATCTGAACCTCAGTAAAACCCACAAGTTTGAAATACAAGAATAGCAGTTGAGGTATCAGAGTGAAGAGCTGTGGAGAGCTGCAGGGGAAAATCGTATATCAAAAGCCTTTTATATTGCCCAGTACTTTCAGTTCAGTTCATTGTCTACAAGTTATGAGGTCTGAGGCAAATCAGAATGCAGGACACTGACAATATATCACTATTTTATAGAAGCAGAAAGGGGATAGATATAGTCATTGCCTTTGTTAATGCTCTGCTATATTCAGATTAAAAGATCCATATGAAGGGATAGAAACTCATCTGTAAAGTATTACACCATTTGCAGCAATTATTCTATAGTTAAACAATTCTGTTCAGATCTCCAGAAAAATATCTGTAGCTGAACTTTCATCCCACATTCACTCGGGTTAATTAATTAACTGCAGTTCTTTTGTTACTCAGCTTAACGTTTCAAATACAGGGAATCAGTGTCTCAGTGAATTACTCATACAGCAAGAGAAATGCTGTAGCTGACTGTGCACTTGCTATGTAAGAATGAAGCCAGAACTAAAATGAGAAACAATGCCTGGTTTTATTACAGTCCTGGCATTCTTTAGTAACAGATAGATTCATTCATAAGTCTTAGATCTCTGAAACCAAAGTGTCATGAGACATCAGCTCCATTATATATTGTAAATTATCTCAAGTCATGGGTTTAATGGTGCAATCCAGATAATCATTAAAAAAAATTGCTGCATCTCCAGAGATTCTTCTCATTACCAAAAACCAAATTAGATCAGGTCAGTTCAGTCAGACAGAAGTAAATTTATTGTAGTAATTCAGCACCTGCCTTTCTGCTTTTCCATTTTAGATGCTAAAGGAAAAGAATAAAGTTATGCTAGAAAAGTAATTAAAGTGCTTCTGTGGCCAGGCAGAAGGTGAGGCAGAAGCACGAGATGAAGAAGTAACATCACCAAAGAAAACTTAAAAACCCAAAACATTTCTCACCCAATTCTTTCATATAGTCATCAAAATTTTCACTGGAGACAAGTTTCCAGGTTCCCACAAATCGGTTGCACATGGTGTTGGCTTTGCAAGGCGGTGGTCCTGCAGAGAGAGGCAGTGGCCACAGCAGCTTTTGCTGGGAGTCAGAGAGGTCGTGTGCTTGTCTCGGACCTTGGTGGCCTCCTTTTAAAGATGTGCAGTCGCTGTGGCAGTCCGGAAAGACCAATAGGAGAGGCAGTGCCAGGGCAAGACAATGCACACCCTGTCCGAGACGGCCGTGCCAGTACCAAGGCTCCGGGTGACGCCTGCCTCAGCTCCTCCTGAATAGATCAGGACACAGAGGGACACGTGAGGATGAGGACGTGAGGTTACCGCAGCAGTCGCAGGAGCAGTCAGGGGATGCTGCGGTGGGCTCTGAGCCACATGGAACCACCGAGCAGAAGAGCACTGTGTCCATGTGAAACCCAGCTCTGACTGTCTTCCCAGTACCACTCTGCTATCACCATTGCCACTGCTGTCACCAGTGTGCTACTCAGGTAAATCAAAGCCACGTGGATTGGGAAGGGAGTGAAATATCAAGAAGCTGCTGTATGTAGTGTGGGGGTTTCTTTACTTTCATGATGCATCAAAAAAAGCACCTGTGTGTCTTATCATTTAAAGGCAGAACTGAATGATTCTGCCCTGTTTTTGCATCAGAACAGTGATCCCAAGCTGTGAGTACGTTGCTGCATGTACCCCAGGCAGTACTGCAAGGAGAATTTGGACATTAGAAAAAAAATTTTTTTACTGAAAGAGTTGTCAGGGACTGGAACAGGCTGCCCAGGGAGGTGGTTGAGTCACCTTCCCTGGATGTGTTCAAATAAAGGGTAGATGGTGTACTTAAGGATATAGTTTAGCTTAGGATGGGAATGGTTGGACTTGATGATCTTCAAAGGTCTTTTCCAACCTTGTGATTCTGTGAGAAGAAACAGCCAAACTTCACTGCTGCACTTTTTCCACAACAGGGCATGCTCAGAAGATCACTGCATCGTTGGAGGTCAGCTCTTGTTCCAGGCATGTAGGTGGCAAGAGCAGAGATTGAGTCAAGTTGCTGCTCACTTGGTAAGCGGTTTTACTGAGTTGGAAGGAGAGCAGATAACTGTTCTCCTTTTTCTGCACCTGGACAGTTGGTCTGTCACAGGGGTAAGGCCAGATTTGAGCCAGTGCAGTCATATGAGGCCTTGTATTCAAACGTTTCCCTGCTCCCATGAAGGACAGTTGTTTCTGTGCCATTTGAAATGGCACACTCAGGTCAACTCTTTCCACCTCCAGATGAGATGACACAAAAATCTGGTGGGTTTTGTTGTTTGGGTTGTTTTTTTTTTCAGTGGCACTACTGCATGGATCAGAATGTGTCTGTGCACCTCACTTGTTGTGACCTGAACTTTCACACAGTGACAGAATAATGGAATGACTGAGGTTGGAAGGGACTTCCCGAGGTTATCTGGTCCAACCACCTGTTCAAGCAGGGCCACCTAGTTCCAGTTTCCCAGGACCCTGTCCAAATCACTTTTGAATGTCTTCAAAGATGGAGACTCCGCAGTTTCCTTGGGTCCATGTCTCCCTTGTACTGGGGAGCCCAGAACTGGACACAGCTCTCCAGGTGTGGTCCCACCAGTCCTGATTAGAGGGGAAGGATCATCTCCTTCCACCTTCAGCACTCTTCCTAATGCAATCCAGGGTACTGTTACCTTTCTTTTTTCCAAGGGAACATTAGTGCCACATGTTCAATCTGTGTGTGCACCAGGACCCCACAGCCTCTTCTGCAAAGCTGAATTTGAAAGTTTGAAAACTTTATTTTAAGAAGTACATTTAGAACCTTTGCCTTGTAGTTAGTAAAACCCAGTCACAAAGAACAAATCCATAAACCGAATGTATATTTGACAGGCAGGAATTTAAAGCATTTGTAATTCAAAACACCTCAACCTATCTGAAGCAATTTAGTGTAAGACCCATTAAGTAATTCTGTCCTTCCCCTACTTGAACTATGTTCCTAGAGAAATCTAATGCTTGGCAAATGAAAGGATTAGATGTCTTCTTTCCTCCATGAACAAACAATAGTTGCCTCTTTGTCTTCTTTGCATGATTACTTTCTGGGTTATGACCACATAAAGGGACATCTCAGATCAGGATGGGTTAGACACTGGGGTGGTAGGTGGTGGGGCTAGATTGTTTGTCTTCAGGGTAGAAAGAGTGAGATGGAGCTGATGCTGGGCCAAGGAGGATGAGGTCTGGGGCTCACCTTAAAAGCTGTCATTTACAAAAAGGACAACATGCTGAAGCAGGAAAATACAACCAGGACAGGGAAAATATTGTAGTTTTGTATTATACTGTGGTTGTGGGGAAATAACAGGGTCTGAAGGCACAAATTTTGGTAGTACATGCAACATTTCTTTTTCCCATCAGTCATAACATCAACCAAGAGTAGGTTGAGCTGAACTTCCCATTACTGCCCAGGTCTAATAACAGTGCAGTGTAAGGAGGGGATGTCTGGAGTGATTGAAAAGGAGAACAAAGTAAAAACCTCTTTCTCCTCCATAGTAGGAAGCAGATGCTGTGTCTGTAATATGTAAATAAATGTCAGTCTTTGAAGGTGTTGTCCAAACAATGCTCTTCTGAAGCAGAGGCATTATGTCACATTTTCTGTAAAGAACAGCTAACTCTTTTAACCAATCTCTGGAAATGAGAAAGCTCCTCCTAAATGAAACTATCCATTATTTCTCAAGGAATAATGCAAAAGTATTCTACCGGTGTCTCTCAGGCATTCTTTGTTCTTTCATTTAATTGTTTTATTCACATAAAGGCACTTTAACAAGACAAGGCTGGTGCCTTTGGGAAATAAAAGATGATTGGAAGGTTGTAAAATCAGGGTCAAAGAAATTCAAGAAGAGCGAATTAGTCAGAATAGAACAGCTATACTGCAGTACCAGTAACCTTAAGAACAAAAGTGACAGAGAATTATTTATACAGACAAAACCTCAGTCTTAAGCAATCTCAAACAATGTTGACATTGCTACTCTCTATGTCTTTGTCTCTAAGAAAAATCAGCACTTTCATTTAAAGGACTTACAGTGCAGAAAAAAGAAGAGCAGGGAATTACATTTTCAGTAGAGATAATATCTGTGGAAACCAATCTTTTCTTCAATTTTAAAGGGGAAGGAAAAAAAGTGGCAAGGACGTCATAAAAGTCCCTTTTTTTTCTTGTGGTTGGAGTAAAACAGGATATGAAATCAATATACTACAACCTGATAAAAATAGAGAGCTAAAAATGTAAAGAGACTATTTAAAGAAATAGTAGACAGTAAGTTTATGTCAGTTTCTTTAATGGAAATATGGGCAAATTTAGTGCCAAAGAGTCTAAAGTCTAAATTAAATTCCTAGGAGGGTAATGAAGGACACAAAAATGCAAGTGGAGAACAGAAGCCAAATGCCTGTCTTGCTGTGAGGACATCAAGGATGTTTTTACACTGACTCTATGGAGCTGAGGGATGGACTCCAAACACAATGCCAGCAGTCTGCCTGTTCCCCATGGCTGCATTGGAGGGTGCAAAGAGCCTTTTGTCTCCTTGCCTGAGGAATCCCAAGAGACCAGATCAAGACTGCTGGGGCCAAGGGCAGCTTGGGGTAGATGGCAGAGCTGAGCAGATGTTAGGCCTGATGGGACAGGACACAGAAGTATTCCCATTTCCTTCCAGTGAAAAACAAAAGTTAAAATCAAAACAGAAAAGCAACAGAAAGGTCAATGTGCAGAATAAACCCTGCTTCATCTTTCTCCTGAGCTTCTAAAAGTCTGTGGGTGGAAGAATCCTTTCCCTCTTGTCATCCAAAAAACTTGAAAAGGAGTAGTGAGTCAATGTGCTAACGGGCAGAGATCTCCTCTCAGCATTCAAAGGAGCTGACCAAGTCACCCGTGAGGTTTGCAGGGCTTTGGCGAGATCCTCCTTTTTCAGAGATGAATGCTTTGGGACAATTCCTGATTTTTGGAGAACAGGTCAGCATTTCAGAAAAGAAAGGGGGACCCATGCTGCTCTGCAGGCAAGGACAAGGCCCTTAGCTTTGCCCTTAGAAATACGTATGGTCACCTCTGTCCAGGTCTGGGAGCATACACCCTTGTTTGCCAGAGACAAACTGTTTGCATTTATTCAAGAAGTTATTAGGCTGCTGCCTGGTTTTAGAAAATAAGTCTTGGCCTTGTTCAGAGAATGATTTTCAGATATGTTCATATTCTTAGCAATGCATCACTAATTCTTCATAATGGTGCAGGCCCTATTAAAGGTTATAGACAAATGTCTCTTCATTGACATTTCCAAAAAGTTGAAGTTTTAATTGGCTTTTTAAAAATTAATAAATCTAGTCCTTGATTCATTGACAAAGTCTTAATTCATTCACCAGCTACTAAAATAAGTGGTGATGCTCTCAGAAGAGATTACCTACCTCTGAAAAGCCAGGCCATGAATACTAAAATTGTAACTGCAGGCTTTACTAAGAATCTAAGATTTTTGGAAAATACAGGCTGCTATATGAATATTGGAAATATGACCTCTGAAATATAGTACTTCCATATCTCTGAAAAATGGGATATATTTAACTACAGACTGATCTTTAGTACCTATATGTAATTTACATAAGTCAACTTTGCTGCTTCTTATGATCATCTGTCCCATGTAGGTTTGTGGACACTGAACAGGGGTTTTATCCTGGCTTATGTAAACAACTTTTTGTTTTGTTCAGTGTTTGATAGACTTAATATTGTATATATGGGTACTCTGAAGCACACTCCCATCCCCTATATAACTGCTGTTTCTCACACTGATGAGATTCCACAACCAATGAAGCCAAGATAAAATCAGGGAAGCTGTTCATGGCTTTTTAAATATCTTCTGCAAAATTTCCTGATAGACTTTTAGAAGTGCTCTTAAATGACTCCTTAGGTCATCCAAAGGGTAGAAGGCTGTCTTTTTCCCCTCTCCAGTTGTATTAATAGTGCAGGAACTTGGGAACAGTCTGAGTCACGCAGAGGAAAGTTCAGGCTTATGAGGTTTCTGGGAGCAGGGGCTCAGCACTGTCACCTCTGACAGCTGACTTCAGGAACGTCAAGAATTTGGGGAATTTGGTTCACAGATCTTAATCACAAAGCTTGAGGAGATATGCTCATTTTTCCATTTTGTGGTTTCTCCATTTTGTGGTTACTGCACACCTTTTTGACACTTCTCATCCAGGTTTTCCCTAGACTTCTTATTTTTCTGCCCTCAGTTTGCATCCTCCCAGGTGCAGAAGTCAGGGCTTCTGTGGATGTGAAGTTTGGAAGCAGGAGGCCAGACCTAAGGGCAGTAGGAGAATGTAGCTCAAGAATAAGAGTTGAAAATCATTGTGTCCAAAGGCTCACATTCCCAAACTGATGTAACCTAATGAGTAGAAAATGCATATATACACGTAAAGGAGGCTGTACCACTAGCAAGCTTTCATAGGCTTTTATAGAGTACTTTAAAGCTGTCATTCTTAACTCAAGGCTTTGTCTAATCTATGACAAAAAGAAATGTTAAGGAGAGGGAAATTAGCAAAATCACAGCTGAGAGCTACAGCAGCTGTAATTTTGCACTTCAGCTGGAAGAGGATGAGATCAAAGCACTTCAGGTGATCACTGGGTTTAAAATTGTCAGCATTTGTGCAAGGAGGAGGCACCAGTTTCCCTGTTCATTTGGGAAGCCAACGCTGGGTATGCACAGTAATCTCCCTCCTCCCCACCCCAGGGACAACACCCCTCACCCAAAGCCCAGAAAAGCATCCCCATTACCCCCCTTGCTGTACACAGCATCCTTGCCGTGGAGAGTTCGCATGCAACATTCACCAGAGGATGCTTTGTGTCAAGATCTACATCTATCACACAACAAGTGCCACTCACTCGATTGTCTCTGACCCCATTTCTGCAGTGAGATGGGTCACAGTTACCGAGCATGGTACTAGTTCTCACATGGTGCTTTCCTGAACAGCGCTTATCCCAATGTTGCACCCCCCCCAGGACCCCTCCTGACAAAATCCAGCACTGACACAGGTTGTAGAAAGCTGAACGTTTTATTGAATAGCTACAACAAATTAGATTAGCTGCATGTAACTGTTTGGGATATACTATCTGTAAAAAGCACAGTTCTCCTTAAAATGAATTTGTGGAGTTTCTCTCCTTCGGTTAAGTTAAGTTGGTTTTTCTCCAGCTTTAAGCATTAGTCCTATGTGAAAATGGCTGCTTCATGCTTTTTCATAAACTCTTTTGGAGGTTACATTATTCATGGAGCATTCCTGGAAAGAAAGGAAAATTTGATCATCCTTTAACTCTAATTATGTATTTGTTATTCAGAAAGTAGAGAATTACTTACACATTGGGAGCTGGAAGAAGAAAGAAATTGCCCAAACAGTGACACTCAAGTTTTAGAGCTTCAGAACAGGAGTGCAAAACATTTCATAGAAACACAGGACTGAAAGAACATCAAAGAACTGTTCCTGCTGCCCCCAGGAGATTTCTAATTTCCTCTTAAAAGGGTCTGAAGCAAGTTCCTGGGACTTCAATGAAGGGTGATGGGGTTCTGGAGCCGGGCATTAACTTTCTTTCCCCCTCTCATTTTTGTAACTGTGTCTTGTTTTCTTCACATAGGTGTGCACAACAAGCTCTCAGACTTGCAGCTGCCGGTGTCAGCCTCTGCATGTTGGGCTCTGTCCTCACCTATTTTTCTGTTAGATCAAACTCTCTTTTCATCAATCTTTCCTAATGAAGTTGTTATTAAAACCCCTGGTCTCTATCCAAGAAATTTAAATATTAAATTTGCGGACACACTTTGTTTCCTTAGGGAGGGCAGAACTCTTCAGGAATTCCATGTATGCCTATCATTTTGTAGCATGTAGGAATCTCAGCTACGCTTTATGAACAGAATTTTAGTTCCCTCCCAGATTCTTCAAAGTGTCTTCTGTAAAACTGGAGAGCAACTCTGGGAAAACCCAAACTAGAGGTGGGTCTCACTGGCACCAAGACAAACAGAATACTCTTTGACCAAACGTCAACAATCAATGGCTCAGACACAGGGTTTTTTCATTGGGTGGGGTTTTTTTAAACTATAATTTCACGTAATTGACACAGATGTTGGTGATCCATTATGTGGTTCCCACAGATTGCTGTTGAGTCTTGAGTGGAGCCGAACAGACGGAGTATTTTGGATCAGCACATAGCAGGCACACTGAACTGGGACTTTGCTAATGCTTCCCCTGTATTGTCCAGGACTTAATGATTCAAATAGCATGGAACCATGTCTTGCTCTGCATGGAGAACAGGCACCACCCTACCATCCATAAGCTTGATACCATTTCAGTTCTACTGCATACTCCAGACTTATACAGAGAGACTTCTCAACAAGTGCAGAGAGTCCTTTCAGATGCTTTCTTACCCTGCATTTTCATCCAGGGTTACAAGCCCATCAAACATGAATTCTGCACAGTTAACTCACTGATAAAGCAACAGAAACCAACTTACCACCACCAGGTTCCCATCCACCACTTTTCTTTTTATGATAGTCTCTTTTCCATCCCACTTCTGCACCTGGTTCAGTATGCCATTGTCTAGGGTTATGACATTCTGCCAAAGAGAAAATAAAGCAAATTGTGGCTGTTTCATCAGGGTGCTCTGAGCTGAAGACAAGACCGTCTCCATGCCCAAACAGCATTGAAGTTTGACAAAGCATCACAGCCCCCTTCTTTTGAAGGCAGTATTTCTACACTGGATATCAATATCGTAGCTCCATCCTCACGCTCCCACACCCCTCTTGAGAGGTATATTTGGAAAATGCTGGGTTTTGGCCTCACCTTTGTTTTTCTGTCATCTGCTGTGGTCTCGTCAAACTCTTCACCCAGCTTGAAAGACACCTCTGTGTTTTTGAAGGTACTTTCTGTTTTGATGGTTATCACATCACCGTTGATGCTGATGGTTACACTGGGCTTGGCCACACCAGCCATTTTCCTGGTAGCAAACCCCACACCTGTAAATGAGACAAGTCACTATGAAATTTTCATCT
Source organism: Gallinula chloropus (assembly GCF_964237585.1). Lineage (NCBI taxonomy): Eukaryota > Metazoa > Chordata > Aves > Gruiformes > Rallidae > Gallinula > Gallinula chloropus. The sequence continues at coordinate 31,204,105 of NC_140086.1, read as the reverse complement.
TTACTCAATGTTTTTCTCCTATTTGTTAGGAAACCCCCTTATTTCCCCTACTACTGTCTGAATTCTATCAATTCTGTGCCGCAGAGGTTCCTTTATAACACCTGACTAGCTTGGTATGGTTATAGACCAAGCCAGGTGGAATGACGTAAGGAAATTCTCTGCTCTGTTATTGCCAGAGTAGTGAAAGCAGTATTTTGAAGACAGAGACAAGATTTTAATGCCAGATATTTACATGTAAACTTTCAAAATAACTGTAGTGGTTTGTACGTTGACCTGTATCTAAAAGTAAATAAGCAGAAATATGTGCCAGCTTCTAAGCCACAAAAACAAACAAGAAAGAAAAAAAAGTGCACTTTTAATGTTTCAGTGGCTAGGCTGAATAAAAGGAAATGATTAAGAAATAGCTGGCAATGTTTACGCCCTGAGTAAAATCTGGGGTAAAGATTAAGAGTGCAAGAAAGCTGTATACTGAAAGCTGTACAAGTCTCAGTGAGTATTTTATCCATAATCTCCAAATAAACTCTCAGCTTTTTAACATGCACTAATCCAATCAGTTCAAGATACCCAATGCTTCCCCTGTGCTAAAAGAACGCGGAAACATTTTAAAGCCAAATTTCAACTCTGCACAAAAAGTCTACACCTTTAGAGAAGAGTGTTATCCCTCAAACTTTTTGCAAGTATCTGCATGAAGCCATGCAATTTTCTTTGTTAATATTCACCAGAGGCAACTATGGAGCTTCATTCACTCTAATAACCATGATAATTAATCGGTCTCCTAGTGCAGTAGTAATATAAAGAAATTTAGGTGTGTTGTTTTTAGTCATAGAGAAGCTTGCTGCATTCTAGCATTACAGTGTCTTGTATGTCCAAGGATAAAAGCTAACCCACGCACAATATTGCAGTGACCTGCTGTGCTTCCGTCTATAAGACTACTAAGTAGACACACATAGGCTTGGCTTTCCTGAAACTATTCCTCCAAATCAAGTTTTTTCTATGTTATAGGAATTTGACACCATTAAACTCAAACTCTCATGTTCTCCAGTTTCATATCATCTGATCAAAACAGTTGGACTACACCGCCCCCCCCTTCATAAATAGCACAGCCAGGAAAAAAAGCAAAAAAAAAAAAAAATGAAGGAAAGAATAAAGTTCAAAAATCAGCATTCCTTCCCTGTCCCAGATACAACAACTCCAAATAGCAATTCTCACCCAGCTCTTTCATATAGTCCTCAAAGTTTTCGCTAGAAAGGAGCTTCCAGGTGCCCACAAAGTGATCACACATTTTGTCAGGCTGGAGAGAAGTCTTCCAGAGGATCAAGCAGAAATAGAAGAGAAGAGGATAGTCTGAGCTCTAAGAGGCCAGGAGTTATCTTTAAAAAGGAGCCTTGGCCACATGATGATCTAAGATGACCAATGAAGAGGGAGTCCTAGTGCCCAGTACTTTCCTTCCTCCCCTACCCCTCCTTTGCCAGTAGGTCATAGTGTTATTATTCATATGCCCTTACTAGTACAAAGATCACTGTATTGTTTTTATTTAATTATTTTTGTAATTTAAATACATTCCACCTTTAAGGCAAATAATTAAATCAGATTGTCTTTCAGAAGAAAAAAAGTAGGCTCAACCCACAGAGGGTTATGCTCTCTCCTATACTCTTCTTTCATTTCAGTCTGTCATATCTTAAAATCATAGAGTGTATTAGGTTGGAAGAGACCTTCAAAGGACACAGCTAAGTTCCTAGACTGTAAGATCTGAAAGGCTCAATGGATGATTTAGTTTGCTTTCTGCACCCCTGCAGTCAGAGATTTACAGAATTACAGGAAGAAATGAATTTGAGGCAGAAGGAGAGTGCTGGCAGATGGAGAAGGGTAAAGAAATAAAGTTGTTTCCTTGATTGGGATCTTCCTATCATTACACCACCTGAATGAAGTGACCAGCAGGTCTGTATTCTGCTTTTATGTGAAGGAGAGGGAACATAGGGCTCTGTGAAAAGCAAAATAACACAACAGATTATTTTTATCCTTTTTTTTTTCCTGTGCTTTCTGAAGACCTATTTCTCAGTGACTAGCCTTATGACTAGTTATGGCATAAAAGTAGGCTTTGGTATTAACCCACACACAGTCCTTTGAAACTTCATTTGGTTTTTGTTCATGCTGCTTGAGGCAAGGTGTTTACAGGCCTGACATGATGAGGTTCACCTTGACTGATTCCCTAAGCCCTGTCATGGCTCACATCACAAATAACTATATCAGAAAGCAGTCAAGAAATGTCTTACAATTTCCTCTTGGCTGTAACATGCTATTCCAATGGAACAAAGCAGCCAATAAGTGCAGACTCCAGCCTCTGTGATTCTCTTTAGGTGGATTTCCTGGAACTGCTATGCTGGTTGTTAGGCATCAAATTATGTTGGTTCACATATTTTCATACCTGTTGACTTTACAGCAACCATGTAGAAAAATTATTTATGTAGGCCTGTAACATCACAGGGAAATGTGGAAGGGAAGGGAGGTCAGGAAGTCTCCAGCACAGCCTCCCACTCAGGCAGGGCCACTTCTGGGCTGTTGGGACTTGGAAACTTCCAAGGATGGAGCCAGCACAGCCTTCCTGGACAACCTGCACTCCTGCCTTTCTGTCACCAGGGGGAAAATGTCTTCTTGTCTCCAGTATGAGCCTCTCTCAGCTTTTACCCGTAGTGTTTTGTCCTCCCACCACTCAGTGCTGTTAAAAAGTCTGGCTCCAACTCCTTGGTCACTTCCCTATATGTGTTGGAAGTTGCTGTAAGCATTCCCAAAGCCATCTTGACCCACTCTAGTCCCACAGATCCTCCTCATACATAGGGCAAGTGCTCCAGCCTCCTGAATATCCTGGGGGTGCTCTGCTAAACTCACCCCCAAACTGGATGCGGCACTCTGGATACAGCCTGAGGGAAGGGGAATAGTCACATCTATCAAGCTACTGGCTGTACTCCTTTTTGTACAGCCCAGGATGCTTTCAGCCTTTCTGCTGCCAGGGGTCAGCTCACTGCACACAAGGGCCCTGAGGGCCTTTTCTGCAGAGCTTGGCCCTTGACAGGCTGTGCCCAGCCTGCACTGCTGAATATGTTTATACATGTATAATTAGTTACCCTCTTGTGCCTTCAAGACTGGAGACTGTGGGAATAAAAAATATTTTTACTCCCCCCCCACCCCCACCAAATAGCTAATCTTAGGTTTGGCCTATTCTTTTTTGAGTTTTTGTGTATTTACTGACTTTGGGCTAATCCCCAAATAAATAAAACAATATTCTAAATATCGAAGTTGCTGCTGCTTCTCCTGATTGGTTTTATAAATAAAATAATATTCTAATTATTGAAGTTGCTGCTGCTTCTCCTGATTGGTTTTATCAGAGTATCACGTGCTCTTTAAAAGGGAACTCTGAGGGGCCCTCAAGTTTGTGTCACTATCTTGGCTTGTTTTACTTAGGATTATTGGCTTGAGATACAGTGCACCATGTGTGAGCAGTCTGGAGGAACCTGCAAAGTCAAACCTGGCAATTACATAATGAGTACTTCAAAGTATCAGGTGAGGATAGAAAGGATGGGATCTGGCTGAGCTCTGCTCCTGCACTTACTATTTTGTTAATTTTTTTTTTTTGCCTTTTGGGAACTGGTCTGTGTGTGGTTTACTACAATTAGCATTCATTCCTTTGGAGGGGAAATAGGGCTTTTATATTCAAAACTATAGCCTGGGAGAGGGGATTGGCCTTCCTTTGGTGTTAACAGCTGCCTGCAATGCCTGTGCTGCATTGTCTGTGGGGAGAGAGGTGAAGCACCTGTTCCATGCAGACAAGTGCACCCTCCCTAGGCAGTCAATTACTCGCACCCTTTTAAAGTGTACCTGAGCTATTTGTAGACATCTTGCAAACACAATGACTCAAAAAAGCAAGAAGAAAGCCAGCTTGTGGGTGACTCGCTTGTGTACTTCATAGCGAGCAGCTGTCTGGGAGCAGAGTTGTACCTCTCACTTGGGAAGTATCCTATTGATGGACAGTCTCCTTTCCCTCGAGAGAAACTTCCAGTGACAAAAGATAAGCTTGTGGCATTGATGTCATCTAATACAGATCCAGCCTGCTCTCTGGAGCAAAGGCTTCAAGTCATACAGCCATGATGATAAAGACTGAATTACTTAACAGTCATGAAGAAATCAGTGGGGCTTCTGAGCCTGGAAGATTAGGTAAACCTGGGATTTGTGTCATGTGTAGAAGTTCCTTACCAGCAAGAGCTGGGCAACCTGGCTAAACAATCCTTTGGTCATCAGCACATCTTCAAAAATGTAGAAAGCTCCTTCAAAATAAGAGGAAATTTTGACAAAACCACAGCAGGTAAGAGGTGAACCTAGGAAAGGAAGCTGGTGAGGGAAAACCTGTCCTTAATCCTGATATGAACAGATGTAGCTGAAGCCTACAAAACATGATGTGCTGGCTGAAATACATTTTTGGGGTGAGAGGTCTGTGAGTCAGAGCAACGGCAGAGATTTACTTGAGATAAACAGTCCTTTGCAAAATGAGCACAAGAATAGCCTCCTTTCGGCTCTTTCGGGCATGCAGGAGGCACAGCACTGCTTCCACTTGAGTATGTGAGAAAGACGTTGCTTGTTCCTGTAGTCGAGATCTCTCTCCACAGATGGCAATGTCCATAGTAAAAAATAACCAACAAAAACCCAAACCAAACAAACAAACAAAAACCCCAACCCAAACAACAAAACATATTATTGGAAAAGTTATTAAAAAGGGATTTTCTCTTAAGCAGGGAAGGAGCCTTGGCTTTGCTGCAAGCTTTGTATTCAGGCACAGTAATACCTATTGAGAAGCTGGGCTATAGCACTCTAATTCCAAGAAGGAAGGACAACATTATGCTGTCTGGTACTACTGCGACTTAGACTGAGAAAAGCTTTCTTAATACTTGTCTGGCTGGGTACTGGAGTGGGAATCTGTTGAAAGGCCCCAGGATAACTTCAAGAAAGGTGAGATAATCCTGGTGAGCAGACAGGAACAGGTGAAAGGATGCCCATCTCTGCATGCCAGCTTGCTGCTTTCATTTCTGATTAATTTTTAAGACAGGTGAATTGCCTTAGACTTCTGCTTAGCCAGGAAAAGGTATAACTAAAGCTCTGGTACTCATGAAGTAAGGTGCTGGCTATACAAGAAGTTGCTGGCTGGTTTGAAGGTTCAAGAGGCCAGTTGGTTTTCGGTGGGATTTTTTTCTCTCTCTTGGGGAAGGAGATGAGCAGGGGACACAGGCAGGCCCTTTTCCCTGTGCTCAGCAGAACAGTCCCCAGCAGAAAAGTGATGGTCCCCCTCTCATGGCTGTGGCTTCAGGGAGGCCTTGCTCAGGGCAGAGGCTGCTATTGCAAACGGTCGCTTTGCTGAAGGAGTCAAATTTTGCCAGCAGCAAATGCCCAACAAATATGTTGTTTCCTTGAGTAGCTACCAGCACCACTTTACCCAGTTATGTTGCTGGGCTGTGAGGTTTGGAGACATCAGGCTGGTGACCCCCAGCACTTCCCCTTTACTTTTAGCGATTCAGTGTTCTGGCATTTCATCCTGGACTTTAGCCAAACCAGTGAGTATTCCGCACACTTAAATCAGTTTCCACTGTCTGAAATCAGGACTGTGAAAAGTGAAACATCTAAAAGGTGTTTCTGAAACATTAAGCTAAGTTTGTGGTAATGCTAAGAACAGAAATGAAATCTCATATATCCAAGGAACAGTAAGATCAAGCCCCAAACAAAATCCAGTGGTTGACACCATTATTTTGCAATTAAAATACGCATGATTACATTTTCTAAACTTGCTTTAAAGCAGCAGAAGAAATGCAGATATGGATGGAGGGAATGGCAAGCCTCTGGACTCTTGCCCTTGCTGGGTTCTCGTGAGAGTGGTGTTGACAGCTGAGGCTCTGGTCTTTCTCAGCAGACGGCATGACAGTAATGTAGGCTCTCAAACATTGTGGCTCATTCCAGAGCTGTTCCTAAGGAAAACACTGACTTCTCATACTCTGTTCTAACATCTATGTGTTCCATCAGTCCTGGAGCAAGTCAGTTAGCAGTCTGAAGCCCTTCAAAAAAGGCTATAAATTGCAAGGGAGGGAGTTAAAAGGAATATCAGAAAATGAGGAAAGAATGAGTATTTGCAAGTCAGTTTTCAGTGCAATGAGAAGAAATGCAGGTACTCTAGCTGCTACAAGCACAGCAGTGATAGGCTTCCAGAACATCATGTGGGCATTTCTGTATAAAAATATTCAACGTTTCAAAGCTCTTCATCAGATATTCTTTACTGGCAAATGCCAAAGTGAGATTAATGATAAATATAACATAAAGGCTTCTGAAGGTGTGTATGAGAGAAGATCTTGTTTTTCTGTCTATAACAGAGGTACTGCAGATGTTTCATGTTTCAGTTTTCCTTGTCTAAAGAACAAGTTTAAAGTTGTCTAAGGTTTCTAATGCTCAAATATGTCCATCTTCTTTCATGTACTGTACAAGTCTGCATCTAACATCAGGACATTTCCTCTTGAGAATGTACAATGAAAGTCAGGCTGTTTCTGAGTCCCACTTTGTCTTTTCCATGGACTTAATTTCCCTGGACTTGCCATAGTGTGTATAGATCCTGCCTGTTCTGTCCCTGAAAAAAACCCAAAAAGTTTCTTTTCTTCTCTTACTTCTTTATCCCTAAACTTCCTCTAGATTTAGATTGTGCAGCAGACTTGCAAATGAAATAATCCGTTTCCCAAAGCTCTCCGGGGTTTCTTCTAGCAATCTGAAGACTTGCTAATAATGTTCTGAAAAATGCCTTTGTAGTCCTTCCCCAGACACTCTTCTGGATTATCCCAGATCATCCAGCTGAATCCATCTCTTGAAGCATCCATCTGATCAAAGCGATAAGATCACTGGTTACATCTGGGTTTGGACTGCCTAACAGAACTCCATTCTGGTTCTGCCTTGTTACTGCCTGCACAGAGCCAGGCTTGTGTCTTATTTCCATGAGGATCTGCATTTAAAATCCTTCCACTGTTTTGTTTGGGGGCGGGGTGGGAGGGTGAATGGGGTGGGTTTGTTGTTTATTTCTTGCTAGATGCATTTTAGCAAGCTGAGGAAAAAAATCTCCAAATAAAGATGACAGACCAGTGCACTTTGGTAATATGTAATATTTTGTAAGTCTAAACTATTCCTATTAGTAGTTGTCCTTCTCTTAACAGTTCCTCTCTTGTGAAGGATGGATATTCACAGAATTTCACTTCTCTCTATATGAAAGCTAAAGAAAGAACAAAGCATAAGAACAATATCTCAACAAGACTAAAAAGACCCTGTACAAATCATTTAAGCCTTGCTGAACCTGCACTTTGAGTAAATACACATGGTGTTTTCCATCCTTGCTTCTGCATGTCACAGGGTTTTGCTAGCAAGGGTTTAATCTGACAGCCTGCTCTGAAACTTTTGGAGATCTTCCTTTGTGTTTGCCAGAAAGCTATCTGTTACTGCAGATGCGTTTGGACCACATCCAAAGACCTATCGCTCCACGTACAGGAAAGGAAAAAAAAATCCGAGTACGAGATGCCCTGAGTTCAGAGACGAAGCCTTACCCCCAGCAGCCCTCTCCCTCCCTGGCGAGTGGTGACGAGTGGGTGTGAGAGCTGGCTGCTCTCCCGGCTCTCTGCGGCTGACTGCTGCCCTCGGGCGCTGGGAGCTGGAGGGAAGGAGATGGAGTCACTCACAGAGGCCTGGGCCATCGGCCTCTTACAGCTGCCTCCTCTGCATCATCTGCATCATCGCTGCTGAGAATTTCACTGTCACAGCCATCTCTTTCATCTCGTCTTGAAACAGATGCATGAGGTTAGGATTCTAAAGGATCTCCGAGGAAAGGAATACAAAGGGTTCTTTAAAGCAATCATAGAATTATAGAATCAATCATACGGGTTGGAAGGGACCTCCAGAGATCATCCAGTCCAATCCCCCTGCCAAAGCAGTTCCCTAGCTCATATTGCACAGATAGGTGTCCAGACGGGTCTTGAATATCTCCAGAGAAGGAGACTCCACCACCTCCCTGGGCAGCCTGTCCCAGGGCTCTGTCACCTTCACTGTGAAAAGTTCTTCCACGTGTTGGTGCAGAACTTCCTGTGCTCCAATTGCAGCCATTGCCCCTTGTCCTGTCCCCACAGACCACTGAAAAGGGGCTGGCCATTTCCCCCTGCATCCCATACTTAAGATATTTATAAACATTAATAAGGTCCCCCCTTAGTCTTCTGTTCTCTAGACTGAACAGTCCCAGCTCACTCAGCCTTTCCTCATAATGGAGATGCTCCAGGCCCTTAATCATCTTTGTAGCCCTTCTCTGGACTTTCTCAAGGAAGTCCCTGTCTTTTTCATACCAAGGAGCCCAGAACTGGACACAATACTCCAGGTGGGGCCTGACCAGGGCAGAGTAGAGGGGGAGGATCACCTCCTTTGACCTGCTGGCTATACTCCTCCGGATGCACCCCAGGATCCCATTGGCTCTCTTAGCCACCAGGGCACACTGCTGGCTCATGGCCAACCTGTCATCCACCAGGACCCCCAGATCCTTCTCCACAGAGCTTTCCTCCAGCAGGTCATCCCCCCTCTGAAGAGCTGTCTTGCCAGAAACAATACAACATTCCTTGTGTTCGGTGTGTAAAAACTCACATCTCCAATCAGGGAGTGCCTATAAAATATATTGCCTAATGGCAGGTAGTAAACCAGTCCTCACTCAGGGATGCTGCAGAGGAGCTGGAGACAGGGCAGCTTGCAAAGGGAGGCTGGAGTTTGCTGTTGCATGTGCTGCATCCCTCCCAGCAGGCATTTTCAGCAGATGTGGGCAAGGTATGACCCTATGACTCTTGGTGCCCAAATCTCTAGCTGCAGCCAAACCTTAGTTTTGGCATACACAGAGTCTCTAAAGCTGCTAGTGAACTCTGAAAGGGCCCCTGAAGCCCAAAAATTACTTTAAAAACCTTCTACCTTCTACTTTTTATCCTCAAGAGGACCTCATCACAGTTGTGGCTCTCAAGTGAAGACAACATGATCTTTCAGGAAAAACGAGCTGCTTCAGCTGTCCTTCAGGGTACTGGTAGCTATTTCATTGATTTATATTTCCTGTGCCTTAAAAGTGGTTTCTACTTATCTCAACACCTTCCCAAACTCCTCAGACTATTGAAGACTCAAGTGTTGCTTCAGCTTGTAACTGCTCAGGCTGCTGGTTTTGAACTGTCAAGAGATAAACAGACCTGGGAGCCTTGTCCCACGCTAATGTCAGCTATTTGTGTTTCCACGCTAGCTGTTGCGAAGGGAGAGGCACTGGAGTGGCACTGCTTTGTGGAAGCACTGTGCAGGAGTTGGCCATTGCTGTCACTGGCCAATTTTCAGAGCCTTTTGAAGTCAGCACCGCAGTCTCCCTCTGAGCTGACGACTGAAGGTCTGAAGCACACATGGCCATTTGCAGAAGCATTGCTGCCTTCTTTTCCCTTCAGCAAGGGCCTGCTTTCTTGGCAGTCTTTATTCCCTTCAGTTGTTTCTTTGAACTACCCTGAGCTCTGCCATTTCTCTTCGGGAGGGCTGTTGCAAACACTTGGTGGGGTGTTTGGTCCATGGTGAGGGTACAGGAGTTTAAGCTGCTGTAACAGGGGCTCTTTGTACATGATTTTGGTATAATGAAATGCCAGGTGGAACTGTCAATGTTCATGGGGACCACAGCAGATCTCATGTAAGAAGTGAAGGAACCAGGCAGCAAGCACAGCATGAAACTAGATACATGCTTTTCTTTAACAATGTTTTTCCCTCAGCCCCTGCAGGTATGGCTTCCTCATTCTCTCATTTTAGTCTTGCTGCCAAATTAAGCTGAACATAACTTAATTTTATGATCTGATATGGTTTAGGTTGTATGTTTTCCTGTTCCAGCAGTACTTTCTGCATTAGTTTTGTCAGCATGAACTTCTGGTCAGCTGATACTGACTTGCTGGGATTACATTGAAGTATTTGAAAATTGTTTCTGTGATTTATAACTTTCTGGGTGGCTTATTGCTCCTTCAAACTGCTCATCACAATTAAGGTATGTCTGTCCCTCCTTGGTATACACAAAGCTTCTCTGAAGAAGACCCCTGTAGCTGTAGCACCTCAGGTTCTTTCCCTGCCTATGTAAGTGGCTTGAATCCAATCATCAGCATCAAGAGCAGAATTGAATGGCAGAAATGCTGCTTTCAACTATTGAGAACCACTCCCTTTGTCACAGACCCTGAGCCAGGGATATTGGTTGTTTTACAAACATCTAGTTCTGTTGTACAGAAATGGGCTGGAGAGAAGAAAATAGTTTACTGTTTGTGTTGGACTGTTGTTCATCCAGATTCCAGGTACTGCCCATGACTTGTTTAACCTATAAACATTTGCTTCTATCTAAATACATGATAAGGTGTTGCTGGGTTGTCTGAGGTGAGTGAACTGTGTTTGGTGTATACCCAGAAATAGTTATGTCTCCTTCCAGTCCTCTCTAGTTCCCTACCCTTAAGGACATGAACCTGTAGCCTGATGTCTCCTTGTCTTGGCCTCTTGCCAAGGAGGAGTTACAGAACTGTTGTGCTTGTCTGATATTTTGGTTTTCCAGGTGTATTCTTTGGAAAATATGTACTTCTTTCAAAGCATAAAATGCTTTGTATCATTAATACCAAGGATAGAAGTTCTCAGAAAATATAGCATCAAAGTGACTGTAAATAACTTTCAGGTCCATCTATGAAAACTTCTGACAGAGATGGCAGGTATTTCATGTGTCACTTTACTGTTGGAAAACTAGGCTTTGGTTATCTACCAGACAACTGGTTAAACTAGGAGGGAAAACAAGAACACATCCCTTTTTCCTGCAATTAGTCTAATATTTATATAGTCAGCCTCTGTCTGGGGTTGTCCTGGGCCCATCTTCCATGGGAAGAGTGTCTCCTGCCCAGATGAGATGGCACTTGGGGTGTGCAGAGGGAATATGGGTATGCACGTTTGAATTCCCTCGGGCTAAAGAGGCTACTGAAGCTGCATCTTCTGATACTCTGTGAGACAGCAGGAATTTTTTTTCAGCTGCTTTGGTTCCATTCTTATTAGTGAGACAGCTCTTTACATCTGCATGGAGCAAAAGCTTGTACATGGCTGGTAAAGCTTCAAGAATATTCCCACACATGGAGAGGGCTGCAGAGAGATGGGCCTTCCCTTATTCTGAGCTGTCTTGGGCATTTCTTCCCTTAGCATGCTGGGTGGTGGAGATCCTTCTTGTTAGGACCTATACTTATATACTTCTTCATACATTGAACAAGGAGAATTTCCCATTTACCTTAACATTCAGATTTCTTCCTCCCAGACTTCAGTTTAAGTATTAAGCATTTGGGTTTTTTTATCTAGCACTTATTGTTCCAGCTAACAGGTTAATATGTAGTGCAGTGGTATAAATTTTCATTCTGGTACTGTGTCTCGATCTCATTTATGGAAATCTATGTCAAAGACTGGCATGTATGAAGAGGGAGTACTTCACTGGAGTACAGCTGAAGAATTCATATGTAAATTCTTTTAATTTTTTTCTGAATAGATCTACTTCTTGAGTGATGTTCAATGTGTTCATCAAGGAAAAAATGTCAGCCCATTCACATTCCTTCCTACAGGGAGATAGGCTTGTGAAATGGGAAGACAACCAGAGGCCATGAACCCACCTTCTTTAACAAGCAAGGTAATTAACCTTGTTTGTTAAAAAGAAGGAGCAGGTATTGGTCCTGGTTCAAATCCTCACCTTCTGTCACCTTGATTCTTTTTTTGAGGGATGAGTTGAGGGAAGGGCTTAAGTGATCACCCAATACAAGAAGGATGTGGAACTGTTGGAGAGGGTTCAGGGGAGGGCCACAAGGATGATTAGAGGGCTGGAGCACCTGCCCTACAAAGAGAGGCTGAGGGAACTGGGCTTGTTCAGCCTGGAGAAGAGAAGGCTGTGGGGGGACCTCACTACAGCCTTCCAGTACCTGAAGGGAGCTTATAGGCGGGAGGGGATTCGACTTTTTAAAAGAGCAGATGATGGCAGGACAAGGGGGAATGGACTAAAGCTAAAAGAGGGAAGGTTTAGATTGGATATTAGGGGCAAGTTTTTTACAAAAAGAGTGGTGAGGTGCTGGAACAGGCTGCCCAGAGAGGTGGTGGATTCCCCGTCCCTGGAGGTGTTCAAGGCCAGGTTGGATGGGGCCTGGGCAGCCTTGTGTAGATCCAGACCTGGAGGTTGGTGTCCCTGCCTGTGGCAGGGGGGTTGGAGCTCTATGATCCTTGGGGTCCCTTCCAACCCAGACCATTCTATGATTCTATGATTCTATGATCACCTTGATCCCATTTTGGATAGATTTTAATAGTTGTGTGTCATCAAGATCTTTTCAAACTGTCACGGGAAAGTGCAAGATCTTGCCCACACCAAAGCAAACTGTCTGTGAGTGACTCTGTGTCTACAGGGAAAGACTTGATGCCTCAGTGGACCAGTGTGCCTTGAATGAGCTGCTTGCATCTGTGGGCAGATTTCATACGTTGCAGCAGTGAGCAAGGCAGTGTGAGCAGCTATGATGGCAGATGCTGATGCTGACCAAACAAACTCATGGAAAGGAATATCAGTGTGGTGAGTGTGGTGTTTTAATCCATACCCAATCCCTGAAACAGTAATAGACTGTGATCAAGTAATGATGAATTAAACATGTGCTGTTAATATGACACATAACACAGGAAAGGTTTTTAATGCTCATTGCAAGTTTTTAATTAAGAATCTACAGAAGCACTAGAGCTCTAATCCAAAGGTCCAAGTGTGATTGTGACCGAGATCCTTCCAGAGTTCATATGTCACCAAGGCAAAGTGCTTGGTAATTCAGTTCATAAAGCTACAGTTCTGCACACTATCCTATTATCCTATTGTCACTAATCCTAAATGATAATGGTTCTTCATGAATTTCAGTGTAACCTCCTATGTCTTCTTAGAAATACAGTATGAATTTGTCTGCAATGAGAACCAATGAGAAATTGCTCCATGCAGCATCAGAGCTTGTTGTGAACTGGTTTGTTTATACTCAAGATACACAATTATATTTTAGAAAAACACCAGAAAAGCTCTTGCAAGTGTATTGAAAACATCACTGTAACTAATATGCCAGTTATTTGGCTTGTTGAACTTTATACCATACAATGCAATTAATTTGATTAATTTACTACCCAAGAAACTATCTGGAGTAATGCTGAAGTTGTTTCATATAAAGGCACGGAGATAGCCTGAGACCCTTCTAGCTATCAGCCTTTTAGATATGATTTGGTTCCTTGATTACCACAATGTCTACTTAGGCTCTTTTCATCTTTAGTAAGGCTGACAGATCACTTTTCCTACCTCATCTCCTAGAGAATTAGACATTTTCTGAAGTAGAAACAACCTGAGATCTTTCTTGTCTTGCTTAGCACCTAACTTCTCAGATGCAAGATGATGTTGAGCATTTGTTCCCATTAGTAACAAAAGTACTTGGCTGCAGCCATAGTGTCAGTGAATGAAGCTTTCTTTGGGGCAGAAAGGCTTATTTGCCAGTTCCTGCAAGTAACTCTAGTAAGCTGGAGAGGGACTTTTTACAAGGGCATGTAGTGATAGGACAAGGGGCAATGGCTTTAAAGTAAAAGATGATAGATTTATATTAGGTATTAGGAATAAATTTTTTATGATGAGGGTGGTGAGTCAGTGGAACAGGTGGTCCAGAGAGGTTGTGGACACCCCCTCCCTGGCAGTGTTCAAGGCCAGGTTGGATGGGGCTTTGGGCAATCTAGTCCAGTGCAGGGTGCCCCTGCTCATGGCAGGAGGGTTGGAACTAGATGGTCTTTGAGGTCCCTTCCAAATAAAACCATTCTATGATATGATTCTTAGATAATGATCACAATTAGCACTACCTGCTGCTAGACAGAAGCTGTGCAACCTAGAACAGTACTGAAAGCAACTGGATCTCCCAGAACATGCTGACACAGCTAGTAAAACTCCTACAATCACTCTAACCCTGTAGAGTAAGCACTGAGACACATCTGGCTACAGGTTGGAAGTGCTTAACTGAAACTAAATCTAGACTAGCCCAGGACAACATGGCTTGCTCGTGGGTGAACATGCCTCTTTGTAACTAAACAACACATGGAGTCTTTTGGCACCACAAAGCCACTATGTGCCCAATCTAATCTACCTGCATAGCATCTTCTGCTCTGTGAAGCAGAAAACATTAAAGGCTGCTTTCTCAACTAGTAGTGCAAATTACCCATGTGTTTCCTGAACATTTGATGATACGGAACCTGCGTATGGTAGCTTTGGGCAGAGAGGCTGTTTTTAAAAAATAACTTTCTGTCTGGTAGCCAATAATGGACCAAAGTGGAAGAGACTTAACCCAGTATCCTCACTGGCACTTCATGGAACTGCTCTTCAGTGTTGTTCAAAAGTTTTGTTTATGATGTCTCAGAGTTACTGTGATGAGTCTAAAGGCTGTAAGATGTCTACATTCATAATAAACCTGAATAAGTCAGAAGTGGTGGTCTTTGGATTCACATCTTCTTACACAGAACTTTGGAAGATCCCTCATATTCTCGTGTATGTGATGAAAATCAGTGTGCTAAATATATCAAAACTTTGGTTAGAAGACCACCATTTTAAATGCCTATAATTAACACCATCCTGATTAATTTCTAGCTTTACTCATATTTCTACTATGAAGACAGTTACAAGATCTGGGATCCCCAGCATAAGAAGGACATGGACCTGTTTGGAGCGGGTCCAGAGAAGGGCCTCAAAATGACTGGGTGCTGAGGCACCTCTGCTATGAAGAGTTGGGCTTATTTAGCCTGCAGAAGAGAAGGCTCTGGTGAGACATTTAGAAACCTTCCAGTACCTGAAGAGGCCTACAGGAAAGCTGGAGAGGGACTGTTTGCAAGGACATGCAGTGATATGACAATGGGTAATGGCTTCAAACTGAAAGAGGTTAGATTTAGATTGGATATTAGGAATAAATTTTTTTACTGTGAGGTTGGTGAGGCCCTGGCACAGGCTGCCTAGAGAAGCTGTGGCTGCCCCCTCCCTGGCAGGGTCCAAGGCCAGGTTGGAAGAAACTTTGGGCAATGTGGTCTAGTGGATGGTGTCCCTGCCCATGGCAGGGGTTTTGGGAACTTTGGAATCCCTTCCAACACAAACTATTCTATGATTCTGTCATTATTAACATTGCATATCAAAAGAACAATTAAATTCTAAAAAGATCATTTAACTCCATACCTTGAAGATACATGAAGTTCAGGTCTTTAAACACACACACCAGGATAATTCCAGAAGCTGAAGTTAAATGTCTGCTTTAACGTGTAAGGAGAAATAATGACTTTTAGTCTCTTGAGGCTGTTGTGATGTCAGCTAGGTGATATCTTGAATGACCTAAATGATCTGTGGAAACACCTTACTTGAGTGCTGTGGCCATCAACCAATAGCTGATACCAGCTACATGACTTAATCCTCACATGGAAATGGCAACTTTCCTATTAATTCTGGGAAAGTGTTAAGAGCAAATACAATACTTCAATCTCAGATTTCTCTCATGTGAATTTCAGAGGCAACTCAATGTCTGCTGTTTCACCTTTTTCCCTTATCCTCAAATTTGGTTGTATTGTTAAAAGTAACATCTCTGAAAAGGAAAAACTGTGTTGTGTATTGAGAGAAATCGTGAATTCTGATGCTTGAACTAAATGTGTTTGCAACAATTTTTCTTATGTGGATTACAGCTATCCAGAGTCACAACAACTTAAATCTCCATGGGTTTAGGTTATAGGTTGGATGGCCAAATTTCCAATCTGCATTTAAGCAAGAGAGTGGTCTGTGCTTTGGCAACCTGGGAATTAATACCTAATACACCCTCTGCAGAAGTATGTCCTTCACACTTTGAAACTTACTTAGTTTTCCACTGTGTATCAAGCTGCACTAGTAATAAGCCGCTTTAGAGAGAGGAAAATGCAAAAATTATTCTTTTCTTTCCTTTTTCCCACCAAGCAGACAGACAAAACCTTTCTCTTTCAAATTAAAAAAAAAAAAGTATTTGGTGAGCTTGAGATGTCTGCCTGTGATCTCCTCTGACCTGCATTAAGCTGTGAACAAGAGGGCCAGAGTTGCCAAGAAGCAGAGCACAGTTGCTTGGAGAGGAAAGTGCCTCTCTTCCTCTTAAAGTAGGGCTTGTTAATGCTGTCAAAATGAATGAAAAGGCAAGCACTGACTCCAAATAGCCTCTTCAATGAGACTGCTGGAAACTGAGCTAAATTCTCTGTTATTCAAGTTTGTCAAGAGGCAAAGGCAGAACAGAAGAGGCTAGTTGCTCCATTTATTCCCATCTGTGTATATAGTAACTCTTCATGCTATAAAGTTCCTTGTGCTCACTTCCTACTCTCCAAACTCGAGTCTTTGTGTTTTCACAGCCTTTGTCTTCACTGGCTCTCCCGAGGCCCATCTATTCAAGCCTCCCTCTCAAGTACTGTGTCTTTTTATTCTGCCTATACGTGCCTACCAGGGGAACCTACTTTGATGAACATGTAAAGGGGGGAAAAGGCAAGAAGCTCATGAACATTCTCCTTTTTTCCTTAACAGAGTGGTCAAGTTAAACCTTTGACTAACTTGGCATAAAATGTCCAGCTCCATAAAGAATCCAGCAGGTATGTGGTAGGAGGTTAAATTTTTACAGATACAGGGACCAAGCAAACTTCCCACCCATTTCTCTGTTCCACAAAAGAGCTATTTCTAAAGCACAAGGAAGAATTTTCAGGGATTATCTAGGGTTTTACTTCAAAGCAGTGTTTAGTTTCTGGTGTCTGGAAGAGGTGAGCTATTTGCCTGGGTTTAACATTCTTATTGGAAACTGTATTGTGATACCACTGCAACAAACAGTCACATTAAAAAAAAAAGATTTTTATTATCACAAATTAAACTCCAAACTCAATCCCTAAGAACATCTGGACTTTTTAAGTAGTCTGTTTTTCAAAACACTGAAATAAATGTAAGTGATCTAGTTCTGCATGTCCCAGTCTCAACAAGCACCTGTAAACCTGAAGGTGTTATTGACTTGGATCTTCAACTTCAGTTGTGATAATTAAAGGCAGATAAATTTAATTCAGTCATAAGGTTGTAGTTTGCTGAGCTTCAATAAAGGTAAGTCACCAGGTGTTCTGTGGCCACCGAGAGAGCAAACTATACTTGGACTATGTCCTTGTGGCCATAGCCCGTGTCAAATACAGGGTTTAGCTCTCTAACTGTTGGTTAAGGCAACCTGAATACTTTTGTGGTTTCTGGTTACCACGGCTTGGCTAATATCCTGAATTGGACTGTTCTGAATGAATGTGGATGTCTAGAAAATGGGTATGTATATCAAAGCAAGTCACCTTGGATTCCCCCTTATGCTCAAGAGAGGTCCAATGCCGGATTACAGAGTACAAATGCTCTTTTTAAGGTCATTGCCTATGCAAGAAGAATAATTTTGTAAAATGTATTAATATCTTGTAAAAATGAGCAAGAATGCTCCTACATGAAGCTTTGTATCTTCATGTCAAAACTTAGATGAGATTTGTTCTACATGATGACAATGATGATGAGAGTGGCATGCACTCAAGGCTTTTATTCATTTGCTTTAACTGAACTTGAGCAGTTCAGGGATTATACCATTATGGTTGTCTGTGTCTCTAGTAATTAGTGCTTTTCTCTTGAATTAGAATCTAGATGATTTGATGACCATCAAGTGTAATTTTCCAGCCATACCTTGAAACACTTGTCAGCATTCAATCTTCCTTGTCTAAGACACAGCGCCATGCATCATTTCCTTGATCTTCAAAGTCAATTTTGCCTTTGTGGTTTTGATATCCAGATGACATCCTGGCCCTAAGTAACTGCTGCTTTGTATCCCTGTAATCGTTAGGGAGCTAATCAGTGGGGAGAGGTGGTGGTGGTGGTGGGTGTTCGCCATGTTCCTGACCCGATGATGCAAAGAAGATGGAACACGTCAAGACACACGCTGAGCCACTCTCTCACTGAACTGGATACTGAGAATAGGCTTCCTGACACCATTTTCCCCTCTGTCACTTGTCTCTTAGTTATGTACTCTGTGCTGTCTCATTTCTGGACCCAGTTCAGTGACCTGCTGTCCACAGCCACAGTTCTCTGAGGAAATGCAAAGGTAATCACAAGCCTCCTATTCGTGCTACAATTGCACTTGAGTTTCCATTTGCTCCTTAGGATGGTGTTTCTGTTCTACAGTAACTACAGAAGCATGCAGGTTTTGGTTCATGTGACTTAATTTCAGACATTTGGTATTTTATTAGTCAACTTTGCTAAGTTGGTTCACAAAGCTCCAGCTATAGACAAGGTACAGCGAGAGAGGCAGAACCAGACCACATATTAACTGCAGATTGGATGGCAGGGTGCACTTGAAAGTGAATTTCTCTTTCCATTGGCTACAGAGAGAATGCTAATTACTATCTGAAAGTTAAACCTCCTACCCAAACAGATTTTGGTTTTGCAGGATCAGGGAGTGCCCTGGTCAGAAATGCCCATACGTTCTCCTGGGGTTTCATGCTGCAGATCATTGGCTTAATAGGTTTTGTGTAAAACCAGTGGGCAGTAGCCAGAACTGGCTCAATATGATACCTTTATTAAAGATGGGGATATAAACTCTCTGCCAATAAATACCTGTGGATGGCACAAAGACTGGCAGAATGATAAATTAGGACAGATTAAGGGCTGGTAAAGCAGCACAAAGAAGTGCTACAGTATGCATATAAAATGGGAAACTGGAAAACAGTAAATTTATAAAGAGTTTTGAGCAAACCACAAAGTGCCACACAGTCTAACAGTGTGACAAACATGGATAATGTGATTCTTGAGTGTGTTCAGAGGAGGACGGTATTTTTAGAATAGTAAGGGTGCTGGATGCAGAGTATAGAACTACTGCATGTCTTGTACAGGATTGAGAGAATATTTGTTGAAGAGCTGCACACATTTTCTGAGGGATGAAAAAAATATCTCGGTGAGGGTCATACATAGCTAGAGCTGCACATAGAAACAGACGAGAAGAAAGCTGAACACAGTATAATAATTTTGCCTTCATACAATCATAGAATGGTCTGGGTTGGAAGGGACCCCAAAAATCATGGAATTCCATCCCTCTGCCACAGACAAGGCCACCAACCTCCAGGCCTGGATCTACACAAGGTTGCCCAGGGCCCCATCCAACCTGGCCTTGAACACCTCCAGGGATGGGGCATCTACCACCTCTCTGGGAAGCCCATTCCAGCACCTCACCACTCTGTGAAAAACTTATCCTTAATGTTTAATCTAAACCTTCCCTCCTTTAGCTTCAGTCCATTCCCCCTTGTCCTTACATTGTCTACCCTTTAAAAAAGTTGATTCCCCTCCTGTTTGTATGTTCCCTTCAGGTACTGGATGGCTACAATGAGGTGCCCAACAGCCTTCTCTTCTCTAGGCTGAACAAGCCCAGCTCCCTCAGCCTCTCTTCATAGGGCAGGTGGTCCAGCCCTCTAATCATCTTTGTGTCTCTCTCTGAACCCTCTCCAACAGTTCTACATCTTTCTTGTATTGGTGCCCCCAGATCTGGACACAGTACTCCAGATGGGGCCTCACGAGGCAGAGTAGAGAGGGACAATCACCTCCCTGTCCCTGCTGGCCACCCCTCTTCTGATGGAGCCCAGGATACCATTGGCCTTGCGAGCTGCAAGAGCACACTGCTGGCTCATGTTAAGTTTCTCATCCACCAGAACCCCCAGGTCCTTCTCAGCAGGGCTACTCTCAAGGAGCTCTTCTCCCACATAAACAGTGAAAGGATATTAGTATGTTTGATATGGCTTTTTGTTCTAAGGCACAACAACAACCTCCATCTGAAAACTTGAATGGGACAAATTAAAAATAGAATTGAGGTACACTCCCTGAGTGAGTGAGATTAATAAAGCCAGATAGAAATTTTCTGTATCTTGTTTCCAATTCAGTATCATTTATTTTTCATCATCATCATGTCTCTGGAAGATATTTTTTATTCAAATCAAAATTATCTATTCCACTTTAAGGCACTGTTGTGGGAAACTGAATGATTTAGGAAACACAGAATTCTGGACATATTAATATCTTAGCTTCTATGAATCTAATGCTGAAAACTAACCCTCATGGTTTTCTTAAAAGCCCTTGTCCTATTTTCTCCTGGGTATGAAATATCTAATATTTTTCTAAAATCAGTTGGGTTTCAATTTTACTCTTGCTGATAATCTACAAGTCTTTTCTTGTTCTTCTGGAGATATCTTCTGGCAATCTAGTGGACACCTTTAATTCTTGCCTTACAGTCGTGTGGTGCAGTGTCATAGAATTCTTCACACTGAATTCTTCAGTGTGAAGGATTTTGTGATGGCACTTTTTGTTTTGATGGTGATCACATGCCTTTCAACACTGATTGTCATGCTGCATTTGGCTAGCCTGCCCAGTTTCCTTGAGGATTAAAGCACTCAGAAAATAAAAAGAAAGAAAAAAATCAAACTGGGTAATCTCTGCCAGAAACCTGAGCAAACTCTTGGGAAATTTAATGTCTTGTAAAGGGAAAAGTGGCACCGATGGGAAATGCAAACATTCCACAGCACGTGGTCTTGAAGAGCTCTTGGCACCTGCAATATATAATTTCCTACTGAGGTAGGATGTGCTGTATAATATATTAAAGTCTGTGGCTATTATTTGCCAAGTAGGAAAACTCATTTTCCATCATCATCAGGTCGCTGCAGTCCACTGCTCTTGTACAGCTGCTGTAGAAATGCTGGGTAGGATATTCTATACACGTGCTGGCCTGGCACAGAGCACACTCCCTCAGGTGAGAGCAAAGGCATGTATTAAACCATCTTCATAACATGGATTATTGCTAAGGGCAACGGTGCATTCCCCTCTCCAGCTCTCCTGGTTGGATAAGACATTACTAGTAACTGAGCACTACGCCGGGAACTGAACAAAAGTTAAGGCTACCTGATCTTGCCACATGTACCAGCTCTGTGAAGAAAAACAGGTGCAAAACAACACTTAGAGATGTAGGATTTCTGCCCATCAGCTCCACTTACTGCCAAAGCTCCTTGTGACCTGACAAGCTGAAATACAAGTTTCAGACATCCCACCAGCATCGAGCCTGAGAAAAGACCAAGGAGAGAGGCCGACTGACTCACTCTTGCAGCAGCAGTACTCTTCCAGGTGCTGGAGAAACTTTGTTCTGCTCTTTAAATTGATAACTAAAAAAGAAAAAACATGTAACACCCCAGATGGTTGAAAATCTTGCTGTTTTTTCCTGTGATGCTGTTTACAAGAGAAGGTAAATCTGCAGAACATAACACACATAACTGCTGTGTGTTATTCCCCTGCACCTTACAATTAACCCATCCCATAGCGAAGTAAGAAAGGATCATGAAAGTGTAGTAGCATAAATAGTAAATCCTGTGTCAGATCAGACAGAGTTTCACCTGGATTTAGTGCTCAGAAGAAAAATGATAGTGGCTGTAGAAGCCAAAGGTGCTGGGAAACAGCAAAACAAAGTGTCCTGCTAATTTCTGGGTTGATACCAACTGAGTTATTGCCAGGTTGCCTGATGTTAAAGAAACACAAAACTGTGTCACAGCTGCCTGGGTGGTCTACAACTAAAACCAGCCAAAGTCACTACATGCTGTAGGCATGGACGTGTGAGCACTGCCTGATGAGGATGCTGTATGTGGCTGCTCTGCCAGCAGACCGGAGGGTGTTCGCACCCACAAAAAAATCCCTCCAGCTCAGCAGGATGTTGTGCAAACAGCTGCAGTGCACACTTGTACCTACCTGACTGTGCCCCTGTGTGATCAGAACTTCTCCCAAGCTGATTGAGGATGAACCTTGAGCCTGAAGGAAGAACCCAGGAATTCCCAGAGCTTCTAGTAAACAGAGCAAGCTGAAACAACTCTGCCTGATCAGTCTCATGAAACATATTTGCAACATTCATGGCTCTGTGTGTAGAAAGCTGATAGGAACCTACCACAGCTACTTTTTTCCCCCATTCTTATTTTCCCCAGTATTGGCTTTTCAAAAACGGGAGGCGGGCAATAATGTATAACGTGTAATTGCTGCTATGGCAAGTGCCATGACGTCTGCTGTGGGATGAGGTCTTTTCCTGAGCATCGCTACCACATTCTGAACAGAAGACTGACAGATGGGCTATTAGTGATTGGATGTACTAGCAGAGACTTGACACTCTTTTCCAAGAGAAGCAGATTACACAGGCGGTTTCCTCACAAAATAGGTTACTCCCTGCAGTTTCATTTCCAGCCTTTGCTCAGTCTATTATTCCTTCTTTCCCTTCAGGATATTCTATGTCTTCATAGTTATTACCTTCTTACTCTTGCAAATAAGATAATGAATTACTTCATTCCTTCTCTCTTATTTCTGTTTTAAAATGGTGTTGGTAAGAGAATTTTTGAAGATAGTCTCACATATATACACTCGCATATATATACTATACATATGCATGCATATATATGTGCGTGTCTGTAAAAACATGTATAAAGCCCATGACTCATCTAATTCTTTCATTATTCAAATTTTTTACAGGAGGTTGATCTCAAATTCCCAAAAGATGATCAGCCACCTTTCTGGATGTGGTGAAGTGCTGCTTCTGAAAGAAACAATGGTTTAACTAGCATGATCCAAAAAGACTCATTTGCAACCTGCCCCTAAGTGTCCCTATATGTGTGGCAGATAGAAAATAGCACTTTCTAGTGTATAATGCACATATCTCAGTCTTCACCCCACAACATTTCACTTTTCCTATTAACAGTTCAGGCAGGTAAAAAAGCCAAGTGGAGCCTGAGCAAAAGCTAGAACCAAACACAAGCAGGATTGGATCTGGTCCCCACTCCTCCGCTCTGTTCTCACAGGCATCAAGGCTCATCCAGGAAGGCAGTTGAGTCACCAGCCCTGGATGTATTTAAAAGATGGGTAGATGAGGTGCTCAGGGATATGGTTTAGCATAGGACAGCTACAGTTGGACTCGATGATCTCAAAGGTCTTTTTCAACCTAGTGATTCTGTGATTCAAGGCCAGAGAGGTGATTTTGAGTTTTGGAGGGAGGCTGAAGACTCTGATATAGCTTCCCAGAGTCAATGGATGTTCGGTCCTCTGGTCCTTGGCAAAAAATCAACAATAGGAAGGAAACATCAGAGGGAGAGAGTGAAGGTCATCTAAGGAGACACAGAAATACTCAGTAAATCTGAGTTTAAGATGTAGCAGATAAAGGCTTAAGCCTACCTTACAGTGACGCTGAAAAAAACCAGGGGAAGAAATCAGAGTTACTACAATTTTCCCCTGCATGTCATGTCCAGACCCCAGAGTTGTTTATAGTCAAACTGTACAGTAGAAAACTGTTTTCTTGAGAGTGACCCTGAAGGGATGTTTTGGTAGGCCAAACCTGCTGCTGTGTAAAACCTGACATGATGCTGTGGGTGAACATAGCCCACTCCCTTGGAGGTTTAGGAAGCTGTGTTAGACTTGTGCCTGGGGAGAGGGAGGTTGAGTGGCCCACTTCTCAATGTGTTGTTCAACAAAGGACACGCACAGAGAGCTGATGCTCAAGCTACAGGCTGTGATGTAAGCAATAGGCAGTGATGTAAACAGGCACAAATACTAGAAGAGATTAACACTTGGTGACTGTCTGTGGAAGGACCTGGGAAACTCAGGAACATTGAAGCTTAATTCCAATGATATGCATCCCACTTCAGCTAATACTGACCAATTATTCAAGCTATCAGTGTGTTATTTCTGGTGGGCTGTACTCCATGCCCTTACAATGTCCCTAATCTTCTTTTCACTAAATCCTGTTCTAAACAATTACTTAAGAGAGAAAGTGGTACTGGGTAGAGCAGGATTAAAATACTGATCTTCTCAATGACCCAAGACTCAGGAAAAGGAAGGTGTCTCACAAATATGAAAGTCACTAAGGCTTAGAAGCTGCTGAATAGGATTAAAAAGAACTTGACAACCTGCTGACAACCTGCTAATGTTTTGCCTAAGACTTTCCTCCCCAACACACTACCCTGCTTAATCACATAATTTAATGATCTTCAGAAACCCATTGAAGAAATACAAGACTACATTGAGTCTGAAGTAGTAAAATGAATCCTTGACTGGGGAGAGTGAAAGTCATGGACTTCACCTACAAAAAACATTAAATATAGATATATATAAAAAACTTTGTTATGTGGTGAGGACTTGTTATTCAAGAAGATACACTTTAAACAGTGATTTTATCATCCCTAGGGCATAACTGTCCAAACATTGCTTCCCACACCTTCACAAGACATGTGCAGCTTGCCCTTGAGAACATACCTGGAAAAACATGCGCACCTTCCAGTACCTGATGGAAGTCTGACGTGTGCAAGCAGGGCTGGCTGATAAACATCTCCCATGCACCACCAAGGCTGGCAGGTTGCTGTTACAGCATTTTCTTTACAGGCAAATGAAGTTTTGCTTTTTTTTTTTTTATTAAAATGCAGCAGGTGCCTTGCTAAGAAAAGCAATTCAAGGTATGTGCTGATGCCCTGAGAGGAACTGATGATGAAAATAGCCTCTAGCTGAGTGGCTTCACCTTTGGTGCATGCAGCTGTGCTCTGGAAGTGTTGTCACTGATATGACTGACCAGCTGTGAATTGAAAAAAAAGGAGGGATGGGGGGAAGAAAGATAAAAAAAGTACCTTACCATTTATCTTCCAGAGCAAAACAGGATTTATCACGCTGTGAGCAACAATAGAGCAAGCACTTCTTGCCATCACAGGAGGATATGTGCAATTCTGTTGTAAAACAGATGCTGATGCTTTCTGCTGCTCACTTTATTTTTCTCAATATCAGTTACTCTGTGGTATCATAAACTGGCTTTGCAAAGCACCCAAAACCAGTTAAAGCACTATAATAAATCTGACTGTTCTTAGAGCTTTCTTAAAAATATTATTTTCTAAGAATCACAGACTCATACATTGGTTTGGGCTTGAAGGGACCTCAAGGACCATCAAGTTCCCACCCCCCCTCCCATGGGCAGACACACCCTCCACTAGACCAGGGTGCCCAAAGCCCCATCTAACCTGGCCCAAAGAGGGGCCAGTCACAGCTTCTCTGGGCAGCCTGTGCCAGGGCCTCACCACCCTCACAGTGAGAAATTTCTTCCTTATAGCTAATGTAAATCTATCCTCTTTCACCTTAAAGCCATTACCCCTTGCCATATCAGTACAAATGTGAAATGTGACTGTTTTCCCATCTCATCAGTTTGGGTGATATCCCCCACAGTATCCACACAGAACATCTCTGCTCTCACTGTTGCCAGTTGATGGTTTTACCTGCATCTCTTGGCATTTCATGGCTTCCTTCAAATCCCATTGGAGACAGAGGCTTTAACTTAAAACCTGAGTTTCTAGCTTTGATGACTATGAAAAAATAAACCAAAGGAAAATGTGCACTCAAAACAAAAGAACATCTAATTTATTGATTCAATGTACATGATCTTACATGTATACTGAATTAGCTATGTGAGCTCATGGATGGTTGTTGGGTTTTGTTTGGTTTGTGGTTTGGGTTTTTTACCATTTTGGGAACTGACTGCACTGAACTTCCTTACATATGTATTTATTTATAGTGTGCCTAGTCAAAGCTAGGTGTTGATGGGCTGACTATGTCTCTGCTATTATCGGCTGTGTGATGACACCAGCCAAAGAGAAGAACTAGTGTCCTTTTTCTTGTACCATCAGGAGACTGTTAATTTCTGCTGATCCAAAACCATAAAGATGTCTATGAGAGTGGCAAGGTTTGTAAGGACAGTCACAATATTTATAGACCAGCTGATCTGTTGGAAAAAAGTGGACAAGCCTCTGAGCACATCAGCTCTTCCAAAGTTGTCTCTGCTTTTCTGTGTTTTATGGACACAGGACTACAGGTCCAACAGCCCTGGAGGCTATCACCCATGATGCAGAAGCTACACGTGGCCACTCTCTGCCTAAAATCACCTAAAATCTAATGTCAGTCCCTGAGTTCTTCAGGCTGCAGCAAGTTCCTGGTGAGCTGGATTGCTCACTTCTGCCTGGAGGGTTTTTTATCAGTCGTTAGGGCTGGTCATGGCAATGGCTTGCTCAGGGAAATTAGGTGTCAACTCTCAGACACGGATGAGTTCCCAGTAACGGGCAACATGGTGGTGCTGTCATCCTGAACAGTTATGGTGCCTAACAGTGCCAGAAGTGTTGGCCTCTTGTGTTATTGCCATGGTACTCATGATCCTGGCCATTAGTCCTCTCCTGGATTTCCCAGGTTGCACTCACAGTGTGTAGCATGCATGGCACCTTGCTCCTCTCACCCATCACTGTGTGGCATTGCAGCCTCTCCTGCGGAGTGAGGCCTCCTGAGGACAGGTCCCAGGTCCAGAGGCTGCTCTGGTGGGCTGGTAATGGAAATGAGCTGAGCAGAAAAGATGTCCTACCCACCTATGATCTTATGGATCCATTATGCAAGAAACTTTAAAATTAGTAGTGATACAGGAATACTTTTCTGATATCAACATCATGACATATTCAAATGGGTTTCTCACTCTCATACATTGTACATATATATGCATACACAAACAGCTTCATGGGTTATTTGAGAAACATTTGCCAGGCTCTTCAAGCTTGGCCTTCTGTTGCTGAATGAAAAGTAAAACTGTAGGGCCCAAGCGACTGCTCTCTAATTTTGTTCAGTAAGTGGAGAGGAATTTTTGCATTTCAGAGAGAAGCCATGGCAGAGCTCTCAGAAAACAGAAAAAATAAAATTTAGGTTCACCTTTCCCTTGCTGCCTCTCTTCTATCACCAACTCCTAAAATAAGATTCCCTTAAAATAAACTTGATTTGAATGATATACTTTCATTTACCTCTGGGCCTTCGAGTATTCTGCATTTCTCTGCATCTAGGGCAGTGAGAAACACTCTTCAGCCAGAAGCTGTGAGGCTGGTGCAATTTATTGGCTTCTGGGTTTTGAAAAAAAAAAAAAAAAAGCTGCCATAAAAACCAGGAAAGAAAGCACACATATTTGGGAAAAACTCTGCAGCTTGAGATAAGCACACTCAGTTCTACTGCCATGATTTAAAAAGGCAGCGGCAGCTCTTTAAAGAAGCCCAACGGTGCTGCAGACCAGTGGCTTTCACAGCAAAATAAGGGTTTGCTTTTCCTTGATAAACAAGATGTATGTTACAGTCAGACTGACATACAGTAACAAGTAGCACAAGCAAAGCAAAGGCACTAGGGAAGGGGCTTGGCTCACTGTGGGTGAAGTATAAAATAGCTGAGCAGTAATCTTACTTTTTTGG
Source organism: Gallinula chloropus (assembly GCF_964237585.1). NCBI lineage: Eukaryota > Metazoa > Chordata > Aves > Gruiformes > Rallidae > Gallinula > Gallinula chloropus. The sequence continues at coordinate 31,176,661 of NC_140086.1, read as the reverse complement.
CTCCAAAATACACTTCATACACAGTAGAGCACCATGAGACAGAAAGGCTGAGACAGTAGGTATCCATAGTGCCCTGCAGCTTTTCAACTAGGTCATTAGTATTAAGAGAAGGTGGCCTTGGTGTGCCAAATTAGGGGTAGAAAGCAATTTAACCTGGGTTCCTCACTTCAAATTATTCCAGTTATGGAGATCCTAAATTCCTCACTAGTTGTTTTCTGGCATGGACAATAAATAATCTGACACTAGGAAAATAACTGGTCCTTGACTGTATGGATGATCCTTTCCCCGACATGGGTAAAAATTAAGTAAATCTGAGCTGTGTGGGGCTTCTTCCATGCCTTGTCTACTTTGAGTTTCTTCCAACCACGTTTAGTTGCTCTTCTCTCCATCTGCTGGATGCCACTCCTAAGGGACTACCTTCCCCCCCATCCTTCACTCCTACCTCTCTCAGGTCTCTCATAAAGGAAGGAGACCTGGGCAGGCAGCTGGCGAGAAGACACAACTTGCTCTGGGCATCTGGTGTCAGGGTCCCTGGAGACTGCTGGGCCCTGTCAAGGTGTGCACTCACATTTGTGTGTGTATATTGGTTCATACTTTGCAACTTGGGTCCTACTTCTCAGTTTGTTCACTGAGCACCCTTGAGCGCTCTCAGCCTACCAGCTCTGGAATCCAGCTGTCCCAGAATACTTGTAAAATCCCAGTTTCAAAAATTTTTCAAGCCAGCATGACCCCGGTCAAATTTTTTTTTTTAAAAAAACCCAGAAACATCTTTTTATTCTTTTCCAGTAATTGTGTAACAGGGAAAGTGGTTGCATTATGAAACACCTGGGCTGGGTTGCTTGCATTTTACTGCAAACGTGACTGAGCGTTGAGGGAGAATGTCCAAAATCCTGAGATCAGAAATCAGCAGGTCTTGTTTTAACAAGCCAGTCGAATTCATCACAGGCTTTTTGCTGAGTGTGCAAGCAGCAGCAAAGAAGAAAAACTTGAGGGCTCAAGTGGTGTAACTGCTCTTAGATCTTCCCTGGTGGCTCTTGGCTGACGGCTCAGGATGATTCAACCTGATGGACTGACATCTGCAGAAACAAATGGAACATCTTTGGCTCTATTGATAAATGTCTTACAATAATTTTTCCCACCTTCTGCTGGACAAAACCCAAATAGCTGCATCTGGTGCAGTGTAGCTCTTAAAGGCCAGGACTGTGTGTATGTGGCCTCAGTTCTACCATTTTGTTGGAGGTTTAACTAACTTTATAATTAATATCTATGATCCTGATGGTGCTGCCATTAGAGCTGTTGGACTCACTTGACTGCTGTGGTAGTGATGCACACTGATGATTAGAGGACCTCTCCATTCCCTCCTGGTGCCATTATAGATAATGAGAAGCTTACTATTGCCTGTTACTGTAAATATTTATACATCTACCAGATCTGCAGCAAGCCCAAAAGTAATGAAAGCAAATTCAGTTTCCATCTTCTAAGCAGTTTTATGCTTATCACTTAATCAAAATTTTGGTTTCTGCTTCCACGTTTGTCTGCTTTTTATATTCAGAAACTGCCCTAGGAACCTTCCAGTCTCCTGAGGCAGAGCAGCAAAAGAGAACAACCTTCCTAAATTTTTAATTAGTTGGATTTTAGTTTGGTTGCTAACATCTCCTATTATGCCTGCATCTGTTCTGTATCTTACGACAGCACAGGGAAAATGGCTGGAAAGGACCTTGAGAGGTCATTGTCCCTGAAGGGACAAGCGCTAATACCTCATTTCTGATGGGTATCTGCATATTCTGCTCTTGACAACTTGCAAGTAGATATTTCCCAATCGCTCCGAGATTTTATTTTAATGAGAATTAATCTTTTCTGCTGCAGTTCAAGTCTATTATTTTCTGTTTTGTCTCCATGGAATGTTTATTCCTTTACCTTTTGCAGCAACCACCTGAGTATTTTACAGATTCACAGAATCACAGAATTGTAGCAGTTGGAAGGGACCTCCAGAGATCATCCAGTCCAATCCCCCTGCCAAAGCAGGCTCCCTAGGACAGGTCACACAGGTAGGTATCCAGACAGGTCTTGAATATATCCAGAGATGGAGAATCCACAACCCCCTGGGCAGCCTGTCCCAGGGCTCTGTCACCCTCACTGTGTAAAAGTTCTTTCGCATGTTGGTGCGGAACTTCCTATGCTCCAACTTGCAGCCATTGCCCCTTGTTCTGTCTCCACAGACCACTGAAAAGAGGCTGGCCATTTCCCCTTGTGTCCCATGCTTTAGATATTTATAAACATTAATCAGATCCCCCCTCAGTCTTCTTTTCTGAAGGCTGAACAATCCTGGTTTATTCAGCCTTTCCTCATAGCAGAGATGCTCCAGGCCCTTAATCATATTTGTAACACTACAAAGGTAATACTAAGTATGTCCTCAGTTTTCTCATCTTTCTTTTTAACAACCTCACTTCTTCACAGCCCAAGTCTTTCAGGTGCCTGATCCTTCCTGTTGCCTTTTTCTGCGCTCCCACTTACAAGCAGCATAAGATGGGCATCTCTAACTTGCTGTTCTTTCTTGCTGTCCATGCTTCGCACGCTATTCGGTAACTGCCAGAAAATAAAAAATACAAAAAAGGTCAACTCCAATATGTCTCTGTGGCTGGTCCTTTTGCAGAAGCCAGTTTAAAATATAATCTTATTCTGAGAAGTATAAAACCAGCTCATGAGGAACTCACAGTTTTTGTCTTTGTTTTATTAGTCATCTTTCTGGCAGAAATACAACATTTGTGCATAAGCAGCACCAAAAGTCTTCCATGTACAGACCTGCAAGCAGGAAGAAAGGCAAATAATGGCTTGGTTATATGTAGAAGGAGAAGTGGGTTCTTTCTGAGGGAACTGAGCAGGATTTGGAGAGATGGGTTTCCAAATGAAGCATTAGTGATCCTAACCAGAGAGATTTGGTTATAACCACAGAGATTTGGGGGTTGCTGCACACAGGCACACAAAGAAGCTGCTTTGGAGCTGTATGAAAAGTGTTGGATGCTCAGTCTAACCTCAGTGGGTTAGAAATGCTCAAACACTACCTGGAACATCTTCTCCATGACCAGAATATTTCCTTTTGTTACCAGAAAGCAAAAGCAGAAGCTTCTGCTGGCTCCATGCCTGTGCACCTGACACACGTGATGCACTTCATGATGGTCAAGGCAGGCTGAGCACTTAAATAAATCAATGACCAGGACAAAGTGCATCCCCAGGATCTGTATCACTGTGTCCTTTCCCTGTAAGCATCTTTTCGTCCCCTGCATTCCTCTGCCTATGCCAACAGCTTTTACTGCTGAGAACTCAGCAGATATGTTTATTTTTTCCAGTGCGCTTTATCTGCTGCCTGGACATAGGGCTAACATCCTGTTTGCTGTGGAGGTTCTAAAAGGTGCTGTTTCCACTAAATAAATGTGGAATATTCCACTAAATATGAAGTGTGACATAATAGGTTTAGATCTAGTGCTGTTATCAAGATCAAGAGGCTATTACGCACACAGGGTATGAAGCAATCTTTACAGTTAGAGGTGCCTGAATCATAGAAAATTATGGCTGGAAAGGGCTTCCACAGATCAGCCACGCTACCACTCACCCAAACACTGGATAAACTCTACCTACAACTTCCCTGGCCAATTTCTTACTTCCCTGGTCTTATTTCTTACTAAAAGTCCCTTGTCATGAAGCTTTTCACAGATTTCCTCAGACAATTTATTCCAGTGCTTGACTACGGTCACTCATTTTCCTTATGCAGAACTTCAACGGGACTAATGTCTAACTTACCTTTAGACAAGAAAGCAGTGTGATCAGAGAAAGGTATAATTTCTACCTATCAATTGTAGAACTACATTGGGAGAGTAACATATATCTTGAAAGAGCTAACCCAGGGAGGCCTGTGTAGATACGTACGTGGATCTGAGCATGGCAGCAGCAAACTTGTCAGGGAGCTATGTAAATCCAGTGGCTGGAAGTGCTGAAGTCTGACATTTTTCTTAAGTTTCTCCCTCTCTAGGCCCTAGGTGACTTAGTCAGTGCTATTAAGTGATGGATCCCTCCATACAGGTTTCACAGCTCCTAGCCTTGTCCTGGAGTCTCTCCTTTGGTGGCAGAAGCACAGCTCACTCCCTTTCTTCAATATAGATCAGAAGGAGGAGCAAACCCTTTATAAATCACTCAGTTGCAGAGCATTCAAGATGAGGAAAATTTGGTTCGATGTCCTCTTTTGCCTAAGGAGTCCAGGTTCACAACTTGCGCTGAGGTGCCTTGCCCACAGATTGCTCACATTTTTCCCATTGCAATGTCCTGCTCGTTGTGAAAAAAGCCTCATTGCACTGGAAAGCAAGGCTGTGATTTTTGGCCTTGCAATTAGATGCTCGCGTTGGAGCTTGGAGCAGTGGGTTTGGGCCTGGCCACAAGGATTGCATCAATATTTTATGCAATATTTGTTTCGTGCAAAATGCGTACACAAACTTTGGCTGGAAGAGCAGGCATCACTCTCCACTCCCAACAGCTTTTCTCAGGAATTGTGCTCATTTTCTGTGAGTCACTGAATATTTCACTTTTCCACACAGTGGAACAAGTTCAGCAGGTGAAGCAGAGCCTGCCCTGCCGTTGGTTACACACCCTTTGGGAGGTGAGCAACGGCGGTTTGACTCTCCTCCCACAAAGAGAAGAAATGAACCCTGTAGCCCACTTCCTGGTGCTTGCTGCAGAGCATGCAACATTTTCCATCTAGGAGCATTTCAAAGGAAAGCAGCAGCTTCCACTGGATTTCATGTGGATCCAAACTGGGGACTTCAAAGTGACCTTATTCCCCCCCTCCCAAGGAAGACAGAGGATTGCCTTGGGAGATTTTGACAAGTGGTGAGCTGTACACTGGTGTCCCAATGGACCCAGAAATGGAGCTGCTGTAAGAAAGAGGAGGTCATGCCAGAAACCCCTATCCCTTTGTGCTGAAGTTCTAATGAACAAAGACCTTGAGGGTCCCGAAGAGGAACAGATGGATTTAAATTTAAGTGGCATTCCCAAGAACATGCAAAAAATCTACAGACCTGAGAACTTCCCATGTCCCAGCACCATGAGCTGGCTCCCCACCTAAAGTTAGGCCTATTACACCAGTAATCTGTAAAGGGATATTGACTGCTTTTAAAATTGTTATCCTGCATCTTGGGGAACAGGACACCAATTAATTAACATAACACTCATCAAAGAATTTTTATCTAATTATAGTAGTTTACTACAAACTTTTCCCCAGGGAGTTTCAGACTGTGGTATTGCTGGGTGTGCTGCCTAAGTTAAGGATGTGCATTTCTATTTCAGCCTTTCAGGAGCATTTTAGTGCCGAATTCCCACAGACTCTCTTATCTCTTTTGTTTTAATTTCAGATGTGGTTAAGTTAATACTGGAAAGTTAATTAACAACCAGTAGGGAGAACCTGAGATTGAAAGCAGCTTGTGTGAACAGCCCCAAAAGATAGGGAATTCAGAATTAAAAGGTGAAGAGAAACGGAGACTGGCAAACCGAAACAACAGACCTCAAGAAGGTAGAGTTGACCAAATTCAGGAAGTGCATCACATTCATTTCATGGGAATTCAATGTGAGGGAAGAGTAAGCTGGAGAGAATGGCTGCCTCTCAGAAAGGAACAATATGAAGGACACATAAATTCAGACGGGACACAGAGCATGAGCAATCAGGGATAGGATCCAAAAGGCTAAGGAATAAAAGAAGAAGCAACTTGTAAAAAGATGTCAAATGGCAAGAAATTCAGCTACAGGTGGCCTTAGTAAGGGAAAAGCCAGGCAAGAGAAAGAGCTCTGCTTCAATTCTGTTTCACTTGCTAAACAGCTTGATGTTCAGACAGCCAAAACACTCAGTTCTTCCTTTTTCTCAGTTTTCCACAAAAAGTTCAGTGATGAACAAATCTATAATAACCAATACCTGTGGAGAAAAAAAACCAAACCACTAAGATTTTGGCTTGGAATAGGGGAAGGACAGGGTAGGGAGATCTTGCAAGGTAAAATTCTTAGGTGCTGTTTCAGCATGGCTGATAAATTTCCTGGCATGATATCTAAAGACAGACTGAAGCAACCTCAGTGGAGGACATACAGGAGGGGAACAAGATGTCAGGAAAAATACTTCAGAATAGCTTTATTTTACATGCTTGCATAGGATAGAACAAATAATGAGTGTTAGCAAGATTCATTTCAGACATTAGTAAAAACATTTATAACCGTAAGTGGCACAAAGAGAAGGAAAGAACTGCTGAGCATCCATCACTGGATGTCTGTAATACCAGATTAAACAAACATCTGTCTGGGATGGACAACTCTACTTGACCTTGACTCTTTTGTCCCTCCCTTTTTGCTGTTACTAAAGGCATTCTATGTAAAAAAAGTTTAGCTGCAAATGCAATTTTTAAAAAAACCAACCAAAACCCCCAAAAACCTAAATCCCAAACATTTTTCCTGACTTTAAAAAGAAAACCTTCCCATTGGTTTGTGGAGTAAGGCACTTACATAGCTTTGAGAATCAAAGCCTCTATCACATCAAATGTTGGTGATGCTTGTGAAGATCACTATTTATCTGTATCTTTTATCTTTGTTTCTAACAGATGTAATCATAACTAAATTCCAGCAACATTGCTGTTGTGGTTCATGCTGAAGCTTCTTGCTTTGCAATGGCATAGCTGAGACACTGATCAGTCTCTGGGGCTGTTAATTAAAGGATGAACATTCATGGCAGAGAACTATAAAAAAAGTGTTTGTTGTGGGAGCCTAAGTGCTGAACGGAAATGCAGGCATTTATTGAGAGGAGCAGTAGCAGCACGGAGAAAATCATTACAGTGAGAGAACACGACAAAAGAGAGCTTCAGCAAAAGCAGATACTGAAAAGCAATGTCAGCACTGTCTCCAAAGGCTCTGCGTGTGGAGACTGGTGCCTGCTGGGGTGGAGGGTGTTGCTCCAGCAAAACCCTGAAGTCTTTACGTGCCCTGATGTGAACAGTCATAAGGTGACCTGCTTGGAAAGATAAAAATTACTTAGAAAAGGAGAATATTCTGCTGAAAAATACTGGCAGAGAAAGGCCTGCCAGGCTGGAACTGCACACTGGAGGACTAGGTCTGGGAACCAGAAAGACCCTTGAGCACCTGGCATCTTTGAAGTACAGCTTGGTACCTAGAAAGCAAAGACATCATGAGATATTATTGATAAGATCCAAAACAAGAAAATGTAACAGCAACTTACCATCTGAAAAAGTTGCAGTATCTAGGAAAGTGAAGTGGTTCTAAAAGAACAGGGCACAGCATCATCTATTAGCTGTTACAGGTGAAAAACTAAAATCAACAGCATCTAAAGGCTGCTTGAGCTGGTGATGTCCTACACCCTCATGCCTTTATGATCTAAGAGGAACTTAATTTTTATCCAAAATTAAGCCTCTCTCTCTCCGAGAACTTCCCATGCTGTACATGCTTTTCCTTTCCAAAACAGGTTCAATCAGACAGAAGTGCTTTCTACGAGCACTTGGATGCTCATGAGGGACACCTGGCTGGCTCCAGCCTTGGTGACACAGATCATCTCCAAAGTGAGACTTCCTATTTATTTTACTGGACTTCCTTTGGGTCTAGTTTGGGAGTTTATCCTCCCACTTCTGGGATGGTTGGGTGCCCCTCTGGGATCAGCTTGTCCTCTCCTTTGGGATGGTTTGGTCCCTTCTGAAATTTGTCTAATCCATTTGATACTGGCCAGTATTAGCTACCCATATTAGTAATCTATCATAAGTATATGATAAATTGCTTCACTGATACTTCTAGTAACCTGTAATAGCATATACCTTGGTTGCTGCTATACAGTTTGTTGTGACTATTAATTGCTGCCATGTTAATGATTAATATTATGTTGTTGCCATTTGTGATAGCTTGATATATGTATTATTAACTTTATTAATCATGATCTCTACCCACCCCCAAGCTAGGTAGCCCTTTAGGTTGTGACATATTCCCAGCCATGTGCTTAGTTTTCTTAAGTGTGCTCCATGATGCCATTGGGGATGCATGTGAACCTAAAGGCAAGCAGGTGACAAAATGTTTTGCTGGATGTACATGAAGATGTAAGAATCAATAGCATCCCACCAACAGAATCACAGACTCATAGAATGGGTTTGAAGTGACCTCAGAGACCACCTAGTTCCAACCCCCTGCCATGGGCAGGGCCACAATCCACTAGACCAGGTCACCCAAAGCACCATCCAACCTGGCCTTGAACACTGCCAGGGAACACCAACCTCACAGTAAATAATTTATTCCTAATATCCAATCTAAATCTAACCTCCTTAATTTTAAATCCATTACTCCTACTCCTATCACCACATGCCCTTGTAGTCAGTCCCTCTCCAGCTTTCCTGTAGGCCCCTTCAGGTACTAGAAGGCCACTATACGGTCTACCTGGAGCCTTCTCCAAGCTGAACAACCCCAGATGTCTCAGCGTGTCATGTAGGAGGTTCAAGGAAGGGGAAATACGCCTGCATTAATCAAATGGTTTGTCATCCAGTAACGGAGTTTATAAGAATAGACTACTCTCTTCACTCAGATCAATGGTGTTGCAGGGTCAGGCTCCTGAGCACACAGCTACTCACAAGGCCAGGTGCAGCTGAAGAAGCAGCTGGTGATCTGAACTGAGCTGTTCCCCCATAAGGTGGGGAAAACAGACTGTCCTCCAGTGCTGCCAGCTCCTCTCCAACACAGTGCCCGTTTGTCACTGCTGAAAGGGAAGGGTCAGTGATGTAAAGCATTAAGGTGATGTTGAGCAGAAGATATTTGGCACCATGTCTCCTGGCCTAGCCATGAGGAAAAAAAAGTTACAAGTTAATACAGTACTTATCAAGTTAAAGTTTAAAAATTGAAATTTCATTATACATGATTTTATATGTTACTTTTAGCTTCTACAAATCGGGGGGGGATTGATGCATGTGGACATTGGTTAGGTAATAAATATATAGATGTATATGGGTTTTCTCATGATGCTACCAGGAGTCATTTTGGTGGCTCATGAATACATGACTTATAGATGAAATCAAGGGAGTTACACATAGAACTACCTTGCCCTTCTAGTTTTCCACCCCTACTTTCAGTCATCTAATTAGCTCCCATTGCATCAACTACAATCTGGTTTAATATGACAAAGTACCCGCTGTCTGTCCCTTCAGGCTCACCTATGTTACTGGCTGTGATCGTGCCTGCTTTAAAAAGCCAGTGAACTACGAGCTGAAATGAAACCAAGCCAAACATCTTGTTGCATGAAGCTTCAGTTTACTCAAGCATCTTCTCTCTAGTGGAAAGCTATTGCAAAATGTCTTCTCTACCATTAGCTTGCAAGGTCTCTGTCACCATAGGACAGCCCTCCCTTACGTGCCCTCTTCAAAAGTAAATGTATCCCATCCTTAATAGTATTTCAGTCTGAGTTCATTAAGTTCATGTTGCCTGCAAAGCTGTTGACAGAAGACATTACAACAGGTGGGGTGGGGGTGAATTTACAATTGCTGCACTGTGTTTGGAAACGCCAAATTTTCACAGACTGTAATGGAAGAGTCACACATCCAAGACACTGACTCCCTCCACGTGTCATCTTGTTTATCTTTATACCTTAGAAGATATAAAGCAAGACAAATCTTTAATGACTATGCTCAGGTAAAGATGAATACACAGAAAATTTGATATGTAATTGATACAATAAAATTTCCTCTGCAAGACAATTTAGACTGCGAGAAAGACTATTATTAATCTGCCTGCAGTATTATCCGGCCTTTGATTCTTGCATCCATAATCCAAATAATATTACTAATGTATTTGCAAATCTCACTTCTTTTATTTGGTACTTACATTATCTCAACAGCTCTAATTTGATTTGTGAGGTTTTTTATTGTAACTGGTGACACCTTTAGCAAATCATTAGTCTCTTTATAAGTTAAAACCATAATTGAGTCTTCCCTGCTTTCTAATCTTCTGTTCCATCTTCTATGCAGATGGTGCCTTTACTTGTGAAGGTAAAGTCAACGTAACAGTTTTAAATATTTGTGGAAAAACTGACTGCTGACCTTTTCTCCTAAATTTTCTGCTAAACAAAATTATTCTTTCAATAGGTGCAAATGTCTCTCTACCAGTGAGCGCCCTCTAAAAGCTTCGCTCTGAATTACAGCAGAATTGCAGGGCTCTGTGTAGGCACAGACCCTTCTGGAGCAGAGCCACTTCAGTTGGAAGTAACTGGTTTCGGTGTTTGGTTTCCAGGCATTCAGTCAGGCCTGTTACCGCAGATCACAAGCTAAATCTCGTGATCGCTATACCCAGGCGTCCTCCAGCCATCACATCTCCCACAAGGCCTTCTCTGTTCACAAACAACAGGGCCAATCAACTCTGTATTTGGGATTCCCGAGGAGACAAGAGCAATGTGACTTCAGTTGAGGTGCATTGAAGAGTGGAATGAAAACCTGGGGAAGAAGAAATAAATCCTAGTACCAGAGCCTGCTGAACTGAAGGAACTAACCTGGATATAGAGGTGGGCTGGCACTTCCTAAAACGTCATACCAGGCTTAGTAGCTGGCAGGTACACAAAGGGCAGAAAGGAATAGTTCTGGCAGAGTCTACTAGTGATTCATTTTCCGTGATATTTAAAGAAAAGCTAGGAGAAATTAACCGAGCAGGAGTGCTCAGTAGTGGAAAACATATTTTCTCTCTTGATTGATTCAGCTGACTGGATAGCAGCGTTTTTCAGTGTCGGATCACACAAATGACTGTTGATGGGAATCATTATGGCTGGGTTTGCACTTCCTTTCAGTGGAAGCTGCTATTAAGGTCTAAGTGCCTACAGAAGTAAAGCTTTTAACCTCCCCCTGCTATGGCAGTTTGTCATTATGAATTCCATTTCAACATAACGAGCCAAACAAGGTGCACAGATGAAGTGGGACACACTTTACTTTTACACGGCTAATACCTTGCTAATTACACCTGAATAAATATTGAAACAGGAATTTCTAATAACATTAACCATTACTCTCTTTTAAATGTGTTTTGCTGGAGGACTGTTCAGAACTGTAACCACAATTTCAAGTATAATGAAGCAGAAATAAAGGGAGTTTTAATCATTTTCAGCTTTCAGTAGTGAAGTGAAAATAATAAGTATTTTTTCAGCTGTTTGACTACAAGAGACCAATGTAAACATCCAGTAATGTGGAGGTTTCTGACATTAATAATAAATAATGTCAGACTGATGAACTCATAGACCTGGAAAAGCTACAGAAAATTAAAAATCTCTACAGGGGCTTTCTATACAGCTATATAGAAAACCTATATAGATGGCACCTTGTCTGTTCATCGTGAGAGCTGGAAAAGAATGACCTTTCTAAACCTAGGAAAATTCCCTGTAGGTGGTAATATAAGCTGGTCTCAAAGTAGGACCTCTTGTCCCTTTTGCAGCTGCCTGCTGCTCTTGGCCTTCTCTAGCCAGCTCCTCTCCTACCTTCCCACAGATCACATCCCTACCATATTCCCCAGGTCAGCACATCTCCTCATCTGGGACTCTCTGCAGCTATCTGTCCTCGGCAAAGGTCCCCACTGCCACAAACAGCCTTTGGAGCTTCTCTCTTGTCAAAAGGGGAATTTGCAACTGAGGAGAAATGGAGGAAGGAGAGTATAGCTGCCTTGCAATGCCACAGAGACACTGTAGTAGAAGAGTTGTGTCATGCTGATCCACACTAGAGTGACTTGCTCATATTAACTGTACTGAAAGCCCATTGCAGGAACTTGAGAACATAGATGTCCTTCTGCTACTTGCTTTTTTGAAAGCAGACTATGCTATAGGGCATGGGGACAGTGCAGACACAGCTGGTCAAACATCATCACAACACATTTGGAGGAAAATAAGAGTTGCATTTCAGAGACTATAAAGACCTGCTCATTTTTGTCTGGGCTTGTGTTCCCAGGGCTGTTAGATCTGCTTACAGAACAATGCACACTCAACCAGAATGTTATCTGGTAGGTTTTTAAAAAAGGCTTCTAAAAGGAACATCATAATTTATGACAGGAAAAATCTAGGGGAAATGACTGCAGCTTTAAATGCAGTATAATCTGATCGTTTGTGTGGCTTTATTCTTATTTTAGAACCTTCAATATACCTACATTTTAAAGGAAGAAACGTTAATGCTGCTGACATGAGTCCTGTTTCAAATTTCTTGTCAAGTAACAGAAACACAGAGGCCAAGTCCTCACAAATTTGCAGTATAATTCTTTTGAATAATTCTTATTTGCGCTCTTAGCTGTGTCCAACAATAGTTACAGAGAGCAGAGAAAGGCTGGAAGGGGAGTGGAAAAGCGAGATCAGGCTATAAAAAAAATAATTAATCCTGGGCCTTCTGGTGTTTTGCTGTCTCCGGCTGCCACCTAGTGTTGTGTCAGGCCCGGTGAGGTACACACCTCATCTGGTCTGAGAACCTTCTCCCAGGCTGAACCTTGCCTCTGTATGCAGGCAGGACGGACGGTACAGATCCACCGCTCCAAGGGGCAGCAAAGGAGGGAGGGTTAACACGGCGAGTTGAAGAGCTGCTATGAAATTAGCTCTCAATTATTTGATCTAGCATCGCTTCCTCGGAATTAATTGCTTTATGTAGCTGCACACACAATCTCTACTGAGCTACAGACAGGCATAAAACACAAACCTTGATCTTCCGATGTGTAAAAAGGGGGTAGGCTTCTGTTCTTTCCCCCTGCTGTGGTACAGCAGTTGCTGTTGTATTTTGGGCACCTTTGAAGAGATTACAGCTCTTTGATGTGCTGGCAGTCCTGTGGCTTGCTCCTTCCGGATGTTGCACATGGCTTTGAAGTGTTGCAGCAGCTTTTGTTTGCCCTGTTGTTGCAGCAGACAGACAGTGGGCACAGAGGACACTTCAGAAGCTCCTGCTGATCTTTGGGAAGCTGCAGATCTGCGTGTGAAAATTGCAGAAATTGAAGAGTGATGGGACAGGCTACATTCCCTGTCACTTTTTGGTGCAGGACCAGCAGTAATCCAGAGATGGAACGGATTATGTTGCCCAGGAGATCTGGCTGACCAGCTCTGGCAGAGGCTCCTGAGATGTCACACCACTGCCAATACCCTCCTGATGCCCGGAGGTTGTGCAAACAAAGGAAGCTATGCCAACTGCTGTAGATCCAAAAACAATGTGCTGTTGGAAAGTTGCCTGTCAGCATGTTAGCAACAGGATCCAACTTGTGAAGCAGTTACCCCATGCACAGGTAATGAACAGAGATGAATTAGCAGCTGGCAGTGAGAGGATGGGAAGAAGCTCAGGAAGAGATCCCCCTTGTTTAAATTGCTTCATCCTGAGTTCACAGGTTGAAGTTTTGCATCTAGCCAGGATGTCTAGTTCACACCTAGGCATTAAGACTGTGCAGAAATAAAACTGTAGCTTTGGGTCACAGATACTATGAGGAACAGTCTGTGTTCCATTGGGCAGGGGTGGCATGTGAGAGGCATCTTCTGCAGAGATGTTTAACAGGGCTGGACAACTGCCTGAAGACTTTTATGACTTTGGCAAGATATCATGCTGGGGAAAGCTCTACTGGAACATCCAGCTTTGAAGAAGGATAAAAGCTTTGCAGGTTGTCACACAAAACAACCACAAATGACCAGGACATCAGTAAACAGAGAGGGCTAGGCAATAGGCTGATAGCCTTAGCCCACTGCCCTGAGCTACCACCCCTTCTTCATACTTAACAGTGCTAAAAAACATGGTCACCCATTTTGTAGTACTGATTGGTTTAGTCTCAGGCTAAAAATCAGTAACCCTACTGCAAACACCATTGTTAAGAACAGCAGCTGCCTCTGCAGCAGCTACAGTGATGATGCTGACTGTTTAGTCAGATTCTCAAAGCAGAGGTGAAGGGGCTGGTTAAATTTGCCGATATGCTCCTTCAGCTTCCGTTACTATTGCTTGGAATTTTTCACTTGCTCCAGTTCCTGAATCTGTCCAACTGATCTTCTCCATCTTGCACTTGTGGAGTGTTCTTCACTCAGAATTGAGATTCAAACCACAGCAGAACTTACCAGCTGCAGTCAGGAGTTGTGCACTGAAAAGCTATCTAAGAACGTGTCCTGGGTACCAGACTATCATTAACTCACGAGGAATGTTTGTGATCTTAACTTGACAGTAGCTGTTCAGTATGTGGTAACTGGTTCTCCTTTTTATTGTCTCACTGCCCTGCAAAAGGCTATCCAGGAAATACCCATCTTCGATGGAGTGACAGAGATAATAATCTTAAATTACATATATATTTAAACAAAAATATCTTTCAAAACAACAAATCCAGGTGTTTTATTGAACATTCAGGAGCTACCTCTCATATATAATCTCTCAAAAGTGATTACATAGCAACCACAGCTTCTCTGTTTTACTACAAAAGCTACTTAAACTCTTTTTGCCGAAATTCCAGACTAACACCCAACCAAAAGGAAAATGCCTTTGAACTTGGTAATAACATTTTGGTTTTCATGTCCTTTCACATGACAAAAATTATGTCCATATATTACACAAAGAATTATCCAAGAAGATAATGCTCAGCAAAGTAATGAACAACAGGGATTTCTCATCCCCTTGAAAGGGAGACTGAAGTTAAAAAGAAAGCAAACAACTAATAAAAAATGTCATTTATAGAGTAAATAAATAAAATCAAGCTGGTGTCCAACAAAAGCAGTGAGATGGCCAAGAGTGGAAATCCATATAATTTTGTCCTCAAGAACTTTATTAGAAAGGCAAACAGAAAGCTGCGTGCTGCAACCAGGTGATGTCCCTCCAAAACAAACCCCAGGCAAGAAAAGCCATAAAGTTTAAGCTCTGAGGTTGGAGATGATAATGCACCATGTTCTCAGTTCAAGGTTTTAGAATGCTCACTCTAAAAAACCTACTGTAGGTGTATACACAATCCCAGGTATCTGAAGGCACAACAGTTCAGGATCTATGCACATCAGAGGCCAAGAAGAGAAAGCGTCCAACTTGAAGAATGTTTGAAGGCCACAGATCCAGCTTGTTGGGTCTGGCACTGCTACTCCAGCACTGGAGTCAGAACAACGTTAAGAAAGGAAGCACATTTAAAACCGCTGCTGCCAAAGCACATTTATTTTGAATGTGTTCTCCCATCTCAAGTATTTTCTTAGACATGTCTCCATTTCACAAACAAATCAGTTTTAAAAAAAGCTATGCAGAAATTTGTTGTACAAAATCCACAGAAGTGGTAGACTCTTGTCAAGAAATGATGATCCCACATTATTTACAGCAACAAAGTTACAGTGAAATGCTCAGAAACATTCTATACTCATCAATGGGAATCTAAAAAATAGAACTAACCTTGTTCATTTGGCATTAGATACAACTTCAAATTAAATAGTTCTACAAAATCTTCCAAAACCCAACTGAGATAAAAGACTGAAATTTATAAGAGATCTGTTGAAGCTTAGAGACAGAGAATACCGTTTTCTAAAATAATAAAAAACAAAAAACCCTGACAAAGGGTCAGGTTTTCCAAAGCACTGCTGTCTCCTGACTGGGCCACCAATGAGATAACTTTCTTTAGGAAGCGTCAGACATGGAAAAATAAATTTAAAACTGTGTTTTTTTTCTTTATAAAGTGCATTAATTATTTGAACAGTACAGTGATACTTTTAACAATTAAATACAAAATGTCAAAGAACCAGTGTATTTTTTGAAGTTTAGAACAAGTGATACCAAGAATGAAAACACTAATATTTCTTAGATTCGTAAACCCTTTAGGTTTAGATACATGTCTTCTCTTGTGCCTCAATAATACAATGGAAGCCTGATCCTGGTTGGTCACTTGCTTTCATAATTTATAGAAAACAATGTAAAAAAAAAATCTGGACTGTGGGCATATTTTCTGCCAGTTGAGTAACTGAAAATTATCTTGGATTTTAATGATTCCTCAGACTTTGAAACACACTCATCCATGAAGAAACCCAATCACGATTAACAGGAACTATAACTTCTAAGAATAACATAGAGAACCCAGCATCAGCTGATTCCAACGGTCAAACACAAATTAAGCTTCACCTTAATTTTGAGTAAGTCCATTTGGTGGCAGGTAGGCTCAGAACTTACTCCTGGGAGATGCACGTTATTTTCTGCCACAATAACTTACTATTTTTGCAACTGTAATGAACAGTGTACTGGCCATGAAAGAGGCTAAAGAAGAAACTGTGTTTATCTACTGTAAGAGAGAACCATGACTACAAACCCAATGACAGTTAAGTAATGAAGACTTGAAATCTGAGCCCAAGCTATAAGCAACTAAAAAAAAGTTTGGAAGTGTGTGAACTACCTCTATAAAAACTGTAACAAGGTAAGGAAATGGGTATGTTGATGACAATGCAGAAAAACAAACAACTGAGAGAAAAAACTGGATAAACAGTAATGCCTGTTCTTTTCAGGTTCATGATCAGATGTGAAGGTGCAGTGTTAACACAGCAAATATTGCTTGTGACTTATGAAACTACTGGGTTTTATTTATCTCTACATCCAGGTGTCTCTTGCTATGCTTTCCAGGGTAGGATAAAACTTGAAAAGTATTAGCTGTATATATCAACTTCTTTTTATAGATCTTTATGCAAGCAATGTTAAATAAAATATTTAACAGTAAAAGCTTACTTAAAATGTTGGCCCAATCTCAAAACACTACTTAGCAGTCACACCAGTATTGAAAGACTAACATCTATTTATCTATTTTTTTTTTAATCAGGTTCAAGGTGTTGAACAACCACCATGTGGGACTGAGACACTGTTATACACTACAGTAAAGGTGTAGTTTTGGTATTCAGTTAGTTGCATCATCCCTTTTCAGGGGAATTATTTGAAGTGCTTTGGCTATTCGCTCTCCTATAGCTCGACTACTTGCTGCAATTATTCTTCGAGACATCAAGTCAAATGGTCCACCTAGAAATCAAAGCAAACAAAGTAACTAGCTTGCATCTGGAGAAAATGAAAAGCTGGCAAGAAAACAGCACTGAAAAAATCAAGTGTACATGACAAATAAGCAAGTAAAGAGGAAATCTGACTACAAAGGGTCTCTTCACTGTTATCACTGTAATGATGTATTAATGGCCAGACTTCAAAGGTGCAGTTCTTCAAGGATGTGAAGCTCAGTTTTTGAAAGCACCTGTGCTGCAGGCATAAGGATGTTCTTGGGTGACATGTGATAAGACAAGAGGAAATGGCTTAAAATTGCACCAGGGGAGTGTTAGGTTAGGTATCAGGATGAATTTCTTTACTGAAAAGGTTGTCAAGCATTGCAATAGGCTGCCCAGGGAGGTGGTGGAGTCACCATCCCCAGAAGTATTTAAAAGGCATGTACATGAAGTTCTTAAGGACATGACCTAGAGGTGGACTAGGCAGGGTTAGGCTGCGGTTGGTCTCAATGATCTTAAGGGTCTCTTCCAACCACGGTGATCCTATGATACATTACTATTTAAGACAAAGTTTTGCTTTTGAATAAAAATGCAATTAACACAACAGGTACCCCATATAAGCTACATTTAAAATTCTCTTCAGTGTATGTTTACTGCCTTTTTTCTACTCTCCCAGGCACTCAGACAAGGGAGCTAAGGTTATCTCATAGCTTAAGAACACACAATTGAATTTGTCCATTAACTTGATGGGAACTCTGTTCAATAGTGGTAATTTGAAAAGAGGAACAAAAAACCTCTTTGCCTTCTCATTTCAGCTATGTTTTACCCCCAATTAGCTATTTAAAAGGGCAAGAGCATTGTGCAGGCCACATATTTACCGGATACATCTAGCAGTACTCCGCCTGCTTCGGTAATAATGATTCCAGCCCCTGCCATGTCCCAGCAGTGAATTCCCATCTCATAATAGGCATCAGCTCCGCCCGTTGCCACAAGGCACATGTTCACAGCTGCAGTACCAACAGCCCTGATCCTAAAGGAGACAGAGTTGTTTTTTTAATTGGGAACAGTTTGTAAGGAAGTCACAATGTCTGTGTACACTACAGAGAGATCACAGAAGCAGCATACGCAAAGCCAACCGAGCTAGAAAAACATGATGGAATGCTGTGATGAAACAAACAAAAGTGATCAGGAATGGAGCTTTGCTGAAGTTTTTTGAAGAGCTCTCCAAATAGAGAAAATTTCCAGAAACTGCATTTATTAATTCTTTCAATCTTTAGACTGAAAACACATATTAACTTCTTAACCTAAAACATGAAACAGGAACAGATATTCCACTTTGCTTTTTGAATACAAGAATTCAAGTAGAGGGTACGCTGTTCTCAGTGCTGAAAAATGTTACTTCAGTTTCCCTGGTGATGCTCAGTGAGCATCTCTGGCTTGCCTTAACAGCAGTAATCACAAAATATAAATTACCCACTATAAATCTGGTCTGGATAACTTCAACGCCCTTGTTTTACAAATTCCAGTTTCCTTTGGAAATATCGATGCATTTTGTAAGTGTGATTTATACAAATAACTGCAGTTATTTCAATCATCAGTAAAACTTATATTAAATTGTAACTGATAGCAGCTATGTTACTGCAAGAAGCAACTTCAATCAAGTCCAATCTCAATGTATCATTTACAAAGAATATATCAAAGTTGAATTGACAACACATTTAAAATGTTCTCCCCACCTACAATTTAGCATGTATTCTCTAATGACATCAGAAGACTTTGAAAGTAGAGGAAAAAAACTTATATTAAGTGTCAAAACAAGAATCCTAAGAATCTCAGTATAAGTATCAATCATAAACACAAACAAGGTTGAATAACCTAAAACACCCCTATCTACTGAAACGACTTTTAGATGTAAAATTGCTTGTGGAAATGTTGGCTTTGGTTTATCTGCAAGAAAGGAAGCTGGGAATGTAACTGAAATAAGATCAGTTTATGGACAATTTTACCATTTGGACAAATTTTTTAAAATTGCATGATGCTGAAAGAGGAAAGGGAGATCTATTTTTGTCTTCTGATATACATAAACAATGATTGTCACTATTACAGGGAAAGGAAACTAAGAAACGTAATACAGCTTCTGTTTATCCAGTTTTACTCATGTTTCCAGGGGGGTGGAAGCACAAAGTTGTATTCAATTTAACTACTAAATACAGTACCTTCTAGTCCCACACAACCAAATATGCTTTGCTTCTCAATACTGATTGTTAGGCTTCCCTTTTATGTGTCCCTGCTTGAAAAAGCTAAACACACTTAGAGTTTCTCTGCAGAAGTTACCAGACAAAAACATTTGAAGCATATTTAAATCATACATTTAAGGTGTCAAAAGTAATGCAACCAATCCTTCCTAAAGATGATTATATTTACATACTTACAATATTAGCTCTATCAATTAAATATAAAAAAAATAGGAAGTATCTTACCCATGAATAGGAATACTGAGAAGTCTTTCCATGTTAGAAAGAACTATTTTTATAGTCTCTGGATCACGATTTGATCCCAGTTCGGTTACTAAAAGGGATTTTGTAATGTCTGGAAAAGAAACAAAACCTAATTTTTCCAACAGTCCAACTTATCCACTAACAGTAATTAGTGGCATTTACTTTGCTGCTTTCTTACAAGACTGAATAAAACCTATTTTAACATACATATTATGTATATTAAACATATAAAAATCTGTTCTTACATGGAAAACGGCAGGAAAAATAAATACAGGAAACAAAGTGTGACCTGGTTAAATTGTGCATATATAGCAACTGATGTAATTAATTGATAAAATTTTATTGCTAGATGAGTCCTCAGATCTTTAAAGGCCCCACTTTAAGTGTGAATTTTACTTCACATGGGGTAGTAAGTCAGTAAGAGTGATACTGGTTTAAACCACTAGCTCACACCTGGATGAAGTTGAACAGTTTGGTAGATTTGTAACAGACTGTGAAGAGCAATCACAGACAGATGACAAGCCATACAAGGAATTAAAAACAAACAAAAAACCCCACAACAGACAAACACTCAGGGAACACAGTCTTCAACTGCCAAGTCCTGATTTTGCAAAAATCACAAGCATGTTATATGCTGATTCTCAAAACTAAACAACTGATAGCCAGCAAAAGCTTGTCTTTGCAAAACAAAGTTGAGCTAAGAAACAGGAGGAATATACCTGGGTCTAAAACTTTTGATATCTCATTTGCAAGATAAATGTTATTACCAGAAATAAGCTTCTTGGTTCAGCTTACCTTCTTGGCCTGATACTTGAAGTTTCTGACCATTGCAAAATGCACCTTTCCCTTTTCTGGCAGTATACATCTTGTCTTCGACACAACTATACACAATTCCAAACTCTATCTGCAAGAAAAAGTAAATATATGTTGAGGGTTTTCAGTTCCCCCCCCCCCTTTCTTCCTATTTACTGTGAAAGTACATATCTTAATTTTAATTAGCAACAAGGAACTGATTTGGTTTTGACTGATTAGATATTAAGTAATAAAAAGTATACCTTTTTGTTTACAACAAAGCCAATTGAAACTGCCACAAATGGAAACCTACAAAACAAAACATTTCACTAATTTATAGTGAGATACTATGCTTCTTTCATTAGCACACTTACTCTTAATAAAAACAATTTTCAGTTAAATATAATATAAACTTGGACTATACAGAAAACAGTTTACTACAAAAATAGACCTGACAAGATCAATTTCCATTTAAAATACAAATTTTTCCACCAACAGAAAGTAAGCCTGTTATAGCTTAGGGACTGCCATTCTCTAGCCAAAGAATACAAACATGCCTCTATGCCACTAACCTTCCTCAGAAGGAACAAGCTGGCCAAAATGGTGTCATCAAAAGAAGCAAGTCACTGCTCCCCCCACCTCCACTTTCTCCACCAAAGCAACAAGACAGACAGATAGTAAAATGTGAGGCAAGAATGCAGGGGAAGAGTGAAAGCTGTGGGGGTAAGTTTTTAGTAATCAACCAATGAGTTATTTTTTTTTTACTATTACTATTTTTTACTCTTCAAAATTTGTAGTTCCAAAACTTTAATTAATATGTGCAAAAAGTACAGCCTGTTAAGTCCGTAGATCCAGCAGAATGGGTTCTTTTCTTACAGCTTTTTGAACATGTTATTTAGCAGGATCCACAAGCTGTTTGAAGCTGTGGCATACATACTGGCAGTCACTTCAAAACTGGAAACAAGTACAGTCAAAAAAGCTCATCAGGGCTGAAAATGATCATGTTTCAAAGACAGAAGGAATAGGCAGTCAGCAGTACACTGAAAGCCCCCTCCTCTTCCTGGTGCAAAATACCACTAACAATTACTGTGATATTCTTCTTTCTTTCATGGTAGTGGCTCCTAGATCTCAATGAATTTGAAATATCTTAGAAATCAGCACCTGGAGCTGTTACCGCTTCTCTCCAAAGATGCTGCAACTCCTAATTCTGAGTCCTGTTGCTCACCTATCTTTATCTTTGGCAACCGTGCCAGAGGCTGCTGACCCCTGCTATACAGTACAGGCCTCTCATGAACAACTGCTGAGGGTGACAGAGTGAGACTATTTCAATACTTACAGAAATACTACAATTATTACAAAAACTGCCCAATGGCTGTTAATAAATGCAAACGACAATTTGTAACTATTACCAAGTTCATAGTATCTCCTTTAAAGCAGTTTAAAAGTGAAAAAACCTTACTCTTACAGAACTGGAGAAAGAAAAGGGGTCACCAGTTGAAGTTGCTAACATAAAAAATTAAAGGTGGACCTGTGCACGAAGTTGGTAGTTCCATCAATAGGGTCTATAATCCATGTGGGGTTATCTGTCAAAATGCTGCCCTCTCCAGCTGCAACAGATTCTTCTCCGATGAAGCTAGAGCAGCAAACATGTAAAAGACACAAATAAATTGTTTAAAATGTCTGAATTACAACACTCTCCTTAAAATTAACATTCTTAGAGAGAGATGCAGGTTTCTGTACCACCAGTGATCACATGTAAAAGCTGAGAAACTCATTAACTTATCTGGAAAACACCAAACACATCTTACCAAGCATATATCAATACTAACGATGTCAGAGATAACAATACATGGGGAAAAGAACTTTGGTTTAATATTCATTACTGGAATTTAGCATTCAGAACATGAAAGTTTTCAACATTTTATCCAGAAATAGCACAATCAGGTTTTGGCCAGAATACGTGTAGCTATTCACCCCTTTCAGTTTATTTGTGCTATAAACCACTTCTTTTTTTTAGCATGTGCTTTAACTGAAGAAAGCCTCTGTGGTCATATGCATCTGGTTAGACCACTGCAGTAACTGTTAAATTCATAGTCTGATTTCAAGCCAAATAGGAGAGAAAGTTGTTAGCCTCAAGACTATTTAGTTCAGAAGAATCATGAAATGTTACCACAGTAAAGGGATGAAATCCAAACCAGAGCTCCTCCTGAAGCAGCCAGGAGAGTGCATGTTTGCACAGCACTAAACCCAAGTGATACAGAACACACAGTGCCACAGGAACCCACATTTCACAATTTTTGCTGCTCATGAAAGTATTTGTTTTGAACTGGAAAATGACTGGAATGAGTCTAATTGAATTCTCTTAGACGCCTTTTGCATGTTGTTAAATGCACCACATAATACTCAACCTACAGAAAGCATGCAAACGTGCTACCCTCCACAAACATGTAAAACAAGAACTGCTGACAGTAAAATAATAAGGTCCCTTTAATAATACTTTAGGAATTTTACAATTAACTATGGAAGAGAAGATGATTGCTCAGAAACAGCACGTATCCAAAAAGCAGCAGATCTTCACAAAGAGAGACTGAAAGGTTATTTAGGCGGATGAGTAATTGGTCACAAAGATAAGCTCAACACCAGTATGCCTAATGTGATATCAATTATCTAATAGAATATTTTAGCTTCTTTTTATAAAAAGTTTATCAGTGTCACAGAAACTCTTATTTCAAGGTCATTCCACAAATCAGCATGCTTACATGAATTTGGTTTGGTTACTAACATTTTCACATCACCTCAATTGTTCCAATTCTATGCATATTTCTCACATTTCACATATATGGCTACAATAAGAAAATCTTCTAGGAGATGAAAAAAAAATCTCAAGCCCACTTTAAGGAAACTGTATTAAATTTGAACCATTATGTCACAATGGGAAAGTCCTGTGTAAGTAAAATACATGCAAACTCATCCTTGAAAACTAAATTTACTGGGGGTGAGGGGAAGGAGGAGCAGGGAGAGGGGAGTAAAAAAAGGGAAGAACAATAATACAGCCATGCCAGTAGACCCTGAGGACACTTTGTTTTGTTACTACAGCCCCAGGCAAATTTTAAACCCACTACTGCTCTAAAATACTTACTACATTGAGGGTAAGGGAAAATTCTGTAAGTTTCCAGCATACCAATCCTAATGAAATTTTACTAAGCAAAGTCATAAACATCCCATTTTCTTCTTCCAGTCACCTCTCCCCTTCTTCTACCAAAAGTGTACTGGTAAGAAAGAATACCTGTGAGAAGGATACTTTTCTTTTATCAAGGAAATAATGAAGCTTTCTACTTTTTGATCAGTTTCTGTCACTAGATCAACTGGTGAACTTTTAGTCATAATGGATATTTCTTCTTTGAGTGCTCCACGGATTATCTGTTGAGAAAAGTTTTAAAAAAATTAAATCTCCATTATCAGTATGGAAAATACTAGTTTTCAAAAAAATCTGAGCACTGTTTTTACTGTAATTTACTATACTGCACATAAAAAACACAAACATGAGCAGTGACAAAACCTGAATTTAACTGCAGAAGCTGGGGCTTACCTTCACAACTATTTCCAGTCCTACTCAGCACAAATTTTTACATGACCTTAAAACTAAGTACTACAAGAAGATCCACTGGTACATGGAACTGAGCTCTATTTTTAGGACAAGTTTTAGATTTGTATATTTAAAATACTGGAGTTGAATTAAAAACTTAAGACTTAGCTCAAGTCGGCTATTTTTAGCCAGAGCATGCATTTATGATCTTAAAATTATCAGGATCAGCTTCAGCAGGAATCCATGCCTCACAGCCCACAGAATACTGTAACTCAGAATGATTTTCTAATGAGGTCAATGCAGGAACAGCGTTGTGCAGACTCTGCAGCTCCAGGGGACAGACAAGTACGTGTGCCATCTTGCCTGGCTGCGATAGCATCCCGACGTACCGAGCAAAGCTACCAAGAACGGAACGTTTAGTAACCTCTCTCATGCCATGGCTTTGCCAAGATGTGCAAACTCTTCCTTGTTCTAAGGCATCTTAGATCACAAATGGGTAAAGTACTGCCACTGCAAGGGATGCCTCCTATTTATAGAAGCAAAAGAGTCTTCATGAAGAGAACCCAACATGGTCTCTTGTTTCAACAAGCCACAGTTTAACACTGACTGAGGTGTTCTCAAGAAAGACTGTCAACAGCTTTTAGGTGGTAAAATACTACAGTAGACAGATGCAGTTTAAGGAGAAAACAAGAGAGGCTCTTTGTTTACCACAATTCAGAATGTCTTAAATGTTTTTAATTCAAATTTAATGTACAAAAGATACTCAATCTTTCATTGGACTCTGGTCAAAGAAGTGTGAAAAGGTGATTTTTGTTAAATTAACCAAGATGTGCACACAAAATACACTCCAATCTTGGAGACTGCTGAATGATTCTGCCAACTTATGGTTTTGACAAAATACTCCTCAGAAGAAAATCCAACATCAAACTCCTTCAAAAGCTATATACGTATAGGCTCAATCATGTTATTATTTGTAGTTTATACTTACCTCCCCAGCTCTTCTTGCTAAAGTAACTGCATAGTCCATACATTCTTGCCAAGGATCTGCCATCTTTTCTTAGATATACAGAATCTACCAAAAGGACAGATTAACACCAAAATTATTATGACTATTTTATTTCTCTTCTTTTACAAATTCTAATTTTATACTACTCCTGTTCTGGACTGCACCATTTTCTCCTTGCTGAAATAGCTTGTATCCTTTACTCAGGGAAAAAAGCAAAAAACAAACAAACAAACAAAAATGAAACCAACCAACCTTAAAAGGTATTAAAATCGTGGTCTAAGTTAACAATCTTTTACCCCATATTGGGTGATTACCAAAAAGGCATATTATAAAGACATTTAACAAGTACAGAGTCACAGTCCTGAAAGTTACTCTTATATACAAGATTCCACATTTAGACACTGACCTCAATGTACATAAAGGCTCTGAAAAGAAACAGTGTGGTTACACACAAGCACACTCTTCAATCAGTGTACAGCTTGGGGCCTTTTCACTTAAAAACACTAGAATCTTCACTGTCACTTATTGCAGAACAGTGCTGACATACAGCTTAGTCTATTTTTATGTCTGGTTTAAATGGCTTTGAGTATCTTCAATTACATTAGAATTTAAAACCCCAAATCTATCCTTTCTGTATTTTAGGCCTCCACGCTTTTTTCTAGGGGTTTATTCCAAACAAAATATGAAACTTTTTTGATTCTACATGAGAAAGTTACAAGATTCCAAAGCAATTTAAAAGCATCCTCTATATTCTTAAGTGTTACGAAGGAATAAAGGAGATGTTATCTTCTGTGCATCTCTAATTTCATGAGCAATGTGAAATACAAATCAGCAGATGATACCTTATTTCTGATACGCCCACAACAGATCGCATATTCAATAACACAATGGCATTCTGAATTTTAGAAGCCTGATTCGGTTTTGATCCCTAGCCCTTTCAGAAGCCTTCTAGGTATTGCCTACTTAAGTGATGATCTGGGTAGCAGTTCCGTAAGGCTTGCAGACTCACAAAGATTAGATAAATGATCACAGGGAAACAAACCCAAACTAAACCAAACAACAGAAAAACCTCACAAAACCAGCACTGATCAGCATAAAAAACCACCTGTGCAATTAACACAATCCAAGAATCTCCAGTCCAATCATCCCGATCATCCTGAAAGGTCCCTGCCTCTTTCAGCCTTGGTCCTAAACAAGGAGAGATGGCTGGAAAAGCCAGGTGAAGCGCAAAGGGGGTGATGTTTCACTTCTGTTGACAATGTTTACTTGTCATAGTCTTTACAGCACAGGCTCTCTTGTAGAAACACAAAAATAATTTATCAGGACACAGAGCTGGGTACAACAGCACTAAAGTTACCCCGTTATCCATGAAGGACTGGCAGTACTAGTGGAACCTGAAGAACACTGACAGCCAGTACAGGGTAGAGATTCAGGCAGCAGAGGGGGAAAAAACCCAAACTGATTTAGACTTCAAACCTCACCGAAACAGTAACTCCAGGACACGCATTCTACTTAAACACCAGCGCCTTCACTGACTGGAAGAAGGGTATTTTCTTCTCCCCGGCTTAGTTCCGTCCCCTCGGCATGCCCGGTGCGGAGTCTGTCCCAGGAACTCGGGGCGTGCATCCAGAGCCAAGGCTTGGAGCCCGGGCCGAAGGGCGGCCCGCACTGCCCGGCCGGGGTGAGAGCACCTCTCGCCCCACCGGGCCGCTCGGTGACCCTGCCGCCGCTCGGTACCCGAGCGGTGTTAAGACCACAGAGTCCCCAAGGCAGCAGCGCATCCCCCTCACGGCAACCCGAAATGGCGGCTGAAGGAGGAGGAAGAGGAGACTCACCCTGCCGCGCTCCGCCGCTGTCACCTCGACCGCCACTCCCGCTCTCTCCGCGGCGCGCAGCCGCACCACTGCGCCGACGCCAGGAGCGAAGCCGCCTAACCCCGCCTCCTCCTCACCGCGCTCCGTGGCTGCGCCTGCGCGGTGGCGGGGCGGGGAGAGGAGGGGTGTGGCCGTTCGCCGCGGCGGGCCGGGTGGCGGTGGACGCTCTGTCAGAGAGCCGGCTCCGAGGGTGGAGGTCGCCTTCAGTGTCAAACCCCGGGTAATAACTGACGTGTGTGATAGTGAGACCCTGGCTGGAGGCCAGACGCCCACCAAAGCCGCTCTTCACTCCCCTTTTCAGCTGGACAGGGGAGAACATTCATGTTGAGAGGCTTAGGAGTCAAGATACGGACAGGGAGAGATCATTCCACAGCGTTCCGTGTTAGCAAAACAGACTCAACACAGAATAAAGGAAAGAAAACTCCCTAATTTACTACACTGCACTGCACAGCCAGTGACACCAGAGTTGGATAATGAGAAGTAAAACCACCCCTCCCGTCTTAGCAGACTGCACTTCAGTCATGATTCCGCCAGCTGGTGTTTGCTCTCTGGGGCCTGCAGAGAGCTTCTATCTGCTTCTTGCAGAAGCCGCCCCTGCAGAACCCCTTCTCCAGCAGAACCCAGCCACAAAAAACTACAACAGCTTGGCAGCATGAAAATACAGTGAATGCTGTCCCATGGAGCGAGCAGATGGTGTTTACCCCGGCTTTCAGCTGCTAAAGGTGCCAGTGCTGGAAAGGAGGCCGTGTTACTCAGCCTATGGCAAAAGGCATGCAGACCTGTGAGGAACAGCTCGCGTGCAGGTGTGACGGCCCCGTGGAATAAGGTGGCATTTAGCCGCTCAGGTTACGCTGCTTAGCAGCATTAAACCGAGCAGGTTTCCTAACAGATCTGGTTCTTCTCGAAGACATCTTGATTTTCTTCTGAAGAACTCGACACTGGTGGAACAGCTTCCTTTGGCCCTTCATTATCTCCTCCTGCTGACAGCACTGCTAGTTACAGTAACACCGCATCAGTAACCAGAGACAACAGATATTTTTAAAATACGTAATCAAAAAGTATTTTCCAGGAAACTCTGTAGCTTTCAGACCAAGATTTTTTTGAAAGCGATTTGTTGATCAAATGATGCGTTTTCAGGATTACTGCAATTAAAGTTATGGAGGAAAAACCTTTCCTCTCAAGACTGACTGAAACCAGTGTTGTTATTCTCCTGTGGTCTGTTGACCCTATTGTCTTTCATCAAGTAAAGGTAAAACACTGAGGTGGTGTCACAGATTACAACTGATGTCATTTACTGTCATACATATGGTGAACTGCTGTGAGCAGGACAAGGGTTGTAGGGTTGCTCTGTGGTTGAACATGATCAGGGAATGTCTACATCACCAAAAGAAGCAGCCTTACTCTGTTTCCTCAGTGCCGGTCCAACCCACAAGTAGGCGCTTGTTCAAGGCTAAGCAAGGGTAGCTGCATCCTTTCCACCTCCATGAAGACATGGATTCCACTTCTGCTAGTGCCTTTTCATGGTTCCTCCTTCCCATTCTGTAAACAGGAATAGTCATATATGCCTGTTCTTAAAATATTGACAGTCATGAAAGAACTGTAGAAATGGTGTGGTTTTTATTAATTATTTTGCAAGTCATCCTTAACAAGGTTGTGCTAAAAGCATACAGCCAATTGAAAGACACTTTGGTTCTGATTCAGTGAGGCAAGCTGCCAAACATGCCGCATCAGACTCCACCAGTATTACAGAAAATGGCTTCGTTAACATCATCACTAGTAGACATAACATCATAGCAACGGTTTTACAAGCATTAGGATCAGCATTGATCCTAAAATTATCAGAAGTGAAATAAACAGAAACTTCTTAAATTCTTTCTTAATAAATACAAGAATTTCTACAATCCAAACCACAACTTCCAGTTAGCTGAAGGGAAACTTTGTATTTCATGTAAGACACTACTGTGTGGAGAACTGAGCTGCGACCTGATAAGTGAGATGAACAGAGGTGATCTATTGATACAAGTCTTCCAGCCAGAATGATCCCACACCAGGGCAAATATTTTTCTAAAACCAACACACAAAAGGAAACTGATGAAAATAAAAGTAGGAGAGGCTACTGCCTGCTTCCTTAGTGTGACATATCAATTTCTTGTTTGCTACAGCATTGCCCAGCTGATCTAACAGGTCACATATCCAGGCAAAATTGAGCTCTTGATGTTAATATAGCCCTTTCCAGGCGTATATCTTACATATATCAGAAATCTGTGCCAGGCAATTTCATAGCAGTATTAGAACTGGAACAAGACCAAGAGCTGTTTGCAGGGCCTTGACCTTGTGCATTCCCTGAAATTACTGTACAGTCATAGAAACCAAAAAGCTTGATAGTTATCTATTTTAATAGTTCACTTGAAAGTACTGTTTATTATAAAATCATTATTTATTATTATTAATTCCTCTTCTCAGTTAAGTAACTTTGCATACACTATCTCTGCATCTACTAGAAGTGAGTTTAACATTTTATTTGTTGACTTTAAAGTGAAACAGTTCAGCAACCTCTGAACAAAAGCCTGTAAAAATAACAATGGTTGCAAATGTCAAATGTCTCCTCTGAAGTGTGGGGTGGTTGTTTTTTTTTTCAAATCCCCATGAAAATCTGCTAAGATAATAAGCTTTAGAAAAACAAAATATTGTATTTGCTAAGTAAAGATCAGATAGAGTCTACACAGCTAAAATGTGAACAATTCTAGCCTAGGCAAGATACTGAAGCTCTGGGAAAGTTTCTGCTTTAGTTCCTGGACTCCGTGGTTAAGAGTTTTCACCTCTTCAATTATTTATCTGTCAGACAAGCTTAATTTGTTTTTGCTTCTAACTTTCTGAAAATTATCTGGAACAAGCTACATACAATCCCAGACACATTCCTGGAATAAGATGAAAGTGAATGTGACAACATTTTGGAGTCTTTTCAATGTGACTTGCTGTATTTGTACTGACATTTACAGGCTTCTAGCCCTCAGCAATAACTGGCGATTGATGAAAGCAACCTTCCTGGAAAAACCTTTGAGATCTCCCCAAAGATATACTTCCTGCATCCCAAGCCTGTCTTCTCCCTATCCACAACAAACATTATTTTATTTTGCCTGCTAGGGCAGGAAAATTGGGGGCAGTGGAAGGGGGTAGGTAGAGAGATTTTTCTGCAGAAACAAAGAAGACTGTGTTCTGTAGCAGCACTTTCCACTTGCTTCAGTAACAACAGCAAGGGGAGTGAGTTCAGCTTGGGGCTCCTCCCTGACTCACTTGTTGCACAGCGATGGTTGGCCGCTTACTGCATATTCTGTACCACAGCGGCCTAAGGTGCAAAGAAAAGTGAATAGGTAATTACAGAGGAAAGGAAGGAAAAGAAATAGCAAGGGGAGAGGGGATTGTTCCTCTTCCACTGGAAAGGGAGGTGACAAACAGCTGGAGAGATACGTGGGGAGAAAAGTGGAGGAGTGTGCATATACTTCCTGCTTCCAGGAAACAAAGGTTTCTAAAATGTTCAGCTGCTGAAGATCCTTTCCTTCATGGAAACCAGAAGCACCCTCCTTTTTGTAACATCCACATCACATCAGCAAAATAGTTTATCAAACCCAAGTCATGTTAAAGCTACAGTAGAGAGTACTGCAAAGCAAAATAAGAACTGTGACCCAGTTTCTGAGATATTATTGGGATTTATGCAAGTCCAATAAATATAGAATAATCCTACAGATATACCCAAATTGTTATAGAGGTGTACTTCTTGGTAGTACTGAAACCGGTCTTTTCCACTGGAACAAGCCTGCGTTATTGTTCTGGCAACAAAGAGTACCTCTTGAAAAGGATGCCAGGCAGACAGGCTCCTCTCACATTGGGATTTGTTTTGTTCTGTTGCAGCTGGGCCTGGAAGGGGCATGTCATACATGGCTCTTAGGTTTTGAACCAGGACAGCAGAACCAGAATGTAGCTTTATAGCCACCGGACAATGGTTCCCTTTAAGCAAGCATGTACTAGAGAAAAACCTGGACAGTTTTTCTCAGTGAGCACCGTAACTGCATGAGCCTAAACACCGAATCCAGATTTGTGTCCCTGAAATGAAATACAGGCATTTTTGAATGATGTAGACTCAAGCCTCCCTGTGTTCCACCTCCAGGCATTACTGAGTATGTTCAGTCATGGTGCACACATGGTCTGGAACATCCTTGTGAACATGAGAACCGCACATGAAGATGCCTACAAGAAAGTGCCTGTGTCTGAAACAGAGCTCTTTTCAGACTTGTTGAAAGGCAAGTCACATTAGAGGAGCCAGTCAGGCTGAGGGAAACAGATTTCTCCCCTCTGACTACTGTGCCCTGATCACAAGCCATTAGGTTGTTTCAGTAGCCATGGGTCACACCTTACATGCCAAAAATCCTGCTAACTAACTTATGTAAGTATCTGATGAGTAAGTTTGCCTCAGTCGTTGATTTTCACTCCACAGCAGCACAGAGCCACAGAAACACGTTACTGCTTTGCAAATGGAGCTTAGGCTTGTTCTTCCAGCTGCAGTTTACACCCACTCACACATTGTCCTTTCTGTCACTGCAGGATTGCCTTCCCACCTCCTCCCAGCTGGAGATTATTGGCTGAGTAATTGGAAACAGATGGAAGCAGGTCTGCTCCTCTAGCTAAACTAGAGACAGGCTCAAGGCTACTGCAGACTGAGTTGAAGTTAACATGCTTGTTTAACAAAGATGAAGCAAGGCTCCTCGGTTGTGCATCACAATTTAGGGTTAGGAAGGTGCCGGCCTTAATATTTGGGGTTTTTTTGTTTTTATGTTACATGTTTTTATGTTTCAGTAAATCAGAACAGCTCTGTGATAAAAATAACTTGGTGGTTCTTCTTTACCTGCTTTGAATTGACAATCCAGCTTTGAAACCCACCAAGAGATCAAAAAACTGAAGTACATCAACTACTGATTCTCTGAACAATCCTCTTAACATGGACTGGAAAAGTTAAGTACACGGACAGTTGAGAAAGCCATTACTTCCACAGGTCATACACCCAGAGCTGTAACTTCTTTACGTACCGTCATCATAAACTACTGCTTTCATAGAATGCTTTGGGTTGGAAGGGACTTCAAAGATCATTAAGTTCCAAACCCCATCTAACCTGCCTCCAGGGAAGGGGCAGCCACAGCTTCTCTGGGCAACCTGTGCCAGGGCATCATCACCCTCGTAGTAAACAATTACTTCCTAAAATCTAACCTAAACTTACCCTCTTTCAGCTTGAAGCCATCGCCCATTGTCCTATCACCATACTCCCTGGTGAACAGCCCCTCTCCTACTTTGCTGTAGGACCCCTTTAAGTATTGGTAGGCTGTAATTAGGTCTCCCTGAAGCCTTCTATTCTCCAGGCAGTAGAAGCCCAACTCTCTCAGCCTGTCTTCATGGGAGAGGTGCTTCAGCCCTTAGGCTTAGGTAAGTCCATCTTGCTGACTGCTGAAGAAATGAGATTTACCTAAGGCTAGAAATGCCAGGATGAAACTGCGAGGTGTTGAATGCCATGCTTCTGGTTAACTCTACCTTTTCCTCTCTTACCATATTTCTTCCTCATTCATACCAGATTTTAGAAATGGATAATTTCAAGTTCTTTTTATCCCCCACCTAATCACATAGCGATGCTGAGACTTAGAAACACCAGACAGACATATGTGTGAATCTACCTTTACTTCAGAAAGCTTTCCTTCTAAATGGTGTTACACTATAAAAAGGGGGACCTGGGACTGTGGACAGTGCTGGATTCTAAACTCAGGGAAATTTCTTACTGGAGATGTAAAAAAGATGCTGTAATAATGTAATGTGTTTTCTTACTTCAGAGAACTGCAAGTTTACATCTTCAGTATTTATTGGCTTTAATACATACATTTCCCATCATTTACTCAAAAATAAATATAAAATTTAAGAAAACATTATTGACATTATACAGCTCAATAAAGTAAAAACTTATTCTAGAAGGTATCTGCAATATTAGTTACTTTAATAAGTAATTTTCCTTTCAGGACATGGCTCTCCTTTCAGTGAAATGACTGAGAAATTGATGGGAGCTGTGTCTCCTACAGGTGAGGACGGATTCTGGCACGACAGTGATTTTAAAAGGGAAGTCCCCTTTGAATATCATACTTCCAAATAAATACTTGATTTTGTTTTTGGTGATAGTTTACAGATTAACTGAAGTATGACTCTGTATCTTCTATAGAGAGAACATCATTATCGAGATACTCCAGAATTACATTTCCACCATTGTACAATGGGCAGTCTTCATCAGAAAGCCATCTTTCCAAGGTATGCTCAAATGGCAAGGCTTCTCCAGAGGCAGTATGGCATAACCTCAATTTCTGTAAGACAAACAGCACAGAAATTAACATCAACATTTGCCTGGGATGCAAGAAGTGGGGTAGGGGAGGGACAAAGGGGTTAAAAAAACCCCAAACCCAAATCCAAACCCAACCACCAGAAAATGTTTCTTATTATTACTGATTTACCTGGGATGTTGATTTGTTGTTGTCATTTTTAAGGCTTGCTAAGGAAGCTGCAAAATCTACTACTTTGCCAATACTCCACTTACTGCAAAAGAACATGGGCTTGCTTTTCTCCTTGTTCCCCTTTGGCAAAAATACTTGAAAGTAAATTCTTTCTGTCTAGAAAAACAAGAAAAATAAACAAAAAAACATTCACAGAAGAGACACTCAACTGCAGTCATACACATCTGATAGCTTTGCAATAAAAAACTTGAACTTCAACCCAAACATTACCAACTGAAACCTCCTCTATTCCACCAGGCCCCATTTTACATCAGAATATAAATGTCAGAGACCATCAAGTCCAGTCCCCTCCAGCTGCAAGCACATACATGATGGACAGCAGGGTCAGGAAGGTGGAGAGAAAGAACATCTTTGGCAAGAGCCCTGCAGCTAGACTGCTAAACATAGACACGAAAAGGTATCTGGCCTGGGTTTACTAAACAGTAACAACTGCTTTTGGGGAGAAAAAGGTGGGTTTAAATAAGCAGTGCTGGCTTTTGGGGGCAGTATCATGCCTGAAATGGGAATGCAATAGTGGTTAAACCAGAACAATTCACTGTAATAGAAATTCCTGCTTCACAAACATGTCGGTCATGGCTGGCCAATCCCTTATCCCATTTTTCCTTCTTTTATGTACTAAGTGCTCTCTCAATATCTACTAGACTGAAATTTTTGTTTAAGAAATGTCAAGAGTAACCAATGGGGGAAGAGATTTTGAATGGGATTGGGACAATCCCTTCTTCAGGTTTATTTCTTCTTGACCTTCAACAGGAGACACAGAGTAAACATGACTAGTGTATTCATCAGTTCAGACTACTCGTGCTGAATCCAAGTCAGACACTATCAAGCAAGACAGAAGTCTTCTTTTTAAAGGATATATTTATGCCTTCCCTGTAAAAGCATAGAACTACCCTTCCCCAAGCGATGCTCATAAAACTGAGTCTGAATTTCAACCAGTACATTTTCCTCAAAACCTGAATGTTCTCCATGCACACAAAATGTTTAACATCCAGGAATCTTACAAAGGGACAAGGGAAGTGGGACCTGAATCTTGCTAAAATGTACACAACCACAACTTTACAAACACAACAGCCATCCTACTATGGACACACACTAACATCATTGAACTGCTGTCAGAGCCCTGGCACCTTCCTACAGTTGCTCCTCCAGTTCTAAGGATAAGAGTCTCCCACAGTTCCCTGGCACTTAATTCCCAAACTAGCTTATTCTGTTGTTGCATCCCTAACTATGGGCAATGCCTCCTGGAATTTCTGTCCAAGAAAATACCAGTAACTCAGGGACACAGTAACTAACACTACTTTGCAGCATGGCCCACCCTCCTGTTTTGAGCTGGTCAGTCTCTAGAGGGGTAACTCTGCAGGTCTGACACCAAAAGAAGCAATCATTTTTTTCTTCCTATTATCCAATTGAAATTCCACATCTTGCAACTTGTGCCCATTTCCCCCTGTCCTTTCCCTGTGTACCTCCAAGAAAAATGTGTCAATCTTCTCTATGTAGTGATGAGAGAACTGATGTGCCTAAGAGGCATTCCAGAAACTCCTTATTCAAAAAATCTGTCATCAAACTAGAACAAGCTGGGCAGATGGTGGCTGGGAGACTAGGAAGCAACTTAAAGGGAGAGGTGCCAAAGGCTAACAGGCCTAATTTATCAGTGTTAGAATTATTGCTGTTCTAGATGATTAAACAATATACAAATGAGAAAACAAATAGTAAGAGAAATTAGCATACAGTAATTTGTGCTACGCTTTTTGAAGCTTACTGGTTTTGGAATTAGGAAACAACTTTTAAAATTTTCTTATATATATTGAAGGTGGAATTGTTAATTATGTTCCACAATATCTGAAATTAATCACTCTCCCTCCAGCAAATATTTATTAAACTGGTACTATCTGCTAGAAGCAGGTCTTTGTATTATGTCTACTGCCTCAGCAGCATTATCTAGTTTCTAAATGTGACAAAGCATAAAAAAATAAATTCTTACGAGGACTCAGTAATGGAATAGCTGTAGCTATTCTGAAAACAATAATTAAATGTATTCTACTGAGATAAAACCTAACAACAATACTATGACATAGAGTGTTTTCAGTTATAAAATCAATGTAACAGGCCTAAACTTGGTGTACTCAAACATAACAATGTGGTGAAAAGTAATACAGTTCTTTTAAGAGGATGCACAAGTACAGATGTGAAACCCTAGAAGAAACAATCAAGGTGTTTCCAAATCCAACATAATCCTGATATGTTGAAAAAACACCAGGTTTGACTGGCTGCAGTAATGAAAAAGAATAAGGAATATGTAAAATACTTGAAAAATAAAACAAATTAAAGGCTGAAACATAAAGTAACTGTCAACAAGCAACATAAAGCAACTTTTCCAACCCAAAAGCAGCAACAACTGACCTCAGGCACTTCACAGAATCATAGAATCTCCTGAGCTGGAAGGGACCCATAAGATCATCGAGTCCAACTCCTGGCTGCACACAGGCCCAGCCAAGTCAGAGCTTGGGACTGAGTGCATCGTCCAGGCGCTCCTTGAGCTCAGACTAGCTCAGTGCTGTGACCACTTCCCTGGGAGCCTGTTCAAGTGCCCCCTCCTTACTGGTCCTGAAGGTCCCAGGCACCCGGTCAACCCATGGGTAATGATCCCATCACAGAAAACATAAGTCTACACGCACACACAGCACTGTCCATAAAATCAAGTAGGTACAAGTCCTGAGTGGGATTTGGACCAGAACTGCTGCTGGACTAAAAAACCTGTGAGCTCCAGT
The DNA here is from genome assembly GCF_964237585.1 of Gallinula chloropus. Taxonomy (NCBI): domain Eukaryota; kingdom Metazoa; phylum Chordata; class Aves; order Gruiformes; family Rallidae; genus Gallinula; species Gallinula chloropus. Next base: position 31,140,572 of record NC_140086.1, on the reverse strand, counting down.
GGCTGGGGAGGGCCTCCGCTGTGGTCTGCTTCCTCCCAGGACTGAGTGACTTGTACTCTTCTACGTGTTCCAAGTATAGATGATGACTGGGATATGGGTAGTACAAGCCAAGTATTAAGATTTTACTTGATCTGCAGAGGGTTCAGGTGACTTGGAACCATAAGCTAACCTGTGCTATGCTACTTATAAAATTGTGCCACAGTGATTCTGATTATAAAAATCTTGTGCTACTCTGATCATCAAATTCTGTGCTAAGCTGAACATCAAAATCTGTTCTACATAATAACGACTTAAATGCAGCTACAATGTAGTGCCATCATTCTGCCAAGGATCCCCACGAGAACCTGTCTGTCCCCATAGTGTCAGGTGACAGAATAAATTCCTCTGGTCCACTTGGCAAATTGATCATATTGGATCTCTCCCTCAAACACCCAAGGGGTGGCTTCATACCCTTACTGGAGCTGAAATGATATCAGGCTTATGGAAAGCTTTTGCTTGCCATAACGCTGATGGGTCTTACCACTGTGGCAGGATTTAATCAGCAGTTTGCTGACACTCCCATGCCCTCTGCTGTGGACTCTGACAATGGCAGTCATTTAAAACCCAGTTTTCCAGGAATGATGTGAACCTCATGGAGTTGTGTCAGTGTTCCACCTGTCCTACAGACCCCAAACAACACAACTGAGACGTGGAATGGTCTACTAAAACAAGCTCTAGGGTGAAGTTTATACACAGGAGAATGGGGTAAAGCCCTACCTGTTTGATGCTTACACAACTGACAAACGCCCATCAGAAGCCCAGTAGAAAAAGCTCATTTTCCTGCCCTTACTCATAAAACATCTAAACCCCTCATTGTCAGCCTGTCATTTTTCTCAGGGTGACACTCTTATATTCTCTACCCTTTGACAGTGTCAGCAGGGATGGGGCTAGTTCTCTTCTCAGCTTCTGGTATAGTGCTGTGTTTGGGATTTAGGATGAGAATCCTGGTGATAACACACTGATGTTTTAGTTGTGGCCAAACAGTCAAGGATTTTTCAGCTTCTCATACTGCCCTGCCAAGGAGAAGGCAAGTGGTGCCAAGAAGCTGGGAGGGGACACAGCCAGGACAGGTGACCCAGACCGACCAAAGGGATATTCTATACCAAACAAAGTCATGTTCTGTATATAACTGGGGGGTGGGGTCTTGAGAAGCATAAACTTTGGTTGGTGAGAAATTGTACTGTTCATCATTTGTTTTGCATATTCTATCATTATTAATTTCCTTTTTGGTCTTTATCTCAACCCAGAAGTTTTGAGGATTTTTTCTTTTCCATTTTCAATTCTATTCCCCATCCCACTAAAGGCAGGGTAGGGGGAATGTGAGCAAATGGCTCTGTGATTGTGTTAGCTGCCTGCTGGGTTAAACCCTATCTGTGAGCTTCCTAACTCCCAGAGTAAAGGGCATATGGAAAACTTTTTAAATGGGGACTCCCTTTAACTTTCACAGAGGCTCAGATAACTCCCAAGGTTGAGTAATTTCTTATTGCTTCAGGTAATTAACTATACTTGGATGGATTCTCTGGCCTGGAGTGTGATCAAAGAATCCTCACGTTATCTTTGTGGAAAACTCAGCTGTAAAAAGATTTATCAGAACACCCACTGTACTGTACTTACCCTTATTTGTACCCTCTGTTTCAAGAATAATTGTGTTGTTCAGTTCATGACACCGTATCTCAAGTGAGTAATGAATCAAACTGTTGGTATTGTTTACACCACACTCAATCTTCACATGGTAATTCTGAGTGAGCAGCTGACTGTTCCTGGAACATCCTGGTACCAACCTAAGGTGGCACATTCACTCCCTAATCCTCCAAAATTATCAAACTCAATCTTTTGAGGCACATTCTTTTGGGAAGACCCCATGGTGCACTGCAATGCCTCAACTTATAAATTTAGCCTGGGTGGGAAAACCAAGCAATTGTGATTATACCCTGCTCTGACACAAGCTCAGTTTCAGCTGATACACTATAATCGAACAAAGGTTTGTAATGAATCCAATTTAAGAACCACAATGGATCTGTAAAACCAAATCCCTGATTACAAATAATACTGGTTTAACTGTTTCACCACACTGGAATCTCACAGACTGTTAATGGCACATCTTGACAAATTTACTGTGATGTCACTGGTCCTAATACGACCTTCTACAGAGTAATGGTTGGTTAAGAATTAACAACAATTGGGCCATCTGCAAGTGAATTAACACATCTGGCTGTTTATACACCAACCCTTTTCACACCATTTGAATGAGCCACACTTGCTTGCTTTCATCTGATTACCCTGACAATGAAAGAGAAGCTCATCAATAGTGTAAGGAATGCTTCCCTAGAAATGTTACAGTGCCAAATCAGTGGCCCACTATTCCAACATCTGGAAGGGTCTGGCTTTGTGGCACAAATGCCTGTAAGTCTGCAACTATAGTGGATAAGTACTTCTACCTGTCTTGTTCCCTATGCATTTGAAATAAAAAAAAAAGCCCAAAGCCTCTACCTTTTTACACAACCATTACCCTATAATAATAATGTGCGTGACCCATGACTTGGTACAAAGAACAAGGGAATTCCATCAGTCTGTGTGTGCTTTGTTTCCCAGTTTAAGTACTGATGAGCTGGAAAGAGCTATTATAAATATTTCTGCTATGCTTGAAATTATCAAAATGCTAGTGCAGATGCTTTTAAAAAATGTTTGCAATCAGAAATTAGTTCACTTTCACAATTAGAAATTCAAAAGCACTGGGGCTTAGGTAATCTTCTAAAGTCACAAGAACCTGTCTGTCCTCTAGTGTCTGGTAGCAGCCAAGTAGTGGGCAAATACATTTCTGCTAAAATATAAGGGAACTTGACCTGACTGCTCCAAACTCTACAGAGACACCTTACAACAGACGTAAGACTAGTGAGACTGGTTTTGGGCACCAGGCTGAAATAGATGTATAAACGGTTATGGGTGTGAAGAATTAAATCTAAAACCCAACTGGGAACCAGATGAAGAACAAGAAATATAGAAAACTTTCTATTTCCTCTGAAAGCTGAATTACTGAAAACAAGCATGACTGACCTGAGGCAAGGACTTGTCCCCACATGCGTGCATCTTCAGCTTCATTAATGCCACTTTCGCTGCTGTCTCGCTGTTTTTCGCCCCTTTACGTTTCTTGATCTTCGCTTCCTCAGTTTTTTTAGAATCTGAGAACAGGATTATTCCCATTAATGTGATGATTCAGACTGTCTCCTGAACTTATCTTGGACTTAGCCTATTGGGCCTCATTATATCTCCATGGTTTGCATCCCTTTTGTGTCGCTTTCACGTTCTCCCAAGGCCAAGATCTCAGGTACATCTATTCAAGAAAATCTGGAATTGCTGCAGTTCTCACAGAACAACTTTACACTAAGAAGCAGGTGAACATTATCACAAGGTAAACACATTTGGCTAAAAAAAGACAAATGCACACAAATTTCTAAGTTTCTATGCCTGTGGCCATCACTGCATTCATATAGCAACAGTTTCAGGTCCTCCTTTCTACATAACACCCCACTGTCCAGTTGGCCAGTGCTGATTCTTCTCTTCCCTGTCCTAGAGCTTGTCTAAAAGCTGCAAAACTTTACACTGTAGATTCACATTGTTTTACCATCTGGGTTGTGGGTAGGTATAATCTCAGCAGATTAGCACAAACACCTCATGCAATACAATTGCATTATTTGTGTGTGAATTAATATGCAACTAATAATGGCTAGGTATAATTATAGTAGTTGTAGAATGAGAACAAGACAGTGATTTCAAAAACAACCTTAGCCCTATTTAATCTTTAGAGATTCTCTGTATAGAGGCATGTCACTTCTGTCTTGTTCAAGCCCAGTATTACAAGCTGATGTGAGTTTAGGGCTATTTAAACAAGAAACTCCCATCCTTTCTTCTTACTTGTCAAACCCGAACCCTCACAGGAGGTCATAGGCTCAAATAGCCTTCAGAAGAAAATTGCAGAATATATATATACCCTGCTGTACTTGCCTATAATATGTTTAACTAGCTGCTGGGTAGCAGCCATTCGAGGTTTTGGTGTGTCCAGTTTCTCACATTCATGGTCTGATTGGTGCCGGTGTCTGTAAACAACAGTGTAAGACTTTTATTACCTTTTCCATACACCAATGAACACATATTTATGTTTCAACACTCTGTTCCACTCACCTTAGACAAAAATGTTTTTCACAGTAGGGACATAAAACTGGCAAAAGCTCCTTTCCATTGCAGTCTTTGTATGAGCATGGGTAAGATTTGTGCTGATCTGGTTTCACAGAATTGTTTCTTATATTCACCTAGGCATTAGAGCAAAATATTTTGTGTAAATAAAGAGATATTACAGATACAAGCCACTACCCCAACTTTCCAAAAGAACTGTGCTAGCTCTCTATTCTGTGGGCAAAACCAGCCCAGGGATTCTCTCCTAGTTTTGTTCTGGTTAAGTTTAACTCAGAGTTAGGAAAAAAGGCATCATTCTATGCAAAGTCAATTTATTTTTAACAGGCAGAAAACAAAGAAGACTTTTTTTAAGCTTGTCACATTCTCAGTTAAATCATACTTATATGTGTAATAAAGTAGATGTTTGGGGTTGTTTATTCCATGTTGAGTCTGTTTTGCTTGTGATGCTAATTCCTGAATGATCTCTCCCTGTCTTTATCAACTCCTAATCCTCTCAATATATGTTTTCTCCCCTGTCCATCTGAAAAGGGGAGTGATAGAGCAACTTTGGGTGGGCATCTGGCCTCCAGCCAGGGTGAAACCACCACATATGTATGTATATCTAATCTGAAAATAGTTAAAGTAGCATGGAATTTTAATTTTAAGGCAGTCATATATTACTAGATTACCTCAGAACACCCATGAGCATCCCGGCTCCTGTGCTGAAGGCTTTGTGGCAGAAGAAGAAAACATCATGGTTATCAACATCTCAGGAAAAGAAAACTGCACGTGAAAACATTTAAGTGTTGTAAAAGTGATGTGGCAAGTTTTATAACGGAAACACTTCAATTAAATAATGGATCTTCTCCAAATATTTGTACTAACCAATGTATCTCACATCTCAGATGGACTGATCATGTTCTGAGTACATAAAACATTAGCTCTTGGAACTTATACCCCAAGACCACAAGACCTTTAAGGAGACTAAGGACATGTGCACGCTTAATGGAAACTAAGGACATGCATGCAGCTCAAAGGAACTGGAGTTTGTCTGTTTTAATGGATTTTTAATCACTTTCCACAACAGCAAAAATCCCTTGAGAGCTTCTAACATTTTAAAGTGCAGTCTGCCCTCAGTTTATCGGAGTTTCTCTCAGCTGTTTTCTGCTAATCTGAAGTGCAAACTAAAGCACAGGCCCTGATTTTAGATCTTTAGTCTTTTTTCCTGTGAGAAAAAGTACCCCCCCACAAACCTCAGTACAAAACAGAGTCTGAACTAGACACCTTTCAAAATAATCCACCTGCATTCTAGAGACATTCCCACTGATTTCAAAACTTCACAAGAGCTACTTGGGAAAAAGTGGCAAGTTCAGCAAAACAATTATTTTTTTAGTTAAGTGTATATGAATCGAGTTCCAGAACATTTTATACAACATTCAGGTCTATACATCTGCCACACTGAGATCTTACAGGAAAACTCACCAAAAGACACCTGAACAGCCATCACAAACAAAGGGGAGAAAATCTGAAACAAAGAGGTTTGTCTTTAGTTAGACAACATGGTCACTGGTTTGCTAATAGTCTGCAGCCTAATTTTTACATGATTAACTTTTGCTCACCTGTATCACAGCGTAGGTATCTTTAAAAGGACACTGAGCAATTGCATCTACACAGTACCCAGAAGTGGCTTTTATGACACTGTTAACTGCTCTAGTTAGTATTACTAAAACCCATCTAAGTAGGTGAGTTATAAACATTTTAGAAGTTAGAATTATGCTTTAAATCCCTCTTTTATTCAGTATCACACTTAGAAACCAGAACATTTAGCTAGCCATCAAACTTACCAGTTATGCTAAAACCGGAACTTACTGGGAAAATATGTGGAGTTTAGAAAAAGGTTACTATGTATTGCCTGCTGGAGCGCTGGATGGCTTGGATTTTACGATACAGACGGCCGTATCCCTTCCAAAAAGCCAGCTGCTTCTCCACCTGACAGCCCCGGTGGTCCCGCTCCTTCCCCTCCATCCTTCCTACCATACATACCGTCCTCATGTAACCTACATCGCACACATTTCCCAGGCCCCCGCCCGCCTCCTACATCGGTTCTTGCGGGAGAAGTGACTTCACTGTCCGCGGCACCCGCGACAAGCGCCCGGCCCCTGCCCCGCTTCTCCATCCTCACGCGGTGGTCTCAACAGACCGACACGCAGCCGGACCACACAGCTCAGGTCACAAAGATTTCACTCGCTTCATCTCTAAGACTTCGGTTCGAGCAGCTCTGCTGCCGCTTTCCGAAAGGCAGCACGTTCGCTGCCGCCATCACGAGACCAGCGAAGGCAGGCGAGGGCGAAGAATGGAAAGACTGGGCGGTTAACAGCGGACGAAGCAGGGGATTGACCACCCAGTGACACGGCTGTAGCGACAGGCCCCGCCAAAGGGCCGCGCAGAGCCGCGGCACCGCGCAGCGACAGCCCGAAGGGGACGCACTGCCTCGCAGTCCCCTCCCAGGCGCTACCGGCCCGGCCGCCTCACCCCGCCCCGGCCCGGGCACCTCCCCCGGCCCAGCGTCCCCGCCTCCACCAGCGGAGGCCCGCGGGAACCCGGAGCCCACCTCCACGGCCCTGCCGGCGACCCGCCACGCCGTCCCTTACCGAGCTGGCGGCAGTCCAGCACCCCGCAGTGCTGCCCCAACTCCAGCTCCGCCATTCGCAGCGCGCCGCTAAGGACCAGGGGCCAAGCGGAGACGGCGCCGAAACAGGACACGGGAGGGCTGCCGGGACCACGACAGGCCGCGGGGAGAGGCGGGACTGCGGCACAGATCCCCGCCCCGGGGCGCGGCTAGCAGGGCTGTCACCGCCCCCCGCCGGAAAGCGGGCGGGCTCGGTGGGGGCGCGGCAGTCCGGGGGGGAAAGTATCGTGTTTTGGTTTTGCCGTCAGTCGCGTCGTTCCGCCGGGCGGGGCCTCTTCCCAAGGGCGGGGGGAAGGGGATCACGGCTTTCCTGCGCCCGTGTAATTCGTGAGCGCCGCTGTGGAGTCCCTAGAGCAGCACCTCTGCTTCTAAGCGCAGTGTTTCTGCGCTAGAACTTACAGCTTCTAGTGTTTGTTTGCTCAGTCCTGGCACGCGTGGTCGCGGCCCGGTGTGTGTGTGTGGCACGTCCCGGTGTGTGTCGCGGCCACCCCGGTGTGTGTGTGTGTGGCACGTCCCGGTGTGTGTCACGGCCACCCCGCTGTGTGTGTGTGGCACATCCCGGTGTGTGTCACGGCCACCTCGCACTCTCGGGCCGCCGTTCCGCCCGTGTCACCCGCCGGTGTCGCACCGGGCGCGGGGCGCCCAGGCCCGGCCAGCGCTGTTACCGCCCGCAGCCCTCGAAATACACCTCCGCGCGGCAAGAGACCGAAACTAAACGGGGGGGGGGGAGGGAAAGCACAAGCTAAGCATCCACCTCCACAGCGCCGGCAAGGCGGGCACGCCTGCGGGCCGCCCGGGGGTCTGCCCTCTGCGCCCCGGCACCTCTGCGAGCTGCCCCCGGGACTCGCTCGCACCTCCCGCCACTCTGCCCGGCGCTGGCGGGAGGCTGGGGCTCGGCCTCCTCGGAGCCGCCCCCGGGCCCGCCCCGTCGCCAGGTGCGGTGCCGGCGCCCGCGGCCCCAGGAAGTACCTTCACCGCGTGTGCCGGGCAGGGAGGATTCTGCGAGCCGGGTTGGGCAGCTCGGACCCTTCTGAGCCGGGGCTGCTGCCGCCATGAGCAAGATTTCCAAGTTCTTCAAGGGGGGCGGCTCGTCCGCCTCCAAGAGCCGCGGGGGCCCCTCGCCGCAGGAGGCGCTGGCCCGGCTGCGGGAGACAGAGGAGATGCTCAGCAAGAAGCAGGAGTATCTGGAGACGAGAATCGAGCGGGAGCTGGCGGTAGCCCGACAGCACGGCACCAAGAACAAGCGAGGTGAGTCCTTGGTTTCCCGGCGGCCGGAGCCGGGCTGGGCCCCGCTGCCCTCGCCCGGTGCCGGGGAAGCCTGGGCGCGCCCAGCCCGGGCGGCGCCGGCAGCTCGGGAGTTGGTGAGGGTTTAATTCCCAGGGCTCCAACGCCTTTGGGTGGCTTTGGGTCCTTGGCATGTATTTAATGACTGTGGAATCGGCGTGGTGCATGATAGCAGGATACTTTCTTCCTCACCAATCAGTGTTTCACTGTGCGATGCTTTTGTTCGTGCCTTGCACCGGTATCGATGCAGGTACGGGCTGGGTAGGTGTTGCGCCGAGTACTGCTGGTGGTGTGGGAGGGGGATCGCAGCTGGGGCCTTGAGTGTTGGCTGTACAGGTAGTGAAGGAGCTGAAGCATGTAAGGATGTCCTGGATGTTCACGGATGAATTCACATTATCCCCATTCTGAGGGTTGGAGATGATGCCCCTGACAACTGAGGAACGAAGTGATTTAATGATTTGGCTCAGGTCGTGTAAGAAGTATGTGTTATCCCTAAAAAATTCATCATAGTTCAGAGCGCTACTGACTACTGTTCTGGGATGCTGTGTGCTGCAAAGGAGGTGATACTGAGGGATAATGGGGTTTGGATCCTGGTTCTACTGATGTAGTCATCTCTAGGAAGCAAATTACAGTAGCCAGTGTCTTGGGGATATACAGGCCTTTGAGAAACATGGTAATTACTTGCTAAAGTCACCCAGAGACCTGCTTGTCTACTCTGAGCTTTGTTTTTCTTTAAATACTTCAAGACAGAAGGGAAAACTTTCTTATTATGTCACAAATCTTTAGTTTGAAATTAACTCATCTGCTCCATCTGTTGCTCAATAATTAAATAACACTATGTAACTTAGAACTTGTGAGGAGCTCTGTGTTAGAGGTGTTTTGGTTAGTCCTTTAACATATTTGTAATACTTTTGCATTTAATAATTACTAGTGAAAGGCAGATTAAGTAAAATGACTTTTATTTAAAAACATGGGTCAAGATTTGAAGGCAGAGGGAGTAAAGACAGTTCAGTAGCACAACTGAGCCAGTCAGGGTTGGCACCATCTCATGCTTTCTACTCCCAGGGCTTCAGCTGGTGTAGTTCCTGTCCCCTTGTGCAGGTGAGCTCGTTCAGGAAAGCTAATTGCAGCTGAAAACTAGTTTGCTCTGGGACGAAGTGACCAGATAGCTCTGGGAACAGGCTCTTGATGTATATGAGCCAAGCGGCAGGGCTGATGAGAGAAAACAGCCTGGCTGTTCTGGCTGTATCAGTTCCTCTTTACATCCAGGCGTGCTGCTGTGGAATTTCATCCCAAGCCTGGACTTTAAACTGTCATTGTTGCAGGAAGAAGAAATGCTTCCTGCCTTGCTTCTGCCAGCTGTGCTGCTCCCTGCTTTTCTTTGGCAGAGCTCCCTGAAGGGTGTATTTCAGAAAGCTAGATCCGGCTGTAAAATGTCACAAGGTGGTTTTTTTTGGCCAAGTTATTTTTTTTTTACCCAGGGTAGGTTAAGTTCCATTTATCCATTTGACTCCACAGTTACACAAGTACTTGGGAACCTGTGAGGGAAAGGATGGTGCACAGGCAGGAATGAGTACTTGCTGGGAGAAGGTGGATCTGTTTCTTCTTTAACTTGTCTGGTTAATGCTGGTTTCTGGTGTTTGTTGGCTTTGTGCTTCAGGCATGCAGCATTTGACATATGAAGCTTTCCTCCCAGATGTTTTTTTCCACTTCTGGGCTCAGTGTGCAATTCCAGTTGTTTTTTTCATCTGTGCAGTTATGTGTGGAGTCATACTGCAAACTGGATTGTTGAGCTGATCATAGTTAAAAATAGCTCCCTTTTATCTTGTCATTTGTTCAGGGACACATAGTTAAAGACAGGGAAAGAAGTGTGGAGTTAGAATTTTTTCATGCCAAAAATGGTTCTAAAGCCAAAGTGGGGTAGTGCAACTACAGTCAGTGGAGAAGCAAGAGAGACTAACCTTGCTGTGCTGAAGTGCTTGACTTCAGCAGGTTAGGGGGTGAAGTTACATCCCAAGGATACCCCTTTATTTGATTTTCCAGTTGCTTTACAGTTTATTTGCTTAGATGTTATGTAAACAGACACACAAATGAGAGAATGGAAGTTTTAATCTACATTGCCTTGTTTAAGTGAATGCTTCAGAGGGACTTTGTAGGTAATTTTTAATGTTTTTTTCTTAACTACATCGGTGGAGAATCTTGTGGAACCTAAAATGTCAGTGTCTGAGACTGGAGCAAGATGTGTCTAGGTACAGACAGTGCACCAAATTAGTGTGATCTCATTTGACTTTTAGGCGTGTGAGTCTGAGTCAGTTACACTGACATGAGAGGGCAGATTCAAGCACCAGCAATTTTTCATGAGTTGGGATGATTCTTGAATGGGTTCATGTGACATCAGTAGGCTTGAAATGATTTAAAAGACGTAGCATGTTAGCTATGCAAATAGATGTGAAGCATCACTTAAATGCTTTTGGATTCTCCTTTATGAAGTGACTATCTCTGTGGTTCCTGTACCAAATCTGAAATTAGCTATGTTTTTGGGGTGATATGTTTCCAGCATCCCCCATTAATACTTTACTGTAGCTAGACCACTTGCAGAGGTTTTGTCATGGTAAGCAGTATTTCTTTTCACAGCTAATGCTGCCTTTTCATCTCTCCCTGTTCCAGATACAGACTCATTATTATTTTTCTCTTTTTTTTTGTATGACTTGCTGTGCTTTTCTGGGTACCCTAGTTTCAGACAGTGCACAGCTGATGACTTGCATCTGCAAATTGGCCTTTCATCCTCAGTATTTTGAAAGAATTTAAAGGTCAGAAAGTGATACAGAACGTTTGAGAATTCTGTTTAACAGGAGCTCTGTTTTCTGAAGTGTGCTTATGAAAGTAACATACACTTGGACGAGTGTTGCTTCAAGTTGGAGTCTTTTGCAGATACTAAGAAATGGCTAAATGAAAAGAATTAACTTGAAAGAGGCCATTTAGAATGAGATTAAATCTTAACCATATTGCACCATGTGGTACCACTGAAGACAAGACCTGTATAGAAAGTTGGAATAATAGAAGGTGGGCTTTTACAAGCAGATGCTGTTAAAGATGATGTTGTGTGGTACATGTGACCAGGGCTCCTGTAGCCACGTAGCATTCCTTTTCAGTGAGTTAGTTGCAGCCAGATGGCTGTTGAAACCAAACAGCAGCATAGTAGTGGCATGTTGATGGGGCTGTCATGCCTGTGGCAGGGGGTGTGACGGGTTGGGACTGAGATACAAGGAAACCTGTAGCATGTCTTTGTTCTGTCTGGTACAGCTGCTATTGTTCTCTCATCTTCACAATCACGTTTCAAGTGTTGTGCCACAAAGTGGAATGGTTATAGTGAACCACGTGAATTATTGTCTGTGAAACAGCCCCTCAGTTGTAACTGTATGTGGTTCCCCCACAAGGTTTTAAGGATTATGGATGATAATGAACTAATTTAGAGTGGTTTGATTTTTATGGCATTTCTTTTCGTTGTCCCTGGTGTAAGGGAGATCAGAAGCTATAATCTGCTGGTTCCTTGCAGGACTGAAGTGGACATTTGTGAACTGTACCCAAAAATGGGATCCAGAATTTTCATGGTGGTGGTATATCATCTGAGGAAACACTCTTTATCAGTTTCCACTGGGAATTTTAAGGATTACTAGGCAGTGGTTTTCTTTCTACTTCAGAAGATGAGATTATCACTAATTCTTGTTCCGATGGGTGTTGGTGGTGGGCCTGACAGGGGCAGGTGGTGTTAGCACTGTACTGTCACTTTTTATTCCGATCTGTCATGAAACCATGAGGAAAGTGCTGCAAGTCTTTCTGTGTCACTACTTTTGCTCTTTCCTTTAGAAAACTGGATATCTGGTGTGGCCAGGATTACTGTTGCCCACCTAGCCATTTTTACTTCCTTATCAAAGTATCGGCGTAGTAGTGATATTGAAAAAGCATCCTTCTGTGTGTTAGTAACAGTGGTTCTTTAATATCCATACTTAAACTGACCTAATAGCCTGCTGTCGTTCCAGCCACTTATCTCAAAAATAAAATAAGAACTGAGATTAAAAGCAGTGGTTCCTAGTCTGTGAGCTGTACTCTGCTTGCTGGGCTCAGAGCACAGGAAACGTGCTAAAGCCAGCGGCTAACCGCTTCGTTACGAAATGCAGGGGGTGGATCAGCTTATGTAGAGCCCATCAGTGTACTAGAGTGCTTCTTCCTGGAGAAGACATCCACCTCTTCCTGGCTGAATTGATATTAATTATATTTGCTTCCTCAGACTCTTCCTCCCTGGGCTGTCATCTTTTTCTGAAATCTTTGGAATGGGTACCACACTTTTTCAGTGCCATTCCTAGACATTCAGTGAATAAGCTTATGTTGTCTGCTCAGTTTCTTTTATTTTTGCTAGATCTATTCTTCTTCAGCTTGGCTATTGTAATGGAGTAGTGTTTCTGCAAAGCTTTTCAGTCTTGTAATAGTAGCACACAACTCTTAAAATGCTTGTATGTGCAGTAGAAAAGTGCTTTAAAGTTCGTGATAATCTGAAACACAGAATCATAGGATGCGTTAGGTTGGAAGGGACCTTTAAAGGTCATCTAGTCCAATCCCCCTGCAGTAAGCAAGGACACCTTTAACTAGATCAGGTTGCTCAGCACCCCATCGAGCCTGACATGGAATATCTCCAGGGATGGGGCCTCCACCACCTACCTCTCTGGGCAACCTGTTCCAGTGTCTCACCACCCTCATATTGAAGAACTTAATATAGATTTCAAATGACAAATTCCTGTATTTTAGCAATAGGAGCTACTATTACAAAACACTGCAATGAAGGGCATTCATTTAATATAAATGAGAAAAATCATATAGTGTGGTATGGGAATTATGCCTTGGTTGATAAGGAAGGAGTATGAATTGATTTCCTATGAAATTACTTGGTCTGTAAGTCACTGGTAGAACTGAAGAGAATTAATAAAGATGGTATGTTGCAGTACAATAATTAGGACATGCTCTTTATGAATAGGTGAAGTCACACAGAGTTTAGTTTCTTTTGTGGTTTCTTAATTTGGGTGTGGTTTAATTAAATGTTAATGCAGGAACCTGCAGTATTTTGAAAACAACTGGTTTGTGTGTAACTGAGGAAATCAATTTTCTCTGGGAGCAGCCAGTAACACCATTAAGCAGTCCCATTTCTGGAAAACACTGACTGGAAGTATTTCCCTATGGTAGCTACTTACTCTAGCAGAAGCCTTTCTGCATCAGCTAAGGTAGTGCTCCTGGAGCGTCCTCCCTGGCACAGCCTGTGTTATGCATGGTTTCAGACCATTGAATTTGCCTGGAATCTCTGGCTGCCTAACCTAAGAATCCATGAGTGAATTTTGCTTCAACTGAAGTGAAGGAGGTGGCTGGTGTCCTAACACTGCCAATAATAAACGTAATTAAGTAGGGAAATATTAAGTAGATGAAAAGATGATTTGGGATTATGTCAAATTGATGTGTTATGGAATTGCCAGTGAGAATTTTACAATTCTCACATTTGCATGACGTCATCTGGTGTTCCTGCATCTTTTTCAGAATGTGCATGTCCTCCGGAGCATCCCCCCAAACCTGCAAAAGCCTTGAGTTTGAATATGGTGATTAATCTGTGGTGATGGTGGTTTGCTGCCCCAACACATTTAACTGTGGGTGCTAGAAGGCACTGTTTGTCATAGTCTGTGTGAATGCCGGTCCTTGCGCAGCTAATGCTGAGCAATTCTGACCCTGCTGATTCCAGCCTTTGGCAGCACAGCACTGGATTTTTTAGCATGCTCTCACACACCATAAATCAGTGCCCCCTCCTTGGAGGGCTCCTAACTTCATTCACTGTTACTGCACGTGGGCAATTCATTTGAATAGGACAGCAGTGGGAATTGGTTGAGTCTGGGGGGCTGCAGTGCTGAGGTTATTTGCTGGCTTCAAACCTGACTTTTAAATGTAAGAGAGAAGGAAAGGACACGGTATTAATAGCGTTGAGAAAGCAGTGGGCGAACAGTCTCTCTTGGATTGTTTGGATGGGGTTTTCTTGTGTTTGGCAGTTTGGAAAGGACACTGGTCAGGAAATGCTTGTGGCAAGGTTGTGTGTGTTCCACACCCCGAGGCCAGGAGAAAGCCCTTTTCTCCTTCTGGTTGTCACGTGCATTTCGTCTGGTAATGATTTACTCTGGGCAAAGTATGCTGCTTATAATTTAGCAAATATAAAAGACTAATCTCAACCATTTGCAAAGATAATGGGGATTAGCTGGATTTGACTGTGGCCAGGTCTGCAAAGTTCTGTATGTTTTCAAGTTTTATGGTTTAAAGATCATGCTCTGAAGAGATTGGAAGGAATAGGTACAACTGAAAGCTAGAGACGTGCAAGTCTGAACTCTCCTGCCTCCTTGGTTAGGCCACCTGGGCTTTCTGTGGCACTTTCCTTTTCTGCTGCTGAGACAAAGTTCAGAAAGCAGCATTGGTGGAGGTGGGGTTATTGTGACAGATCTTCTTACTCTGTCTTCTTTAGTTTTTACTTACAAACTGCAACCTCTTCTCTTCTTGCTTCCTTTGTTCCCTCCTTCCTGACTTCTCTCTCACATGTTTCTTTTTCCTCCCTGTCTTCCCTGCTTTGCTTGTGTGTACAGGATGGAGTTCAAGATCTCCTGCAGTGGAGGAAGAAGCTGCTCTTCCCTGTGGTGCTAGAAGGAGTTAATGTAAAAGAGGCTTCCCAGCATGTTCATGCAACAGCATGTTGGTGATAAACAGGCTGCTGATCTGGTGTGGTCAAAGTTTGTCTCCCTACTAGTAAGGTAGGAGGGTGAGAATTACACATTCTTCAGGTCGGCTTGGTGCTGAACTACTTGTCCTTTCATTTTGCTATATCAATACACAGAGCACTTTGCCTTTTGCTTTCCAGCTGCCTTACAAGCACTGAAGAGAAAAAAGAGATATGAGAAACAGTTGAGTCAAATTGATGGGACGCTTTCGACCATTGAGTTCCAGAGAGAGGCATTGGAAAACTCCCACACCAACACAGAAGTGCTCAAGAACATGGGTTATGCTGCACAAGCTATGAAAAAAGTGCATGAAAATATGTAAGTGCTTTCTAATAGCTTTCAAGTTGAGCTCACTAACCACTTTCAAACCATTTAATCACTATACTGTATCAAGTCAGGCAGTTTTGAATTTGCTTTGGGTTCAGGCATTTAACATTGGCAGTGCTACTGGTGCTGTAATGTTCTCTGGCAGAATAATACCTTTTTTAACAGCGAGTGCAGAAGGAAGTCCAGCTAACTAACTAGAGGGATCTGTGTGGTACCTATTGCTTTGACTCTGCTTTGGCAGTGGAGAGCAGCCTCTTCCCTTGGTTTTTGCAGAAGAAAACTTAATTGAAGACACTAAATGGACTCTTTCCCTCAAAGTCTGTAAGCTGGACTGTGTGGTTCAAAGTACTAATTAGACCTGACTAAAAGAGAAGGTGACTTTTTTGGTGCATGCAGTATTTTTATATCTCCTGTATTGTTTCATGAGGCGTTTCCCTGCCTGAAGAAACACAGTTAAATCAGAAAGGTTTATTCTGAGAGAAGTAAACAGGAACTGAAACAATTACTAAGTTAATAATAAGGGGAAGCTTTTAAATGGGATGTAGTCCTGTTAAGTTTGCCCAGTTCTGGTGAAAGCTTAACAACAAAAAGGTTACATGTATAAAGATGCTGACCTTGGGAAGGAGATGGGACCTGCCCAGGGAGTGTGACTGTTGGCTGGCAGAGGTACGAGAGGCACAGAGAGGGGAGAACAGAGACTGCTGCACTTTGACTTTTCTTACAATTCCAAAGAGGAAGAAATTGGACTGGCTAAAACACACAGAAGATTGCCAAGAAACGTGGAGGTGTAGGTGAGGGAAATTATTCCTTGTGTGTTCTGCTGTTTATATAGCCATGGGTATAAAAAGAATGTAGGATCTATTCAAATTTTCTTGAGTCTCTTCTGTAGGATTTGAATGATTTAACTTTAAAAACATCTCCATCTTTTCTTGCTAGGGACTTGAACAAAATTGACGATTTGATGCAAGATATCACTGAACAGCAGGATGTTGCACAGGAAATTTCAGATGCTATCTCAAGTCGTGCTGCCTTTGGTGATGAATTTGATGAGGTTAGTACTTCAGTAAAGCCTGGGTGTTTTAACTGGTAAATAAGTCCATAGTAATTTTGTTCAGTGGTGGCTTGTTCCAGTGGTTTATTCTCAGAAGGTGTGAATGTGAAATTCCTTGGTTCTAGCTTACCCTATCTAGGATTTTATTTTTATATATATATGTGTGTGTGTGTGCGTATGTATACACACACACACAGATATAAAATAAAGAAATTTTCTATATATGTAAATATATATATTTGAAATTTATATGCAAATTTTAAAGTATCAATTTTTAATTGCAGTCCTGTGGTTGTTACTCTTTCATACTATGGAAAGAGAAGGTCACTAAAATGAGCAATTTGTATGTGCCAAGTGGACACCAAAATACATCACTTTTGTGCTCCAAATAGACATTGGTTTGACTAAATACATGTTCTGTGCAGTGAACAGGCTGCTGTTCACAGTTCTGAACATTTGGACCAGTATTTAAAGGATTTTTCTGGTGCTTAGAGGTACAGTTCCTTTCCCTGTTTTCCACATTTTCTACAGAACTAGATCCATTAGGTAGAAGTAATTCCTGTTGGAGGCAATAAAGTTTCTTCCTTGAGCTCTCTTCTTCTGAAACCCTGACAAGGCACTTTGGGCCTTTTGAAGATTTGTTGTAGTAGCTTTCATCCAGTGTCCCTGGACTTGATTTTGTATATCTAAGCAGGACTAGTTACTCCTGATACATCCATGGCTGAGGACTCAAGGGCCAAGTATACTCAAAAATTCCTGCAATCTGTGGAATCCAGGCTCAGTATCATAACCAGTTTGTTTTTTAACCATGTTTTAAAATGGCCAAGCACTAGGGATTGTCTGAAGAATGTCCTAAAGAATCAATTCACTCTCTCCCCAAGTAATTTACGTACCCAGATGGACACCAAAGAAAAATTCATATACTGTATCATGTTTGCTTGATTGGAAGGGAGCATTCATTCAAGAGTTACAATTTGTTGAAAGTAATAATGATTTCTAACTTTTAGGGGTCTAGATTTAATAACCATGATGTAAATTGACCAGGAAATTCCTAAGAAATGCCAGTCCCAGTTGATGGTGTTGTTTTCTGTTCTGGGAAAATAAGCCTCTGTCACATGGGGCATCATTGTACCAGCAGCACATTTTACACAGGCGTGTAATACTGATAGCACTTGTACAGTAACTAGGAAATCTGGTTTGCAGGCCACTTGGGCTCTAGAGTGCTAGAATCAATGGCTTAATTGCTGGGTTATGAGGTGATCTGTGTTGAAGGATGATCTTTAACATTTTTTGGAGGATATTTTGATCACATTTGGATTTCCTCTTCACATGTGTGCCATTGTGTAAAGAGATCATGGAAGCATGTAATTTCTTCTCCAGATTGATGCAGAAACATAAAAGCTCTTTACTCCTGGGTTGACACAGTGTATGCAGTGAAGAATGCAGAAAACACTGTCCTACCTGAGCCAGGGCCCTGCTTGGGAGGGGAAGCCCTTGCCTGGAGGCCTGTTTCTCATAATCAAATGTCAGATATGCCTGTTCCAGTGGACGAGGCCTGGAACCTGAGAGTTCTCGTGATAACTTCTCTCTGAAATCTTTTTGGCCTTGGTTCAAGAAGAGAAAGGGGATTTGTTGCTGTTGCAATACACCACACCCTAATTGTAGACCAAAGCCTGCATTGTGGGAAGCAAGTTAAATCCATGCTTGAGGATTAGAAGCACTTAAAACTGGCGTCCCCTGCTTGAACAGCAAATGTTGTAACCATTACACTGCCATGTTAAAAGCATATGGGTTATGAACACTCGTTCCTTTACCTCTGGGTGTTTTTGTTTTGGTTTAGGGTTTTGTGTTTGTTGGGGTTTTTTTTTTTTAAGAGTCTATCATGGTTGACACATCACTTAATTGTTTACTTATTCAGCAGAGGTTAGTAAGGACTAGTTTGGTATGGGAGAGTTAGACATGGGGCCCAACTTACACGTTTCTTTGAGAGATCAGCTGTCAATTGAACATGACCAAGTGTAGACCCGATACTGAAATTTATAGATAATACCCTAGTATTTGCAGTGTGAACTAATTCAGATAGGCAAGCTGTAGCTTCTTTTTTGAGATTTAAATATATGAAAACATGAGGAAATTAATGTAGGAAGGCCTGTGGTGGTTATGTAATTACAATTCTAATGTCCACATTTGTGATAAGCAAGGTGCGAGTGGGTAGGCAAAGCCCATTCTACTACCTAGTAGATCTCATTTTGCTACAGCCCACTTTGCCCATTGTTTCTTTTGAAATAATTTTTATCAACATGGCAAAGGTCTTTTTCTCTACCGCTCTGTAAATGTTAGCTGCTTTTCTTTGGGAAACTCCAGCCAAAGCATAAGTCTTTGGCTTTCTGAAAAGGTGTGTAATACTAAAAATAAAAGAAGCTACACAAGTGGGTTAGATCATCTGTCCAAATCAGCTTCTGCAGCTAAAAGCCCAAGAGTGTTTTGTGCTTTGAGAGCGAGTAGCAGGACCCAGGAAGACAGATCTGATTCCAGTGCTGCTTTAACACCATATATTATCCTGGACTCGTGTCATTGGGCAGAAGCCTAATGTTGAATGACAGTGCCTTGTAACCAGTAGAAGCTGTCTCCTTTTTAAAAAGGGATAAATTTCCCTTCAAAATTAGAATTTTTTGAAGAGTACAAGCTCTAGCTTTGGAACAAACATGAGAAAGGCAGAGGGACCTTTTTCCCTAGCACCACCCTTTGCCTTTTTGATGAGTACTACACTGCCATCGGTGTTCTTTCTAATTTAATGTCTTGTCCTGTTTCTAACTTCCAGTGTCCTCCTTTCAACTTCCAATTAAGGTTTATTGTTATTTCCCACACTCAGTAAAAATTATACTTGTGATATGTTGGTTTTTAATACCTGTTTTCAAGTTTAAGCTTTTTTTTTTTTTTCAGTAGTGCTTTGCTTTGTGGTTGCTAAATGTACCCTTGCCTGAGATCACTGTCAGGACAATGAATTTCTAAATAATGTTTTTCCTTTAATTTAGGATGAGTTGATGGCAGAATTAGAAGAACTGGAGCAAGAAGAATTGAACAAAGGAATGAGAGATGTCAGACTCCCAAGTGTTCCGTCCACATCGCTGCCTTCTCGCCCTGGTAAACAGCTTGCTTGCCATTTTGTGTTTCTTGTGATTAGGGCACACTGTGAGTAGGAGGAAGGCAAGAGAGTGCTCCAAATAAAACACAGTTAAAATGTACCTTGTAAAGTATTACAGGTTCCTTTTCCTATTTTTGTATCTGTTTATCAGAAAAAGCAGGGTGGAATTGTGGTTTGCTGTGTTTAGGAGCAAAGTAGGTTTGGGCAGGCAAGCTCAGGAAACTTGACCTTGCACATATAATAATGCATCTCCTACTGAAATGTAGTGAGATCACTGAGGAATGGGAAGACCATTTTTTCTCTTTTTGGCAATTAAAGCCTTACTCTTTTTTAATTAGAGCCCAACCTAGATTCAGAATGTTTGTGTCACAAAGAACCAGCTTTGTAGGCTAGTGGTTGATATTTGCCACTGGTATTTTAATTAAGAAATGAAGGAGGCAGTAGGAAGTACACATTTTAAGAAATACTCTAACTCCTTTGCTTTTTTTTTACAATGCAGACTTATTCCTGGCTTTAAGGTGCAGTTTTATTTTTCTGTAGTTCTGCCTTCTTTGTTTTAAATTAAGCCAGAGACAGTCAACTTTAAACTATACCTTTTACCCTGTCCCTGTTGTCCCTTATCAGCTGAAAGACTTGCTGGGTACTAATGCTGGTAAAAGAGTATGACTATTCGGTGGCAAGGGCAGGACACAGTAGACGTGGGTTGTCTGTGGTGCATTCTGCTGCAGAACAGGTTACCTAGGCCAGCTTGTCAGAGGCTCCTATATGTGCTTTGCCAGGCAGCACTTAAAACCCTGAGAAGGAGTTTAAAATGTGTGAACTGGGGTTGTTGCCTCATCTACTTAAGTTGATTGCTGAACAGCTGGTAAAGAAATGGATGTAGGAAAACTCAACCTGGGCGTTTATGGCTTAGTTCATACCTCCTCTTCCAGATCCAGCTGTGTCAGTTGATGTTTTTATTAAATTTAGTCCATCTCTGTGCTTCTCACTAAATTTTCTACTTCATCTGCTAGTGGGACTGCTTCAGGCAAAAATAGCCAGATACAATTATACAGTTTAGGGCCTTGCAAAACTGGCTTCTCTTTGACAAAGCTGGATGCTTACCGTTACGCAGTGATGCTCAAACACGAACAGGTTACTGGTTCTATTCTGCTTCAGATCAGACATGCATCTTGCCCTCCTGATGTTAGAGCTGGGGAAACTGTGATGGAGCGAAGCAAGGTGAATGAACTGGGGCTGTTCAGCCTTGAGAAAAGAAGGTTAAGAGGGGATCTTATTATTAATGTTTATAAATATCTCAAGTGTGGGACACAGGGGGAAATAACCAGCCTCTTTTCAGTGGTCTGTGGGGACAGGACAAGGGACAATGGCTTCAAGCTGGAGCACAGGAAGTTCCACACTAATAAGCGGAAGAACTTGTACACAGTGAGGGTGACAGAGCACTGGGACAGGCTGCCCAGGGGGGTTGTGGAGTCTCCTTCTCTGGAGATACTCAAGACCCGTTTGGACGCCTACCTGTGCAATATGCCCAAAGGAAGGGGTTGGACTTGATGATCTCTGGAGGTCCCTTCCAACCCCTATGATTCTGTGATTCTGTTTGGGTTAAAAAAAAGAAAGTGTGTGGGGCTTGGTACAGAGCTGAGGATTGCTGTGGCTGTGAACGCAGCAGTTAGTTGATGTCACCTGAACAAAATAAGTTCAGGAATTTCTTCCTCCCTTCTAATAAATGACACCTCTCATTAGAATGGGGCGAGTCTCTCTGGAGTCCGGGCCTGCACGTGCCAAACCCGTCAGCACTATCTGAGAAGGTAGCAGGATGCACAGCCGGCCAGGGGTAGGTCAGTTGTGGTGGTGAACGAACTGGCAGCACTCTTGTGCACACTTGCTCTGTGTCAGCTGTTAGAAGTTAAATCTCTTTTCTGTGGTAGGAATTGCATCCGCCTTTGACTGCTGCCCGCAGTGTTACAGTGAGGCCGTGCTGAGGCTAAATGTCTCAGCGGCGGCATTAGGGCCGCATTTCCTTTGTTTGGCTAGCTGCTCAGTAAATTGATCTTAAGGTCTTCAAACTGAAGAGCACTATGCAAGTCCTCATGCTAACAAATAAAGTGGTTCTGACCATTATGTTGGTTGATGGGTATTGTTAATCTCTCTCTCTTTCTCTGCAGCATCGACCAGGAAGAGAGCGGAGGATGAAGACGAGATGAAGCAGCTAGCTGCCTGGGCTTCATAAGAGCATGGGCTCTTTTTAAGACTGAACACTATAGCACGGATGTGAAGAGCTGTAACACTGTTCTGTAACCTACTGATTTAGTGTAGTTGCATTTCATACAGGCTGTTTTTATTTATGGCCAATCTTGTTAAGAATAGTGTTAGTGTTGGATTACAAAACTAGTTTAAAAACAAACCAAAAAAAGCAATAGTTGCCAAAACCTCCAAGGATCAAAGTGTTTCTTCAGCCTTGGCTAGAGAATTGTTTTGTTACTGTCTTTTTATTGCCTAGTGGCTTACTGCATCTTGCTGGTTGGTGAAACCTGTGTGCCCTGCTTGTGCACAGAGCTGGACTCACTGTTGAAGTGGGAACGTTCAGTAAGCCTTCAAGGCCCTGTCCTAGAGGGTTATTTGGTTCAGACTATCTGAGTGTTGGCAGAACAGCTTTAGGCATGCCCTGATTTTTAAGTTCTGTTGAGCCCAAGAGCTAATAGCCGTTCATTTGGGCATGGAGATTTAAACAGCCTGTCTGGAGCAACTTTTGGTGTCCTGGATACTAAGAGGAGACTTTAGTGTAGATTTTTTTTTTTTGAAGCAGGATGGGGTTTTTGTTTTCAGTTTTGTTTTCAGTTTTGTCCAGAATATTCCATGCACTTCTACAGGTCAACTGGAATTGTATTTTGAACTATTTCCAACTCAGTTAAAGAACAGTTTTACAGGAGGGAAAAGTAAATAGCCAAGTTCTTATGGGTCCCTGCCAAACCTCATTTCCACTAACCCTGTCAAAAATCCAGAGGAGATTGGACCTTCCTTTGTTCTTCTCTTCCACTCTTTCTTTCTAGGATGAGTCTTTACCTTGTGTGGTAATACCCATCCTCAAAGGAATTAGTAACACATGTTTTTAGTTATACGATTTCATAATTATTTAAGTTCTGAGCATTTGTTTCTTTTCTCTTACTCAGTTTCTGAATGGAAGTAATTCCAGTGTGTTGTGTTTGAAATGCATTGATAACCTTGGTTGAAAGCTGGTTCTGAATTACTTCTAAAGTTGACATGTTACTGTCCAACTGACAGCTTTTTAGCTTAAGGAGCAAATGCCTTTCTATGTGCTAAACTACTGCATATATAGAGAAATCACTGTTCAAATGCAAAACAGAAATTTAAAAGGCTGCTTTCTACTCAGAAATTCTGTTAATATGACGTAAGATGTATGCTAATAGCCTGCTGTCAATCACAAGAAAATTGTAAAACACTGTGGAGATCCTAGGGATGTGTGTAGCAGAGTCACGTTGATCTAAGTTTCTTGCTTTGAAGTTAATATTTAAAATTACTGATGATTGAACCACTTGAGGGATCATGGGAGATTTGGTTTCTGTAGATTTATTGCAAAAGAAAACTAACTCCTGGGGGAGAGGAGGGGTTGCTGGGTATTTAGCTTCAGTGGGCTTCAGCTTACTAGATTTTGGGTTAACCATAAGCTAATGTGTGTTTCTGGACATGGCATACTAGCGTGCTCAGGAGCTTTCATGTTCCATGGATGAAACCCAAACTTTACAATCCTTGTGGAGAGAATTGGTTTTTCAGGACTTTTTCATTCCCTGTAGTGGAATTGCCATTGGTTTGCTTCCATATGAAAAGACAGTCGAGCCTTTTACTTTACTTTGGGTAAATGATTCTAAATTTCCTGCTGAAAAAAAAAGTGTGTTAATTCTGTCCCAAAGTTTGGAAGCACCAGGAAAATTGTCAGTTTCTGTTGAGAGTATAGGAAACCTGAAACTATTCAATTTTGTTTTAAAAACAATCAAGAAATTAAAGAAGTGTCTTAAAGAAGTGCCTCAAATTTGAAAATACCTTTTGAACTCTCAGCAGGAAACCAATCCCGACCTGTGGTGCTTGTTGCCTCGTTTGTCTGGGACACAGCAGATGGGTGGTTTTCTTCATAACAAGGGGGTCCTAGGGATGTAATTGAGCTCAGAAGGTGGCGCTCTCCTACATCAGTTCAGATGGCACTGTGACAAGTAAGTGGCTGTTCCTTTTCTGAGCAGACGTCTCTCTTTGTGCCAAGATGGGTTATTTGTTTAGTATTTAAGTCAACGAGAGTGAGTAGTGTCAGCAGGTTATCGTAAATGTGCTCTATTAACTGGAACATATTTTACAAGAGGACTGTGGTAGCAGATGCTGTGCTATAGCTGACTAGTTTTCTTGTTTATTTATTTCAAGAATGTTTTCTACTCTTAACAGATTTGGACATCTTTAATCTGGATAGTTTAAAAAGGGGGAAAATGTATTAATAAAAAGTGAGAAAAATTAATATATATATATATGCTGTAAATAAATATTTTGGTGTCATTTGTGCTATATGATTGTATTAGTTTTCCTTGACAGGTAAATAAAGTTAAGTACTCTCCTTACACTGTCATTACGATAAAGTGCTCTTAGGGGATCTGAGGATATTTTCAAACATTTTATTTTTTACATATAAGTCTTTCAACCTCAGGGTAGAACTCTAGAATGCTTCAAAGTTGGTTTGGTTTTAAAAAAAGAAAAAAAGAAAAATGTATATGCTGTGGCTGGGGCTTCACACCAAACATTTGTGTTGCAAGAGATTCTGTTATTTTAATATGTCCAAAATACACACACACATACACACAAACACACACCACCACCTCATCAGCTCTCTTCATTGTTTCAGAAAAGCATGTATTTCACTTTCCAGGCCTTAAGTAGAAATAGTGGCCAGTTCTTTTAAATGCAAAAAAGGTAAATTTGCTGTAGGCAAAGAATTAAAACAAAATAATATGGTGGGGGTGTTTTCATGTATCTCACATTAGTAAGTAGCCCTGGAAAGGGTTCAGGGGATTGTACAGCTTGTCTTTGCCTCTTTGTAAAGCCTGAAGCCTTCATCGTAAGGTGTCGGAGAACTGTGCTGGTCCAGACCTGTGCCTGCTGGGGCCGGGGGAGGCTGGAGGGAGAGGCTGGGCATGCACAGGGAATAGTTCTGCTGAGAAAATGTCACAGTTTCACACAGTGTAGAGCCTAAATTATTTTATGGTGCTGTTAGTGGGAAGCTTTAGTCTCAAAAATGACCTAATAGCAGGGGCTAGCTTGAACGTCTTAACTGCCAGCCTCATCTTAGGCAGCTGTTGTGTTTTCTCACATCTGTCCCCACTGGAAGACCCACCAGTGCAGCACGGTCCCATCTGGTAAATACCGCAGGGGAAACCAGTGCTGCTGATGTGCCTGAGCACAGCTTAAGTGGTTCAGTGTTTTGTTATCACCATGCAGTTAACTGGCCACTGCTGAACTATAGACTGAGGATCAGTACCTGGGGTGCAACAGATAAAGCTAGGCAGTATAGTTCTGAGATACTGTTAGGTGCCTCTCAATTTCTGAAGTTCCTTGTGTAAGTAGGATGGCTGTGCCTGGCAGGGTCACACCAGCCCCTCTGCCCTGCGCCCCTGTTCTCCCACTTAACTCCTCGCCTTTTGCTGCGCCCTCAGCTGGCTTCCACAAAGAGCAGGCTCCTGATTTTCCCGGATGGGAACGGCAGCCTGTGTCTACAACGGGGACCTGCAGTTTGTAAATGAGCCGGCGGCATTAGAAGCAGGCGGGAGGCTGATTGGTCTGACTAGCCACTTTGTCCCATGACTGGGTCTCTCTCACTGGTACAGGAGCAGCTTTCAGAGGCGTGCTGTCTTTGGTGTGCAAGGAGGGGTTTTTGAGTTCAAATGGGACTTGCATGGACCCCTCTCCACCCCGAGCTGAGCACCCTTTCCACAAAAAGTCACCCAAGCGCTTCAGGGGAATGTAAGTCTTCAGATACAGCTACTGTGTTCCTATATTCCGATGTGTTACACATCCTCCTGCGAGTGGATTCTACTTCCCAAAGGGACCTTGGTCCAGCTGCCGAACTGCCTGAAGTCAGCAAGGGTTGTGCGCGTGTAGGTGCATGTGGGGTTACCGAGTTACCCTTTGCCTACCTATTGTATATACCCGGTGTATCCGCAGGGGTGCTGGAGTGCCCGATGCCCTGCTGGGGTGTCCGGCAGCAGCGATGGGTTCGACCAGCAGCTGGGCTGCGACTCTGGGGACCTCCAGGAGGAGCTCTGGATCCAGCGAACAGCAAGACACGCCAACGGGCTGGGAGACTCCGATTTTCACACGAGATTCAACTTGAAGCTTTCTTATTGCTCGTACTGGAGGGAGCAGGTGCTGCTCAAAAAGTCTGGGAGGAACCCTCTCTGCTCCCCCTGCAAATCCTCTTTCTCAAAGCAAAAATGCTCCCTTGAATACTGCCACACCTTTGTTGGCAGCTTCTCTGGTTTCTGTCTCACCTTCCCCAGCCCTGGGCTTCCTCAGCATGCAGCTTGGTCCCCTGCTCTGGGCTCGCAATGTGCAGGACAGCAGAGTCTCAGTAGCAGATCTTGATGCAGAACTTTACCAGCCCCCTCCTTAAGCACCCCCCCACCAGGACAAACTGGAGCTATGGCTCACAGATCAAATGAGTTAAAAGTTCTCACTTTTGATGAGAAGTTTGGTTTAACCTTCTTAACCCTGCTTCAGTGAACTGAACGTGAACTGGACATGATGAGGACGCTGAACTGTGGAGGGATTTCTTGGTCAAGTCTGTGTTTCTGTCCTCGGCGGGGTTCAGAGCGTGTCTGTAGTTGTGCAGTAATGTCAGCACTACCTGGGCTTTGGTGGGAATATGTGGAATGTACTGTGGTGGTTGGGCCCTGCCTGGAGGCCAGACACCCACCAAAGCTGCTCTATCACTCCCCTTTTCAGCTGGGCAGGGGAGAAAATATATATTGAGAGGCTTAGGAGTCGTGGTAAGGACAGGGAGAGATCATTCCACAATTAGCTGAATGACTAAACAGACTCAACACAGAGGAAAGAAAACTCTCAGTATCCTGGAGCTGCTCCTGGAGCTCCCTCCAGGTGCTGTAAGAGTACCTGAAGTCAGGCACCACAACAGGTTCCTCCTGAAGGATGGCTGGAAAGAGGAAGCCATAACACGAGACTATCAAGAACGAAGAGCGTAAATCATACAGATGAAGCTTTGAATCTTGCCCTCTTTTCAAATGTGCTTTTTACACTGCACAAGCAAGAGCTGGAGAGAAAAAGCCCTGTGGATCATCCTGCAAGAAGAGTCTGTTAGGGTGTCTTGGCTAAGCTGGAAATGGTGGCTGTGGCCAACACTGAATTTGGTCACAAGAGCATGTTAAAAACGCCAAACAAACAAGCTGCCTGTGGGTCAGGTGATTTCTGCTAAAATAAAACAAATACAGTGGGAACTGCCTATGGATACAGGAGTAAAATGGCTGTAAGGCACAGTTTCAGAAGTTGGTGGCAGTGACCTCCCCTCACACTTTTCAGGTTAAAACCTCTGTCTCCCTATGCCTTCCTTGCAGGCTCTGTCAGCAAAATGTGTCCAATCGATTTAGTGCTCTTGAGCTAGGGAAAAAAAATTCTCCTGCACGGAGCAAGACATGCTGGAAAAGGTCTGTAATCACATTAACCTGATGACAGACCATATATATGGATGGTATCAGACACTTGTGGTTGAATGTAGAGGTTTATCTCACAAGGAAGACAAGGGGAGGAAAAAAATGATGGGGGAAATGCTAAATAGTCTTGACATTAATTTATGTAGGCTGAAGATCTGTCTAGAGCACATATTGTGCCTGAATAAACTGAAACCTGAGCCAACAGCTGCTTCGCCAGAGCAGAACAGAGCTGCCCCTTTGTTGAGAGAGGAGATCTCACGCTGTGACCTTTGGATGATCACAGGTCTTGTGTAACTCACGTCATTTGAGAAGTGAAAGCTGTTGGTCTGTCAGAGTGCTGCTAGATTCGGAACTGAAGTGCTCCCTACGACACGGAGGGTGCCAGCAGTTGGCTGCAGCATGCTGACAGCAGAGACAGAGAAGGTAATTGCCTCCTGTTTCCCAGGTTAAGGCATGGCGAGGCTGAACTTTATTTTCATTGTTTAACACCCCTTCATAACACATTAGTTTGCACATTAATTTTGCAACACTCTCAACTTATTTTTTAATTGCCTATTTAAGTAGGGATGGTTGAGTCAGCTCTGCAAAAGCCAGTGATCTCCACAAAGAAGCTGGCTTATCTGGGCTCTTCTTGCAGGCATAAGCAGAACTGCCACCTCCACAGGCACGTCAGCAGCTGATTGAACGGCTGATGTTTAATGCTTTTCAGAAGGTTCCATAGAGACACTTTCCTCCTCTGCCTCTTCCCACACAAATCCCCTTGCCTAACTCTAAGAGGAATTGCCTGTTGGTGTTTGTTAGGTTTACATTACTCTGCAAGTGATGCTGTAGTTTTCTGAAGTGGTGCATTGGCACGGACAAGAATAAACTTCCCAGGGCAAGGCTTTCTCTAAAGGGACAAAGCAGCTGCTGTAACAGGGTAGAGCTCTCGCCCAGTGCCTCTGCCTTCCCCTGTAACTGGCATGTTTGTGCTATGGAATGAGGGGCCAAGGTAGACACCCCACCACTCTTCCCCCCCCCCCCCCCCAGCACAAACCATCCACCCCAGGAGCCAGTCATCAGAATTGTTGAGAACCAATAGGAAGGAGCCAGGGGAAACTGTGGAGGAGAGATCCTGTAGGAGGGACACTACACGTTGTGACTTCTTCCCGACTGACATTTATTTATTTATGCATCTATTTATTTATTCTCATTTCAAGCATGCAAACCAGTAATTAGATCGCAAAAGGCCAGTGTGCAACCTTCTCCCATTAGGCACTTGCCAGAGGAGCAGTGCTTGACAAACTCACATGAACTGTCAAGCAAACAAATGAACGGTGCTTCAGGGTCATCAGCCGTGGTTTCTGCTGGATGAAAAGCATTAATCCACAGGGGTTTGAGACTGTGGAGACTTGTTTCTCCACGTTGATGGAGACCTCCTAGCACTTTCAGTTTGAACCAGTAGTAGAAACGAATATTACAAAACCTAGAAGCAGCTCACAATTTATGACAAGGATGTTTACACCCACTTGAAGCCCAGCTGAAGGATCGCAAGACACCGTTCCTGTACAGACAGGAGTCTCACCAGATCAGCGCATCATCTAATTTTAACCTGCTGACGAGCCCACGGGCTCAGCAGCAACACTAGGACTACACCAACTGACTTACTGTGCAATTAGGGTGAATCACATAATTGGTTTCTTCCTCAATTTCCCTCTTTGCAAAGCAGAGGGAAATACAATACCTATCACTCTACCAAGTGGGGGCAAATTCATCATTTGGAGAGCACCTCCGTGATCCTTGAGTCACAGAAGTGCTGAGTATGAAGCAGCGAGCATTCAATGTCTCCTGAAGAGCTTAAAAGGGAGAAAAGGTTCCATGAAGACTGTGTTGAAAACCAAACACAGGCTAGGGTATGAGTCACGAAGGCTTACGAAGGGTTGTACAGAACCTGCTGACTCTTTGTAAGACAGATGAGACTCAGCCAGTGCTGGGAGTTGAGCCCTGACTCCCTTTTATTAGGCCAGCACTTAGATGAGAGGAGCCACCACACACACTGGCAGGAAGAGCCACGCTGATGGTTTCTGCATTGTGAGGGTGAACCCCTTCCTTGATGGCTCATGTTCCACGTTGAAGGGTTCAGTGCTGGCTAGCAGTGGTGGCACCCCTGAGGACTGAAATTACTACTCAAGTTTACCTCTCCCAGATCTCCTCTTTCCCCAG
Organism: Gallinula chloropus; assembly: GCF_964237585.1. NCBI lineage: Eukaryota > Metazoa > Chordata > Aves > Gruiformes > Rallidae > Gallinula > Gallinula chloropus. The sequence continues at coordinate 31,111,153 of NC_140086.1, read as the reverse complement.
AGCCATGCTGCCCTGCTTGCAGTTCGGGAGCTCTGCAGGCAATGCCAGAACTCCAGCCTGGGATGGATATTCTTAATGAGACAGAAAAGCCACAAGTCACACAAACAGGGACAGGCAGAAGGTAAGGATCAGGGTCACACACAAGACAAATGTATTGCAGACTGCTTTGCTGCCTGTCAGTTGGAAGTTAAAAGGTATAAAAAGAGAAAGAACATGATTTGCTACCCTGGTGTCATTTTAGTGCCAGGCGCTGTTCTGCTGCAGAAAGACTTTGTGCTAAAACTTTTCAGTGTCCTTTAAGAGAGGCTTATGTATCAGGTGTTCTGATTTATCCAACCACACATAATTACATTTGGGAACTCGGTACCTTTGGCTATTTGCCTATTTATCTCCTTTAGCCTTCCCAATACTTCTGCAGGGAATGAAAAACACCTTTCAGAAGCCACCAGCCTGCGCACATCCTGTGCTCCGGGCAGCCTTGGTGTAACTCAGACTGACCCTTGTTAACCAGGATCCTTCAATACTAACATTGTTTTATTTTGGTTATGCTGGATAAAACTGCAGTTTGGGGCATTAAAATGTGCCCATCAGGAGAAAAAAAAAGGTGATTTGTATGTAGCGTGGGGTTATGCTTAGACACATCTCATGGCAGCCTGGTCCTGACACTGGCACAACCCTCAGAATGGCTCTGAATTCATCAGCCTAAGGAGAAATTACAAGAGAAACATCTGGTCAGTTGTAGCACTCAGGCTGTGTGACTGGAGAATGTAAAGCAACAGCAGGATATCTATGGCCAACGGTCACTATTACTCATAAGTGGGGATGACACAGGTTTGTCATTTCTATCAATTACAAGGTAAGAATGCATCAATCTCCTACCATTTCCAGTAAAGGACTGCATTTCCTCACCTTCCCTCTCTTCCAAAGCTGTACAGTTGCATCAGAAACAAAAAAGATAAGTCAAACTTTGGAAGAAGGTTGAAAACATTTGAGAAAAGCTCTCATTAGTTTTCTTTGTGATGCACAAGCTGAGGAGAACCAAGAAGAGGAGGTTACCCTTTGAAACAAAACCAGGAGAGAGGTCAGTAGCCCAAGCAGCGATTACAAAGGATCGCCAGTGCTATGGAAAAAGACACTCTGGGAAGAGACGTTCCTGAGCAGGTTAAAATGGCAGAACTGAAACCACTCCCAGCACAGAAACTAACACTGTGGAGAAGTGCTTCTGGTCAGCAAATGATTGAACTGATTTTCACTTTCAAAGAGAAAAAGAAACCTTGAGTGCGGACTACGGACACGGCAACCTCCTCTCTCTCATCTGCCTTTTCCCCTCTCACCTTTTCTTTCAGAGAGGATCCTGTGCACCAGAAGTGTGATGAAGAGAAAATCAAACCAGCACAAAACCTGGTCGGTACCGGCTGCTTCTCACCAACTCACTCAACACAAACTGTTCAAAAGTGACCTCCCTTTAGGAGACAGTGACATTATCAGTCCTCCAGGTTCAGAGAAACAAACACAGATGCGAGGACGCAGCTCAGTTATAAGCCCCATGTTTTGTAAGAGAAGTGCAGACGTAGTTCTGGATGTTGGATCTGCCCAGGAACACCAATGTATCCATCTCTGGGACAAGGGTTTAACGAGGTAGAGATGAATAGTAGGAGAGACAACCCCTAGCCCTGGAATTCCACACAGGGAACATTTCCCACAGGATCCTTCCATTCCTTGCTGATTCATGCCTCTATTAACTCGTGCTGACATTTATTAAAAAACCTGACTGCAGCAGCAGCAACCTCAGAGTGTAACTACAGAATTCCTCCCCCAGTGTGTATTAGAGGCTCCTGTAGCACAGTGGGGAAAAACCCCAACCCCACAACCAAAACCACGTGAAACTTCTGCAGAAAGTTGCATTTGTTACCAGTTCTACTAGAAATGCAGATTTCTGGTAGGGTAATTGCTACTCCTACACAGCTGAGTTTCAACAAAAGAACAGAAAACACCAAGATAAAATCCAAACTGCACAGAATGAAACTAATCTGGGGCAGAACAGCAGCACTGCAGGTCCCTGTTTTCCATGCGATGACCTCCCCAGAAAGCTGTTTCAGAGAGACAGGAGGATGCAGGATGCTAGTCCTGCAACCCAGGTGCAGTTCTGTGCGTAAAAGAATTTGATCCCTTCCTTGAGCTGGTTCAGTGGGACAATTATAGTCACAGCAATGAACAGGTGTCACAGCCAGAAAGGTACGAAGTGGGAGTTTTATGAGGACTCATTCTTGGTTCAAGACCAGTCAGCATTTTAACTGATTTGGGAGCATACAAATCAAATGCAGAGGAGAGGTGGGAGCAGACTGAAAAAAAAAAAATTAAAAAAACCCCCTGCACGATTATTAAATTGTTTAAAAACAAACAAAAAAAAAGCACCTCCCCAATAAGATTAAGCTGGGTATGATGTATTACAATATAAAAAGGGGGAAAACCCCATTGTATATCAGTGGCTGAACTATTAAGACAATGACCTCTGGAGTGATTTCACCATGCAGGAAGAGAGCAGAGCATGAGCAGCTGCAACCCCTGCGATGAGCTCACTGCCCCCTGATACCAGTTCAAGCGCTGCTCCCCTTGCTGCGAAGAGCACAGGACTCTGCTGTCCAGTTCTCATGAATGAAGTAGCTGAGAGCTGGCTGCTTCTGTACTGAGGCTGCACCAGTGAGGGGAATGAGATGGGATGAGTGGAACACGGCGCCAGAATGGAAGGAAGGGCACTAGAGGAAATTCACTAAGGGCCAGGCTTGGGAAGCGCCTGGCTCGGGCTGTGCAGCTGGTAACCCTTCGCTAGCACAGGCCAAGCAATGCCATGTGGCTGCTGAGCAAGTTTTTTCATCTCAGTTTGATTAAGAAAGAAGGTCCCTCCTAACAAAAGTGCCTATTCATATGACATCCAGTATTTTGGGTCAGCAAAATCTCTTATAAACCTTGAAGACTGAGCACAAAAAGATTTCTGTTCCTCTGTCCTCTCCTGACTAAGCTGTTAAGGTTCTATCAACGCTTTCTGTCGTGAGCAGATCTGAGACTTACCTGAAGTACTGCAGAACCCCCTAGCACGTGCAACCCAAGCACCTGTTCACGATGTTGAAGAGTCATAAACTTCACACAATTTCAACAGACAGTTTAACCTGTCTTGGGAAGGTGTGACATCTGACAAAAGATTACATGAATTTTCAGTAAGGTGTCAAAGCTTTATTGGAGTTTGCTCAACATCTATTAGGATTCATGTGGAGTATATATAAAAAAATTATTTCCTTTTTTATTTTATCCTTCAACAGAAGTACATTAAGTTTCCTGGTGCCTCATTACAGAATTCTCACTCATTTTCAGGCAGACAATTTTTGGTACAAACAGAACTCAGACCAAAAGTTGAGCAACTGTAGGAAATCACTGAGGTAAGAAATGTGTCTAATAGCATTTTAATCCTTTTTACCAAGTAAGGCATCAAATGTTTTTTTTCTACAATGGAAAAGAGAAGACAGGTGTTTTGTCTGTAGTTTTATTTCACCATGAAGGTTTAACAGTTCTGCATAAAGGTCATGGTATGCACGGCCTGAAGTACAAAGCTCCCTTTGAAAACTCCAGCACAAAGACACTGCATATTGACAACATTAAACAATAATGTGGGTGGTATAGGGCAAAGAAAACAAAAAAAATTAAAACAAAACAGCATTCTTCCTATTGGAAAAGCAGAATAAAACAAGGCACTTTCAGTAAATAAGTGAGGAACAGAAACAAGCTGCATCAGATTCCACAGAGCTGACCCGGAGCACTGTAACAGAATTCTGCAGTAATGAACAAGTAAAATACAAAAAGGCACTACATAATCCTCTCCCTGCAACGCCCCTTTCTCAACCAATTAGCCAACTGAACTTGGCACAACAGAGTCTTAATTATAAAGTGCATCTCCTGTCTTAATACATTTTGAAAAATAGGCTATAGAAGGTAGGTAGCGATATCCCCGTGTGTACAATGTATCGAAATAAAAATACACTGCAACTAGAGTCAATCTAGTTACACACTGTGGGGAAAAAATATGGCTTCTTTACAAGTCTTGCAGTCATTTCCATATAATCTGGACTGTTTTTAAACAAACATGAGTGTATTAGCAAAATGGTAAGAGGTAGTGTTCCAAGTAAAAGGCAAGCTCACCGATTTTATCGTTAGGTGGGTATACAGCCAAGATATCCCAGATTTTAACAGCAGCATTACCAAACAAAAATGGCCACAGCATGGTATCTTGGGATGAAAATACACACTGTTCTGGGGGGTCTTGTATTAGTTCCTTCAGCAAAAATGACCATTTTTCTAAAATGTCCTAATGTAATCCCATGTCATAAGTACTCCTCTTGGTACTGTAAGTTTTCCTATTGCATTGCATTAAAATTTCCAGAGAAATATTCTTCAACTTTAGGATTTAAAACCAACACATTTTACACTCTTACTAAACGTAAGATGAGTTTACTCATACTTCAGTGAGTGTTCCTTTATGGCTGTAAGAAAAACAAAACACAAATACCAAACAGATGAACACATCCAATGCGTCACATCGGTCGCAACATGTGACATGCTAGTTAGATGTGTTTGGTGATTTAACAGGAAGTTTTTGTCACTCTGCTAGGAAAGTCAGCCAAATTGTGTATGTACATTATCTAAACTTCAGCTGATTTTAGCCCTTACTAGACTTTAATATATTAAATATATAAAGGCTTGATAAAAACTGAAATTGAAGCAGCACTGGGTATATTTCTTGCGTTAATAATTTGTAAGGATTTATGTAAACATTCAGTATGTGCATTCTTGCTCTCTGCTGTAAATCCTTCACAGCCTCTATGCACCCACAGAGTATGTCCCAAACACGAAATTTTCCCAGGTAACAGCAGCTGCTACTGAGCTAGTCTTCTTCATCAGCGGTATATGCTACTTCAGCAACTTCAATTTCTGGCACAGCACTTTGGGCCAAAGAGCCACTCCAGCACGCCTCATGGTTCTCTTTATCTGAGCTGCAAAAACAGATCGATAAGTTTTGTCAAATGGAAAATAATATGATTCTCCACAGTCCTTTTATGCCTGCAATCCACATTTACAAAGCTTGTTCAACTTATCACTTATTCCAGGTCTGAAATTATCTATCCTGAGGGCCTTTATGGAACATGGGTAGCTACAGAGAGGTGCAAAGTGCTGGAATTCCTTAGCCATTCAGAATTGATACAAGACCAAGTATTTAAAAACAGATTTCAAGTAAAATAACAGCACTTACCAGCTGTCCTCACCCAGGGTACCCTGGTCTGCTTCTACTGCAGAAGACTCCACCTCACCACTGCACTCACTTTCTTCTCCTGACATTTGACGAGTCATTTTTCCTAAAGACAAATCCCTAGAACAAATAAGAGCAGAGTACCACCAGCAAACATTCATCACTGATGAGCAGCTTGTTTCATTTCGAACTCTGCAGTTTCTGGGCACCTATCAATCTCACTCCTACATGCCCCATTTCTTTTATTATGGCAGAGATGCAGGGCTTGCACTGGATAACTATTTAAAATCTTTATTCGCTCCAGCTGCTTATTCTTAAACTACATTCAATCCTCTAGTTGCAACACAGTTTAGTGGCTTTACAAAATTCAAGTCCCAGAGGAGTGATTGTGACTTTAAGGTAAGAAATTGCCATCAGATGATGATCTAAGCCACACACATCTTGCCTAAATGGCAGCAGGATTATAACCAAAGTATAGTCAGAAGGAAGACAGGCAAGACGATAAAACCTTTATTCACCAGTTTCTCCCTGTAACTTTAGAGTCACATTCTAAGTTTCAGAGCAACTTATTCTCCCATTAATGACAGAGAGACAGGTAATAATTTTTCTTTTTTAAGGGAATGTGAGTCAGCAGCCTGACTCGCCTGGCCAAAAATGGAAGTATGTTCATATGCAATTATCAAAAAAACGTGTTTCCAAAGCATTGCTCTGTGTTGAAACACAGCAATTTAGCACTGAAAAATGCTGCTTGAATTGGAAAGAAAAGCTTGTGAACAATTGTGTGTTGAAAGTGGTACTACAACATTTCACACTTTTAAAATAAAACTGTAGAAAACAGTAGCAGAACCACTTAAACACACATATTTAAAGTAGTATTTCAGCAGTATTTCCTAATGTCATTATTGGCCTATGTTTGGGACAAATCCAGCACGATATGCAAAGGCCTACAAGTCTGATGCCTTGTCCAGTTGTCCCCTCCTGCCTCCACCCATTCCAGGTACTTGGCCTTTAGAGCGTAAAGCCAGAACATGCCTATTTCACACTGGGTCAGATCAAACCTGCACTTCAGCAAGACCAAAGACAAACCTGTTTCTTTTGGGTTCAATTCCCACCAGACAAGCTGAATTTCTTAAACAAGAGCACAGATTTGTATTTGGTAACTTTTATAACTAAAACTCAGAGAAATTATTTTCCATTAAGACCCCAGGTACCACGTGGCTGACTTTCAGTAATTTTAAATGTCTAGGGAAGCTGGCAAGGTGTTTCTGTATTTAAAACCCCACTGTCTTCAGGGAAAGCACTAAAATAAAATTCCTTTTTGCTACTCATGCCTTCTTACTTTGGTTTTAGCCACACAGCATTTCCTATCATCATGTTTTAGTCAAATGCAAGTTACTTAATTCTCCTTGGCTATTTAAGCCAGCAGCAGCGAGCACCTTCACGTCAGACAGGGAAAGCATCTTTCAAATAAAAGTATTTTCCTTCAGGAGTGACAAACTGAACACAGTATTCAGATCAGAACTTCCAATAAGCCACAATGATTCTATTTAAATCCTGTTCCAAACATAGTTCACATAAGCCTTATATCCAACGATGTAATTTGTTTTGTCAATCTGGATATGCTAGACTCAACTGAGAGTAACTTCTCAAGGGACCATGGGAATGTACTCCTTTGGTAAGGAAATCCCACAGGGACTGACTCAGCAGGTCTAGCAGGACAGTGAATAACCCTACATCAACTCCCTGGGGCCTGTTAAAAAATTTAGCAGACAGGCACCATGAAGTGTTGTTTCATTCCCCCCACCTCATAACCTCCACCATATTTTCCCCCCTTAGATGTAAAGGGACAGTCTGTGGCATCATTCCAGGCAGTTCAGAGCAACGTAAAAGACATTAATACAGACATGTAATCATTGTATTACTATGCTCTGTCACAGATTTGAGTGCAGAGGTGAAGTTTTGTAACTCAAATCAATTTTTCCAGTGCTCTCATCTCCAGCAAGTTATTTCATATATCTAATGTTTCAAAAGCAGGAGAAACACCTTATCTTTACAGGAATTAAAGGATTAGAAAAACACAGTTCCAGTTACTTTAGAGGAAAAAAAAAAAAGATGGGACAACAGTTTCTCAGTCATTTGCACTGAAGAGCAGCCTTTGAGCCTGCAAGAGCCTACTGAAAATACTGCTTTGTGTGGTTAGGTGGGGAAAATTGTTTCCCAGGATACATTTAAAGCTGGTGCTTATGACTACATAGAGAAAACACCTCCATGCAAAGAAGCTCCTAAGCCCCATGACATTTCTACATACCTAATTCTTCTTTCAATAGCATCTATATGAAGTTGTTTTTCACTTAACAGTTTCTTCAGTGATTCAACCTCCCTTTGTTTTTCAAGCAGTTCTTTTTGTAGACGATAATTTGTTTCCTCCAGAGTTTCACAGAAAGCCTAAAAGACAAATTTAAGCACATCCTCCATTTAACTTTGGTGGGCTACCTTTATTTATTGACTTTCCTTTTAGAAATATCAACAGAATTATACCTGATTTTCTTTGTATTTATTACTATAAGGAGCTGTATGAACTTAAAACCAACATTCTGTTCCTTAATAAAATAATGCCTCTGCTTTGAACATCGAATTTATTATGCTAAACTGCAGTGCAAATACTTTACTGCATCATATGTTTGTCTCAGAGACATTAGAATCAAGTTTCTCTCCTTTGATGCCCAGTCTTTAATTTTTAACCTTTTTGCCCATACGGAGTATCAGCTGAACTCCCTGCCCCTCATATAAGCTTTGAATGACTTAGAAGTCAGTTTCAAAGTATCTAATTATTCCTGATAAGCTAGGAATATTTGGATAAAGTGCATATTCTTCCTCTACTCAGGATAAAGACAGCTGCACCAAACAGCTGTTACAAACATGACAGAAGCTCGATAAAAAACTGTTCTGAAAGAAGTTGGATGCAACGTGAAGACCTCTGACTGCCCAACCATGGCGAGTGCCCTGCGCTACGCTGCTGAGCAGGACACCTATACAGGCTACACCCGGATGAGTCTGACACTGAGCAACCTCAAAGCTTAATGTGAAGGGCTGACCTATAATGCAGCATCCACTGAACGCAGGAAGGGACAGTCAGAAGCCTTGGCACAGAGCCTGCTCATCTATTACTGGAAAGAGCACGGCTACCAGCAGTAACGGGCAATGCAGATTTAATAATTTACATGTTCTTGCTCAGTAAGGAACCAAAGTGGGAGGCTTTCCAGGCTTAACACTGCTAATTCACAGGATCCAATGAATACAAGCCTTTTGTATAAGCTAATAACAATGCTGTTAAGACAATGGTGTTCCTGAAGTTTTAAAATGAGCTACAAACCTCAAAATACTGTTCTCTGCCTTAACTGAAGCTGACTTATCAGCTGCTTTAAAATGTTAAATTTCCCTGTAATTATACTATTAGAAATGTGCTGTGCTTCTCAATGCTTTTTTTTTACTGAGTTTTTATTTATTTTATTGACTCAGATAGCAAATTTATCTTGGTTGACAGGCGCTGAAGCCCAATAATCAGTTAAGCCAGAGCTTTATTCACATCTACTAGAGACAATTCCTTCTTTGCATAGCATTTTTAGTGACTGCTTTAGCAGTCATTCCAGTTAAACAGTCAATCTGTTTCATCCAATCCAGTTAAGTGAATTCTAGTGTATTCTGTAGAACTGTTCAGGGATGCTAGTGTTCCTACTGAAAATTGACCATTACTTCCTTAAGAAAATAATTAAGTTACATTATTTCTACCTTTAGGTTTATGTAAATTTCCCTATTCACAGAATAATGAAAAATATTCCACAGGTATTGTGAACTGTTTCATTGTTCTATATGCAAACTGGGAAGAGACCTTTGGATATAAAAATGAACATCTTCAGCTGCAATCTGTGTATCAGCTGCCCAAGGAAAGGAAGTCCTTGTTCACAAGTGAGTAAGGATGCTGTCATAGCAGAGAGGTGAACCAAAGCTGAAAAAGACCTATCAGAGACTTGTGTGTAATGAGATACTGTGTTCTTTGGAGACTTGGCCACCTGGAGTTTGGCACCATTGCAAAACCCAGGTGGGACCAGTTTTCCCTCTAAGTTCTGAAAGGGCAACAGAACTAGGTTAGCTGGAAGAGCTCTTCATTCCTTCAGTGGATCATGAAACAGTGATGTCTGGGAAAGGACCCATGGAAACAATTAACAAGGATGTAACAGAAAAGACTGTTTTAATGAATATTGCCCTTATATTTCTGTCATTACACTTCTGTTAAGGCCTCATTGATTTCTAGTGGGGTACCATACCCTCTCAAGAAACAGAAGTGTCTGGCAAGTCCTTTTTGAAATGAAAAAACAGAATAGACAAAAAAACAAAAGAGAGAGATATCTGTATTTTCCATTATAAGGAAAACAGTAACAGGAGAATTATTTTTGCAACACTTGATATGACAACAGTAAGGTAAAACAAATGATTTCTGAGATAACTATTCCTGGATGTGAACCATAGTGCTTGTCCCATAGTTAAGCACTGCTTAGAAAAGCATCTACTGAGGGATGGATATAGATGCCACCTTTGCCTGCCTTGACTGGTAAGACCAGCCTTCAGTAATCCAAGGCCTCTGTAACCAGAGAGAAAGAGAAGGGCAAGACAAAATTACCCTCAGCTGAGGAAGACCAGGTCAGGGAGCACTTAAACCAGACTGGACATACGAAAGTCCATGGGGCCTGACAGACTGCACCCATGAGTGCTGAGGGAGCTGGCTGATATCCAGCTTGTTGTCCCCAGGACCCCAGGTATCATGATTCAAATATCATAATCAAAGACAATTAAAGGGACCTGAACACCTTTCATGTGAGAAGAGGATGAGACTGCTGGGACTCTTCAGTCTGGAAAAGACAAAACTGGATGTGATCTTATCAATGATCAGAGGGAATGGAGAAGGACCCAGACTCTTCTCAGTGATGCCCACTGACAGGACAAGAGACAACAGGCACAAATTAAAACCCAGGAAATTCAATCTGATCACATGAGAACACTTTTTTCACTGTGATGGTGATCAAACAATGGGGCAGGTTGCACAGTGAGGTTGTGAAGTCTCCTCTGAAGAATATTCAAAACCTGACTGGACATGCTAGGGGCAGCCTGCAGTAGCTGATCTTGCTTGAGGTCCCTTCCAATCTCAACCATTTTGTAGTAAGGTGACACATCCCTTGGAAACCAGACTTTTATGACAGCTGTCTTTAACTGTAGAGAAATGGTTAATAGCCAAAACTACAACAGCACAACTATTTTAGTTTACCTAAATTCCTGTGGTGGAAGAACAATCCTGAGACTTCACTGCAGTATATACAATCAAAATCTTTATAAGGAGGTTATTTACATTTCTTAACTATCTGAGTAATTCTTGCAATGTTTATTATTTTTCATCAACTTAAGTAGCTAGGATCAAAAGCGATTCTACAGAAATCAATAAAAGCCAGTAACACAAAAATCACAATAAATCTTTCAGACATACACAGTAATGTAACAAGAGCCAAGGCACTCCCACTTACAAGCAAAATAAACTGGTAAATATAAATTTGGCTCAAGAACATCACTTGACATTCATAGTTTCTACAGTATTACCAATGCGTGTACAATTCCAAAGCACATTTTATTCTATAAAGGAAGAAAACTAAGGCCACCTGCTCTAGACAGACTTCATACAGCCTCTGCGTGCCAGTGAAACCTACTTCTAATCAAATAGGCTGCAGCATATAGTATTATTCATTCAACATGCTCTTATGCTTGTTGAAAGGCTGCTTGCTGGTTTACAACACTATTTGACACTACTTCGTTATCTACATGAACACTGTTTTTGGTGGTCTGAATGAATTCTTTTATTACCTTTCATACCAAGAAAAATTTTACTCTAAGACCTGAAGTCTAATGTGTGTGAACTCTGACAACGCACGAAATGTAAACCTACAGAAACTCTTCTTATATTCAGCAGAATATAAGATTTAATTCACTGGTCAGGCTTTTTGCCTACGAGATTATATCTTGAGACAGAGATGAAGTACAGCAATCAAAGATTATCAGTGTGAACTGATTGATAAAACTGATCAGACTGTGTCAGTTTTAGAAATCAATTTGCAAATTGTTGTGACAGAGCAGAAATAAAAATGTTTTATTCCATCCTGTTCAGCAGATTTTGCAATACTCTAACAACCACTACTGTCTCTTGAAAGCACTTCGCTTTTATCATATTAAATTTATAAAAGCATTCTGCTTTTATCATATTACATACAACTTACCCTGCTCTCTTCTAGACTGTCAAAAGGACCTGGAGGATCATCCAGACAAAGAAATTCTCTCACTGCAAGACTTTACCAAATAAAAGAGAGTGAGTTACTTGAAGTACAAAACAAGCAACACAAATATGATCATACAAGAATAGTATTTCTTTAATGGACAAACATGTATCCTCAAATTTACTCCCGAGTATCCAAAATTATGTTCAACTACTAAATCCCATTTGTACGTGTTAACCAGGCACAGCATTTAAAGTGTGACTTAAGAAATTGTACAAGTACACTTAAGACTTTCCAGAGAGTAAGCCACTTTAGAAAATGATTTTCAAATCTTCAGAGAGTTTATTGTTACATGACAACTGGCAATAAAGTTTATCACTTTGGTTTGAAAAATTCTCCTGGTGAAAAATAACTATTCAACGATGGATGAAAAGTCCACAGCTAGTTTATGTGACACGATAAAACATTCTTTTTCAAGCAATCTCCACTGTTTTATATTAAAACAATCCATGATTCGTACAAGCCATTTACTAAACCTGTACTATAGACAGCTTCTGCCATGGACTCAAACAAGTAACAGAAAAGTTTTGATACTTCAACCAAAATTAACACCCCAATTAGCACAGTAAGACAGACAGTAACAAGTCATAAATTACATTTTATAAAACATAACCTCAAACCAAATTAAAAGTTATTCAAGCATATAAAGTACATCAAGGGCTGTTCTGTTTGAAGTGTTCCTTTTGCAACATGATGATCAAAGTCCATTTTTTAATGCTGAACAGTTCTTTTCATAAAGATGCTGAATGAACTCAGGTATGCCTAATGCATAAGAATTCATTATGTGGAAAAACTTGTGCTCACCATTTCTATTCAGTGTCTTTATCCTTATTCATATTGCTTAGTTCATATGTATTTTAAAAGTACTTAATTTATACATTTGGCTGGTACTTTTGTTGTGTTAAAGGGTGACATTAAAATGGTATAATATGTAGTAATGATGTGAGTGCAAGAGAAAAATATTCAGAAAAATAAATGTGCCAAAATGTCCTATCTACATCTACCATCTACTTACATCAGGTCAAATCTGTTTAAATTTTTCTTTTTTTTTTTTTTTCCCTACAGCTGCTAGCAGAAAACTGTCTGCCTGTCGTTTTCCTGAAATTCAAAGCTTCAATTCATTAATTTGGGTCTGGAAACTTAAAGCCACAAGTCACTGAAAACATTGTTTCTTTATCTAAAATAGGCACCTGATGGCTTAAACATTGATTTGCAGCCCAGCTTTACTCCAAGAGTCTGATTCCCCCCTCCTCCCGCCTCCATGTGTTATGCCTTTTTCCTTTCATTTAGCAAATAGGACAAAGTTCTGCCTTAAAATTATCATCCAAGCCTCCTACATCACGTAGCATCTTTCTTCACTCCCCTGCTAGCTGCCGTCCTTCTCGGGAGGACGGCACCAGGGATCCCTGACCAGCATCAGCTGCCCAAGTTCCTCTCTTCCAACCGTCTTACAGAGAGCAGAGGCAGAGGAGGGCTGTGTCATCTATACAAAGCCAGATGACACTTCTGATCAGCAGGTTAAGCTTCTTGGTCCCACTTTGAGGGACAGATTAAATTATATTGAACACATTAAACTCCGTGGGTGGATTTCAACTTGATCTTTCACTGAATCTTCAATACAAGGCAAAATATGAGCAGCAATCGATAAAATGCAGACTCTAAATTTAGTCACCCGCACACCACCCTACACTTTACCTTCAAACTACTTTGTGGACCTGGTTGCATTTAAAAAAATATATATACACACACCAAATGAGGTCTCCTATCCCTGAAGGGCAAATTTCCCACGGTCAGTATGTCTCAGTGATATTATAATGTATAAAGAGAAATGAAAAGACTTCTCTACGGAGAGAAAATGCTCACTTGGTTTTGGTGTAACCCAAGTAGTTTGACTTATTTGCAAAACTGCAGAAGTAAGTGGTGAGTTTTTAATGAGGAAGAAGGGTCAGAGGCTTGCCACTGCTCAAGTAAGGTGCAAATAATTAATTTCTATTAATAGTAACTTTTATTCTCTAGTAAGTGGGGGGAAAAGAAGATGACAGATTAAATCTCCTAAAGTCTTAATAATTTCCTGAGCATCCAGACATTCCACAGATCCAAACACTAAAACTAATCCCTACCAACATGTTAAAATTTATTAAAAACCTTAATTTTCATGCAGAGCCTGACACAATCGAGATCAGATTTCCTCAAAACCATTTTTCAGTTAACTATCTGTTCATTAAACCAAAATACAAACTGATTCTAGAAACATTTAAATTCCCTTATACGCTTTAAGAGTTATGTTTTGGGTTTGATTCTTTTTTCCTTTAATTATGACAAACACTATTTTGTCCAGTATGGAACATTATCAAGCATAAAGCCTTCAGGTATATTCAAGCAGACAAAAAGTCCATTCACATTGCTAGTCTGTCTCCAGCAGCATAAATTGCATTCAGAGAACAATTATCTCTTTTTGACACACCTATCATGGTGTAATTCAATAATCAGGAAGTTCTTCAAACTTCTCAGCCATGTATTTTACCCACTGACAGTGAAACTCACACATTGATCCCAATTTCTTTTTGAAACTATTTAAGCTTTCTGTCTCTGTCATCTCACAACAAAGTTCCACAACTCAGTGTGACATATTGAGAGATGACTATGAATCACCCAAAATATTAACATTCTTCACTCGCCTTCCCTATACCCTTGATAATTTCATATGCCCTGTTCAGGGAGCCGTTTCTCGAGACAATAGACTAAAGAACAAAACTTCTTGCATGAAGCTTGTCTGTACTTTATCTAGCCTTGCCTGCTTTCTCTGTACTTCCATTCCAGCAGCCCCTCATTTGAAATCTAATGCTGTGTTTTAGCGCTGGGCTACACAGAGGTGCAATTCAGACTCCCAAAGCAATAACACTTATTTCTTCTTTTCAAGTTCCTCTTCAACAATTTTAATGACACTTTATGACTGTTGCTGAATAATGAACTGATTCAGAAAACTGTATCAATACCAATAGTTATTTTCCAGGTTGTAAAAAACAACTGAGTTTATAATTCTCTATGTATGTACTTACTGTCATTTTGCACTTCATGACATTAAAATTAACACTAGTCACTCGGTGCCTTGGGATCCTTCTGCAACACTTCATGATCTCATTGAGGTATTCTGAACATGAGTGTCTGGAACTGTGCTTTGATATTCCCTAAATCTCCACCAATCCTTTTCCCCTTTTCTTTCATTTTATATGAGGTTCCTCAAAACTACCTGTTAGATAAATCTCTCTCTGCAACAGACCTTACTGCTTTTCCCAGCAGTGTTTTTATTTACCTGCCTAACACTCAGGCTTTTTTTAATTACAAACAGTACCAAAAGTCAGATTTCTTCATTAATTTCTATTTGCCAAAGTCAGCAGTTAGCAGGTCTTGCAACAAAGCTCAGCAATTGTATGGTTTAGTTCCTTTAAAATTCTTGAGGGAAGACTAGTGTTCCAGATAATTTCTTACTTTGTTTTTAATGAAGATTCAGATGAAGATAGCTTCTCTGACTTATTCCTTGAAGAATCTCTGGTACAGCAACCTTACAGTTTTATTCCTGGTATTGGAAAAGGGTTTTGACTGCTCTGCTTCCAGCAGCCTGCTCACTTAAAATTCTCTTTTGGCCTATATTAAATTGATTTTACATTTCTTTTGCCAGCATTACATTGTACTCATCTTCAGCTTTGGAAGAATCTTCAACTTTGAATTAGAAAAAAGCTGGTTTTACATAGAGACTTCTGCGCTTTGTTTCTTAAATGATGTATTTCTTCTGGAGCCTTTCTGGATTTGTGGTTTACACTGCCTTATGTAAAGCAATCTACAAAGCTAGTTCTCTTACTATAATGTTATGTAAACCTTTACTTTAATACGCATTTTATGAACTAATCAGATAGCAGAGCAGGTACCTTCCATTACGATAGCCCAACATTTAATCTCAATCGAAGTTCTGCATTCAGCACACAGAAGTACTGTTTCATGAGTAAACATGGCACTAGTCTAACATTTCAAATATTACAGCTTTTAGTTAATAGTTACCCACGTACAACTCAATATACCACAATTTGCCTTTTTTGTTTAGTTGAAGATGGGGTTAGTTTAACATGTTAATGAAGTTCCTCAGTGTGTTACTCAAAGATACAATGCAAGAGTCTGGAAAGGCTGTATGAGGAGTTTGAACACACACACACCCCCAGTGTAGACGTTACATTTAGTCACATACCAGTTTGCGATGTCTTTGTGAGCCACCAGATTCTGGAGGAACGCTTGTAGTCCCAACTGTCGATCTTCCAAGAAGTCAGGATTGTAATTGTCCTTGAACCAGCGTTTTGGTGGAAGGGCCAACCGAAAGCCTGGAAACATGTCTTTTAGCTGAAATGGAAAGCAAAGCTAAATGAGGAACAGCAATAAAAAAGCCTTGATGAAACACTGGGTTTGACACAGGCAGTGCCTTTACTCAGCGTTACGGGATCATTCCATCATCTTTTAACTTCAAGCATGAGGTAAGTCTCACCCATAAATACAATCCAAATTACAGCATAAATTGTGGGACACAGTCCTGTCACTTGCTGTGTTGCCTTATGCAATCAAATGACCTTGCAAATTTACCACATCAAAAAAGGAATGAAAAATTTTGCTTGGCTATTTAACATCTCCAAGTCTGCTATTTAATGCCTTTAAGTCAGTAAATGTAAGGAAGCTGTATGTAAGTAAACATGCTCACATGGGTAAGCATTTCAGTGGTGTTTCTTCTGAAGTATCCAAGGATAAAATCTATTAAAACCCATTACAGACCTACAACTCTGCAACCCATCTTTTTTGGGGTACTAGCAGAATGAGTTGTAACACATGGATGAGATACTTACAGGGAGGGAGTAGCTCCTTGCACACCCAGGACATTAAAATTTCAATATCCATGGATGCAGCTCAAACCCTTAGCATTAACATGCAAAAGAGTGTTTTTGAGTTACTTCAATAGTAATGGGGTATATTTAATGTGAGAAATACTTAGTTTTTTTCCTGTGAATTCAGAAATGAAATACACAAGCGAATGGAAGCATAAAATTATGTAACATTGGACCTGTCCAAGGATGCCAATTAATTATTTTTCCAATACACAATACAACTTAAAAAAAGCTTTAATAAAAAAGAGTTTTTAGATGCCTTTCCTTGGAAGTGATGTTTCACACAAAAATTTCAAAGAGGATTTACAGCCATCAGGAAAAAGTGAACAGATTTTAAACCAAATCAAATGTTTCTCCAACTGCCACAAGAATCGTTACACCTTTTTCTGCAGACGGGATCAAATGTACTTCTGTCAGGGATGTAGTGCACACACCAAAAGTCCCAGGGATTCCAGCATCTGCCTTGAAAACAATTTAGCTTTCAACATTTACATAGCTGCAACATAATTCTTCAGTGGGTGTCTTGATCCTTACACAGCAAAATTTAAGCCTTCTGACAATAAGCTTTATTTAACTACTTTCTATGGAATCTTGGAAAAAGCTAACAGGTAGCTCTTTCAGCTTCTTAAGTTGAAAAAAAGTTCAAATAGATACTGTATTTCAGCTAGAATCTCTACACAGTTTAAAGAAATTACGTTAGTGGATCATCCTTGCTCATATAAATATCACTTCACAAAGCAAAGGCACTTTCTTAACATCACAAGCACTGTGTATTCAAATAACCTGATGAAAAATTAGTTTCTTATTTATAGAATGGTTTATTGTAAAAGCCTTGCTCTTTTACTACTATGTTTTATTATTTATGTTTTCCTCCTCTCTTACTGAACTTAATTTTGCTATTAGACTTTTGATAATTTAAAATTTCTCTTTGGCCATCCGTAATTCCTCTATCTCTTACCAAGCTACCATTAATACTATACATATACTCTCTATACCCCACAACCCCTCTTAAGTTAATAAAATACTGAGTAGAACCAAACCCAGGAAAGATAACAAAATGAGTTCCTGTGTTGGTTGCAGAGAGTATCATAGATAACCACTCCTGGGAAAGCTTTTCAACCACTCAGATTTCTACTGAATGGTAATTTCACTTGTCTGGTTACATAGATCATGTAATTTGTTTCTAACAAATGAGTATGCCTACCCACAGACTGTTCCTTTTGTGGATGAGGAGAATATGAGAAAGCTTGCTGCTGTTAGCAGACTAACTTTGAACAGCACAGTCCTGGGGTATTCTTTCTTGAACACTCCTCAGACAGCACAAAACACTGTGGGTCAAAGTTACGCTGGCTGGGATTTGCTTGCATCCAGCATCTTTTCTTGATTTCTCTCCCCCACATCAGCACGATAGATTGTGTGTCACAAGGCAGTCTCAGGGAGAAATGGCTAAGTCCTTGGTTCTAAACACTGGTAATTTCATTAGTTGCTGAGCACAGTAATA
Source organism: Gallinula chloropus (assembly GCF_964237585.1). Lineage (NCBI taxonomy): Eukaryota > Metazoa > Chordata > Aves > Gruiformes > Rallidae > Gallinula > Gallinula chloropus. Next base: position 31,093,060 of record NC_140086.1, on the reverse strand, counting down.
AACTGCATGAAGTTCTTCTCCCACTGTTTATTGTGATGAAAGAGTATTCAGCAACTTCTTCAATCTATCAGGAGTTCTGAACCACCAAAACTTATGCATCCAGCCAAATGGATGAATCTCAAGCTTTGCTCCCTACCCCTTAAATTCTGTCACGTTCCAACATCCCCCAGGATTCTTTTCAACACTACAGCAAAAGACAGTATTTCAGTCTTTGTTGTACCATTCATGGTTTTCTTCTGACAGCTCCCAAGTAATGCATCTGTTATTTTACTGCTTCTTACCTATACTTCTGTCTCTAACAATACATAGAGCTTTACCTATTGCTCTTAGCATCCTGTGACAGTCCATCCTGCATCTCGGTACTTCTGCCTTAATCTTTAGGAGTCTGCATGACAGTCTGTGCTGATCTCTATGTGTGTTTTTTTTTTTTAATTACTTTTGACTTTGAGACCATTATGTGGCTACTTGAGTACCCATACTGGCACCATCTCAGCTTTCAATCCTTAATCCGCTGCTGCATTTACTTGTTTCATTCAGAAAAGGACAGTTGAGGGTTTTGAGCCCATTCATTTCCCTTTTAAGCACTCTTTCTTACTAAAAATATTTCAGAAACTAGTGGAAGCACAAAACACTCTCTAGGATCCTACTGCTATCTGTTTTGCCTTATTTTCTTTAAGAGATTGAGACAAATAAAGAATTATATTACTAAGTTCACTATCTGCTTCCATTAGTTAGCTGACCTGCATTCATTCATCTAGCCCTGACTTTATCTACATGTGTCCCCGCTGTGACACTGTTCCTTACTCTAACACTTTTCCCAACTATCAGCCACTGCTGAAGTCCAACCCTCAGCTCAGTTTGGACTCGCAAGTAAATACATGAAATACACGCCTGACACAAAAAACATACAGCTCTTGTGTCTTTACCTGGTCTTCTTGAAAAGAAAGGCTATTGCCTCTTTGTTAATAGCCCAAACTGATTCACACAGTGATTGAGTACTCAATTCATTTGGCATTAATTCCAAATTTCTAAACCCATTCCAGATAACGAATAGTTTGCCACCAACCTCAAGGATGGTAAGGAAAAGGAATTTTAGCAGCCTATTTCTCACTTGTATTGGACTTCTAAGAAATAGGGTACAGAAAGTCCTGAAATTCTACACGCATACAACTTCATGTCTGTATTTGATATTAAACAACAAGGAGTTGCTAGTGTTGTACCATGTCTCTTGAACCACTGATGCATGCGTTTGCTCTTCGGTTTCTAACAGATTATGCTTTTTATAATACAGAATTGTCAGCACCAGGAACTAAAACATACCATCATTCTGCAACTTCCAGAGAATGACAAAATAGTAATGAAAGTTTAGATGTATACCAAAGGATGAAGAAGCTTCAGTGAAAATTAAAGTTCATCCTTTTAAACAGAAATCTCAATAACTATAAATTTTGCTAGAGGCCAGATGTTTTTGTCAAAGATCTGGCTGCAAAGACTGACGGCTTCTAAGATTTAAGTATTATTCTAAAATGAATACCTCTTGTACCTTAATTTTTCAGGCTGCTGATAACCACACTAAAATTCAATGCAAGTCATTTCTTGGCCTGTATCTGACATAGTTGACCAAAATGCAAACTGTTATATTGACAACTTCTGGGGATTTCAACTCAAACTGCAGAAGATCATAATCTCAAAAGTTGTCAGGCTTTTGTCAATACCAAGGCATATGTTAATTTAAGATACACTGAATTAAACCACAGAAATTTCTCTGCAAATAAACTGCTAAACTAATTCACCAATAATTTGTGGTACTTTTACACTGCACTGCTGTTTTAAAGGTAGTCTAAAAGATACCTGAACAGGTCAAGCCAAGAACCCAAAGAAAAGTGCGTGTTTAAGTATTAAAAATTTCAAGTTAAGGAGTCTGAACATGAAATAACGGAAGAAAATGTGTTAAATTTGCAATGAAAGGATATTCTTCAGAGTAAGCATAGAAAAGCGTAATTCTGTTTTTCTGCTTTTATGCTTCTGTAGAAATAATGCTAAATGGACAGCTGAACACTATTTGCCAACCTTGTGCTTTTTAGACAAGCTTTTTTTACTTTCAAACGTTAAAAATATTAAGTGCCTGATCCATAATTCACTTATCTAAAGTCTCTACTTCAAAGATCTGATATAACATGTCACAATTAATTTGAAGACACAAAAACCGCCTGAAGACTGAGGCAGAGATTGTTGCACTGAGGACTAAATACTTACTGGATCACTCCTGCAGAATACAGGCCCACAGTTCTATTTCCATGCAGTGGATACAACTATTAAAGAGTTACTTTCCTTTATCACATAGATTAGCAATAAATACAAAGTATGAAACACAGTGACAGCTTTCAAGTAAAAACATGCCTTCTTCATGCTAGTTGTAATTACTTCAAGGATCCTTGAAAAAAATGAGGAATCCTATGTTTTTCACTCATTAATATAGCATGAGTTTTTATATGCAGTGAAAAAACAAGAAAAGTGACAGAAGTGAGAGACACAAAGAAAATGAAACATGCCAGAAGAATGAGGGAAGTTAGTTGAGAATTTATGAGTGTGTAATTCCCACCTTGTCATTAAGCCTGGAGAAGTCAGTGTACCGTCTGAAAACCACCCAACTTTCCTCTGGACTTCTTTTTACTAGTATTTTGTATACCTGTAAGGAAAAACAGGAGTATCAGAAAAATGTGCAGAACTTCACACTGCATTGCCTGGAAGGATGAAGTTATCCTTTATTACTTAATGAAACAAAATTTGTGGGTAAAAAGATAATATTATCAGTACAAACAGTAAAAACTAGTATCAGAATTTAAGGAAGCTTTATTAATAATTCTTTAATACCTTTAAAATTTACACTAAGAAAGGGTTTACAAAACTGCACTGAGATTTCTTCCCCAGGAAAAAAACAATTATCAGCTATCAAAAATATTTCAGTGATCTACTACTGTAATCTTGCTGACTTACAGTCTTACTCATTAATCCTTGAGGCCAACCTGTTTAAGATCACTGTAATACTCAGTTACTGAGCACTATATTGTTTTTAAAAATGTTTCATCTGCCTTGCTTGACAAGTAAAAGTGATGCAGGATAAAAATAACATCCAGCTCTGGTTCCAGTTGTCTCAAGTATCAGGTTTTGTCTTTCTAAGCAAATTATGACCACTTCCCTAAATAACTGCATCAGAACAGGTATACTAGCATTGTAGAACTGAAGTATCCCTCAAATCAGATTTAGCAAGACAACAGCACAGCAGTACCATTTTCCTATTAAATAGCAAATATATAGAATAATTATCATCATCATCAATAATAGTATCACCACCAGTTTTTAAGGAGGACCGATACTCAAATGCCTGAACAAAACAAATCTAACACCACACAATTTAAACTAGAAAATATTAAACAGTGTCTAGGAAAGAAGGGTTCTCATGTCACAACCATTCTCCAATGTACGGAAAAAGAGGCTCTGTGGTTGCGCTTGGTTAGCTTTCCCAGTCTAGGTGTTCTCTAGTTAAAAACCAAAACACAACACAAACCAAAATCAAGGAAGGAGATACTTTTGGAATCGTAACGACGAACAATCCCTTATAGACATTTAACCAAATCTGTTGCACAGTAAAATCTTTCCCAGTATTTCATATTTTCACAGCAGGTTGTCTTAAGTGATGTATACTTCTTGTTGCAGTCCCAGAATTTGACTAGCAAGTCAAATTCTGTACATCTGAGACTGTTTTTACCATTTTTGTATTCTACAATATGTTAAGTTGCACACAGTTACACAAGCTACAGAAAACCACAATGCAAATTGAAGGCAATTTCTTAGCAAGTACTTCTCTTGCCTACTTTTCAAACACAGAATTCCACTTTCAAGCAACAACATCTGTGGAAATCAGGGACTGTGACAGTGGCAATATTTCAGTTATTAACAACAAGCTATTAGCTGTTAAAATTAATGCCGCAAGACAGCCTGTGAAGCCAGCATCAAAATGTCAATTCTTATCTTGCATTTTCTGTATAAAGGTTTGCCCAGATGTTTTTGCTTTCTTATCATACCGACAATATAAACAGCTTTACTTCATGAGAATTTCATGAAGCAGAACTGCAGTACCAAACTGCGGAGACTCTTTGCCAGTGCACAGTAAAACACAGCACAGGAAGCTTTGGAATAAGCGTGTAGATTTACTTGCAGATCAGTATTCTAGTCTATTCTTCTGCTAGAAGTTCTGCAGAGGCATTGCTTGCAAATGCACACAGGAAAAAAAACCCAGCTAGTCTGACCCTCATTTTGAATGGTTTCCAAGTAAACATTAGACAACATAAAAAAACAACTCTTCACAAATTGAGGTCTATTTAAGTGTAACAATGAGCAGAATCAGCTTGTAATTACTGACCAAAAAAAAGTCAACTTGAAACAGTTTTGCTTTTCTTGCACAGGTTGCAAAGTTTTGTTTGGGGTTTTTTTGTGTTTTTTTTCTTTTTCCTTTTTAAGATTGGTAATTAACAAAAATTAATAACTACAGTATTACAAAAACAACTGTTAGTTCCTTCACACAAGGTCTTGAGAAAAACCCCTAAAAATTATTTCAATTAATTCAAGTTCTTCCAGTCCATCCTGAGTTGCCTTACTACATGAATACAGAATGTTCCATGAAAATATGACAATATTTAGTAACGATCTCTGATTCAGCATGTCATCATAATTTCTAGTGCTAATTGAACATTCCATGACTGCCAACTCATTAGAGACCAATTGCTTAAAACAGAGAAGATATTCAAACTAGCTTTTTTTCTCCCATAAGCTTTGGTAGCTTTGTACTCCAACATGCAACTCACCCAGTTTCAGTAATTCAGATTCATATTTTTGGGAACTATGAGATGCTAACAAACCATAAAAGAAACTTCAGCCCTGGAGTCTTCTCTTTTATACAAGCGATTTCAACATAATTTCTGCAATCTTCCATCTCATTGATTTTGCACTGCAGAAGCAACCAAAATTTCCAGGACTAATTACTTGCTGATTTTAAAGCACAATAACAAACTTATTTTCAATGTGCAACTGAAAACAAAGTTAATTATGTGCTTTCAGAAACAAACACAGCAACAAAACTTAATTCAGAAAGAGCAAAAATGCATCCAAGCATTTTAATGATGAAGAATGTTTCATTTGTACTGTAACCTGGACTTCTACCTAAAATAAGGTATCAAAGTTGTCATTGTAGCTACAGCTGGAGAGCATCTTATATGCACACTAGAATATGCCTTGGTGTATTTTCTGACTAACCATTGTCAGTATAACAGTATTAATCGATAGTTTAGTTCTGAAGGTATGGATTTAAAGGTATCTTTTAATCTACATGTAAAACCCTGTTTGTTCTTGTATGCTACCATGCATGAACATATTAGAAACTGAAATACTTATCATAAGACAAATAATTAAATAATTGAAAAGCAGCATTATTTAATTCTTTGGAAAAAAAGAGGATTTTGCTAGTATGTGAGCTGCCATAAGGACATGAGCTTCCACTCTTTCCTAACCTAAAAGAAAATGGGACGGAAGAAAAAAAGATTTTCTATTTTCTCCTCACCTATTTCTGATTAATGACCCCCTCAAATAACACAATTATGTAATTAGTAACAAAACCTTCCATGAGTCCCACAAGCACTGCTGAATTACCTCTAAGAAATGTTTTGACCACATTCACAAAAACAAATGCACAAGTACATGATTTGTAAAAAAAAAAAATAATTACCAGCTGCAGCACATTTTGAGAAACATCAGTTATGCTGGTGTTCTGTCACGAGACACTATGTATGTGACAACTCACCCTGATGTTTCCTGAACAGACTTCCCCTATCAGAAACTAAACCTATCAATGCGTGAACCTGAGAACTACCCATCCGCACTGCAATGCAAATGTTGTATGCAGCTAGTAACTGCAAAAGGCAAGTAAGGGGCTGGCTTATAATTTCTTTCAAGTAGAAGACTATACTTTAAGATGTTTTATTAACTACACAGAACTTCTACAAGTTCAATTTCAAATGGATTTGTAACTTTGCAAGGAATTCCTCACTTTTCCATCAGAAGCCCCAAGCAGGCACCTGAAACAGAATGAAACCCTTTTATTACGCGTGGCCAGGTTCTGGTGGAGGGGATGGGGCAGAGGCATGGGCAGCAGGGGTGGTTTTTGCAAGAAGGAGCTAGAAACTTTCTGCAGGCCCAACAGAGCAAACACCAGCCAATTCAAGGCCGGAGTTGGTGTGGACCAAGGCCAAGCCCATCAGCGATAGTCATAGTGTCTCTGGGAATCACATTTAGCAGGGAAAAAACCCACAAGCAGTTGCTTTTTGCCACCAGAGAAGGGAGTGAGAAGGTGTAAGGAACTGCACGCACCAAGGTCAGTGAAGAAAGGTAAGAGGAGGTGCCCCAGGTGCCAGGGAGGAAGATCCCCCTGCAGCCTGAAGACCATGGTGAAGCAGGCTGTCCCCTTGCAGCCCATGGATGATGACAGGGAGCAGAGATCCCATCTACAGTCCACGGAGGACCCCACACTGGAGTGGGCTGAAGCCCCTGAAGAACGCTCTGATCCTGTAGGAAACCTGTGTTGGAGCAAGCTCCTGACAGTGAGACCTGCAGCCAGTGAAGAGACCGACCCACACTGGAGCAGGTTTGCTGGGGGACTTGTGACTCCATGGAGGACCAGGCTGGAGCAGTCTGGGCCTGAAAGTTGGCATCCCATGGAAGAGATCCATGCTGAGGCAGTTGGTGAGGAGCTGAAGCCCAGACAGAAAGGATTCATGTTAGAGAAGATAGTGGAGAACTGTCTCCCATGGGTGGAATCCCATGCTAGAACAGGGGAAGAGCGTGAGGAATGCACCACCCCCTACCCCTAGCTAAGAAGGAAAACAACCAAAAGGAAGGTCAGAAGGAACTGACCAAAACCTCCATTCCTCCTCCCCCACATTGTAGCATGGGGAGAAGGGAGCGAAGACATGACTAAAGTGAAGTCTGCTAAGAAGAGAAGGATGGGGGAATCCTTTACGCTGTGCTCAATCTGTTTTGCCCATGACACTGATTGTGGAATGATCTCTCCCTGTCCTTATCTCGACTCCTAAGCCTCTCAATATATATTTTTAACCCGTCCAGCTGAAAAGGGGAGTGATAGAGCAACTTTGGTGGGCATCTGGCCTCCAGCCAGGGTCAAACCACCACAACAGGAAAGACTGCTTATGAGTCCCAATTTTCCCACCTGTAGAATGGGAATGATATTTTCCTGTCAGACAGCAGCACTTTGACTCTAAAAAGGTATTTGTAAAGTACTCAAACATCCCTGAACAGCAGGATTAATTACCAAAAGAGAATGCAAAGTACATTTGTTATCTTGTCATTACAGGATAAACGACACTATGCCCAGAACTTACAGTGAATTTTGCCCTTTCCTCCATCACCTCATAACCCAGTATAGTAGGCGTGGACGGTCGATCCTCCCAGCTCCTGGAATCTGTATTCTGCTCTATTTCTTCTTCGGGCTGAGTACAGTATTCTATGGATGTATCCGTACCTGTAAATTTAGTCCTAACGAGCGGACTACTACACGCAGATGACGTAGAACCAATCTGGTCAGGCACGCTCATCTTTTTAAAACTACCAACTGTAGAGTCCTCCAGCTGTCCTTTTGAGGAGCTGGAACTTGTTGAGATGCTCCCAAAAGAAGAACTTCTTTGGTTTCTGTTCGTAAAGCTGGATGATGAACTTCCAATAGGAATAGGAACCGGAACGTATGGTGTTGCCATCCTTCAGGAAAAAAAAAAAACCTCAGGTTTTGGTCCAGAAGTTTAAGGCTCATTCACTGTATAATCCATGTTTTCTCTTCTTTTCAAGATCAGTATCTGCAGTGAAGGACAGAAAATACTGTTTTAATTTTTAAGTGAAAGCGACACTAAGGCACTGCTTTGGAATAATTTGTATCAGCACTGAGATGGCACATAGCAATACTGATGGTTAAATATTGTCATGAGAAATTTCCCTTCATATAAAATGCTTTTAAATCTTATCTCTGCAATTTGCAGAGCTTTACAGAGCTCTCTTTGACGACTATTAAAATAAAACAGATAGAAAGCTAAAGTAAGATTAAAGTAAGAAAGAAAAAACCTTTTTGTCCTTTATGATTAAGTACTATTTTATTACATTGTAAAAGTCAGCAATTTTAAGGAATTCTCTAAGAAGTTGGAGTGGTTTTAGCGACTGTTTAGGAATATAAAGCTTTTTCTTGGAATTGCTTTTATAAGATAACCAGAGCAGACTACAGGAGTCAAACATGCATGCAGTAATATGCACGACACAAACCAAAGGACAACACAGTAAACTTCAGTGAACATGTAAGATATGCAAATATGTTTTTTCACCTACTGTGATGGGTCTGTTTTGAAGGACAGTATTTTTTCAAAACAACTCTATTGCACATAATGCTGCAGACAACTGTAACAATCTTAACTGGGCATTTTTTCTGTAGCTTGAATTGGAGCAATTAAGTTTTACAAGCATGCACATAACAAGCCGTGTTGTAATAGCATCTAGTTTTCTATTCCAGCAGATTAAATGGAAAAAAAACCAACAAGTTCAGGGTAAAAATACATCAAGATTTAATATATTTTCTTCGAGAAAACCATTTCAAGCCAAAATTAATCATTTGTGTGCATGAGTGCACATTTCTAAAAAAAAAAAAAAAAAGAGACAGCAGCCTCAAACTACCAAAAAAGCACCATCTCTTCATTTTAACAAAATGCCCAAAGAAGAGCTCTTAGAAGAAGCAAATTAGATGCCATCTCTTTGGATTAATAACATTTGAGTCACCACCCTATTTCACCCCAGACTATACCAATCAGCTGTCCGCAGGCAGCTCTGAAATAGGAAACTATCAACCTGATTCATTTGACACACACACATATAAATATACATATAAAAATCAATCATATACTGAAGCAAAAATCAAATTAGTTTCCTAACTTTAAGGGCAAAGTAATGCCTTTATTTTCTTGTTCTAAAATACCAGCAAATATAAATAAGGAAATAAATGTGAAATGAAGCAGCATCACCAAGACAGATTGGGTTTTTTCTTCCCTCAATTATTTTAAGAGCATTTTTCAAACTTCCTCATTCTTTCAGGTACACAGGGAAGCTTTCACATACTCTTTATGTCAGAAAACTCAGGGGACATGACCAAAAAGAGTAATTTTGAAGTGTCACTGTCTCCACGGAAGGACCTCTGCTTCACTGAGGGTTGATGCTGGACACTTGTCAGCATCCGAGGAAGCAGAAGTGTCAGTACAGTAAACCCGTGCTGACTGACTTCACTGGTCAGGTGCAGGATTTGGACTGTCCAGTAGCTTCTATTGCAGCACAGTCCTGTGTTTGGTGGTGTGACTTAACTCTACAGTCCACAGTGTCATGCAGTCTGAGAGATGCAAGTCACACCTGTCTTGGAGACAAGACATTCTCCTGGAGCTAGACTAAAATTTAAATCCCTTTTTCCACCTGTATCAATAAGTGAATATGTTTTCTACCCCAAACAATAAGCTTATTGATACTTTTAAAAAAAATAGAAGTAGAAATAGAGACTTGCAGTATTAACTGGTAGATTTTGTTTAGCAATATTGCTGTCCAAAAAACTGAACAAAGTCCTTTTTCACTTGCCACTTAAGTGATGCTTCCATGTTTACCAGCATAAGAAATTGTGAGCATCCCTTTTAAGAACACCCCACATGGTTATGCTCCCGAGAGGTGTGGGATTAAATCCCTGTGAACACAAAAACCCAAGTGAGTCCAGGTTTGCAAGAAGAAAAAAAAAATAAATCTATAAATAGAAAAGTGGTTACTATGGTCTGATGCATAGCTTTATGAATCTGAACCAGGAAAGGAAAATAAGCCCATGCTGCATGGAACCTGGTGAAGTTCACACAGGAGTTTGAAAAGGAAAAAGCCTGGGCTTTTCAGCACTTTGTAGGGGAAAAAAACCCAAAGCCATTTTCACCAGTTACAGTAATGCAAACAGCCTCTTTTCTAGAAGAACTGACTTCTTTAAAGTGAAGTACAAGTCTTGCTGTCTTAAACACATACTTAATACTGCTCTTAAATGCTGACATGTTACTGGAAGGCTGTAGCTATTCTGGCAACCAGCACTCCTTCACATGAGCACCTAAGTGTTAAGAATCCAACATCTACCCTACACGTGCTTCAGCAGCTTTTATTGCAGACTAGCTATAATTTGGTACCACTGACTGCTTATTAGCAGCTGGACTGCATTAGGTCTGCTCCCAGGCCATGTCTTCTGGTTTAGTTTCTTTTCACACTACAAGACCACCCCAAATCGTGTGCCAATGCATAGTCAATGGTGATGATCACAGTATTTGCTTCTAAAGGACATCCTTGACTCAGAGTAGCACAGTAAACACACACATAGATTAAAAAAAGGGTCCGGTTCTATCAGTAGCTCATGCTTCCTAAAACCCTGAAAATTAACAGAAGAGTATTCTTTGAGTAACAGAAGCATCAGGTCAAATGAGCAACAGGCACACCCCATCATTTAATCTTACATTTTTTTTCCCAAGAAAACAGAAAAAGAACCAAAGATGCTACATTTGAATGTACCCAACTCTCAAATACATACATACATACATACTTAAATCCATCTTAAACTGTAAAAGCGTGAAAATTTCCAAGTATCTAACTATTCTCATGCTGTGAATCACAACAGGATTTAAAACCTCACTGATTTGCACTTTAGGAAGGCTGAAGATTAGAAAAAGAGTACAGTGCTCAAATGAGGATCGTACCCTTCGGACTCCAGCCTTTCCTTGAATACAGAAGCCAATTCACAACAAAGGGGAGAGAAAATAATCTGCTAAAACACTTTTGGAGAAGTGACATTACTCCTTGCTTATGTCAGTGCAGTGAGAAAGGAAGATCTGGGTGCACAGCCTGCAGGTACACTGTGGGGTGGTATCACACGTCACTGCATTAAACCAGTAGAATCATTGCACCAAACCAACATTCAGAACAAACAGATCGTTTGCAACACCTAAGAGATAATCCAGTGACTGCACTGCACTCTCTTTCTTGGCTAGAGCATTACTTACTTTACTTTTTTTGAAAAAAGTTTTTTTCCTGTTCAGAACCTGTATTTTTCTTCAGCTTGGTCCCCAACTGTAAGTTAAAAATGAAATAAAAACCAAAGAACTTGTGCTGGAAGTACTGAACTGCTGAGTCTGAAACAGGATAGGATGGAGTCCCAGGAACTGGCTCGTCACATGCTACAAAACAGCATGACACCAACTCATCCCAGTGGGTGTTTACAACAGCCACCTCCCTTTCTGCGGGTGAAGCAAACAGGCTATAATGAAACCACTTTAAAAGGGTTTGCCTCCAGCTTGCAGCTATTGCAATTCCAAACCCTTTTAAGCTAATGGTTTGTATGTTCAACGAGAAACATGTAAGCCACGAAATTCCAGGGTAATAGATTAGGTAAAAAACCCCAATCCTTAGTTAACAGTTCTAATGGGATTTGTAAGACTTTTAGCTTCGCAGTGTTAGGTACCTTACCTCCGCGTTGGGGCTGACGGCTGCTGGTCAGGGTTTGAGCGCTACAGGGAACGCCAGCCGAAGGGCTGGCAAAGCATTCGAACGGACAGCTTGCCGAGTTACGTTTTATATCACTCTCTAAAAATAATCATTTTGTCCCAACTTTAATCAAGTTAATGACAAACTTCGCTTATTTATGAACTCCAAGCTGGGGCTATCACCCACTCCGCCCCCTCCCCCGCAAGCACAGGCGGCGGGCAAATCCCGCCCCACCGAAAGCGTTACCGAACGTGAAACGGCCGACAGTGACTCCCCCCGGGTCCGGAGCAGGACGCGCGTACGGCGTCTAACCCCGCCCGTGATTTAACGGTTCGGAAGCAGTCGAAACCCGGCCAAGCTTTGCCGTTACCTCTCCCCCAGCCGCCAGCGACCGGCGCAGCCCTCAAGCGCACGGAGCCCCCTCAAGGCCGGGGCGGGAGAAGCGGCCGGCAGGGCGGCAGTTACGCAGCTGACCGGGTCCGCCAGGTGCGCGGTGCCGCCACGGAGGGGCCGCGGGCGGTGACGCTCGCAGAACGCCGCTCGCACCGATTTACGTAACCGCGGGAGCCGCCGCCGAGCTCGGCGGTACCGGCGGGGCCAGGCTGGCGCAGCTGCACGGCCTGGCAAACCCTGCCGAGGTACGCGGGCTCGGAAGGCGCCAGGCTGCAGAGCGGCGCCGGCCGAGGAGCCGCCTCTGAGGGGAAGCGCCGCTGCTCGCGCCCGCCCCGCCCCGGGAAGAGGGGTCCCGCGCCCCCGCCGTCCCACGCGAGAGCGACCGGCCCCGGCCGCGCCTCAGCCCGCGCGGCACCCGGCCCGCGGCGCCCCCAACCGGCGGGGTCCGGTGCCACCGCCTGCGGTCGCCTCCGCACAGGTGCGCGGGAGCTGCGCCACCGGCCGGCGCGGCGAGGAGGCGGCGGGGACCGGCCGTGCCCGGCGCGGGACGGCTCCCCTGAGCGCCGCGGCCCGAGCTCCCCACCGCCTGCCTGCCCGTCTCCTTCCCTCCTCCCCTGCCCTCGGCACCAACCCCGCCACTCACCCCTTCCTGCCGGCCGGGCGGGCGGCAATAGGAAAGCCAAGATCCGCCGCTCACCTGCCCTCCGCCGCGCGCGCCCCGCTCTGCCGCGCCACCGCTGGGGCCGCCCCTCCCCCTCGGCCGGACCGGCCCCGCCCCTCCGCGCGCCCAGAGGGAGGCGCGCGACGCCCCCGCGCCCGGAGGGGGCGGGGTCGCGGGCCGGTACCTGTGGCGCGTAGCGGGAGGGGCGGAAGCGGGCGGGGTCCGCGTGCGGACCGCAACTACCGGCGCGCCCCGCCGGCGCGCGGCCTCCATTTCCCGACAAGCAGCGCGGGGCCGCTCGCGGCGGAAGCTGGCCGCGGTGCACCTCGGGGGCTGTAGTTCCGTGGCGGCGCCGTGTCTGCGGGCGCCGAGAGTTCCGAGGGGTGGGGGTGCTGAGGGGGGCGGTGGCCGAGCTCCTTGAGAGCGTTCGGACCTCTGCAGCGGCCGTCACCACTGCCGTGCTCGCGGGCGGCTCCAAGGCCTTCGGGCAGCCGCGCGGGGGGGGAGGGGAGGGGAGGGGAGGGGAGGGGAGGGGAGGGGAGGGGAGGGGAGGGGAGAGGGCCCCGGGCGCTCGGTCAAGCTGGAAGTCCTGCTGTGCCGTGCCGTGCCGTGCCGCGGCGTGTGCTCGCTTGGCGGCGTAACGGGGCGCCTTGTGAAACTCCCTGGATAAGAGGGACCGGCGGAGCTGGCAGGGAGGGGACGGGGAAGCCGCGGTCCTGAAAGGCCGCCCTGCTTAAGCAGTGGTGGGAGTGAAACGGCACCTCGCGGGCTCGCAGTGACCTCCGTGTGTGGGCGGGCCTAGGGTCTTCTGGAAGAAACGAGTACACCGCAGTCTGAGTTAAAAAGTTACCTTTTCTGTGCTATTTCTTACCCGTCACGTAAAAACGTGACACCTGGAACTTCGGAGAAAGCGTTTTCTATCCGGAGGGTACCACACCCTCAGTGTCCTGGGGCTGCTGCTTCCCCCCTTTTGGGTCTTATGTCTGGAAGGCCCTTGAGCGGTTCGGGACGTCAGGGTGTCGGCTGCCTGCTAGAGCACCGGCTGGGACGGCTGCCCGGCGTCTGCCTCGCGATCATGGGTCTGGAAGCCACCAGGTGCTTTCAGAACACACTGTACCTCTTGTCCAGCTGCTACACACCTGATCTGCGTGTTTGTCATAAACCTGATACTTTCTGCATGGGACATGGCTACACAAACAGTAGCAAAACTACTACACTGGTAAAGCAATCTGATCTGTGATTGCAAACAGTAGTAGAGGTCTACTGCATCCCCTTTGTCAGTGTGTACTGCTCTGGGGGCTACTGTTACCACCAGAGAGTAAATCATCTTCTGCTGGAATTATATTCAGCGTTTTAGAGAAATTTCTTTCTTTTTTTTTTTTTTTTTTTTTTTTTTTTCCCCCTGTGTCATATTATTTAAGTGATACATTGGACTGTTTGGAATTAATTTTGACCTGAGTGCTTTTTATGGATGTTGGTCTTTCAAGCAATGTCCTCAGGTTCGGCAGGGTAGTTAGCATTCATCCTGAGAAGAGTTAATAGATTTGAAAAGCATTTGGGAGTGCCTAGTTCAGAAGCCATGCTATAGGGAACATTTTTTGCGTCTCATTCTCTCTTTAGATTCCCATTCTGTTCTCAATACGTAGTACTTATAAGCAGTAAAACACTGGATTTTTGAAATGTGTTATATTGATACATATATGAAATCAGAGGAAACTTAATTGCATTTTGAAAAATTGAGCTGATGAACCTGGTTGGCTGAGCATGCAACTACTATGAACTTTAAACTTCGTCTCACTCAAGATGAAAATGTATTCTAACAGAGCAGCAGAGAAAAAAACACTAGAAGCAAGAGAACCCTAACTTCCAATTTTTCAGAACACTTTTTTTCCTCCTCCCCCATAGTACCAGAACGTGTCTGAGCATTAGAATAATTTATTTGTATACTCATATTTTTAAATTTTTACTATTTTTTTTCCTACCTATACGAAGCTACTTTTTGAAAGCAAATGAGGTTCGTTTTCTTTTTCCACCTCTACAACCATTTGATAGGTATAAATGCCTGGTTTTCAGTCTCTTAGTGAGTTATCCTAACAGCTTGTGGCATGACATTTATTGTATGGGTTAACATAAAGGTTTTAATAGTGCCCAGCCCTGCAAAGATTGTGAGGTCAGTTTTCTCTACGACACTGTTGATGAAGCAAGAGACCTATCCCAACTCCTCTGAAGAGTGCAGGACGTTTTTCATCACGGTTAGCAGATGTAGGATCAAGGCGTGAGCCTGCGTTTCTTTGGTCATTTGGAAATTCCGAGGAAGTCAGTGGGATTTTTTTGGCTGCTGAGGAATGTGGGCTCGGTGCCTTCGTGTCACAAGGCACTATTCACCCACAGAGTCACCAGGAAAGGCTGTTGCTTCACCGAGAGAAACTATGCAGGATTCAGGTGAATCAAAATGGGATCTGTGCCTTTCCTGGCTTTATCCTTGTAGGAATTCTTCCCTCTGTTCTCCGGCTGTAGCGATCCGTGAAGCGTTTTGAAGCTGCCTTGCCTCAGCTGCTTGTGTAAGCGGGAAATCGGAGGCTCTCCCTGCAGGCCACATGAGCCACCCTGTGGCAATACCGCGCATTTCACCTTTACCGAGTCGCAGGGACAGCAAGACTAGTTACTAGATGTTGGAGAGACTGGGAAGTATTTACTGGACTGCCCCAGAAAGTTTTGGTTTTGGTTGGGGTTTTTCTTTTCCTACACATACTGGTATCAGATACCACCCATGTCCTGCTGCCAAACACTAGTTACTTGGTTTTCCAGAGGATCAAAATCCGTCAGGCTGTCATAATCCTTTGTGCCAGAGACGTGACTTTTGATAATGCTAGCTGGTTAACTAGCTTAATCTAACCTGGGTTAGGGGGTAGGGCTTGCTGAATCAGAAAAGCCTATTAAAATAAAAGAACTTTATGCAACCTCTCTGAAATTCCCAGAACTTTCTCTAGAGTAATGATGACGGAACTGCTAATTGTATAATGCTAGTGGTCCAGGAATTCCCCCTTATGTTGTTACCCCCCCCCCCCCCCCAAATAATCTTATAGGTGAGAACTCTGGGCTAGTTTATTATTGAATTAAAATGTAGCTTCTGCCATGCTAGTTGAGGCATACTGCAGTATGTTTTCAAAGTTCCACCTGCCCTCATGGTCATGTGAAACAGTGAGGGTAGATTTTCAGTCAGGCTATGGGATTTTGGTACTCAAATCTTATTAGATTAGATCAATTGGATGTAGGCACTCAGATTCCACTGTATTTCAGAAGAATTCAGGCATTCAATCCCATTATTTTGGGATTTGGGACTATGAAATCTGTGACTTGAATGATACTAATTTTATATTAAAAAACCCAACTTTGTTTCTCAGCTGTAGAGCCTTCAGCAATAGAAGTGATGGATTTTCTCCTAAAGGCAATTATTTCTCTAATTCTAGAATGGTTTGGGTTAGAAGTTACTTTCAGAGTTCACCTAGTCCAACTCCTCTGCTGTGGAGAGGCACATCGTTCACTAGATCAGGTTGCCCAAAGCCCCATCCAACCTGGCTTTGAACACTGCCAGGGAGGGGGGCAGCCACAGATTCTCTGGGCAACCTCTGCCAGTGCCTTGCCACCCTCATCATTCAATGTTTCTTATGTCCAGTATAAACCTACTGTCTTTCAGTTTAAAACCATTGCCCCTTGACCTGTCGCTATAGAACTTGGTAAAAAGTCTGTCCCCACCTTTCTTACAAGCCCCCTTAAGTATTAAAGGCACAATAAGGTCTCCTTGGAGCTTTCGCTTCTCCAGGCCCAACTCTCTCAGCCTGTCTGCATGGGAGAGGTGCTCCAGCCCTCTGATTGTCTTTGTGACACCCTCTGGACCTGCTCCAACAGATCTTTCTTGTTCTGGGGACCTTGGAGCTGGATATGGTATTCCAGGTAGGCTCTCCTTCCAGGTTCAAAACCTACACAACTTTAAAGAAATACATCTGGATGTTTTGAAAGTAGGCATATGCATTGAAACTGGGAATTTCATAGATAGTGAGCATCCAGATCCTGAGTTATGATCATGAAATGCTTTAAGCAGCTGCCATGTCATTCTAATGTGTCTTCTCTTCATAGATACTGTATTTTCTGTGTGTTATATTTTAGATATCCAGCGGTCAAAAAGGACAGTGGGAAAGGTAAGAAATGGGATTTAAACTCCTTTGCTGACTGAATCTATGTAGGTTTGGTCTGAGTTTCTGCAATTCGCTCCTCTGTGGCTGACTGTTCAAGCTTACTGTGAAATCATCATGAGGCATCTCGCTCGTGCAGTATCAGCTCCCGGAAGCCTGCACTGAGATTTCAGAGTGTCACACTGAGGAGCAGGCTCTCCCAAAGTCCAGTTTTTTGTTAGCTCTTGATCTTTTATAGTTTATTGGACTTTGTTCTAACCTAGGTTTAAAATTTCAGATTTGACCCTTGTCCAAAACACTCAGGTGTGGGATACTGATTGTCCCTTTGTCTCTTAACTGATTACTTTCAGCCTGGTAACATATATTATCTTCTGATGCTTGCCATAAACTTTACTTAAAATATAGTTTTACACCTCAGTTTGTTTCAAGGCAGTATCCTGATAATGGACTTTTTATGGAATAAAAATAAACTCAGTACTCTTTTTGTAGAATACCAGATTCACAGGCAATAGTTCTGCTACTCTCTATTACTCTGGCAATTCACTGAGCTACAAATGGGACTTCCCAGCTTTCTATTCAGCTACGCCTGTTATGCTTCCCTCTTGGATGGGAGTCCCAATTAAGAAAGCAGAAGCAGCAGTCTCTAAGGAGTTAATAAAATTCCTGCCTCTCAAAGGCTAGACCTACTTTGTGTTATAGGGAATTTTTCTCTCTCAGGGATTGCTTCTGGGTAGAAGAACTTGGTGGTGTTATGGCCAGTATTTTCAGGTAAATGAACTGTAAGGTTGGGTTTTGAAAGAATGTGAAAGCTGTAACATTTGCATCTGTCCTGTGGCAGATACTGAGATCCCTAACAAATTGAGCCCTTCTGTCTTCTTTCCTTTTTATCCTTACCATCAGCATTTACAGCTCCTGTCCTAGCTGAGTATATATTACACTGGCTTTAAAATGCACAAGTAATCATGACTACCAACTGCTAATAGTGATGTATCCTTAATAAGTAAAAATACACAGAACTATTCTGATAATTTATTGTATTGATGCTTGGGCAAAATTGTCCTAGAAATTGACAGCTAAAGACTTGTTGGCATCTGGCTACCCTCTGGAAAAAGAACAAAATAAGTAATTTTGCAAATAGGTAGACTTTATGATATTCTGCTGGGGTCCTGCTTTCCCTGCATTCTTTGCCTGGGCCTTTACTGAAAAATCAATTTCAGGGACTCAGTCCCCTGTGATCAGTGGGAAAGTTTGGAGCAAGGCAGATTTACCTTGGTGAAAGAGAACTGTGCTGGGGAACATTTAAACTGGATATATGGAAGTCCAGCAACCTGGTAGGATATGCTCATGAATGTTGAAGGAGTTGGCCAATATCATTCTTGATCATCTTTGGAAAGTCTTGGAGGTTGGGGGGCGGTTCCTGAAGACAGACAGAAAGAAACTGTCACTGCCTATTTCAGGAATGAGAAGAAGGCAGATTGGGGCATCACAGGCCTAGTGTCAGTACCTTTCAAGGTGATGGAGGAAATAATTCAGGAAACTATTTCTGAACATGAAGGACAAAAAGCTGATTAAGAGTAGTATTTAAGAAGGGAAAATCATGTCTGCGCAACCTGATAACTTCCTTAGATGACTAGCAGTGGAAATTTTTTATCTTGACTTACTTAAGGGTTTTGTCACTGTCTAGCATAATATCTGTACTGGTGAAGTAGCATCTTCATTAATGACCTTGATGATACAGAGTACACCATCAGGTTTGTGGACAATACAGAAAACCAGGTAGTTGTGCTGCCATTCAGAGGGAGCTTGGCAGGCTGGAGAGATGGGCTGTTAGGAGCCTGAGGAAGTTGAACAAAGTGAAGTGCAAAGTCCTGGCAGTTCAGGTGTAACTCCATGGGATAACCTGTACAGGCTGGGAAGCAACCAGCTGAAAAGCAGCTTTGCAGAAGAGGCCCTGGGGGTCCTGATGGACACCAAACTGAACATGAATGAGCAATGCACCCTTGCAGCAAAGAAGGCTAACTGTCTTGCCTGAGACAGGTGATCCTTCCCCTCTGCTCAGCACTGGTGAATAGCACCTGGAGTACTGTGTCCATTTCTGGGCTCCCAGGTATAAGAGAGATACAGACATTCTGGAGCAAGTACAGTAAAGGGCTGTGATAATGATTGCTAGCTTGGAGCATCTGATAATGAGGAGTAGCTGAGAGAGTGGGATTGTTCAGCCTGGTGAAGAAAATGTTCAGGGGTGTCATCCATGTGCAGAAATACCCAATGGGAGGGTGCAGAGAAGCTGGATCTAGGCTTTTCTCAGCAGTGCCCAATGACAGGGCAAGAGTCAGAGGGCACAAATGGAAATACAGAACAATCCCTCTGAACATAAGAAAGCACTTTTTACTGTGAGGGTGATCAAACACTGGAATAGGTTGCCCAGAGAGGTAGTTGCTTGATGATTTTCAGAAGCTGACTGGACACAGCCCTGAGTAACCTGCTCTAGTTGACCTCACTTTGAGCAGGGGCTGGGTCAGATGGGTTTGACAGGTCCCTTGTGACTTCAACCCTTCTGTGATTCCATGAGCTTAGAGGCCTGCTGGGGCTGCAGAACAAAAAGATACCAGACACAGTTTCTGTTTTCTTAAAAGCATCTAAAAGCATCTACTCTTCAAAGGCTATGGGAGAAAAATTGTTCTCATTTGCTGTTCTGTGGTGAAATAAAATTCAGCTTGCTGAAAGTTGACAGGTAATCTTTGAATGTACTTTCTGATATTTTTTTTCTGAATAAGGTTTCTTTTCTGTTCTTCTTTTTTCTTCCCTGTAATCAATGTGAAAGGAAAAGAACATTGGAAGGAAAACCCAGGGAGAAGAGAATAAAGAATTATTGTTAATTGAATAGTAGACTACATGGTTTCTTTTCAATCTAAACAAGATTATTATGGCAGAGATTTCAGGCATTTTGATTGAGGAGTCATGTTCATGTACAATAATTACTTCATTAAAGGTATTTGAAGTTTCAAGTTTAAAAATGGTTAGTTTGCTCTTAGCTGCAAGAAGTGGTTTGAAACTGTCTTTGGTTTACCTCATGGAAGCTTTCACTCCCTTTCTTTGCAGGAAAGAGGTGTTTTTTTCCCCACTAATAACCTTTTGGACAGGATGGTACCCGTCATTGTACTTTGACATGGCAAAGCTTCTGGTCCTTTGATACAGCCTCAGTATAAGGTTTTGGTTTTCCCTCCTAATGCTCTACAGCTTAGTGTTTTGTATAGCACAGTGTAGTTCAGTATTGATTTGTGAGACGTCTTGAAAGTATTTCTTTCTCTGTGGGGTAAAGAAGAAACTTGGTCTTGTTAAAACAGGAGGTGACACTCAAGCAGAGCAGGCTCTGGTAACTGTTCCACAGGTTTTGGTGTGACCTTGGACAAATCACTGACATTTCACTTCACTGTCGGTTCTGAGGTTTTGCTACGGGCTCATTAAGCAAGCTAACAAAGTTATAGTGAATATCATCTTCTTCTAAATCTGGAAGGCATCGCTATTACTTGCATAACTCTGTGTTCTGAATTTAAAGCAATGCTTGTCTTCCCTGCACAACACAGCTCTGGTACAATGCGCTCCTTCTGCATGCAGTCTCTAACACGGCCCTAGAAAGGGCAGTGTTCATTAACTGTGTCCTGTGCACAAAGCATGTGAGTTTCATTGTGTTGAGCGACAATGCAGAAACCTTTCCATTTATTTCCAAAGTTCAAACAGCAGCAGTGGTGTGAAACAGCTTTGTCTCTGGGAAACATGTGGCGCATTGATATGGAAATGAGCACACCCTGTGCTTCAGTGAGTGCCAAGGGTGGCAGTGTTGGGTACCGCAAAACTTTTGTGAGCTTCCACATCCTGCTCAGCTGGTGTTCAGCTTGCCCAAATTCTAGCAGTGCTCCCTTCTCTGTTAGACGTAGACTTTGACGTGGTTGCTTATGAAGTTCAACAGAAGCATACGTTTGCCCTTTTCTTGTGAAGCAGCAACATGTAGTTAGTTATTTTTAGATGAATATTATATAACAATGTATCTTGCTTATAGTAGAAACACCAGATAGTTTTGACTCTCGGCTCTGAAGAAGGAAAGAATCTCTGTCCTTCAAAAGGACCTGATTTCTTTCTGCTTATTTAGCCTTGCAGTCTTTTTCTGTTTCAACTCCACCTTGTGAATTGCAATTCAAGAGTATGTTGCACACTGACGTGTTAATTTGACATTAACATTTGAAGGCTGTTCTAGGGCTGGAGGCTGCTGTGTAGTCATTACTACTATTGCTATCTTGCAGAGCCCAGAAGCCAGCTAAATATTTGCAGGCACACAGGAAAACACCATCATTTTCTGGATGGATTTATAACTTTATATTGAACAGAATGAAACAAATGATAACAACAAATATTTTGGACAGAAATTGAAAAGGAAGAACAAGGGTTATCACATGAAGATCAATTACTCATTTTGGGCCTTGACATGTGATTTTTTATTCTCTAACAGTATTTATTGTGAGGGACTGTTACGTGAAACGAAAACTCTTTCAGGAGAGATGACCTTTTGTGGGAATGGCTCAGTTGTTCTCAGCTGCAGCAAGTCTTGCTGAGCGAGTGTGGTAGGAAACCCTCAAATCTCAGAAATGAAGAGGCAAGTCCACTGCAGAGTGTGTTCTGCACTACTTGTCTCACTGTCATCCAGACACAGTCTCTGTGGCTGGAATGCCCATTCCTCCTTCTGAACTGCCCATGTTTCTTGTTTCCCAGTGAATGTAAGAACATGGGTGGGAAGCAGAGGGTGGGATGTTCCTAGCATGCTGATGGGACACAGCCACATCTCATGCCCTCGTCAAAGACTGGGGAAGAGCTCCCGGGTACCATGGCTTAGAGTTAGTGATAGGTATCTGAAATATCCTTTCACCTAGAAACTTGGACACAACACATCACTAGCATTCCCAAAAACTCAGTAATTTTAAATGAAAGGGAAAATTAGACACTTGGATGAGTGAATAACATCTCTACGTGCTGAGGAGGAAGGCAATCTTTAGGATACCTT
Organism: Gallinula chloropus; assembly: GCF_964237585.1. Taxonomy (NCBI): domain Eukaryota; kingdom Metazoa; phylum Chordata; class Aves; order Gruiformes; family Rallidae; genus Gallinula; species Gallinula chloropus. The sequence goes on along the minus strand of NC_140086.1, from coordinate 31,071,111 downwards.
TTGAATGCACACATTGCTATGGCTGGATGTGATGGAAACTACAGGCATTACAAGTGCAGGGTGAGATGGCAAAAAAAATAGAGGCAGTTATAAGAAAAGTAAGCTAATATCAGATGGAGTTTTGCTGTCAGAACAGTCACAGATACTTTTAATGAGATATAGTACGTGATGAAACAAAGTCAATATTAAAATGGCTGGTATTTAATAAGAAATCAATATTGCCTTTCATCACTACAGGCATGAATACCCATGTCCCCAGAAATGCATGCTATTTGCACAATTTAAAAGTGAGTTTAATTTTGATGGTGATAATTTCAATGGCATAAGTGTTCCTGAATGGCCTGGTGTGTTGGCCTGACTCTCTTGTTGTGTGATACTAAAGATGTGAAGTTTTGGAATTAACACCTTGGCCTACTTAGTCCACAGTTGCCACTGGAAATTGTTTTAATATTTTAATAAAGATGTGGGGAGGGGTGGGGGAATGTAGAACATTTGAAGTATAATTTAGTAAGTGAAATTTGAAATACACATTTTAAAATAAAACCTGTAACTATAAAAAATGCAATACAATGAAAAACAAAAGGTTTTAATTTCAACAGCACACCCTAATTGCTTTCCTATGTGTAAAAAAAAGGGTTTTAGAGGAAGTTCTCCCCCCTGTTTAACTATATCATGCCTGGTATTAAAGACTTTATAAAATATATTTTTTTTGAAAAATAAAAAAAAAATTGAGGTCAAGTTATTGCTTTTCCTAAGTTTATGTTTAAGACCCAGCAAACCTGGATCAGCCACCTTTCAGGCTGACAATGAAATGAAAAGTGGTTGGCTAAGTCAGATTACTTTCACACCGAAGAGGAACAGAGAAGCAAGAAAGAGCAAAAATAAACCAGAACAAGAAAAAAGGTATAGAAGAAATGTTACATGGTGAATCTAAATCTTATGTTCTGGATGATGTTACAGTTTAATCTAAAGACTAGTGAACAATTATGTGACAAAGGGGGCTGAACTCTGTACAATGTAGAATCCAGGATTTTGCAACACAAAGCTCAGTGTATGAGTTCTTCTTGCCTGGTATTGAATGGAGTTTCTTTGGTGTGAAATTAATTGTATACTGTAATTTGAATGGTACCAATCTGCCTCTTGTGCAAGTGAGGTGGTTGAGAGGAAGCATAAATAATACTTTAGCATTTCTTTCTGACATGTAGATCATGCTGCACATTAGATGATGAAGATATTTCTGTCCTTTGATATCCTGTGTTCTCACAACAAATTATTATACATCAAATAAATGAGCTCTAAGTCAAAATGATAGTAAAAGTGATGAGCTAGAAAATAATGTAAAGAGCTGGTACCTATGAAATTACTGCAAATATCTGATGAAATGGGGTAAAAGAAATTGCTCACACAGTTGTTCAAATGACTTAAGCTGCTGTCTGAAAAATAAATAATCTGGGATATGGCTATTAAAAATGAAATGTGGTTAGAAGCTGAAGTTTTTGAAGCACTGTATCTGATCCTGCATTACAAGCCATCTTTCCTTAACCTCCTTCCCTGATTAAAGTTTTAGAAAAATTGTACTGAGGGCAAGTAGAGGGCAAAAGGATTGCCAATGTCATAAAGAATCTTTCTTGTCTAAGTCATTAGTCCTTTTCCAGCCATGTCAACAGTGGGCTGAAGTCATTATTGCCAGAAGACCGTTTGGTGGTCTACATGAAATGAATTGTTTTGTTCTTGTTAGGTATTTGCATCACAAAAAAAAAAAAAAGATTGCTAGGATCAGTACCACCCAATTGGTATCAAAGACCAAGTAATGGTTGAGGTTTCATTGCTGAGAGAAAACTGTAGTTAGTGTGATATAGGATCCCTTTCAGGAGAGGGTTGAGTCATGTACAGTTGTAGGGAAACTTTTCCTTTTGCTGAATGGGCTCTTGTGCAATCTGGTCTAGTCTCACTTCAGTGGGACAATATACTCTGCAAGAGTATTTCCATACACACGTGGGAACAAGTCATCTTCTTACCTATGGGTAGCTATCCAAATTTATGTTTGAGGTTGTTGTCTAAGTATCAGACAAAGTAATTTTCAGAGGACTTAATTTCTCCAAGATACCCATTTTGGAGATCTTTTGTATGACTGCACAGATCGTCTGTGTTTCCATTCAGAAATGTTGAACTCCAGGTTGTTCCCTCCTGCAGAAACAGCTGGGTCTTAATTAAAATTCCTGTGTCTGGAGAGGAAACTAGTATAAAAATTGTGAAGTAAAATAACATAAGGATTAACTTTTCCTTGATGGCTACAAGATTAATAGCGGAGATGAACAGAAACTAAAATGTTATATAAGTCTGTGAACTTCTGCCTATGAAAAAAACAAAGATGGAGAATGTAACATTTTAGTGGGTGTTTGTGCTGGTTTGTGCTGTGATAGAGTTAATTTTCTTCACAGTAGCTACTATGGGGCTGTGCTTTGGATTTGTGCTGAAACCAGTGTTGATAACACAAGGATGTTTTTGTTACTGCTGAGCAGGGCTTACACAGAGCCAAGAGCTTTTCTGCTCCTCACACCACCCCACCAATGAGGGGACTGGGGGTGCATTATGAGTTGGGAGGGGACACAGCTGGGACAGTTGACTCAATTGACCAAAGGGATATTCCATACCATAAGCCTTCATGCTCAGCATGTAAAGCTGGGGGGAAGAGGAAGGTGGTGGAGGAGGGATGTTTGGAATGCTGGTGTCTTCCCAAGTAACCATAATGTGTGACAGAGCCCTGCTCTCCTGGGGATGGCTGAACACCTGCCTGCCCCTGGGAAGTGGGGAATGAATTCCTTGTCTTGCTTTGCTTGCATGTGTAGCTTTTGCTTTACTTAGTAAATTGTCTTTATCTCAACCCACACATTTTCTCACTTTCATTCTGATTCTCTCCCCCCTTCCACTGGGGATGCACGAACAAGCGGCTGTGTGGGCTATAGCTGCTGGTTGGAGTTGAACAGTGGCAGTGTTAAGTATCCACACTGAAAATGTTGGTAATGAAATTTACTCCGATGGCAGAAAGCAGTATTTCCTTCTACTCGGAGTGCAGACTTTCCACAAATCCTGCAGAGTAATCTTGTCTTTGATAGCTTCCTTCTGGGGCCTCAAATTTGTAACTGTTTCAATTTAAAATTCAATAAAGTGGGGAGAACATTACTATCTATCTCCCTCAAAAAATGTTGCTTAAGAATTCAGTGTTGAATTATATATGAGTGGTGGTAGATCTGTGTGGTGTGTGGTCAAAGGCCCAGGCTAACACCAAGATCTTTTAAAAGTGGATGGTACAGACTTAACTTAGGTATTGAGCTTTCACGCTTCTATCAGCAAACTGTTTTGAGCTGTACATTGTAATTTTTTTCAGCTGCAGCTTTTGAGCCCTCTGTTCTGCTCCTTTTTTGGTTGTGGCCTTATTTTTTATGTTTTTTTCCAGAGTGAAAATACAGAGCAGAAGGGTTACACTAAGCTGTGTTCCTGGCCATATATTTGGATGTTATTGAAAATTAGAAAACAAATTATTGCCATGTCTTATTAAAGATCTATGTGTTTGGACCAGATGTTTGCTCTACAGCCAGTTCTGCTAATGAGGAAAAGGGTAACTAACCATAACATGATTGATTTCTGGGTGAAGGTCCATCTTTGCCTCTCACCCTAGCAGGTGTGTGCATTTTCTGTATTGCAGACAATATGCATTTTCTGTATTGCAGAGATTACAGAGTTTCTGTATTGCAGAGAAGTCCTGCCCACTGCCAGGACATATGGAAGAAAATATGTTGGCAAAGACCAACAGATCAGGACTCTTTCTTAGGAAAAATACCCCCACATTATTTATTAAAAGTGTCTAGACAAGTGGCAAGTGAGTTGCTTTGATTATACTCATTTTACTGCTTCTGTTGCCTTGAACTGTGAATTGTGATTGCTTAGATAAAAGTCCTGAAAGACTGTTCTCTCTTTGGCTTCCAGAAATGCCTCCTTATGTTTTTCAGTGAGTTTGTGTTTTGTAATTTAGAACATCAGTCTCATTGTGTGCATCTCTACAGATATCTCAGCAACCTCTTCAGGAGTAACACAGTGTGGGTACCATTTCCCTCTGCTTTCCAACAGTGAAAGAATAATGTTCTGACAAAGCTGTGCTAAATTAGAAGAATAGCTTTTTCTGTGCTAACTCCCTTTTGTTATGTACAATTTTAGTCAGTATGGTTAAAGAAAAGGATGAGGCATCCCAGCTTTCTGGGTGGTCTAAAAATATCTGTCATTTAACCCTCAGGTTTTTCACAAAGGTACTTGAGCTTTGCTTTAAGTCTTGTGTAGGAATTTGAGAATCCGCATAAAGGAAAGAAAGATCCAAGCAATCTCTGTATGTGTCTTTTAGAAGTATGAAATATGACTAAGGACATCTCAGTGTGGGTGCCTAAAAGATCATTTAGCAGTAGGTACTTGTGGTGGCTTGACTTTGGCTGGATGCTAGGTGTCCACCAAGTTACTCTATCACTGTCCTCCTCAGCAGGACACAGGGTGGGGGATAAATTAAGAGGGAAAAAACCTCATGGGTGTAGGGGACTGTGTCGGAAGATTAAGAGACTGTGTCAGATGTTTGTCTCAACATTGCTGGAACATTATACCACAAACTTTCACTGCTGTCAGCAATGGAGCAACGATCAGACCTCAAGACCAGTTGCTTCCTGCCTTCTTATGGACCCGAATGGAAAGCTGATTAAATTTAGCCCAACCCCTGCGCACGCAGCACCCACATCTGGGGTATGGAAGACAGAGGGACCTGGAGACCCCTGAAGACCACCTAAAAACTTCTGGAGACCCCCTAGTGATGTTATTGGGCTTGCGCACCACCACTGAATGGTGGGTGCGGTTAAACAAAATAGATCTTGGAATATGCTAACTTATTCCTGGAAGGGGTGAATACAGCCCAGTAAAAGAGGAGCAACATCGAGGGAATGTTCCCCCACTGGACCTGAAGACATTGGACTGACGGGATGCCGCATCTCCATGGTGGTAGATATTGCAATCTCTCTCTCTCTCTTTTCCCACTCGTTTATCTTTCTCCCCGCCTTCTCTTGCATGCTTGTTGTGGGCCAAATAAAGTGACTTGACCATTGACTCTGTTTTGAGTCTTAATTCTGTTCCCAAGATTTGGGAAGACCTGGTCATGACAAAACACCTAATTGGCCATCACTCAGGGATTAAGCCCAGCTGCCCCCAGCCACCCAGAGCAATCTGAGGTCAGTGGGAATGCGAGGGGGTTTAACCTCTGACAGATTAGTCTGTCTGGTGGCAGATCATGACAGTGGGTCAGAATAAAGCAAAATCAAAGGCTGCATGTGGAAACAAAAGAAAACTAAAGGTTTTTTCTCTACTTCCTATTAGCTGGCTATGTCCAGACACTCCCCAGGAAGCAGGGCTTCAGTACATTTCAAGGGCTGCTCTGGAAGACAAATGTAATAAACAACAAGTGCTCCCCCTTTCGCCCTCTTTACTCTCTGGTTTTATGGCTGAGCCAACATCATATGATATGGAATATCCCTTTGGTTAGTTTTGGTCAGCTATGCTGGCTGTGTCCCTTCCCAAGATCTTGTCCAGCCCCAGCCTACTGCTGAGGGGAATGTTGGCGAGACAGCCTTGATGCTGTGCCAGCGCTGCTCAGTGGCAGCCAAAACACTGGTGTGTCATCGTCACCCCGCCAGCTACCAGTACACATCACAGCAATGTGAGGGCTGCTGTGGGGAAAATTAACTCCACCTGAGCCAGACCCAATACAGTCTGTGTAGAGCATGCTGTGTGCTTTGCTGGTGAATACTGACATTCACTCGGATGCAGGATCAATGGCACTGGGAGCCAAGTAATAATTCAGGCGCTTCTCCTGGGTGACAAAATCGCTGTCTTCCTGTAACTGAGTTAGCGCTTAAAGGTGCAACAAGCTGGCTCATATATTTTCAATAGGAATTTTTTAATAAAGGGCAATAAATCTAAAGCACCCAGCTGTTCTATAAAGGCATCATAAAAAAAGGACAGTGTGTAATAAATTTTCCATAATTTATTTTAAATAATGGTTTCTAATGAAAGCTTAGCACTAATTGGATCTTAGCACAATGAGGAAATGTGGCTATATTTCAGGATGTTTGGATCCTATTCATACTTACCCTACTTTGATACTTTCTAGATTTCTGTCTGATCTGCACTATGTCCACTGTACTTCAAAATTACTTTTTTCCCTAAAGACTGGAGACTATATGTCTTGTTATTAATTATAACTTTATGTAGGCAAGCAGAATTTGAGTCTTAACTAGTCCCACTTACAGAGCTGACCTTTCCTTTTCACAACCAAAAATGTGCAGACATACTGGTTTTTAGCAATGTACATTTGCTCTCGCAAAGTCTTTATTACCCTTTTCCATATTTTTCTAGCTTAGTGTTATGTTATCTGTTCAACAGAAAAGGTTATGAGTTTGTTAGGGTTTTTTTCCTGTCAGTCTCATTCTAAATTTGTCCCCATTTAACTGCGTATGCTGTCTGCTTGCTTGAGGAATTAGTTTAAAGCTCTTCTGCATTCTCCATCATCATTTGCTGTGCTTCCAATTGAGTATTGTCTGAAAATGTGGCTATTCCCAATTCATACTTTTCTTGTTGCCTACTTTCTTTTCTGCTTCTTTAAAGCTGTGTAAAAACTAAAGCAAATGAAAATGAACCTGAATAGGTTAACATGCCAGAAAGGGAAGAGGCCTTGTTAAATAAATGGGGGTGTGTTAGTTCTTGCAATACTCTCTTCTGTTCCTATTTAACTTCCTCATTAGGTCTGAGTCCACTCAATTATTTCTACTAGAGAATATAAAAAAATTACATAGCTTAATGAAGAGTGAAGACATTTACATGTGCAATTTTTGCTTTTAAAACAATCTAATGTCCTCTATTTTTTTCCCTCCATACAAGCAGGAGGTTTTCAAGGACAGTGTCCTTATATGAAAATTGACTCATTCCCTCTTTAATAATTTTTAAGGCTTTCTTCAGATACTCCTGTTCCCGTGGTCTCCAGATTGAAAAGACTTCTACCCTTGGAAACACTGCAATAAATGGATACATCAGTGCTTGATAAAATAACACCCTATCAAATATTTGATGGTGGAAGGATGGTGAATTGCTCACTCAGATGACTGACCAAGTAACAGTCTCAAGATTTCAAGGTAGGGGCAAAAATACTGCTCTGTTGATGTTTTGTCTCTCCTCTAGGTGCTGAGAAGTCACGTGAGGTGACGTTGATCTTTTACAGGGGAGAAGCTTGCCTGCAAACACTTTTACTTTAATACCTTTTACTTGGTTCACGTTTAGCTCTTTTGCCTTCATCTAAATAAGCATTGCATATCACCAGTAGAAAATGAGTTTGTTTCCTTCAAGTTGGAGCACAGGAAGTTCCGCACCAATATGTGGAAGAACTTTTACACAGTGAGGGTGACAGAGCACTGGGACAGGCTGCCCAGGGGGGGTTGTGGAATTTCCTTCTCTGGAGATATGCAAGACCCAATTGGATGCCTACCTGTGTGATGTGTCCTAAGGAATCTGCTTTGGCAGGGGGGTTGGACCTGATGATCTCTGGAGGTCCCTTCCAACCCCTATGATTCTGTGATTCTGTGATTCCTTCAGAGCCAAACTTCTCTGGTGATACTTCCTCTTTTTTGAGTGACCCATTCGTCTTACCGAGTCTTGAGCTGTGGTTCTATGGACCCAGTTATATCTCAACATTTATGATAGACCAACACAACTTTTAATAAAATTCGTAGTAGAAAGCATTAGGAAAGCTTATATGGTCTTGGAGGCTTCCATTAGTGGTCTACAGGCTGCAGTGGCCACTGCTGCAGTTGTAGGCCATTTTACTTTCCCCCTTTTCCATCCAAGGATCTGTGGCTGGCCATTTGGACTTCTGACAAAGGAGTGGAGCACAGACTGTTGTATTGCTTTTATTCCTGATACCATTTGATTACGCACATCCATTCAGTCACTCATTGCTGTCTGTGCAGGGAAACACCACCACCTGTGTCTCCCTCATTCGCACTGTGCTAATGGCTTTGCAGTGTGCATAAATAGAAATGCGTGTGGGATGGGTTTGGTTTCGATCTAACATTTGTAGGTGCACCCATTTCAAAGTCCTTTTACTCTGCCAGCTGTAGTGGTGTGTACCTGAGAATTAAGCCCTGTTGAAACAGGGAGGACTCAATTCTGTCACCCTGACTCAATTTCATGTAAAACTTTACAAGTGCACCGAGATTCAGTGGATCTGTTATGTGACAAAGTGCCATTTATGTGAGAAAGGGCAGCCAAACCAGACTGCTTGCACTTAAGCCCAATGGGAAACAGGGTATTAACTGACTGTTACAGGAGAAGAGCTGTCGTAAAAGAAATATTTGATACTGGGAAAGAAAGGCCGGGTCAGCAGGATGACACACCTTGAAGAACACAAGTGGTGATTATATGTCTTTATTTGTCAGTATTGCTCTTCTGTAATGTCGAGCGGCGTCGGCAAAGTTAGCTGCAGAGCTGGGGACTAACTCTAATGGGATGTTGGCATACCTGAGTGCCTTAAGTAATGTGAACTGAGCGTGATCTACCTTTATCACAAACAGAAGGCAATTTGGTCAAAATTCCTTCTATTGTATTTTCAATGATTTTCTCTGTAGAAGAAAACATTGCTTTGAAATGCATTTGTTTTGAAGCACTTCCATTCGCAGAGCTCATATTACTTTTAAGAGCTCAGGAATAAAGGTTTGAGAGGAACCTCTGTGCATAACAGACACTATACTTATGAACTACATTTTCCCAGCATGCATAATTCTAAATATTGAATGATGGCAATTACTAAGGGCATTTGAAGAGTGGGACACTGAGGAGTGTTGTCATATTGTATTAGTTATGAGTAATAGCTGCTGACTTTGGAACAGTGATGTGAAAATCAGACTACTTCAGAAGCTCAATTTGGAAGCTGGGAGAGTCATGCAAGGTGACAGATCAGTACCGATGTAGGAAATGTCCTAGGGGCACATAACTGCTGTTTTATGCATAAGCAGTCAGGGTCCCAATATTTTTCCTATGCAAATCAATGTCAAAATTCAGGTTAACCTGATTAGGATCGTCTCCTTGCAGAGAAGGATTGTCTGTTGCTGTATCACTGAGAAGAGTTGTAATTACATTTTAGATGGAGAAAAGTTATGAATTCCATCATTTACATAATATGTTGAATCTAGTGGTCCCTAGGAAAATTCTTCACATCAGTTATTGTCTGAATAGTACAATTTTTGTTCAGAGAAACAAATGAGGAAGGTGCTTTTCCATGAATTTAGGAAGGCTTTTTGAATTGTTATGCTTGGTATATACATTTGTGCTGATCCTGCAATGTGCATTTCTCATAGACGTATTCCTAACCTGCACTTACATTTGGGAGAGCACATTGAACATTCCAGCAGACTGCTCGTGCAGTAGCAGTCTGGTACAAATTGGTAATTTGCCTAAAACAGTGTGATCTCCATAGCTAATGATGCTTAAGGCTTTTTGTTGCATCTCATCCCTCATCTACATGGGGTCACCTTTCCCATATTTGAAGGCAGACTCCTGCAAAAGAAGAGTGTTCAGGAGATACTGGCAGAGACCTGCATGTGTCTCAGGGAGGAAGGAAGGAAGATTCCTTCTAATCTGTGCTATAAGTAGTAGAATGTGGTCAGGCAAATAATTCTTCCTCTCTGGTAAAGTTCAAATGAACCACCAGGGAGGTATTATGAACTCATCCAGCATTTGTAAAAACTCATGTTCTCATTCATTCATGAGGTGGCAATAGAGAATTTATTTTGTGTCTTGTGTATTTATCATGGATATCAGAAGTATTGCTTTCTGTCATCACTTAATGAGATTTTCTGGTAAACCCCTCACAGTTTCCAAGGAAGATGTATATTATACCCAGAAAAGAGTTATTTTGCTATCATAATATAAACTATATTTTAAAATGGAATTAACCGTATTCACACAGGATTGTTCTTAACACCTGGCTATCTGTATTAGGAGTGTTGCCATTGTAAAAAAGGAATTTATGTATGTGAAAAGGACAGGTGCCATGCTGGACCTTGTTGTCAGCAACCAGGAGAGGCTGGTGAGGAGTGTGAAGCTCAAGGGCGGCATTGGCTGCAGTGACCATGGAGTCAATGAAGTTCAAGATCCTTCAGGCAGCAAGGAGGGTGCACAACAAGCTCACTGCTTTGGACTTCAGGAGAGCAGACTTGGGCCTCCTCAGGGATCTGCTTGGTAGTGTAACATGGGAGAAAGCCCTAGAGGAAAGAGGGGCCCAAGACAACTGGTTAGTATTCAAGGATCACCTCCTCCAAGCTCAGGAGTGATACATCCCAAAAAGTCAGGCTAAAACATCAGTAGGCCTGCGTGGATGAACAAGGAGATTTTGGACAAACTCAAACTCAAAAAGGAAGCCTACAGGGCATGGAAGCAAAAGCAGTTAGCCTGGAAAGAATACAGAGAAACTGAGCAGCCAGGGATCGGGTTAGGAAAGCTAAAGTCCTGATAAAACTAAATCAGAATTATATCAGGTTTAAGACCATCTAAGGAACCTGAAGGTGTACAAGTCCATAGGACCTGATGAGATGTATTGGGATGTCCTGAGGTAACTGGTGAATGAATGAAGCTGCTAAGCCACTAATGATCATATTGAGAAGCTGTAACAGCATGGTGAAATTCCCAGTATGGGGAACTCCCCATTTAAAAAAAAAAAAAAGAAAAAAGGAAGACCTAGGGAACTACAGAGGTCTCACCTCTGTGCCTCGTAAGATCATGGAGCAGATCCTCCTGGAGTCTATGCTCAGGCACATGAAAAATAAGAAGGTGATTGATGACAGCCAATGAGGCTTCACTGAAGGCAAATCATGCCTAACAAATTTGGTGGTGTTCTATGACAGGGTTACAGCATTGATAGATAAGGGAAGAAAAACTGATGTCATCTACCTGGATTGTGCAAAGCATTTGACACTGTCCCACACAATATCCTTGTCTCTAACTCAGAGATGTGGACCTGATGGACAGACTACTCAGTGGATAAGGAATAGGCTGGATGGTCGCACTGAAAGAGTTGTGGTCAATAGCGTGATGTCCAAGTGGAGACCAGTGATGAGTGGTGTTCCTCAGGGGTTGCATCGGGACTGGCACTGTTTAACATAATTTTTGGTTACATAGACAGTGGGATGAAGTACACCCTCAGCAAGTTTGCCAACAGCACCAAGCTGTGTGGTACAGTTGACATGCTGGAGAGAAGGGATGACATCCAGAGGGACCTTGACGCTTTAGAGGTGGGCCCATGCAAGTTGCATTAAGTTCAACGAGGCCAAGTGCAAAGTCCTGCACAGGGGTTGGGACAATCCCAAGCACAATTACAGGCTGGTCTGAGAATGGATTGTATGCAGCCCTGAGGAGAAGGACTTTGGGGTGTTGGTTGATGAAAAGTTCAACGTGAGCTGGCAATGTGGGCTTGCAGCCCAGAAAACCAACTGTATCCTGGACTGTATCAAAAGATGCATGAGCAGCAGGTTAAGGGAAGTGATTCTGCCACTTTACTCTGCTCTCATCAGAGTACTGTGTCCAGCTCTGAGGGCCCCAACATAAGAAGGACATGAAGCTGTCAGAGTGAGTCCCAAGGAGGGCCACAAAGATGACCATGCTCCTCTCCTATGCTCCTCTCCTATGAAGACAGGCTGAGAGAGTTGGGGTTGTTCAGCCTGGAGAAGAGAAGGCTCCGGGGAGGCCTTATTCCAGCGTCCCAGCTCCTAAAACGGGCCTGCAGAAAAGCTGGCTGCTTACAAGGGCATGTAGTGATAGGAGAAGGCATAAGAGCTTCAAACTGAAAGAGGTTTTATGTAGATTACATATAGGGAAGAAATTCTTCCCTGTGAGGGTGGTAAGGCCCTAGCACAGGTTGCCCACAGAAGCTGCAGCTTCTCCCTCCCTGGCAGTGTCCAAGACCAGGTTGGATGGGGCTTTGGGCAACCTGGTTTAGTGGAGGGGTGTCCCTGCCCATGGCAGGGGAGTGGGAACTAGGTGATTTTTAAGGTCCCTTCCACCCCAAACTGCTCTGTGATTCGATGAACCTATGAAAGTTTTATAAATGTGGAATTACTTTGGAATATGTGGTGGCTTACCGAATGTAATTATGTGTATAATTCTCAGGATTTTCATAAGCTGTGCTTAGTTAGGAGGAAGTATATGTTGCAGTGAGATCAGTTTACTATGACATTTTTGCTCAAATGTAGGAACACACAACGCTCTTGGCACATACATAATTTCAAAGTTAGTTCCTTGGATTTGTCTCTGTTACCTCATTCCCTCACTCCTGTAAGGCTCGTATTCTAGTATATATCTAGTGTCATCACCAACATTTGTCCTTAGCTGATAAATTCGAACATTAGTGCAAATTTCTTGGCTGTTGAAAATGATAGAAGTGCTTTTCTCTATTCCCTCTTTCAAAGCTTCCACTTTTTTTTTTGTGAACAACCTAATTCTCTTTCAGTGGTCTGACAGAAAAACACATGTGCTGCTGTTTAGATTATTGCTCACATTATTTTAGGATTAAAAACTGGATTGCATTGTTGTTCTGTGGCGAGTTACTGAGTATTTACAGTGACAGGTATTCTTGATTATTAAGATGAGAAGCTAATTTTTTTGAAGAATATAAAAGGAAGGAGAAGCAGAAGTATGTGAAATTTTGAATAAATGTATTCCTATTGTTATATCTTAGATAACAGCTGCATTCTCTTAAGTAGCAAGACTCATGCTGATTGTAAGTGCCAAAGAGCTGTATAATTTTTAGTGCTTAAAGCAAGGTTTGGTTTTGTGTCTTTTGACAGTTGTGGCCCTTATTTCTTCTTAGCTTTTGCTTTACATTCCAAGCAAAGGATAATAGAAGTGTAATGAAAATTCAGAAATAAAAATAGAGCATAATATGCACCGAGTCTGGATCCATTATGTGGTGGTAGGTGGTCCTTATGACAAGAGTGATTGTATTATTACCTGGCCTGGACTACTTTTTGCATAATTTCTGTATTAATTTTCATAAACTTTTCTTTTCTATATATATTCTTCTAAAAGGCATTTTAGAGACAAAATAGTGGGGGGAGCATTTTCTTTTCAAAGCAAACATTCTGGCTTCACTTCTAGGGAGTGGTATTGGTATCTCTATGTTCCTTTCTTGATAACTGTGGGAAAGAGAGGTTAAAATGGTATTAAATCTCAGTGTATACTACAAATTATATATTTTATTATGCGTATTCCCTGACAGATAGGGAAGAACTTTAACATCCCCAGGTCTGCAATCATTATTTGTTGTATTTGTTTTTTTTTTTTTTCCCTAAGCAAATGCAATGGAAGTAGAATGAGGCTTCCTTTCTGGAAGCAAGATCATGGTTTTTTTCCTGCCATTCAAGAAACTTTGGAACAATAGGAAACTCCTGAATTGGGTGAATTTGCATGTACTTGGAAAAAGTATCAAATAAGACAGTACTGTATCATTTCAAAGCGATGAGGAGTAAGTAATGTAAAATCAACCAAGAGGATAATCTCTGACATTTACAAACATTTATAATGGCATTAGTTCCAACTAAGTTAACTGAGGCAATTTGAACCTGTAGACCTGAACAAATAAATAGCAAGGCTTGCCATCAGCTATTTCAGAAGCGTACCAATATTGCTGTGGCGCTTTGTGCATCCAAATAAGCAGACAGATCTACCAGATTTATCCGGGGTTTCCTTCAGTCGAGACATTGTCTGCTTTATTAGAAATTATTTCACAAATAGGTAAAAGTGCCACGTTGCAGAGATTTCTGGGCTTTCCGGAATTGGTGCTGCAGTGTTTTAGAGCTGAACTGAAAATAACAGGCTTACAAAAGACTCAGTGACAGGGCATAAAGGTGAAGTTAGTTTTGATGAAACGTCCCTGATTGGCAGGTGTGGTAATAGTTTCCCTTGCTTACCTGTGAAACGAATCCATTCTCTATGCCCCTGTCTGGAATGGCTAGGCTGCATTGCCAGCGCAGGCTTGAGCCTGATCCCTAACTGACTTGTCCAAATTCTTTCTACTGAAGCCAAATCAGCTTTCTGCAAGGCCTAAGGAGAATAATCACAGAATCACTAGGTTGGAAAAGACCTTTGAGATCATCGAGTCCAACCGTACAATAATAACCAAGTCTGTGCAAATTTTTAGCATGAGCAAAGGGTGTGCTTAGTACCAGGAAGGTGAGCTAGCATGACCTGCAGTCGTGTCATGTGGCCATATGTGGATTAAATGACCAATATTATGGTCAGTGTACCCTTAGGGGAAATATGTCACTGGTGGCCTGGGCAGCATGAATATGCAGAGCACGGCCCAGGGAACTCTGTGCTCTGTGTGGAGGAACTTTTCACAGCGAGGGTGACAGAGCACTGGGACAGGCTGCCCAGAGGGGTTATGGAGTCGCCTTCTCTGGAGATATTCAAGACCCATCTGGATGCCTACCTGTGTGACCTGCCTAGGGAACCTGCTTTGGCAGGGGGTTGTTTGACTGGATGATCTCTGGAGGTCCCTTCCAATCCCTACTATTCTGTGATTCTGAGATTCTGTGCTTTAGCCTGCTCTTTGGCTCAGCAGGCATTTATCAGGGCGGGCACTGCTGCACTGCTTCACCACCAGCATGCATCGCTATATGGGCATGGGGGAAATGCTGATACTCATCTCTGGACCGAAAAGATAATTCAGTTCCCCACTTACTCAGCTGCAGCCTGTCTTCAGGGGAAATCTTATTTGTTAAAGACACCATCCACATTATTCCACAGGGGAAAATGTGAAGAATAAGAAGAGGTGACCGAGTCAGCAGTCTGAGGGACAAATGAGTTTGGAGACTATTAAGCACACATCGCTCAGAGGCTCAAGCAAGAGAGTGTGCAGAGTAGGGCTGACCAGTGGCAGAGATCCTTGTTAGGACAATATTCATCAGGCTTCCAAGCCCCTGCATCAGCAGTGCTCAGGTAAATCTCTAGCCTTCCAATCTCAGCTCCAAAAACTTTAAATATTTGCCCTGAGAAATGCTAAGACAATTAACCTGATGTGGTGTTCAAAACTAAAAGCTTGATGTCAAAGTAGGGAATTTACAGAAGCATGACTGAGAGTTAAATTTGGCTTGTGAAGCCTTTATTTCTGGTAGTAAAGTTTTAAGATGACAACCCAGCTTGACTTCCAATTCCCCAGTGTGAATTTGTTGGCCGGAGATTTAGAAGAAAAAGCCCTTTTACTGGTGTACATTGAGATATTTATCCTGAAAATCCGTAAGAGAAAACAAAAATGCAATTTTCTCAATGCTTTGATGGCATTTTTTAGAGGAAAATCTCATTTAAAAACTGGTAACAGCGCTAAATGCCAGCTGTAAGATGCATGCTTTAATGTTGATTTCATGCTATCATCTGTTCTGTAAAAAGTCATTCTCTCGGTTTCTGGGTCAGAAACAAGGTTTTGGCAGTAACTTTGTACTTCTTGGAGGATGTTATGTGCTTTAAACCGATTCACTCCTGTGACGCTCTGCAGTGGGAGGTCATCTGAAAAGTTTAAGATAGCCCAGGACAATTTAAATCACACAGTTTTAGCAAGGTTCTGCTAGTTTTAAGTACTAACACAGTTTGTCCAAGGACTACGTGTAGATTTTCTTCAAAGTTGAGTGCACATCTAAGCAAGGCCTGGAAAGCTGCTGCAAATGATTTTATGTTTATTCTTTTTTCAAGACTCCTTTATAAAAGTTTTTAACTGGGTGACACTTTCTAGTTGTCCTGGTTTCATCTGGGATAGTTAATTTTCTCCCTGGTAGCTGGTCTAATGCTGTGGTCTGGATTTAGGATGAGGATCACGTTGATAACACACTGATATTTTTAGCTGTTGCCAAGCAGCTAAGGACCTTTTGGCTTCTCATACTGCCCTGCCAAAGAGAAGGATGGGGGTGCACAAGAAGCTGGGAGGGGACACAGCCAGGACAACTGACCCAAACTGACCAAAGGGATATTCCATACCGTATGATCTTGTGCTCTGTATGTAACTGGGGAAAACTGGCCTGGGAGCACCATAGCTCGAGAACTAGCTGCACATCAGTCAGTGGGTGCTGAGCAATTATGCTGTGCATCACTTGTTTTGTATATTCTTACGCTTATTATTAATTCCCTTCCTTTTGTCTCACATTAAACTATTTTAACAGTTTAAACTGATGAGTTTTAGGGTTTTTTTTCAATTCTCTCCCCCATCCCACTGTTGGGGGCAAATGAGCAAGCTGCTGTGTGGTTGTTTTAGCTGCCTGCCAGGTTAAGCCACAACACTAGCACCAAACTTTTGTAATGGTGAAACTTAAAGAGTACAGGATGTACTGTTCCTGTCTGGAACAACAACTACAGCCTCATTATATATAAATCTGTTGTCCCATTCTCTATGCTATTGTTCTATTGAATGCCTGTTTTTTTTTGTGAAAGACATCACACAAGTCATCTTCTGACTTAACAACATATTGTATTTTCAAGATTGTTAAAATTAAGTTTTTAGAATTATCTGAAATGTTGACCACTGGTAAAAATTGAGAGGGAGAATTATTGTCTTGCCCTGGTGTGTGATCTAATGCTTTTGTATGTGTTGGGCTTTGTGGGTGCTGAAAGACTTGCTTTTTGTTACCAACTTTCTGAAATTACTCTTCTGCCCTATTTTTTTGTTTAGCTTTCATTCCTTTTCCAAATGAAGTTCATGAAAAAAAAATGTTTACCATCAGCTGTTGATGGATGTGCTTAGTCATTTAATCATAGAGTATGCTAGAAAGCAACTGCTTGGATTGCTGTCTTGGAGATTCAGTGGGTTTTCTGGAGCTTTCCAGATATTTTTCTGTCCTTTTTCTTCTCTTTTCAAGTCAGAGATGCTAATAATTGAAATCTCATCTTTATTCAGAGAAACATGGGCAGTGGCCCAGCAAGACTGCACATATCACAAACACTTGTAATCTTACCTTGCTATATAATGGAAGCTGAGGACAGAATCCAAATGGGGAGATTAGAGTTAATCCTTGGAAGTAAGATAAAGTTCACAAATTGTTTATTTGAGAACTTAGTTTATTTCTCTAGCTGCTGCCATCTATATAGTCCACCTATCCTTTCCTGATAAAGAGATCATTTATTGTTCAGAAACATGACTGGTTTGTTTTTTTTTTTCTGTGCTGGTGCACACAACTAATGCACATCATTAATGCAATCCAGAGGGAGCAGTTTGGAAGATGAGAGGATAATTTACTCACCATGTGCATTCAGTCCTCTGCCTCCTTGCTGAGATTCCCCTGCTGGTTTGGATTCTGTTTTCTGACATAAACCTGCCCTATCTGTAATAACCAGAAATGTAGTAAGCCTACTAGTTTAATTCAAGGATGGGATGGTAGAAACTCTGTTTGCAGTCTTTGGAATTCAGAAAACTTAGTTCTGTTTTGATCTGTAGACCTATGCCTAGTTCTGGCATTGCTCCCTCTGTACCAGTTGAGAGCTATGTTAGGAAAGACTGTGAGATAATTATAATCACTAAATATGAATTATTCATATTGAAAAATTATTCATATTGATTACAGTGGAAGTAGGTCTGGTCTGACTCCACATGAGAAAGAAAATTCTGGGTTGGAGGATACATTTCAAGATGTGCTATTCTGCAAAGATGTTGCATGGTGTTGTAGGTACCCAAGTGTGTTTGCCTTAGTGAGAACACGGTGCTTGCAGGTCTGTAACCTCCTCCTGAAGCTGTTTGAGCTGGAGCTTCTGGGCCAGCATTTTTCCATTGTTTTCATGCTGTTATTGTTGCATCATTTGTGTGGACTTGCACCTGCAAACCCTGACAGGGTTCATATGTCGAGCATTCCTGGAAGTAGCTACCACTGGTTTGAGAATCACCAGTCTTTCTCCTTTTCCTTTCCCTTCTGTTTGGTAGATTTTGATTCATATTAGAGAAACCAAACACTCTGCACAATAAAATAGGTAATAGTCATCCAAATGTTCAATAAACATTATCCAGTAGTATGCATGGACAAAAGCATAACTATCAGTCAATGTACAGCACTTGCACCTGATTAGCTTACTGTTGTCAGTGTTAACATCATGAGCAGGACGAATCCACAAGGAATTTGAGTAGGTCTTAGTGAAACATTTAGGATGAATCATCTTCTTCCTCTTCATCATCACCATCTACCTCCATCAACACTGGAAACCCTGTCCAGCGGGTGACACTCACCTGGGACCCCAGGGCTGCCTGTACTGCCTCCTCTTCTGTGTGTTTTTCTCCCTGTTCTCTTTTTTCTGTCTTTCTCCCCTGCTTTTGTTCTTTTGTTCCCCCGTCCCCCTCCAGTTACCTTGTCTGTTAGAGTCCATGTATATCATCAGCAGTGGATCCTAATAAATCTTTGTGCATGTTTCCCTGCCTCAGCATCCTTTGTGCAACAGGGGAGTTGATGATCAAGGTTGAAGTAGAAAGCCTTAAGAGAAAGTGAAAGCTTGTGATCCAGGCAGATAAAAACTGATGAGAAAAGAGTGGTGAAGTGGCAGGACCATAGGCCAGATGTAGTGCTGGTATGGATATGTTGATATAGTTGTGCTGACCTCTGCCATCAAAGTGCTCTTGCTGAGGTTACAGTTTGTAACAGGAAAATTATGGGATGCTTTCAGCTCTCTCTGAAAAAGTGCAGTTTTTCTGGAATAAATGCATTTGTTCAAGGACTTCACTGGCACTGTTATGTCAGTCACAAGGCCTCTTAGCACCAGCAGATGTTGGTAAGACACCAGGCTGTGTTTGTGCATGTTGAAGTAAGCAGGATGCATGCTGAGGCACAGGCTTACATCCCCAGTGGGGGCCAGCACAGGTCCTCTGACAACACGGGATGCAGAATGTGTCAGTTTTCCTTCATGACTCTGGCCTTCCTGCAGGGTGCTTATTAAATGTCCGTTAAATTGCTTCTCCTCCTTCCTGGTGCAGAGGGTGCCAGACACTACATAAACCCCCCATATAGAGAGAGGAGCATCCCAAATGGTGAGCATGAGGGTGTGTCAGCCCAAAGTCTGGCTCCTGTGCAGGCTCTATAGGGCTGAGATTCCCAGCATGGGGTGGGCTGGACAGCACATCACACCAGCGGTCCCTGCCTCTGCTTGCCACCCCCAGCAGAGCTTCTAGCACCTCTCAGAAGCCTGTCTGCAAATCTCCAGGTCTAGGAGACTCTGCAGAGTGACCTAATGTCACATTTGCTACTACTTTTGCTTACAAAAGCAGATTTAGCTTTGTCCTTATTTTGTTTTGATTCTGTTGTGTATATACTAATTGTATATTCCATGGAAAAATATAACTAGCTGACTCACAAAGAGATACACTATCAAATATAGTGTTATTTCTTTCTATTCATAAGTAATTGATAGAAAACAGCAGGTGTTATATTTTGTCTCGGAGCAGATAACATTCAAGGAAGAAGAAAAGGAAACCTCTCCTCTGCCCACGGGTAAGGGACTGATAAATTATTCCGTGACAGATAAGGATAGAACTTGCACAGGTTACAAAGCTTTGGAAAAAAAGCACATAATAGTACTAGTGATAGTAATAATAGTAATAATAAAAGATGAATGTATGCTTATATTGTAAAAAGCTTGTTTGGATGCAGAGCTCCAAAGCTTACCATATTACTGAATCTGGGAAAAAAGATTTTTATTGCTCTTAAAAAAAAACCCACAAAAAGCCCCCAATCCCAACCCAACCAAACACAAAACCAAACCACTGTACAAATGCAGAGAATTTGAGGCTTTGACCAACAAAACTCTTCTTTTTTTACTTGCTTTTCTACATTTGTCTTTAGCACAAAATTGCAATTCCAGTGTAAGAATACTTTATGACTCTGGCTGTCTTTGCCTCTATCAAATAGAATAAATAGGTTGAACACTTCAAAAACACAAGAAAATTTTCCTGGGAGAAAGTTGAAGTAAAAGGGGTATAGTGGTACCTTACCCTTCCTGTCCCTGGCTCTTCTGTTCATCTCCCTTTTGTTTCCATTGGCACATTTCTCCCATTACTCCTGAGCTGTTAGTTTCTAATAATGATACCATATACCCAATGAGTTGTCAAGATTCAGTCAAGATTCCTGGTCACAACATCTCTGAGTGCGCTCTCAGAGTGCCTAGCTTGGGCACAAAATCAGAGTTTCCACTCCATTTGTTCAGTCACACTGCACCCTCCTTATTCTCATGCTCCTCAACCCATTCTTGGTGACCTTCTGGGGGGTTTGGCTGAGGTCTGCTATCTGAGATGTGATATGTCTGGTCTGGGTCTGCTGTGCCTTCTGACTTGTGCCTGGGACCCGCCCTGCTGCTGTGGCTGCTCTGATGGACAAGGGAATTGGTGAGGGAAATCTATGCAGAGAAGCTGCCCAGTGAAATCCACACCTAGGCCCTGGCCAAGGCAAAATTTTCCAGTGGCCTAGGTGTTGGCTAGAGTTGGTCATTGGAATAATTCTGCCAAGAACACGGCAAAAATATTCCCTGATTATTATAGGGTTTGTACACACTTATACTACTTAAAAAGTCCTGTCTTGTTCACTCCATCCAATTCATGAATATGAAAAAAGTGAAGAAAAGTTTAAAGTTGTTTTTAATGAAAATCAAGAGAATTAGCTCCCAGAATGTGTGCACATTCTTATATTTCATGCCTTCCCCTGCTGACTGCATTTTTTATTGATATCCACCTGAGTTGGTGATGAATCTCTTCTATGTATTCTTCACTCCTCCGGTGTAATTGAGCCTTGCCTATCTGAGGTATATTTAGATAACTGGCTGACTGTGGTGCTGTGCAATTGATTTTAAATTGATGCTGAATACTGGAATAGTTGCTTGTGGTACAAAATGAAAAATGGAAGCAGCCCTGAAGTCTGACCAAGAGCAGTTTAAAGATCAGGGTTAAATCAAGCCGGGTGAAACTGGGCAGAAATCTGCACAGTTCGATAGAATCACTTATGCCAGGGCTGAGTGTGGCATAGTGAGCTATGAGCTGGATTGCAAAGCTTTCTGAGTGCACAGAATACCATCTGAACTGTGCTTTTCTTGTTGGTCTTGGTCTAACAAAGGGAAAAACTTCAGGTATTTTAAAGTTTGCTACAAAATAATGAGAGCAAAAATGGAAACGTGCTGTCTTGGAACAGGAACTGTTCAGGTATTCAGGAGACTATAATTATATCAGTACATTGTAGTAAGCAAAGGTCTGAATCTCTGCCTTCCCTGGCTTGGAACAAGGACTTAAACTTAGTTATCCTTTTTTTTCAGAGGCCAACACAACAATATTTTCCATTTGAATTTCCTGTTAGGTCGTTCTTCACTCATCCTCTAAAATGGCAAACAGATCTAAGATGTGTTTCCAGCTCAGAAGTTACAAATGCCTCATTCTGGAAATGTTTTTATGAAATTAATTATTGTCAGAAATTAAGTTAAGTTTAACATTTTTTCACCTAACTTTTTTTTTCTCCTTAGTACATATCTTTACTGGAGAATATGGTCTGGTCTGATCTTCAGCCATCTGCCTTGAAACTGAATTTTGTATTAGGTGTCTAATGACTCTTTGGAGGTGAAAGAGAGTTACAACAATAAAAGTTGGTAGTTTTAGTGTGGATGTCAACATAGATATTTACACTTGCTGATACGGTAGGTTGGAACTTGTTGCAGCTTCACCAGTTATGTAAAAAACCAATTGTCCATTGTATTTACCTTGGGAAAACGGTGCCTCTCTGCTAACACCTGTATGTCAAAGACAAAGATGAGCTTAACTTATTAGCAAAAACCTCAGGATCCACTCTCTTTCCTGTGCTGATGGCTTGCAAATCGGCTCAGAGCTGAATCAGAGGTTTTGTACTGTGTTGCCATTCATTAAGTAGACTGAAGTAAAAGAGAGGGCTGAAGGTCTGACTTGCTTGGCAGGCAACAAGGAAGAAATCCTGAGCTTGCATCTCTGCCATTCAGTTTAAAAATGTTGAATGCATCTGATGAAATGGAACATTATTCCTGCCCATTTTAATTCTCTCTGAAACTTTCTCAGGCTGACTTTCCGCAACAAAATGGGAAGGTGGCTCTGCTTCTCTGTGCATGTCCTTGAAGATGCCTATTGCTTCCAGCTGCCTTTGAACTACTTGAGCTGCAGCTCAGGTAACAGGACTCTCGGTTTTGCCAGTATTAATTTGAACTTCCCAAGTAGGTGAGAAGAGAAATGAAAACAACTGAGCCAGAGTTACATTTTTTGTGGCAAAATCTGACAGAAGGAAAATGTCCTTTTACTGGTTCTAGCTGAAGGGGAAAGTATACCATAAAGAAATAAAAGAGATTTTGCTGGAACAGTTATTGTCCATTTTTCTTGAAGTGAAAGGATGGAGTCAAGTTCTGAAGCAATTAATTTTAAAATAAAAAAATCCCAACTTACAGTTTGCAAGGAATGAAAAAAATAGTAAAATTGCGTCTGTGGACTAAATTGTGTACTTGGAAGTTTTGTCAGTTATTTCCCTTGATGTGGTTTTCTGTTTACTTGAGATACTATGTAACTAAGAACGTTTCAGATTCTTGACACAACCATAATACAGATTCTTAATATCACACTTCAGAAATTTTTAAATAGCAATGCTTTTAGTAATAATTTTCAGTTCCTAATGATGATTTTCAGTTCTTACAGTCTTCCTCTGCTGAATGACTTCAGAGTAGTTTGTTCCATGTGGTCATTGGGCTGAACATTATAAAATGGAGATTTACTTTGGCTTTGAGATTTTTTCTGGGATGGAGGCATGCTTTCTTGGTTTTTTTCTTGCATAGCTTTCACCTGGCTGTCCTCTCTTCTACCCAATTTGATAATAAACAATCTGTGATTTTTGATTACTCTTCTAGTATTAAAATGTTTTGGGTTTAAAAAAGTACTATACTGATTAGCAGCAGGTCTTGTCCTTGGCAAGTTACTTTATCTCTCAGCCTCCTTCCTGGTCTGTTAAAGGATGGTGAAGCATTGATGGTTCATCCTTTCTGCCATTCTTCTCCTAGGAGAAATTTATTCTTGAGAGTGTTTAAACATAACTTGGATGCCACTGTATCAGTAGTACATGTTTACAACTTTGCTTAAGTAAATCTAGATATATGTCATTAATTCATTTTCTGAAACAGGATTGTGGATTAAATGTTGTTCGAGGTAAGAAACTTTGAGGGGTACAAATGATTGTGAAGGGTGTTGTTATTTGAACTGCTCCCTTGCACACTGGACCTGCACGAGCTCTGCAACCATAGCATGTCTGAAGGATGGGCTGAGGTGGCTGCTTCTCACGCAAAAGGATTAATTTATGGTCCTCTTTTTTGATTTCAGCATGATTGTGTCCAGCTGCATGTGAAAATGCTGTGCAATCCTGTTAAAATGGGAATGACTTTGTCTCACAGTCCTGCAACAGAGGAGACAGCAGCTGCTGTCAGGCTGTCTGAGAAACTGGGACAGAGAGTTCTTGGCTGTTTCCATCCTTGGTAAGGTAATGGTAAGCCAAACAGCCCAGTTAAGAGTCCGGTCTGGTCTGGACTCTTTTCCAGTGAATGCTGACCATGAATGCTGTGAGGAGTGCTGTTATTCAACAAGCACTCACTATGTTAGAAAAAGCTCTGCTGAAAAGAGGTGTTTACTGTGTGCAGCCCTGAAATGCAAAATAAGTATATTTTGATTCTGTATTTGGTTATAAGTATGATTACTTCCTTATTGCAAAACATGGTACAAATAACAGCCCTAGATGAGGTCCTGGCAAGCATTATTGTCATTATTGGCAATCAGTGCAGAAGGAGGATACTTGGTCTTTTGCAGAATTGGGCTGTTTATGATTGAAGTTGGTCGAAGGGAGGCTAGGCTGTAATTTACTGAATTAATCCCATGCTTGGAGATTAATTTAAAACTTTTTTTTTTTTTCCTGGGGGTAAGATTATCTCCTGTTTGGCTTAACATTCAGTGGCATTTGCTCTAGGTCTGAATGGCTCACATAATTTCATTTTTAAGTCTGAAAATAACTTTGCATTTTGAATCCCTTTTCTCCCCCCTCTACTCAGAAGGGAACTGGAAATTGTTTTATCTGTCTCATCACCTATGAGCAGCTGCATTATGTTTGGTTTTAATCAAGTTGTGTATAAACAAAATACTTGCTCCTAGGCATTCCTCCTGAATCTTTAGGAGCTAGCATTCATATAAGAGATACATTGATAAATGGAATGAATTGATAAACATGTATTTTTCCTTAATACATGATTGTAAGGAACCATATGAGGATAGTGAGGATTAGAGTTATTCAAACAGCAACAGAATCAAAACGAAATAGCTGCAAGTATATTAGTTATGCAGGGAAGAGACTAATGAACTGTCTATCCCTTCTGAAAAAATCTTATTATGACTGTATTTTAAAAAATCTGAGTTATAGTTGGTGTGGTTGAGTGTTGGCTTTGGGTACTGTATACGTTGAATCCGTTTCAGATCACCTCACATGTGTGCAGCTAGGCATCCTTCTGGAAGACAATGCATAAGCCTACTTCATCTGTCTTACTGAGAATCACACTCCCCCTCCCCCCCCCCCGGCACACATGCCCCAAACTGGTTAGAAAGGAACTGATGCTTCCCTTTGTTTCTTTTTAGTTGCATGATTTTTCTTTTGTATTCACTGGTATTTCTTTGCCAGTGTAAATTGTGTGCGATTGATCCCCCCACGTTACTAAAAATTGAAGCACGATCTAACTAACTTTACTTGCACTTCCATTTGTATCTCAAGCTGTTCTCTCCCTATGTCCCCTGAGACCATGATGTGCATCAATTGTGGAACCAGTTTTCATCAGCTATTTAAAACAAGGCAGAAAGATTACTGTGTGCATATTCATAAATTAGAAAAAAACCCCCAAACAACACAACCGAAAAACCTCCTCTCAGAGCTGGAATTTATTGATTTTTTTTCCCTGCAGTCTCATGTACCATGTAGAAAGTGTTTTGTTCTAGGTGAACGTGTAAGTGAAAGGGAATGTTGTCCCTTTAGATGATTTGATTCATATTTAAGTACAGATGTAAGCCTGGCTGACATTTATTTCCAAGGCTGTATTGGGAAACAGGGTGGCTCTGTTCAGCCGCTGAGTTTTGCGTTTGTGCTGAGAGGCAGCAACACGCTCATGTACCACAAAATCCTTTCTTACAGGTCCTAAATAAACTGCACTGGGATTTCACTGGCATAATGTATCAGGCTCAAGCAATGTAAATTTTGTTAAGGACAGGCATATTCAGTAGTGCCTGTCAGTGAGTGGACTAATATATTTATTGCAAAGGGGACAATGGAAGATTTTAGCGTGTGTCATGGAATTACTGTGCTCAGAAGTCCACAGAACAATACAGATTCTTTTCCATATCTATCATACCAGATGATCTTTAGAATAAAAAAGTAAAAGTTAGTTAGTTTTATTGAACAGAGATAGCTTCAGTGAACCCCCAGAAGCCTACATCTACGTCTAGCAGATTTTACTGTTTCTGGTGGACAAAGAATCAAATCTTGTGGCATGGATTATTCTCTTCTGCTTATGCATGGGGGGAAAAGAGGATTTCTCAGCTGCCATTTTTGGTAATGGTGCAATATGAAGGTTAAAACTGAGAGTTTTACCAGTTTGCAATAGCTTCCATGCCAGCTGGAGGCTGCCAGAAAGAATTGTACTCCTGTCAGTTTCCATCACTGTTTCTAGAGCTTTTTGGAAAGGTGAAGCTGAGGTTCTGTTTCTGCTGACAGCTCCCCATATCTGGGGAATTACCAGATGGGGAATGTAGAGCTGATTTCTGGTCTTTCTGTACACCATGAACAGCACTTAGGAAGCAAAGCATTTGGCCTTACTTACTCTGGTTGTATTACACTGTTCTTTGCCCTCAGATACTGCCAAAATATATATATATGTATCAAAGTGAAGTTCCTTGTCATTCTGATGACAGGCTGTGAATATCCTGAAAAAGTCATTGCATCACTGACTTCTGGCATAAAGTCTGAGTCAGAAGTCTCCCAAGTGACTCTGTGTCTTCTGGTCAAGATTTTACAGTAATAACCTCACGTGGAGATGGCAGATGTACAGAATGACAGACTCCCAAACAACACACAGGCTAAATCCAACACAAGGAAGAGATGAAGATGTGCGGGAAAGGCACATGGTGTACATATACTAAGCAGACAGATGTTACTTTGCACTCTTCGTTGGTATTGCTTGAAGAAATATGAATTACTTCAAACTTCCCAGTCTTCAGACCTCAAGAATTAAAATGGCAGCTAGTTTAATCTTTCTTTCAGTGCGTGCACATGGTCTGCAAACACATCCCTCAATTCCTGCCTTATGATTGGAAATCCTTCTTTGCCCAATGCCCCACCAAGGCTTTTGGCTACTTAGAACTAGTGCCACGAGCCGCTGCTGTTACTCCAAAGTGTTGCTACATACAGCATGGATGTGAGCTCGGTATTCATGATTTGGGTCAAGACTGAAGGCTGTGGTGTAGGTATGTGGTTGGGAGGAAAGAACTTTGTGGTAGCAGCTCCTCACTCTGGCCTTGATCCTGTCAAACGCAATGGAGGACATTGCTCTGCAGTGCATGTGTGAGCCGTCTGTGGACCGAAGAAAATGAGGTAAAATGCAGGAATGAAGATATTTTCAGCTCCTTGCTTACCTTCTATGTAAATATTGGGGGCCCAGGGTAAACAAAGGTGCTGAGGTAGTTGCAAAAAAATGTTTTTAAAGTGTAATGCTGCATGTAGGAACTGCAAGTCTCTCACTGATGATGGATCAGGATTTGCTGAAGTCGTCAGCCTGAGCACTGAGCACTGTATTCACTGACTGTCAGATGAGCTCCTAGTTAATTTTACTATTTATACCACTTTTGGGAAGAAATCAAGCAGTGCAGAATGGGACAGTCACATTTTGGTGACTGTGTCCATGCCTCAGCTGTCCCAGACCCAAGTGTGGAGCTGTCCCCAAGGGCAGCTCTGTCATGGCTGGAGGTCACAAAGGGGCTGCCCTGTTAAAAACTCTTAATTGAAACATAGATCAAAAAGTACAAGTGTTTGCATAATACCTGGTTACAACATGTGATTGAAAATTTTAGCTTTCAAAATTTTTGAAGGGGTAGAAAGGGACACATGTTTTCCACCTCTACTTTATAGGCTTATTTGAATGTATTATTACTGGAACAGGTTGACCTTAGAGTCACGTAGATTCCTCAACATGTAAATATTTTATTTTTGTTGTGGGTTGGTAAAGTGTTCCCTTTAGTTCTGGGTTTGTCCATGCACAGTTCTTATCTCATCTCCCCTGAGCCTGAACTATTATCCAGAAAATAAGTTGCTGTGGGGAAAAAGGTGTTTCAAATCCTTTCGCTAAAGTCTGTGTGAGTTTCCAGGCATTCTGGTTATATCAAAAATAAAGATATAACCAAGCTGGCTTCGAACCATGTAGCTTGCATATAACAAAGACAGTGTGCTGAATTAAAGTAGCTAATTAGCTGGGATGAAAAGCTGATATGCAGGGCTGGGTTAAGGCAGCTCCCTTGGTTCTGGACTAGCTTGCTCTGAGGAGCCTCCAGGATCTCTCTGCAGCGCTGCACCATGCTGAGCCAGCATGTCTCCAGCAATGAAAGGTTGTACAGCTGTAAGCTGCCGTTGCTAATCTTATTGAGGTGCTGTCTGAGGCTGCATCCTGGCTCCTTTTCAGGCTATGACCCTGGAGGGCATAAGGCTGCTTCTTGTTGTATCCCATTGCTCCAATTTCTGCTAAAAGGAAAGCCAAGAAAGCTCCAGCAGGATCCCAGTGGGGCAATAAAAGTCCTGGAGCATGCTCCGTTTTTTCTTGGTAATTAGATACAGTCTTAGGCAGTAAGGGTGGGATTCATCTCTATTTAACTGAACATGTTGGGAAGTTAGCTGTCAGTCCTAGACCGGTTGTGTAGGTTGCCTCAAAAGGAGAGAGGAGGGTAATTCCAGTGGATGCTTTATCTCATCCTGGAATAGATGAGATGAATCACACTCTGGAGGTGTCTCTCTTTCTCCATTGACTGTATAGAAGAAGTCTCAATGATTATGTAGAATTTGATGCCAATGTTTAAGACAACTGAAATTCAGTGAGCTGCATCTTTTGATATTTGAAGGCGCATCCAAGCTATGTGCTGTAACATGTTTTTCGGGGTGTAGTAAAAGAAGAGGCATGTTCCCAGTCAGAGGGTCTGAGCTGCCTAGTATAAGTAACAGCTTGTTTAAAGTGATGAGAAGGTGAGAAGGTGATACATGGGAATAAACCATCTGAGATCATTCAAGAAAAAGGCAAACTCGGAAATCCCACAAAGCCCGAGAGTTCAGCCAAATCAGCATATGGCCCTAGCTGGAGCAATTACATGAGTAGCTAAAACTAGCGCCTTCTTAGGTCAAGTCAGCAGGAGGCATTTTATGAGTACTGTCCTATGGAGTACGCGGCTTTATTTTCATTGGTTTAAATCCTAACTTAGCTATATATACAAAAACTGCTTTTCTATTTAATTTCCAATATGAAGCAGCAGTTCACACAGAGGGGTTTTTTCCTTTTTTATTTTTTCCCAGTGAATGTATACATGAATCAGAAAGGACCCTAAAATGTTTCCTTTTCACTCAGAAATTTCAGTATAATTCAAATACATGCTGATTCTGTCACTATAGCCAGTCAGCTTGTTAGCTTCATCAGGGACCAACTGAAGTGCTTCAGTGCAAACACGTGTCCCATGGGGAATAGACAACAGCAGCTAGAGGCATGCGCAAACTGTTACGGCTTTTACCTGGATGTTTAGGTCATTTCTCAAAAGCTCTGAGATAAGTTTAAATGAGTTATTTCTGATTTCATCAGTGCTTGGTTGGCCAGCTACCACTGAGCTCTGGAAAACCTGCCCCAACCGTTGCCTGTGCAGGTGTCCCATGCTTTAAACTGGTGCATAGAGCTCTAGTTTTAAGCAGAGCAGAATAAAAGCCACTAAGAATGTTAAAATAGATAGCAAAAAATGTGAGGAACAATTGGAAAATTGAGTTGGTGGGTGTCTTTCCTGGCTATGTTTAAAGATTAAACACATCTGAGTAAGAAAAATTCTTGTTCAAAAATAGAATAAGAGAAAGTCAATTGCACATCCAAGAATTGAAAGTCCTAAGTGAGTCAAATTTCACGACAATAACAGGTTCTTATTCCATTATTTTTAATAGAATGACTGAACCTGCCTCATTGTCCCTGTCTCTGCAAACACTTAAGCAGGTAATTCTGCATATAAGCAGCAAATAAAATAAATGAAGAAAATTTTATGTAGTGTCTAGGAGGATTTCTTCTGTACAGTTCTATAACACCCATTAAATGCAAATTGGTTTATTCTCAAGCTCTACAGATAGCATGAACAACAGATGTCTGTGTGACAGAGTGGAGTATAGTCTAGCAATGGCAGCACTACACTTTAATTAAGTGATTATTATTTGTTTTAACTAGATTTCATAATAGGAAAACAACAATTCATATGTAGCACCAAGCTAGCTCCATCCAAAGACTCCAGCTGGTGAAAATACAGACTCCTGGTTGCGTTCTGCTACTGTTGAGTAAGGTGACTAAAGGAAGAAAGTTGATAAGAATAAAGTAAAGTTAGAGAAAAAGTGA
Organism: Gallinula chloropus; assembly: GCF_964237585.1. Taxonomy (NCBI): domain Eukaryota; kingdom Metazoa; phylum Chordata; class Aves; order Gruiformes; family Rallidae; genus Gallinula; species Gallinula chloropus. Next base: position 31,041,336 of record NC_140086.1, on the reverse strand, counting down.
ATAGATTTTACATAAAAATAGGTTCGCTGTTTAGAACAGCATCTTGCCATCAAGTCAAAAGTCAATCCATATGGAACTTGGGGCCTTGAGGATTTAGAAAAGTTTAAGTCCTCATCTAGTGATTTCATTTGACATTTCCATTGACCCTGCACCAAAAATTTCTGAATGCTTCTCTTATGTGAAAGGAAGAGTCTTAAACCACAAGCATTCCTTGTACATGTATATTTGCATTTGGTATCAAGTGGTGATTTTTAGCATTCGTGTACACCCCTTTCAGAGCAGACTATAAATCTTTGTTATTAGCAGAGACATATTCTGTATATTTAAATGTCTGGAATTCCTCACAGATAATATTTTTATTATTATTTTGATGAGCAGCAGCAGCACTTAGGGACATGGCCCAGTGGTATGGGTAATTCAATGCTTATTCACCAAAAGGGGAAAAATAAAAATCCTCAGCATGATGGGTAATGAATGTGTCTGACTTCAGTGACTACAAGGGTTGGATAGTGAATCATCTTCCTGTGAGACTGAACATAGATTTTTTCCCAATACTTTTTGACATTTTTTCGTACTGAAAAATACATAAATCCATCTTTTTTTTTCACGCAGCTTGCCTTTAACAGCACCAAGCAAGTTATGCTGAACAAATCAGTCTTTTACTTCATGTCTATTGTTAAAGATTTTTATTCTTTCAGATTATGATGAAAGTTATTAATTGTTATTATTTCAAGTGCACAGCTTTGCCTATGTTCACTTACAGAGTAACTCTGCATTGTTTTAAGGAAATGATTGATTACAAAAGACATTGAAAATATTAGGCCCTCACTATTACCTCAGAAACTACAGTTTCACCTTATTTCAGAGCTACAAATGGGACATGTTACTTTTCTCCTGGAAAACAATTCATTCAAGATAAACAGTACTAATATCTAATTCTTAACTTCTGTTGTTGACTACTGGTTTTGTTTTCCATGTCCAGAACAGATTGTTAAGATAATATGATCTGACCCTCAGCAAAACACAAGCTGTTCACTTATACCAGACAATTCTGTATCGACAACAACATAACTTTATGATTGAGTTATGACAATTTTTTAGGTTATGTCATTCAGTAAACACTACCTTGGTCCACGTTCTTGCTCCCTCCCAAAATTGTCCTCTGCCTTTTTTGAGAAGATCCCTTTTTTCAATCTTTCTCTTTACTTCTAGCAGTCTCCAATGTAGCTCACAGACGTATATGGCTGTGGTTGACTCTGCCGTTGGGCAGCACAACTGCCAGGTTGAACCCCAGGATGCTTGGCTGTGGGTAGGGCTGTGATGTGGACTGTGTCACACATCAAGTGACAGCATTTATAAAGTGTACAGTACTGTATAATAATGTAAATCTTAGTGCAATTGTTTCAGTCAGGCTATTTGGTCCAGATACGTGCATAATTGGTTTTATGGCTTATTAGTCTTACCTATCCGGGGTTTTATGTCTAATGAATCGTGACTCCTGATGAAGTTCCAGAAGACAGCACAGGGGTTTAAAAGCAAAGGAAAACACATGTTGTTTTTGCTTCCCACAACACTTCTATTTTGAAGTGTCAAACAGTGTCAGCTCTCCAAAAATAAACATATATAATACATTTCTTCATTTGCTTCTCTTGATTGCCTCAAAAGGACATGCCAGTTCCAAGCTTCTGAGCTGGAATCTGACCTCCTGATACTCTGGTGTGGAAGTCATATGAGTTAAGAAGAGAACAGAGCCTGTATTGATGCATTATCCCAGGAAAAAGAATGGGGCAGGAGGTCTTTAGAGCCACCCATGCTGCAGGATCTAACTGGGGATGCTAGACTTTCCTACTAACTTAAGTCACTTCATTGCCAGACCTAGATGCAATTTACAGGTGAGAGGCCACTTGACTTTGAAAGTGCTCCTGGAGGACACAACTTTCACTAAAATGTAGCCTAATAGCTCTGATTTGGAGGCTTTAAAGAAAGGGCTGTCAGCTTAGAGAGAAATTGCTTATAGACAGATTTTTTTCCTAAGGCAAACTGATATCTATTGATCATTCCTTTTACAGGAGAAAAAAAGACTTTCTGTAGAGACTTCACAAAAGTCCTTTCAACACAGGACCAGGTGAAGTGGCTGTGTTCCTCTCTAGAATATAAGCCTACTTCTTTCTTCTTTACCTAAAGCCATTTTTTGTCCATTGTGGTTCATTTTCAGGGTTAGGAGTGTAAGGACTTAATAGGAATTTGTGGTTGAGATTTATTCTGCTTCCAGTTTCCAATTTAGAAATAAGTTATGTTATTGTCATTATGTAATGAACTGACCAGTTAATGAACTCTTTAACAGTTACTAAAAATATAAATTAAGACCTTACAGAACTTACTAAAGGACAGTAAAGGCCTGATTTGAAGGACAGATTATTTTCTTTATTATCAGAATTTCAAAACACAATCAGATATTTTATGGTAGAACTGAGTGTCCAGAGAGTGACAAAATATTATTTATCCCATTGTTGTTTTCTTTCCTTAACTAAGGAAAAACTGAATATAGTGAAAGGTAATACAAATTAACATTGGAACTGGCCATTAGGGCTGTGTTTGTTTAGAATTGTCCCAAATATGAATAGAGCATGCAGTCCTTGATTTCTGACCCCCTTTACTTGGAGAAGTCTATGTTCAGAGTCATACATAAACAAAAGCTTCTCAAAGCTTCTTAAAACCAAGCAAGCATACTAACACCTTTGAAGATATGGAATTTTAGGCCCAGAAGACTGGAGGTATATTGAGACCTGAATCTTGTGTTAGGAAGGTCTTGGCTGATAACCTTCTAGCCATTTCAAAGTCCTTCTAGCAGTGAATGTATGAGGCAGCAAGGTGCTGAGTCAGCTGTACTGTGTTGGAGACCTTTTAGCACCTGCAAAAAATTAATCTATCAATGCTCAAGGTCACAAAAGTCTTGCTTTTGTGTTGTCACCCTAAAAAACAGATCTGGGAAAGATCTATTTGGCACTTAGACCTTGGCAACACATCTATTTAACCTAACCACTTGAATGTGTAAGCCAAAACTTTCCATGTACTAACATTAGCTATGATGAGATCACTGGACACATTGCTGGTGATTCCATAATTTTTGCATAATCTATTCTGCCAATATGAAACAACAAAATGATTGGTTAGGGACTGGAGATTAGCAAGTGATGCTTTTCTTTTCTCTGTCGTGCTTCTGTTACCTAGGACATGATTGGTTTCTTTCTGATTCCTTCTTGGCACCCACACTTAGATTATTCCTCTTCCTTTCATGTTGATATATGCTTTTTGTTTCCTCTTGACCTTCAGGAAAACTCTTTTAAGATGATTGAGCTGAAGGCAAACTGAGTGTGAAGATGTGTCCTGAATGAGCAGGAGGTACTACCCAAAGGAGGGGGAGGGCAGAGGGGGAAGGAAGTATAGCAGAAAAATTCAGTATGTTTCTTATTTTTCCCTTGAAAAATTGTTTTTGAAATTGTCCAGAAGAAGACCAAAAACTTTGGACAGGGAGTGCTACTCTATTTATTTCCATTTTTTTCCCAATTTCTCTTGAGTGACCTCCATTGGCTGTTTTCTTTCAGTTGTGTTTTTGCAGCCTTTTCTCTTTGAAATCTTAAAGATAATGAAGAACATAATGAATTCCTATTGCATGACTATTTTTAACCACATTTGAGCATATAGCCAGACATGCCTGAAGCAAAATAACACTGTTGCTGACAGAAAACAGGTAGTTAAGCAGGTAGGCTGTAAATATCTACATTCATTGCTTGAAAGCTATCAATTATTCGTGTTCCAAAGTTTAACTGTTACGCTGAATATTTACCCTGCAAACTGAGAAGAAGTGGCCAATCTAAGCAAGTAATTTGCTTTTCAGTATTAATTTCGCTTCTTGTGCCAGGCTCTGTAAATGTTTCTTCATACATCATTGTCACAGTGCCATATACTTGAAATGTCATATTATGCAGTGTCTGGTGTCATGAGAGTTATTTTAACAGCAGGGAGGGACAAAAAATATCCTGCAGAGAATAAATACTTATTCTCTGTAGCTTCCTTACCTGGTCTTGCAGTTCTACAGCTATCTGAGGGTTGTTTGGAGGTACAGAAGATCCATAGTTTGAGTATTTTAGTCACCCCTTGAGGAACCTTTTTCCTGTACTGAAAACAAATGGTTTGCACATTTCAGCTGCAGTGTTTCTTTCTTTCCCTAGGCTCTTGCATCCGAAGTGAACATGCCAGAAAGGGCAGACAAATGCCATTCTTTTTAGTAGTTGTTTTCCAGTTGCTGTTAGTCCGCAAGTCTTTTATGAGTGAATTTAGCATTAAAGCAAAGTATGAGGCAACCTATCAGATGACCATGGATTGTATGTAGGAGATGAGGGCTCTATTCTGCTCTCCAGCCCGCCATTTACCATTAGATTTATACCACACTAGCACAGCAACTGAAGCTTAAACAGGGATTAACCTTTCTGGTTATCCACAATTTCTCACACTATTTGTAGAAATAATGTAATTTACCACTGGGTTATTATTTTCCTCGTGGAGTAATACTGCTGGAGGTTAGAGAAGTCAGCGCTGCGTAATAACCTATTTATAATAATAAGCGAAAGGCGATCACATTATTAGCCTCAAGAGGCTTCACAGAAGGAGGTCCATGCTATGTTGTGTCGTTCAGACTGTGTAGTCTACTCAAAGCCATGGATTCAGTGGTATTCTGTGTTATATGTCCCTGGAGCCAAGCGATGCCAACTTGCCTCCCCCATCCCTGATCCCTTTTCATACCTTCCCACTCTGTCAGAGGATTTAACAAGGAGGTACAGAGCTATTTATATCAGCATTTCTTATGGCTTGAACATTTCTAGACTGGTAGACACATTGAGAGGGCTGAAGTCCTAATCTAGTGTCCTTGGGCTTGATTAATTTGCTCATGCATGAACATGTAGTGCTCTCTGAGCTAGCCAAGGGGATCTTTCTAGCAGCCTCCAGAAGGGAACGAGTCTCACAGAGATCTTGTGAAATACATACCAGCTCTGCAGGGATTTGTCAGATACTCTAGCATGTCTCAAGTGGCACTAAGGTATTCAAGTATGCACCACCACATCAGGCCCTAAACATTCCATTTGTGAATTGAAAATGCATCTTCCTTTTTTTGATTCTCCAGCTCAATAGCAATGAAGAGGCTGGATGTTCCTGAAAGGAAAGCAATTGCCTGTCAGGAAGTCTAAATGCCCTATGTCATCGCTCAGCTCCAGGAAGCAAACAGAAAATATTTGGTATTTCAGCCAACTGACTGTACAAACATGGATGGGCTGGATGGATGCCACCATTGTGGCACTTCTAACCCCAGGGAGACCAGTAAGTCTCTCCAGGACACAACTCATCATGGTATAGTGTTAAGATTAACCACAATGTAACCATTTAAGGTAAGGTGAACCGGTACCTGCAATTGCCTATCTGTTTTTGTTGTCTTCACAGGCAGGTTAGATGACTTGCTTAGACCACACATTTGACTTGCAGATCACTTGAGTTGGTAAAAATGAATTCCTACTTTCAAAGAAAAAAGAAGGGCTAGTTTGAGTCAGATTCTTGGCAGAGGTATCAGAACCCAAGATTTGCATGGAAGGTAAAATGTCCAAAGTACATGCTTTTTATACAGACTTCACACATAATCACGTGCTAGTCATACAGAGTCACACTGAATGGTCAGGGTTGGAAGGGACCTCTGGAGATCATCTAGTCCAACCTCTCTGCTAAATAAAGCAGGATCATTGAGAGCAGGTTGCACAGGATTTTGTCCAGGCGGGTTTTGAATATCTCCAGAGAAGGAGACTCCAAAACCTCTCTGGGCAGCCTGTTCCAATGCTCTGTCACCCTCAGAGTGAAGAATTTTTCCTCATGTGCAGACAGAATTTGCTGTATTCCCCTTGCGCTGTCACTGGGTGCCACTGAGAACCTTTTGCTGGAGTTACCTGTTTCTTCAATCACCACTTCTAGTGTTCTTTCCCTATTCCTTGGCATTAATTATCTCTTATACAATATAGTAGTTCATATTTGGGTAAATTCCTAGTACCATTCCAATAGACTGAAGCCCACTGCCAGAGCATTCTAAATAGCACAAAATACTGGATTTCATTATATAAACACGTGGCACATCTGTTTTCTGTAGTTATGTGGAATTTAAAGCATCCAATGCAGAAGACATCGGTGGGCTGTTGTACAAACTTCAGAATGAGTGGTGATGTGTTGTGGTTCCTATTTTTGGTCTCTTCACTGGGCCGTGGTGTTCATCTTGCAAGTAAATCATACAAACGTTCTATAAAATATCTATTTCAAGATACATGATTGTATTAAATTGTATGCATTTCTCTGGATGGCTGAGAATTTATAAAAGTACATTACTGTGTTAATCAGATTTATAAAATACCTTCATATATAGAGGTGTAAAAATACTGCACATACTTAACAGTATGTATGTCTTGGTTTCATGTATGTTTGCCTGTTAAAAAAAAATGTTGAGTATTTCTTGATGTTGATTTTTATTATTTGTTATGATTCCAGTGTGGTTTGTCTCAGTGTTAATGAGTCAGTTTGGAAGTCATGGAACTAACAGGCGTCATGAAATGTGAAAAGAAATGATGCATATGTGTTTTCCTTCTGCATTCCATTTATACTTACATTATGGTCATAGTTTTTCTTTCAATGTAGCTATGACTAAAGAGATACCGATAAATAAGAGAAATCTGTGATATCATTGAATGTCACAAGCTGAGACTATAAGAATAAGTGCAAATGGCAAAAGTCCAAATAAGGCTTCGTCTGTTCTTAAAAACCTCCGATTTGGAAGGATTTCTTAGCTTCCCCAGCTCCTTCAGGACTTAACTCTCCTTATAAACAGACGGATTTCCCTTACACCTTGCATAAATCTGCTTTTTTACCAGTGTTGCCAATTTCTTGTATACAGAGGGTATACAGAAAACAATTAATCACTGCCATGTTTATGACAGTATTTCACATACTCTCATTATGTCTCTTCTCTGTTTGAAACTAAGCCAGTCCCATTGCTCTCTACTCTCTCCTCATACATTGTATTTCCTAGTCTTGTTGATTTCTACTGAACTTAATTTCCTAAATTGCTGTTTTGGTGTCTGACAAACTGCACCCACACCTCCACATCCCAGATTTGCATTTATCTTTTTTGAATCAGCATTGCACAAGTGGCTCCAGTGCAGTTTATGGCTCCCTGGTCCTCTCTTTCTGGTGGCTTTGTTTTTTTGGGGTTTTTTTTTGGGTTTTTTTGGGGGGTTGGGTTTTTTTTTTTTTCAGTTGGTGTTGATGGATGTGAGGTGTCTTTGGTCTTTTGTTAGGAATGGGACCTGACCGTGCAAGGTGCTGTATGAGCAAAGCCCACCAGACAGCTCTGCCTCCAGGCAGACCCTGCCGCCTTCTCGCAGCCTGCCCATGCTCCCTGGGACAGTGGGACTGTTCCTTGCCATGCACTGCTCATGACTTATTCATCTGTGAATCTGTCTCGTGTCTGCTACCTGAAGCATGACTTCCTCATTGTTTGAATGGATTGTATTAAACCTGCTTCTGCTTCCAGTAGTTAACAGTAGTTAGCTGGAAGGAGCAACTCTAGGGAGAATGTGTGCAGACAGTTCCTCCCTGTAACAAGGAAATTGCTGCTGTTTTCATCCAGCATGTCCTCAGAAGGCAGTGCTTTCACCCCATGTGCCACATAAAGCTGTTGGGGATGCTTTCTGCAACATTCATTTTTGCCCTTCGCATTTACAAAGCCTCAATTAGGAAAAAAAATCTCACATGGTCAGGTTATATCCAGAATGTGGCCATAACAGGATAGTTGTATGTGGCTGTGAAGGCTTTGCTTTGGTGATCAGTGGGGCTAGGATTCCATGTGGTACATCACAAAGTACATTTTTGTGTTCACTAATTCTCCTTCCTCCTGCCTTAAGCAAGTGCTGAAATGGTATCTGTTGTCTCCAGGTGATGTGCAGCTGGTTGGCAGAGTTAGTTAAGACACCCGGAGAGGAGGGAAATTATACTTTTTGAAAGCCAACTAAGGCTAATACAGTGTTTCCTTTAAATCCTGTATTTCCTGTACCCATCTTTAAATACACATACCTCATTTTCCTCTCTCCTGATTTAAGGATTTCACAGTCGTTAAATGAAAGTGAGAATTTAAATTTCTGAAATGGTTTATTAGACAACATTTCTAGAATGGTTTATTTACCTAGCTTTGCCCGGGTCTGATCAACGGCAGCAATACCACAGGCAAGGAAGTTGCACTGACTAGGCGCTTGCCCTCAGTGGTATTTTAGGCTTGGAGGTAGCGGTGCGGACTTTCCCCAGCATTACGTATAAACGTTTCTGGCCACAGAAATGTGTGTGCACTTGGCTTCTCGATCTTGTCTGCTCCGTGAAAGTGAGCGGTTGCTAAAAGCTGCGGCGCCCGGAGCCTCTTTGCGCGGGCGCGGCGCCGGGCTGGCGGGCCGGCCTGCAGGCCTGCAGGTGGCGGTGCGCAGCCATCTCAGGAGGCGGCTGGGCCGCGGGACGCGAAGGAAGCGCAAAGTTAAAAGCGTCTCAAAATGCCTCCTTCTGCTTCGGACCAGCACGCCCGCTTCTTTCGGTGGAGCCGATGATAAAACCTTTTTTGTTTCTGTAGTCCTTGTGGGAGCAAGCGCCGGGAATCATCGTTGGGATCGCTGTGTGTTCGCAGTTCACTCGCCGGGCTCGGTCGGGAACGGGCATTTGTAATCTTATTCCCTGCCTATTTCCGTTTGTCATCTTTTCTCCCTTTGTTTGTGCGAAGTACAGGCGGCACTGGTACGAGGGGAAGGCTGTAAAACACCTGCAAGACAATCGATAGCTTCTGTTTCTGTAGGTGCACCGGCGGGTTTCTTTCCTCGTGGCATCCTTCCAGCGGGCACTTTGCTACCAAATCGTTCCAGCTGCTTCGCTATGAACTCAAACACTGACCACGTTTTCCAGTCTTGTTATCGCAGTATTTCATATTCAGGTGTTCCCTTCACCTTTGTCTTTGGGCTTATAGTTATGTTTTCAGTCCAGTACTGATATTGTTGAATGCACTTTCTGTGTAAAATATGAGTATTTTTCAGCTTTAAACAGTCACTGTCATTTTTTTTTCTTCCAGGTATTTTTTTCCTAATTGAACTGCTTTTGCAGCTAATAATGATGTTTACAAAAGAGAAACTAGAGGAGCTAGAGCAGACCACTCACTGAAATCCAGCAATCTTTATCACAGACTTCATTACTCTTTATGTAATTTTATTCTGTTCGTGTTTGATTTGATTACAAATATTTCCAGTGAAGCAGGTTGCAGCATTTGAAGTGCTTGATCTTCTTTAAACCTTCTTCAGTGCTTAAGCAAATACAGAAAACCCTTGGACGTTTTTTAGGCTGTATTGTTTTCTGCTGGGTTTTTTTTTTGTGCATGGATCTCAGAAGCCTTAGTAAGGCGAGAGATGATAGTGAGTATGCACTGTGGTAACAGATGTGCAAAGTTTCTAAAACAATGTGCAGTACCATTTCTCCACACAAATGAAAGGTCTACCTGTGCAATATTGTTATTTCCAAAGAGAAATTAATGTAAGTAAGGCAGGCTTGCTACTATAGATGCTGTAATTTGTATGTCTGGGCAGAAAGGGTGACTTAAATTTTGCAGGTATAAATAAAAGGTTCAAATGTTTTCTGAGGTGGTTGGCAATATTTCTGATTTATTGGGTTTTATTTTGCTCTGAATGTAAGTACACCCATTATTCACATTATTGCCTTTAAAGTGTGTAAAACAGGTGGCAATGTCAATTGTAGTAAGTTAAATAGATGAATCTCTATGCTGGTGAATCCCAGAATTTGATGCAACCTTCAAAATACATAGGTTTTGTATCAGTTTATGCCCATTATTTCTTTGTACAAAGCCTTGCTTATTGATTTTTACTTTTGCAAAATATCACATATTTTAGCCAGTTTAAACTTCCTTTGCCACATTGGGATCTAATTTGTACTTTTTTTTCTGAGATCATATGTGGTGATTAATGAATCGACTAAGCTGTGTATCTCTCTTTTTTGTGTTTGTTTTTAGAGCAGTGGGAAGAAGTTCAAATTAATCATCACACAGTCTATACAGAATTCAGGGAATTACTCTTCATCACGCAGTGTATTTTTTCACCTGTATAGAAATGTGGTGTCCTTCTCAGATGTGAGTTCTGCTCTCTTCCCATAATTTGTTAATCTGACAAATCTAATTGATGAACATTCACAGCAGCATTGAGGAAGGGCACTCAGCAAGGTTCAGATCCCTGATTTTACAACAGCAAAGTTCCACCTGAGAATGTCAACTTTGGTGATTTATTATTTTATAACACCGGCTCTGTGACCCATTTCTGCTGTTCTGATCTGTCTAGGATTCCCAGGCATCGCAGGGCACAATGCTGTCTTGCAGTTTTACCATTGGAAAAAGAGTAGTGTAAAGTTGAGCCACTTAGTTCAACCTTGAGTTTCATGGGTCTTTGCCCTGGGGCAGGGCATTGAACAAAGAGGTTACTGCATTGCAAGGAGCTCAGTATTTCTCATCCTTGAGAGGCACCCAAGAGTCCAATAGGGACAACAATGATGTGCAAAGATAGAAAAGAGTTGGGGAACCCAGGAGATCCATTTGATTCAGTGTTCTGGTGAAAGCCAGAAATAATACATGTGGCACCTGACTGATGGTATCCAACTATAGTGGTACTCTCAGAAATGGTGGTGATGCAAACCAGACTGGTCTTGTCTGATGGCATTTGATAAAACCCAATAGCCCAGAATAGCATCCTTTTTTTCCCTTTCATTTCCATGCAGCTGTATTATTATTATTATTATTGTTGTTATTATTATTGCTGCTATTATTATTATTATATTATACTTGATGATGGTGATACCAGATTTCCTTTGAACTTTTTCTCTACTTTTCTTACATCCCTTGCTGAATTAAGCTATATTTGGAACTCTTCTAATGGAGTATTTCTACCATCTGCTCTCTGCAGCAATTATTCAAATTATTTGCAACCCTCTGTGCCAGCAGGGGTGAATCTAGCGCAGTCCTTTAAAGCTACAGATTTTCTGACTGACATATTTTTACCCTGGAATATGCCACAACTGGTACAGATCTATAATTCTCCAGGGTTGGAAGGGCGTGGAGGGTTATGCTTATGTTTCTAATGATTTCAGTATCTGAATCTAAGGAAACTATATCTCTCAGATTTTACAGGAAAGATCAAGTGAAAGCTGGTACTTTATTTTGTCTTTTTTTTTCCCCCTTTTTTCCTTTTTTTTTTTTTATTTTTTTGGTCCCAGTTTGCAGGTTTTGAGGGTTCTCCTTCCTTTACATTCTCAGCCTGTGCTAGAATCCTCCAAGTCCTGAATACTGTAATTTGTTTGCAGCACTGGACACAGCACATCATGTCCCTGCACTTGCTATTCTACCTGTCATTTAGAATAGCAGTCCCTCTCTGTTTTGCTATGATTAAGGTACTGCAGTAGTCCGTCCTATGTTTGTCCTGCCTCTTGTGATATTCAACTGCTATAACAAGAGGAATGACTTTCCTGCTTCATGTCTTGTATCACTTCTTCCTAGTAAATCAGGGTTGTTTATGAAATTCAGACCTAAGCTCAAGGTATCAGCAGATCTGTGCATAGACTTCATAGCCTTAATTTTTGTAAGGAATTAAAATGAAGGCAGAAAAACTAATGTGTATCTTACTGTGAAAAGAAGAATCTTAAACCGCATTGGGAAGTGTCAGAATATTATAAAGCGAGAACTAAACACCCTCTATGCTGACGGGCATACATGTCACCTAGGAGTTATAGGCAGTTCTGGTCCATTTGTGGCTTCCTCAATTAAGGAGGTTTTTCAAAGCAGTATCAAAGTAACTCCACAGCCAGCAGAAATCTTGTTAGCTTTCAGCAAGTATTTATTCATTTTACAGGCACACATACTTTAACTACAGCATGAGAGGAGTGTGCAGCCTTCACTCAACCCTGTGTTTTCAAAGCTGCGTAGGAACCACTGATCATGCTTTTGTTATGGGCAGCAATTTCTCCTGGTATTTAAAACTGATAATCTCTGGTTTGGGCACTAAAATAACACAATCTAATATAATCTCCAGGACCCACAGATAGAGATAATGATGAAAGATTTTCAAAACATATGGATCTTAATCTTTGTTTAGAAATACATGAAGATTTTTGAGAATTCTTCATTGCTATAGTTACAGAAATATGAAGAACAGTCAAGAAAGGAAAGGTATTTTGCATGGTGCTTTCCTGAGAAACACAGGTGTTTTCTAGGAAAGTTTGTCCTTTGAAGCTATTAACATGTTCTGTTGCTCATCCTCATCCATCTGCTTTTTCACCAAAGATTGCCATCAGAGTGCTTACTAATCTGCCAACATCTTTTCTGCTTTACCATGTACTATGAGAGGGGCTCTGGGTCACCATCATTGCTCTTCTTTTTCTTGTGGCTGTTATTTGTTTTAAAGCAATATCTTTTTTAATTACAAGGAAGCTGGCTTTATCTATCTTAAAGAATTTTGACCTCTTTGCATATCATGCACATGTATGTATAAAACTTTAGTCATAACTGTCAGAAATGCACGAGAGATACCGTCACTGTTTTAGTAGTCATTCCAACTGCAGACAGATTTTATGTTATTCATGGGGCTGATAACCTCCCATTCTGCACATTGCCTTGCTTCTGAGAAACTAAACTGATTTTTGGACCTCTCTAAAATTTGAATCTGTTTATGGACAGCATCATTAAAAAGCTACAAGACTAGGAAAGGTGGAGATTGGCATCATATGAAAGTGTAAATCCCCAGAACAGAAAGCCAGGTTGAAGCTATGTGGAAGTAGCATGAACTTTTGCTTTTTCGCTCATGGTTAGCTTTAGTGAAGGTATACAATCAAAAAAGGATGGATAAAATAAAAAAGCTGGTAATTGACATTTATGTGGTTGTATCTTCTGAGACACACATTTCAAATCTCCTTCTGGAAAGACCACCAGCTAGTGAAGGAGTATGAGCTTGGACTCTGCCTTCAATCAATAGTTGGCCTATGGGCTGAGACTGTAATCAAGGCTTTCAATTACTGCCAATCATGAGACTACTGACAAATATAGGAGCAAGGAGTGTAGTTCTGAAAGTAATAAGAAGTGGCTCAAACCAAAGAAAAATAGCTTCTGTGCCCACTGGATTTTTCCTGAGTGAAGCACTAAACTAAAAGTGTGGACACAGTTTGGCTCAGGGTTCAGCTTCAGCTGAAGTTGCTGGGTGGCAAACAATTTTCTTATTGCACAAAATTTTCTTAGTTTATCTCATAATATTTTCCACCTCACATCAGGGTGAATGAGACAGTGTTCAAAGAGGCTCAGGGGAAAGCAAAAAGAAACTCTGCAGATTATTAAATGGCTTGTTGATCAGAAGAGTTATGCTATAGATCAAAGATTAGGTTTCCGTCATGATTTGAAGTAGCAGCTAACGCTGAGCTTCAGAGAGCCCAAATGTATGTTTGCTTATTTGTAGTTCAAATATCCATTGTCTTCCTATTTCTCATATTTTTAGCAGAAATTTAGTGCTGAAGCAGAGAGGCCTTCTTAATTATTTTTTCTGCAGTTTTTGTATTCTCACAGAAATCTTTGCTTTGATAAAACAACAAAAATGTATCTCTCCTTTTTGTTTTTTCCTTACGGTGTACATTTACAGTGTATTTTTTTTCCCTTTTCATTTGTCTCTTTTTTGCATCTCCTCCCTTGTACTTTCCAGGTTTCTCCTTTCATGATCTGAAAACGCTGCTGAATACAGATGAGCCAATAGTTAGTCCAATCCCAGACGGTCTTTTGTTCAGGTAATTACTCGGAACCGCAGCAGCTCTTAAGTGCCCTGACTTCCCTGACTGAGATTGACTGATTGAAAGATTAGGCAAGGCAGACATTTATAGCCAACCTGGTAAGAAGAAAGGAAAAATGTAGACTCATTTAAATTTTTTTTCTTTCTTTTTTTCTTTTCTTCTTTCTCCCTCTTGCCACTATATTGAGGAACATCCTGAATGTTATCCAAAGTTATGTATTTAGGTCGGAGCCAAGCTCATTTGGTTGGAGCAGAGGCGAGCATCCCTACAGCCACTCCTGAATGGTGCTGGAGCCATGCTGGTATCGCTCCTGCAGCCGGTATCACACCCTGCAGGAGGGCTAACCTCTTAAAGAAGAAATTCTACAAAGTTCCTCAGAGAAAATAATGCAATTCTCCTTACAATAAAGCCAGTGATTTAGATTTATACCTGATTTATTTGCTTTGGTTTCTCACTTGCTAAAGACATTTGCTGATATATGACAAATGACACAACTCATTTAAAAGAAATGAAATTGGCTTTGAAACCTTTATCCCCATCTTATCAGCATGGCCGGAGCAGATTCTCATAAATAATAGAAACATTTCACAAAACAAATGTCATAACCTCATTTCTATATGGAAGCAAATAAAAGCATTGTAGTCCCTGCTAAAATATATTTAACCAGTCACATAAAAATGTCACCAACCTGTATCTTTGAGATATTCATGAGCAAATACATAAAACCATATCCATAAACTTAGAAAAAATATCACAAGGATCCCTGATGAATCAGAGTAAATGTATTTACAATATTGCCAGCCATGTTGGTTTGTTTTTAAAAAGAAATGATGGAGAAACAATGCTATGTGCTGGCCTCTTTCAAAGGATTAGAATCTATAATATGACCATCATTTTTATGTAGTCTGGAATGGCTGCTGTTAGAGCATTTCATGTAACTTGCAGTATCATAGTCTCTCCTGAATTATAGTCAGTGTTACAGCTGTACAGCTCCAGGATCAAACACAGCATAGATGTTTATCTTGGGTGTAGACCAGTAGTAGAGCTCCTTTCCTCTACGGGGCTCACCCTATAAACCAGCTATCCTAATTTATGCTTGGGAGGTGGAGCCAAAGCTCCCCTCTCTTCTTGCCTTGCTTACCTGAATGATTAAGAGGGAAAGGAGAATGATGCTCAGAGGTGGTTACTTTCTCTCAGGACTTCCACAGAGATCTTGGTGTGACCAGCCTCCAGAATTCACCATTGTTCACACGTCTCAGCATGGGAGGTGCCAGTCATGCCCTTTCTAGCATGGCTGTTCAATAGCTAGAAGAAACCTTTGGTGTTGCCAGTCCTGAGATATTTAGGCTTAAGAAGTCACAGAGTGAAAAAAAATGCAGTATTATTCAGTACAGAGCTTCTGATGTCTGACTGTGTTGTATGGGCTTAATCATTGGGCTCTGATGTAAATAAGATCAGTCCTAAAATTTTTAAAACTGAAGCATTATAATTTAATCTCTGGTCCTCAGAATATCAACATCTGTGAAGCATATCCCTTTTAAATTAGTAAACATTTCAGTAATGACCTCGATGTATAAACAAACAGGCAAATACTCTGAATTAAATATTGAAAAGATGGAAAGATAAAGAAGATAAAGAACACAGGAGGCATAAAAATTCTTGGATGTATGTACTCGGATGACTCTATTATCTATTTCAAGAGTTACCCAGCATGATTTATAATTTTAATTAAAAATATCAAAACAATGTCTGACTGTATCTAAGCAAGTGAACATCCTTAATTCTTTGTTTTGTGTTATTCTGAGAAAAATGGTATATGTTTGCCCACGCACTTCACCTTCTAGTCTTTGCTCAAAACACAGCTTTAGCTACAATAAGAAGGAAGAAATCAACCTTTCTTGAATCCTTAATTTCCCGTGGAATTAAATGCCTCTTTCTCTTGAGAAAAATGTTTCAGCTTGAAGGTTGGATAATCCCTTCACTTTTCAGTCTTTCACTATTAACTTCCCCCCCCCCGCATACAATACTAATCTTCATTCCCTTCTACAACTTTGTCTTCTAAACCCTATGCAAAGCCCATCTATTCTCTGAGAGCAATTCAAAGTAAGTTTTTCATTTAAGGCAAAGGTGGGGTAAAAAGCAGCTCTGTTGAGATTTGTATCTGGGAAACATCTAAATTACACTTTCAAAATCATTTAACTAGGACCTCATTGTCTAACACTGCTGCATTTTGATAATTTATATAAAAATAAGTTCTTTGTCACTGGGTATACGTTGAAAAATGTCTCCAGGTATTCTCTAGAAAGAACAGGGTAAATTCCAAGGGCTAATAAAACATCCCTGTTTATTAGAATATTCTTTATGAACAAGCTTCAAACAGGGCTAAATAGGAAGTATCTTTGCTTCCAAAGAGTGGAGAAGTTATATGCAAGAATGAATGGTAGGAAATTTTTTGAGATTTGGTCAAAAATACTAATTAGCTAAAAGAAGTTCCAGTTCTCTGGATATGTGAAGGTTTCCCAGTCTCTGCTTTGCCAGCTGAATGGCTGGCAGATTTCACTATAATAGTTCTCACTCCTCCTTTAAACCAGTGCTTTTTCCTTAATCCAAATAAAGTGTAAAGTGCTACATGGAATAACTGAACTTGAAGGAAAAGTTGAAATACATGTTGGGCCAAAAATATTGATTGGGTTCTATAAGGAAAAGTCAGAGGGGGTCCCTGTTTTATGAACATGTTATCTGTCAGCCCTGCCTGTACACATAGAGGGCTGGAGAGAAATGTGCAGGTAGTCCCATGTCTGCTGGAATGTCGCTGAATTAATTATGTGTTGAATCTTCCCAGTCTTAGGAAAGGAAAATATCTACCATGCTCAAATTGCTAATGGAATAAATAAAGCGGAGGTGGGGGTGTGTGTAGGTAGGATTTTTTTGCTCACATGATGTGTCCTTTGCAGGAATGAAGAAGGATTCATATTTTTATAGTGCTATTTAAAGCTAAAAGCCTGTTTTTCCAATTAGATGTGTGTATCTGCATTTGCAGTGTGCCACTGGCAAGGTAAATGGGATCAGCAGTAAGCGTTACTGAAAGCTGCAGCTGGCTGACAGTTGCAATTTTACAAAACTCCCTTTTTTTCCCCTCAGAGTCTATGCAGATATGAGTTTCAGCAAAACTTGCCTCCAGCCTCTTTCAACTTTCTTTTTAATTAAAAAGCTTAATTGGGAGTAATAAAAATTCCAATTAAGCTTTTTAAATAAAACCCAAAAGCTCAAAGTGGCTGCAGTTGCAGATAACTGCTACTGCAACCCATGCCTAGCAATTCTATTTGAACAAGGCTTTTGTTTCTCTATAATAAATATTGTGGTTTATGATTGTACCTCTGCATCTTTCAAAAGTCCTGTACCTTTAAGTCTCTTGGAGCTATAGTTTGTGTGTGAAATATGAACATCTTTATGAATTTTGCCAAGTGCAGCACAGGGACTCGGGTCTCCATGGGCTGCTATGCATATATGCCCCTCAGCATCACGCCACATGTTATATCTGTAAGCAGAAATAACAGCAGGAACAAGTGCTGATCAAACAACTTCTCTGTGAGTTCACGTGATTTTATAGGTTAGTGAAAAGAGAAAGCACCAAACTCCAAAGGACTTTTCCAGTCAAACACCTCTACTTCATCTAGCATGTGTAATTATTGTGGCTTAATTTTATGGTATTTTAAAATTTTATGCTCTTGATATGTGTGGCTTTTCTTCCTCAGAAAGACCACTGAGAAAATGCAAGAATTAGATCTTCCACATCATGGTATCTGACTTCAGGGGTCACCTGTACATGTAATCAAGGAGAAGTGCAAAAGAGATGAAAGTACCTTGTACTATTAATGTCCCTTAGAGGAATCACCAGAACTTTTACTGTTCTGCTTTTGGTGGAGAACTTCATAGAAAGTAGCGCTGGTTTCTAGTGTTATATTAGCTTCGATGAAAGGGTTTTGACCATGGTTAAAGCAGAGTAATTTTAAAATTTGCTGCATTATTAATGGGTTTATTTTGCCCAGTTCAACCTAGCCATTCACCTCTGTACAGTGGGAAGTACCTATAGATTTAGAGAAGCCATTAAATCACAATAAACCAGAAAGAAAACACAGAAGTAGCTGCCAAGGCTGAAGTTGTTCAAAAAGGAAAGTTTATGGAGTGTTAACTAGTGCTTACTGGTACTGCACAGCATCTCAGAGAAATAAAGCTTGGACATCACTGAACAGGCCTGCTGGCCCAGCTATGCTTCATTCCCAGCTCCCAGGGCACTTGCAGGGAGATGGCAGTAGCACCTCAGGTGGGAAGAAAAGAAGTTTTGCTGTTGTGTGCATTGGTTGCAAACATTGTGTGCATTGGTTACACAGTTCCTTCCAGCATAACCTACAAGAAGGGACTGGGTCTGGAAAAGGTGGTGCTACTCAGGTCAGGTGCTTGAAGTAGTCAGAGGAAGAGGAAATGTGACTTGATGTAGCTGTCTCCCTGTTTCCAGGGAATGCTCCATGATTGCTCATGAAATGCTTAAAGGCTCTCTGGAGTGGAGACACCATCCTGCCATGTCAGGAAAGGCAGGCCAAGCTGTATAACCGGAGTTGTAATTTCTGTTTAACTGAGTTCTTCTGTGGAAATGTCAGATTGAGTTGGCCTTACTCAGAAACGTGATCCCAGACAAACACGCGGCTTAGTGACCATCCATTTTTTTTGGCCTTTTAATTCAGTTCAGAACTGGGGTGTTTCATGATGCAGACTATCCCTGAAATTCCCAGCACTGCTTCCTCTACAGCTTCATAGGGTTTGTTTTTTTGTCTTTTTTTTTAATTATTATTTCCTGATTCCTAGCTCTTCTTGTTTTGAAAGCCTACTTGTGTTGGCTACAGATACAACCAGCTTTAGCTTCACAGGCTTTTCTCATCAGCTCGATGGACCCAGGTGGCCTTGTCTTTCACTGCTGTTGTTGCTTTCATTTTCTCAGCCATCTGTTTCTGACAAGAATGAATTACAGCCCTGGTTTCCAAGAAGTACATTGATAGTTGTAGCTCAAATGATTACAGCAAAAAAAACCCCCAGGATGGCTTGAAAAGCAAAATATTCATATAGGAAACATAAATGCATGTAAACACTCACAGGACCTCCAAGAAAATAAAAAATGCTAATCTTTTGCCCAGCTAGTATTTAATTTATTAACAGTGTTGAACTCATTTAGTGAAATGATGAATAGAGGTGGTTAGAGAAGGGCTATATTACAACACAAAATGTACATTTTTTTTCTCTAATGAAAACTTTAGTATAAAGAATTAAACCCATTTTTTTGTACTTCTTGCCCCAAAATTTTGAAAACAAGAAATATTTCACTCAAAAGATGAAAACACCTTGACTGTCATTAGAAGGGATCACTCTTCTACCTCAGCCTATTTAACTAGATCATTTTCTTCCAGTGGTCTAGGTGAGTGGTCACGTGGTAGTGTAAACCAAATGAGGTGCTTCTGACAGATGTAATACCCCACGTCACCAGGCTGCATTTTTGTCCAGCAAACACACATTTGCGATAGGTGAAGGGAATTGAGAAGGACTTTGCTGAGAGGGTTGCGCTTGTTAGCTAGCCCTTGTCATTTCTTCTCAGTCCTGGTCTTGTCTGCTGGATCTGGGTTCTGACGAACAGCCGTGTTCAAGGAGAATTGGCAAATTGCATTACAGGATGGTAGGAGAGATTATGTTTCAAATATAAAGCTTTATTGTGGGGTTTTTTGGTGTGTTCCCCCCGCCCCCACAGCTTTCTGTGAAAGCATTTTCTGGAATAAATCACAATATCTAATAACCCAGTGAGGCTTTTTAGTTGGGAGCTTTAAGAGTGTACCAAGGTCTTATTGAATCACGTTATCTACCATTCCAAATCCTCTTGAAGTTAGTTACAAAGAATAATAGTTATATGTTCAGTCTGAAGAGTCTAAAGATTTTACTGACTTTGGATTAACAGAAAGATTTCCAACTATCAGTGTTTAAGCTTCACCTCTCTGTCAGTCATTCCTGACAAGGCCAGAATAAGGTACTAATGGCAGTGACTTTAGAGAGGGTGGTTTTTCATTAGTTTAAGCGGAATGTCAATTAAAAAGGAATTGAGATAAAGAACCAGCAACTAGATTAAGTTTATACTTCTTCACGAATGATAAGAAAAATCCATTTACAGGTTCTATTTCAGACTGAATATACTTCCTAAGGTAAAGGCCTCTTATGTTATATCTTTAAAAGTCTACTGACAATTTCTGAAAAGATTTAATAACTATTGTGTCAGAAATGTGGAAGATTTTTTTAACCACTGGAAATAGTTATTTCTTACCTAAAATTAATATACTCAAATTAATTTAAATTTAATTTCACACATTTTATTACAGAATATTATCGTCTACCATCGTTTCTTCTCCTCCTGTTTGACTATTATTTGCATTCTCTAAGAACTGACAAAAGCAATTTTAAATACGAGGAGAACTCTATCTTTCTGTGATCTCTGGATGAGGGGAGGACAGCTTGGGGCTGATTTCCAGCTAAGGAGTGTGGGACACTATTAAAGACTGTGTGCGCTATCCTTTAGGGCTACGAAGATGATTAAGGGCCTGGAGCATCTCCCCTATGAGAAAAGGCTGAGCAAGTTGGGACTGTTCAGCCTTGAGAAGAGAAAACTAAGGGGGGACCTAATTAAAGTTTATAATTGTCTGAAGCAGGGGATGCAGGGGGAATCAGCCAGCCCCTTTTCAGTGGTCTGTGGGGATAGGACAAGGGGCAATGGCTGCAAGTTGGAGCACAGGAAGTTCTGCACCAACATGCGGAAGAACTTTTTCACAGTGAGGGTGACAGAGCCCTGGGACAGGCTGCCCAGGGAGGTGGTGGAGTCTCCATCTCTGGAGATATTCAAGACCCGTCTGGACGCCTATCTGAGTGATATATCCTAGGGAGCTGCTTTGGCAGGGGGGTTGGACCCGATGATCTCTCGAGGTCCCTTCCAACTCCTACAATTCTTTGATTCTATGATTCTATCATTTACAGTTTCTGTGATTAATTTGCAAGATTTTGAGAAACTAAGTAGGAGTTATGAACTTGAAATTTAGCAGGCTGCCCAAGAGTGGAGCAGCATTGGGTTTTGATTTGGCTTAGGGTAAAAGTGGCTCTTACAGGGATTCCTCCTTATTTTATCCTTGTTGCTCCTTTAGAAAATAGTGGTCTTCAGGGTTCAGATGAGAATTACTGTTTCAGGCAGATTCACACAAGTATTTATTACTCTTGACTCACATATTCAGTATTTTTTTTTATTGCCTGCATGCAGGCTACAAATGTTTTCTCTTATGGATACTGAGACTGTGACTTAATGTTACTGTGTTGAGATTTGGGCTCATCATGGGTGTCTACTTTGCCCGGAATCACAGAATCACAGAATTGTAGGGACCTCCAGAGTTCATCAAGTCCAACCCCCCTGCCAAAGAAGGTTCCCTAGAACAGGTCACACAGGTAGGCATCCAGATGGGTCTCGAATATCTCCAGTGAAAGAGACTCCACAACCCTCCTGGGCAGCCTGTCCCAGGGCTCTGTCACCCTCACTGTGAAAAGGTTCTTCCACATATTGATGTGGAACTTCCTGTGCTCAAGCTTGCAGCCATTGCCCCTTGTCTTGTCCCCACAGACTCCTGAAAAGAGGCTGGCTATTTCCCCCTGTGTCCCACACTTGAGATATTTATAAATATTAATCAGATCCCCTCTCAGTCTTCTTTTCTCAAGGCTGAACAGCCCCAGTTCATTCAGCCTTTCCTCATAGGGGAGACGCTCCAGGCCCTTAATCATCTTTGTAGCCCTTCTCTGAACTCTCTCCAGGAGATCCCTGTCTTTTTTATACCAGGAAGCCCAGAACTGGACACAATACTCCAGTGCAGACTAACCCAGAAAAGACAAGTGTTCAGAGGTATGCTTCCCAGTGAGAAGCACAGTAGGGACCATGGTGTATGACAAGGAGTAGGAAGGGAAGCTCAGATAGTTTGTGACTGTTGAGCATGATATGCAGATCTTGTAAAAACCACCAATCTACAGTCCCTTTGCCTTAATCTACTTCTACTCCAGAAAGCCAGCTTTTCTGCCTTTTCATTGTAATCTGAATAGAGTGTGGCTTCAGAGCAGACAGTATGCAACACTTGCACTGACTCCTTAAGTTGAATAAATCATTCATTATGAGTATTGTCTAGGGGATTTAGTCATCTTTACTGTTCCTGAGACTAAATCCAGAGCATATGGTTTAAGTTTTTGGTTTTGTTTGGTTTGGGCTTTTTTTTTGTGTGGTTTTAGTCATTTGGTTTGGTTTTGTTTGGCTCGGTTTGTTGGTTTTTTTTTTTTGTGCAAAACAGCTTTCAAGCTTGGTCCCTCTGCTATGAAATAGTAAAAGAATATAAAAATATCTGAAAGAACCAAAACTTTTTATCACTAATGAAATAACAGGTAGTTTTTCTTAGAGGTAATAAAGTTTTCTTTTATAGATAACTAAGGAACAGGCAGCAAGACATGCACCCAACCCTGGAAGAGTTCTGCCCTTCAGAGACATCCCAAACTGGGAGAGATGCTGGCAAACTCTGATACTCCTACACTATTTATAATGGCTGACAGAATGAGTCACATTATGCTACTTTTTAATAGCTTTCTCACCTTCCTGAAATGAATTACATGCTTGCAGAGCAGTGATGGTAAAGTAGGATTCATGGCTATCATTATTAGCTTTGCAACATCCTTAACATCAGCGTAGCTATTTGTATTCAGTATCCATGAATCAGCTGTAATATATTGTGATAAATAATCTGTCCAGAGGGACATCAGCATTGCATCTGAAGATCAGCCCAGACTAATTCTGTGAAATCTGCTTTGATGCAGTCTGCAAAGTTAGGTTTAGTTATATCCCTCTGAATCAGGGAGGTGGCCATTATCAGTAGATTCCTCCTGATAAAGAAATTATTGAGCAGCTTTTTTCAGAAGTACTTAATCACCTGGGTATTTTTGATTGAAAGCTGGTATTTTCATCAACGGTGTTTGACCCCACTCTCTCTACTAGCTACATGTACACCACTACATTAAATGCTCACTTAAAGCAAAAGGAAAATATTTGGCCATGATTGAAGGTGTTCTTTTGAACACTATATTCCAGATCTCCCTGCAGTTTTGAAGGTTTCAGGTGAGTGAATTTTCTGTCACCAGGTTTATAATAGATTCTGTTTCCATTACAAAAGATGTGACATAAAAAAGTATGGCAAGATGTGGGGGCTTATGGCAGCACCAAGCTGAATCTGTAAAGCAACAGCCTGAAACAATAGCAGGTTACAGAATTTAGCTCTAGAAGAGGCTCTGAGATGTCACCTAAATAGCCTTCATGCTGGTGCTTGATTAATGCTGATTTATTCTGAGTGATTTTTATTTAACGTTCTCTTACAAAGCTCCCACAGCTATGGGTAAAGATGTGCACCAATACCTTTCATCTACCAGTGAAACCATGAAGTGGTAAAGGCCAGAAATCCTGGTCTTCCTTGTGCAGGCTGGACAGGAGATTTTTTTAGCTTTTCTCTGCTGTTGGATGGACTTTAAAATTTGTATAGAAGAGAGCCGCATTTAAGGCATATATATAAAAAAACCCTCATACTTTTCATGTAATAAAATGTCTGCTTTGCACTGGCAGAGTGATTCTGTTTTGGTAACACAAAGATCTGTGAGTGCTCTAAAAGCATCCGTGTGGCAACCTAAAGTAAATGTGATTAAAATCCCTGTAGGGGGCAGGAAATGTTCTGATGGTAACTAGTTTAGTAGTTAAGGTAGTGTGTACTAGTGGATACCTCTCTGCATGGCTCAGGGATCTTTTGCTGTCTCTGCTCATGATCTTCAGCCCCTTTCTCCCTAAATGCCACTGTTCTTCCATCTTCTGCGTGGACAAAAGTGTTTATTCGCTGTAGGAGATTCAGGCAGCAAAAGAAAGTGATGCAGAGGGCCCTGAATGACCCAGGTGACCCACCTAACTTAAAGGCTGGAAGCTGCACAGCCCAGCAGATCAACTGCGTAAGAACACAGTCCACCACAAACCCAGAGGCAACAGTTGTCTCCTTTCAGTAGAAGAGCCCATCAAGGCATTGTTAGGGCTGTAAAGTCCTTGTATTTCCTGCAAGACTGCAATGTAGACCTTCTGGCTTAGAATGGCACCAGCTCAGAGGTCTCAAAGACTTTCTAGCTCAGCACACAGAGCTGCTGGGCTTTGAGCATTGTCACTGGGAATGGAGAATTCTCTTTGCTCCAACTAGAAAATCACCTTTAATGTGGTGCCACACACCGTTGTTCCCTGTATAAGTATTCTGACTGTTGCATGCTAAGGCCTTGTACCTTGCCTGAATAATGCATGCTGCCAGTTTATTAAGGAATAAGATCGCATTGTTAATACAACTTTTTTTTCAGCCAAGCCTCTAGAGTTCACCTACCAATGAAGAGAGAGCTGCAAAAGAGAAAGCTTATAGCCTGTCAAGAATGAGTTCTACAAAACAGCTTTTATATTTAAGGTACATTTATGTTTATTGCTGTAGTCCTGCAAATGATGATGATGTGATTTAATGGGCTGTTAGCACAATAATGACCTGGGTCTTAAAAGTGACACAAATTTCTATCCTCCATTTGGATGTCATCAGTGACTCTCAGTGCAGTGGGATACAGCTATTTGCCTATTGTCTAATGATGAATTCAGGGTTCTACGGATTTCAAAAAGAGTGCTTATTATGAATCCTAAAAAATGGTGTTATTTTAAAATAAAATAATTGCTTATAAACTGGTTTGTTTTACTCTTCCTTAGATGGTAGAACAGTGTCTAGTTGGTCACTTTCAAACTCTATGTTTTATAAATTAATTCATTTTAGACCAAAGGAAGGACTACAGATGACTTTTCTTTAATGGGCTATATCATGCTGATAAACTGTGTACACCTCCCACAAGTGGGCCATTACAAGGGTCAAAGTATGAAAAATAAAGCTCTATATATTGGCACTAAAGGGTGAGGTATAAGTTTAAATGTGGGAACACCTGATTTAATATAGATGTAGTGTTATCTCAGTGAAATCAATGCAGACTCTGCAGCAGTAGTTTTAAAAAAAGGCATTGCAGCTTTATTTAAAACAGAAGGTTTATTTCCAGGAGGAAACAGATGTCCTAGCGTGCAGGGAGGAGTTTCCCTCCTTCTGTAGTATTATGTACAGCTAGTTTTCTTCTACTTGAATGTGATGGGTTGACCCTGACAGCATGCCATGTACGCACCAAAGCCACTCTGTCACTCCCCTCCTCAGCTGTGGAGAGGAAATATAATTAAAAGCTCCTGGGTTGAGATAAGGACAGAGAGAGATTGTTCAGCAATTACCATCATGGGCAAAACAGACTTAGAAAAAATAATCTAATTTATTACCAAACAGATTAATGAGAAATAAAACCAAGTCTTAAAACACCTAAATGTGATTCCCAGAGGCACTGTAACCGTTGCTGATGGGCTCAGCCTTAGTCAACAACGACTCCGGCCTTGAGGTGGCTGGTGTTTGCTCTGTCAGGCCTGCAGAGAGCTTCTGGCTGCTTCTGGCAGAAGCCACCCCTGCAGCTCCCCACCTCCACCAGATCCCAGCCACACAAAACTACCATGTGTTCACGGACAGCTAGTAAAGTCATTCTCATGGGGATTTCATGATCAAATTCCCATTAAGTTCAGCAGAAGTCAAGTTGAGGTGTCGACTCATGAGACACAACCCATGCACCTAACTGTCATGACAGACTGTTAGAAGACTAAAATAAAAAGCCTCATTTCTAAGTTGTATATAAGGAGTCAATATTGAAATAAAACCCTAATTTACTTAATAGTAGTTGTTGTGATTTTTCATGGCAGGGTTCTGATGGAGGAGAGGGGCTGCAGGGGTGGCTTCTGCAAGAAGCAGCTAGAGGTAAGGATTTTTAATTTTGGTGACCTTTTGTAAATTTTAGAGACAAGGAGACAGAGAAAAGATTAACAGTGTTTCTGTGCTCAGATAGTTCACAAAGAGTGTTGCTAGAAGGCAGAGTGGTGGAGTAAGGAAACACGATTGCTCACAACAACCAAACAGGCATGCCTGATTTTTGAGCCTGTCAGCTTTGATGTAATTAATTTAGTTTTTCTAAAATTCTCTTGTACATCTTAATTATCCTGTGTAATCTCATAGGATGGACCTTATAAGGACAAACATGAACTATTAATTTTCAACTTCAGGGTGTTAAAATAACTGATGGAACTTGTTTTAAGAGAGAAAAGATAGGCATCTGCTGTGTCTAAACAGAATTCTCCATGTCTGATGAGCATTCAGTTTATATACTGTACCCTCTAGCAACCTTTAGATTTTCAAACCAATTTCAAACTGACCTTTACAGGAATACAGGACATATGAAAATGCCTGGGATATCTGACCTCCCTATCAGTAGTTTGCTATCAGCTTTTGCAAGGTATGTTTCAGATGTGATATCTATCTATAAAATTATGTAATTTCCAATATTCAGAGATAAACACACAATATAGTACATGAGAGAAACACTGTAGCTGGTTAACCTAAGGGATGTGAGCATAGTTCATAGACTGAAAAATAAGTCAGCCTTTCAAATACAATATTTTTGAGATGTAGCACAAGCAAAGGTTATATGGTTAGAAGATCTATTTTCTTCCAAGTGCTTATAGCAAAAAGATAAAATCAACAACAGATCCCAAAAGAAATCATGGCTGTTATGATTACCTCCTTAATTCTCACAATCAGATAAGCCTCCAGTCGGGACAAGATCTGTTTATTTAAACTCGAAGTGCTCTAAGTCGTATCAGTTAACCTTTGCTAATTTATGTCAGGTTAATACCTAATTGATAATCTAAAATAAAGTATTTAAAAATGTCCGGTTTTGTTGCTAAAACCTTGACTTCGTTGTTCTGGTCAAACACACTCTGAAGCTTCCATTTACCAGATCTGGTGACACACTGGGTAACATGACATGATGATATTAAACAACCACCTTTTTGCAGCTGGAAAAAATGCAGCCTCAGTGATAAAGCCAATACAATAGAAATTAGACTTTTCTATGCTATAGCAATGACGCTGTCAGACTGCTTTATTATAATCTGGGGTTTAGGTTTGGGATTTTTTGGTCTATTTTATAATGAATTATAAAGTAGACATTTATGAATTCTAATATTGTAATAATGTCAGTCATTTCAGAGGTAAGAAGCGAGGATGCTGAAAGGAAGCAATAAATTCCAGGGAATTAGTGCAGAAACCAGCAGAAAATAAAGATGAAAAAGAATGGGTGGTGGAGAGGGAAAGTACTTCATGCAGTTGCTAGGTAGAGGAGTGAGGTTGGTCATAACAGCATGACAGCAGAAATGAGTGACTTCTGAATTAGTAAGAGAAATTCTGTGATATTACTAGAATCAGGAAAGGAAAAAGATGTGAAATTTAAATAAGAGGCTGTGGGATGTCTGGCCTTCCTTGAGTTAGAAGATCCATCAGGTAGTACTTCCAAGGTTTTGTCAAACTTTCCCTCCACAGTAGTTGGTCAGTTGAGCGTAATGACTGGCAAGAATTTGTGTGTCAGAAAATGAATTTTAAGAGTTCAGGATCTTAATTTAGCAATGACCTATGTCTTCCTCCCTGCTGTGGAGCTAGAAAGTGTCTTCCCTAGGCAGAGATCAGTAATAAAACAATACTTTCAGTCCTTCTTATTTTGTGTAAATTAAAATAAATTTTAAAGAAGAATATTATGGTGGCAAAATGGATCTGAGTGAGAGCTAGAGGAATCTGTGTTTACAGGAGTCTTGTTACAGATATGTAATGTTTTGGTTAGAAATGTGGAAATATTGGTTGTAGTTGCAGAACAAAGTTGTATTGATCTAGCAGTTATGTAGCTCTCTTTGGAATATTCTTGGAGTTAAGATGTTTACCTAGATTTATCACTTCTATGTGATAAAAGCAATAATATGAACATCTTTTATGTGGCTTTTCCCAACCTAGCATATCAATGTAATGCAGAGGTAACAGTGAGTCCTTTTTGTCTCTATTTCGTATGTTGCAGCTCAAGCAGGCTCAACAATCTGAAATGAATATTTATTAAAAAAAAATTAAATCTATTTGCTCAAAGTTCCAGCAAAAAGGGCACTTTCTTAGGGGTTTTAATTAATTATTTCATTAAGGGAATAAACTCATTACTTAAGGGTTTTATTTTAATTTTCTTTGTAAACTTGCTATTTCTAAAAGAACACACTAGGAGAAACAGCTAGTTTGACCTAAACAAAGCCAAGAAAGTTTATATGTATATTTCCTTCAGATGCCTGAAATCAAACTGGAGCCACCTCCTCCCTAAATATCTGAATAGCAGGGAATGACAGCTAGGAAATAGCTGGGGAACGTGCTGTTCATACCAGAGGGAATGTAAAGAGGCACGTTTTGATAGTCTGGTGTTGGAAACTTTGCTCCATCAGTATGGGAATGCATACACATACTCTTTAGAATTTAGAAATGTAGCAAACTACTAAAACACACACAAATCAAATGTATTCTTCATATTCATACTCTCCCTGCACAATGTTAGATTGTTTAGCTTTCATGGTTTATTTTGTTAATATCAGTGGTGCTATTAATCATACTTTCTCATTTTATTTCACTGCTAGGGTTTGACAAGGATTTTCTTTCACCTTGAAAAATTGCATATTTCGAGGAGTTTCTTCACAGTGCTCCTGTACACACCCTGCTGAGCAAAGGCAGCTTGTTTTCTGCACTGCACTTCTTTCTAAAAGATGGTTTCAAAACCACGGGTTTGATCTCTCTCTTGGTAGTGGAAGATCATAAACAAATATGTCTTTCAAATTATTTTTCTACTGGCAGCCTTTATGATTCCATTGAAGAGGAAACTGAACTAACTCAATAAGCAATGGACCATAAGGCAGTAAACTGATACATTGTTAATTTTTATTGCTAAAGTTTCTTTCTACTACTCTGGTTCAAAATGATATTAATGTTTTATTATGCTGATTTTTATGATTGCAATGGCAAATCCTTCTAATGGTCTCCTCAGTATTTTTTGTTGAAATGCATTGGCTGTAGAAAGCAACGGGGCAGGGAGCATAGCGACAGCTCCATTTAAAAGAACAAAGAAGGAGTCCAGACACATTACAAATGGACCTGCAAGTTATTGGCCAGGGTAAGCAGAGCACCTGGCTGCCTGCTCCAGGAACCTGCTCTGGAAAGGTCTTGGAAGAGTACCTGATGAAGAAGAAAACCAGGGATAGGAAAGTAGTAGAAAAAATTGTTTGTGGTAGGTGCTCAGGAGCCATCTAAGCAAATAGATAAGTTTTGGCAATTTCTTGCATCTCTTAGAATTTTCATATATTGTCATAGTGGACTGAGAGCCCTGAGCCTTACTGATGAGAGATCTATAGGTATAAGTTCTCGTAAGGTTGCAAAGGTGGCTGCTCTGGTTCAAGTTATGGGGATAATTTCTCTCTGCTTGTTCATGTGCTTCAGCACACTGTAAGTGCCATGTTTGTTTTACCTCTCAAACTTAATTTCTCATGTTTGTTGATTACCTAGCAGAATGAGACCCCAGTCTTGACTCGGCTCTGCCATGATCCATCTGGCCAATATAAAATCCTTTTTAAAGGTTATCAAGGTACTGATTTTACAGACTCGATTCACAATGTGATTTGTTAAATAGCTCCAAATACAAAAACACAATCTGCTCCACCAGATTGGGTTTTTGGTCCTTCAGGTCCATTATTCTACTTCCGGCACTTGCTTTTTGTAATGCTTCAGCAGATGGGAGAGGACGGACATAGCATAACTTGCCAGCACTATGAAGGTTTCCATAAGGACAGAATTCTACTTTTAATCCTATGCCATCACCTCCTGCCCATTACTCACATTTGTCTCATCAGGAGTAAATTTTATTTAATTTTTTTTCTGAAAATTATGACTTTCTTTCAAAGTCCAATATGAGACACTGTAACCCCTGCAGAAGTGAATTTCACATTCTATCAGCAAACTGCCTGGAGAAATGTTCTCTTTTCCTTCAGAATTGCTTATTACAATGTTCTGCTTCTCATGGTTAATGTGCATTTGAGGTTAACATAGATATTCTGGAAATCTAACTCTCCTCTGAGGGTACTTATGTAAATCAGAAATAACTCAGTTTATCCCTAAGGTTAGCTCAGATCGATTTAGTCCCTTGTACTGGTCTCTGATATGGTCTGTGATTTGCAGACTTTGTTGTAAATTGGATAATATTCCTCAATGAAATGAGTGCATGAAGAAAAAAAAGAGGTTTATCTGCTTCATTCGAGACTGTGGAAGATTGTTTTTAAACACGTTCCTCAAGGTAGCAAACACTACAGTTTTGGAGGAATTTCTGGACATCAGTCCATAAACTGCCTGCTCAGCCCGACTCCAGCAACACATCTGAACAGGCATAAACAGGGTTTCAGTGTCTTAGTGCTACACTGGTCACATCTCACAGCTAGACCTTCAAAAGCTCTGGTCAGAAGTCTAATCCCCAGAGCTTCTAGGGGCCTTGGCTGCATTTCTGTCAACACTGTTCCCCAGGAATTCTGTGTTTGTTCCATGGAGACTTTGTATTGGGGTTCACTAACTATGCATCCACTTTCCTGTCTTGTTGGGGTGACTTGACAAGCTGACAGCTAGCATCATGGCTTTTAAGCTTAAAGGAGGACATGGTGCTTCCTTTCTGACACCCCACAGCCTAACACTTTGAGAAACTGAACGAGATGCTTTACCCAGATAAAATGCTATCTGGGCTGTGAAGACTTGGATCTTCCAACAGCTTGAGTCCTTTGATGTGATGTGATCTGTCACATCTCTGGATGAAACTATTCATAAATTATGGCCATCACCGTTTCCCCCCCCCCATCTCGTAGGCTGCTTAGGTGGCCTGCATGGGACTGTAATGTGTCAAAGCATCTCAGCTGTAAATGTTACAAGTCTGAGTTTGTGGCACTCAGGTTCCTCTGTGTCTTCCCATCTTAGGAAGGAAACATTTAACGAGGTCACAGGAATTCACACCGAGTGGTTCTCCTCTGACTTTGAAAAGGACTATTTAGGCCATAAGGCAGCAGTAGGGTAGCATTAAGTCTCAAGACAGCAGTCACCCTTGCTTAGCTGTAAAACTGAGTCTGGAAGGAAATTCAGGTTTAGCCCTTACTTTCTGTGCAACCTAGATTTCCACTTGGTCCCTGCCTCACTGAGAGCTGCAGCAGCAAATGCGTGTTTGGCAATAGGCTGGGTTTCAAGGTGTCGGAAGGGGAGCAGCGCTCCTGTTATTCACTGAATCCCAGCATACTCTTATGCCAAATGAATAATGGAAAGTTTCCAAGGCAGGGTTGATTCTTCTCACTGGGATTGTAATGTTGCTCTAATATTTTCCTCATTGTATAGATTTACAAACACCGGTGTAAGTTGATACAAACACTAGATAAGCTCAAAAATTGTTAAAGGTGCTTGATTCAAATGTGAAAATTACAAGGATGTTTCTGGAGTGTTTACAGTTTCATTTTTGTTTGCTTGGTGTACAGATGCAGTGAAATTTACTCCCGTTTTATTTAATTCTTTAACATGGTCCTTAAAACGTATTTCTTATAATTTATAACACTACTGAACTCCTGTAGTCTTAAGAGCCCTTTTTTGGAAAATATTTACGATTGCCAATTTAATATATACATAGTAGATACTTGTTTGCTGAAAAAAACAGATTAAAAAAAAAAAAAGTACTGGTTACTCTTCCAGTCAGTTTATCATGTGCACAAAGAACAAGTGATAATGTCAGCTCATATGTTCTTGGCAGTGAAAATGTAGATATTTTTATTCTATTATAATCATAAAGCTCTGAAAATATGTAGACTGAGCTATCAAATCAAGAACTATTCAAATAATACCAGAAAAACTGGAATTCAGGTGAGATGGTGTTCATACTTACCAGATGTTTCTGTTCACTGCTGATGCTCACAGAAGGGAGTCCGCTTGTAAAAGATGGAGGCTGTCACCTTAATTTGTATAGCTGTGAGGAATAAAAGCTAACCCATGCCAATTTTGTTCTGATGACCTTAAAAAGAGATGGCTCTGTATCCCATTATCATTTCCCAGAACCATCTAAACGCACTTAAATGTTTTGTAATATAATTTTTACTGATAAATATGAATGAAGTCAGTGCAATAGCAAAGGTAAGTAAAATGAATTCTGCATCTGATATGGTGAGTTGAGCAGCTCATTATCTTCAGTGCCTAACTAACTAGCTCTCCTGTTTGGCTTTTGTGCAGCAGGAGACAGTGTGTAATTCAAAAAGCTTTACTTTCAAGACTTAGTGAAATTTGATTTCAGGAGTAGTGAAAGCATCATAAAACCACATCAATAAATCTACACATACATGCTGAATCCAGCCATCTATCAATATACACGTAATTCAGCCTTTCCCCTTTCCCGCAGAGAGAGAAATCTGTGTATTAAATTTTGCCTATGTCTGTTTCCAAAGAAAAAGAAATGGAATAATTATTTATCAGGGGATAAATCTCTTTATAAAATATTCTATTTAGATATTTTAAAGTTCTCCCCAAGACCAAATCATTTTTCTTCATGATCCTTCCACTATGGTGCTGTTTCCCTGTTTCTTTGCTACCTGCATATCTTGGGAAGAGGGAGGCTGCCAGTGTGACCCAGACTCCCTGCCCCTGGTGTTCCACTGCAGTGAAAGGAGCATTGTTCTGTGATACCCTTAAGAGGCGTTCTGTCAATGAGGGAGCCACTGAAGCTTTGGTGAAATAGCACTTGAGCACCTGAGACTTTGACATAGTATCTTAAATTCAGATATTCCTACCTATATTCTTTGCCATCAAAAAAGGTAAGAGTGTTCCAAGGTAATCCTTGGAAAAGGAGCCACAGTTTGTTTTTGTCCAGTGTGTGCTGTTCAACTACCAAACAAAACATCAGATTTTCTCAAATCTTCACAAAGTTAAAACTCACAAGATGCATTTGCCCTTGAATGCAAAGCCACTCAGTAACTCCAGGGTACTCTCAACACTCAGGCAACAACAATAGAAGAGCACATACAAACAAAAACGAGCATGGTAATGATAGCTGGTGTAAAATGAGTTATTTTGTGTCTCTGGATTTATAAACATTAATGGCTTAATATATATTCTATCTCCAGCCAGCTAAATTAATCCTCTCAGCAGAAGCAATATAAATTTAGACTATATTTTCCAGATGATTTTGCTTACTTCTGATCCCCTTTAGTACATAATGTGCTGTAGCTCTAAGAAAATTAATGCTTACAAGTGTAGATGTTTATATGAGTAAGCAAAGCTGGCATAAAGTTGATGACACCTTCTATGCCCAAAGGAGCTGACATTCAGTGCTTAATGAAAAAAAAATCTGATCTTCATGCCGATTATAGTGCTATAGATTAATGCGCCAATGAGTCTATTTGAAAACATTATCTTGTGCTTGCATAGCAATTTATGTAACACAGACAGCAAGAAAGAACAAATGTGAACATAACCCATTAAAGGCACAAGTCAAGAATAACCCAACTGATTTCAAAATACTGCAGTTTCAGCGAGTATTAGCTGATCTGCTTTAATCTGTACCAGCTCTCTTAGGCAGCAGTTTCCTTGTGCTGAACTTGGTCTTCATTTAAATGAGAGGCTGGTTGCAGTGTCTGCAATGAATCTGTAAGGGATGCTCTCCCTGTCCCTGAAGTTTTAATGCTTCATCTTGAAAATTTCCTGTTATGAAGCAAGCACAGTCTGTGACTTCATATCATGTCTATGTATTCAGCCTCTCTCTGCATTGTTTTGCTTTTCTTTCACCTGAGAAACAGCAGGTCCCGAAGTAGAAATTAAGGAATAGTAATGAACATAGATAAAAAAAATTCTCCTCATTGCAGAGAGTATTGTTAAATATGTTTCTTCCCTGGTTTTCAGTGGGAATTCAGCATTTTACCCTTGGTGCAGATATTGAGACATGAAAGTTTCAAATTAAAGGTATTTATCAAATTAAGCCATTATTTTTGCAATGAGTGTAATTAAAGAATAACTCTGGAAGCTGCTGTGTTCTGAGTTACTAGCTCAGGCTTGTAAAGAAAAAAAGATGAATCTTCTAAATATTTCTAAGGTAAAAGCAGCAGCAGTCAGCAAGTAAAATGGGAGAACTGAGAAACTAACCGTGCACTCAGCAGTAGGAAGATGGATGATATTTAAATACCACTTGGGTATTGGGTGCTCAAATTTTCATGCAATGTTAGCAACAAAGACTTGTTCTTTTTTGATTCAGTAGCTTGTTTCATGGTAAAAATCATGCTTAGTAATGGCAGGTTTAGTAAAAGTAATTTTTAAAAGTAAAACAAGCAAATAAATCCCATTGAGTTTAAAAAAATGCATGTGTGATTTGCATTTTAGCAGAAGATGCATTTAATAAAAAAATTATATTTTTTTCCAATTTCCAAGTAGATCATTTCGTTTTGGCTTGCCTCAATATTCAAAGGGTCCTCTAATGGTTTACTGAAACAATGACAGAGCCTCTTTCTTGGTTGCTTCATGGGAAGAGACTAGCTCAGACTTCATGATGGATGAGAAGCCGTGAGAAGATCAGTGCTGTGCTCCTGCATAGAAGGTGTTATCCTGCCAGGCAGTTCAGATGACAGACAACTTCGGAGACTTCCTTTGAGACTTCACAGAAAAAGCAGTGGTATCGTGAACAGTTTCATAACTAAAAGTTTACATTTGGCTAAATGATATAAGGAAGTTCAGTTTGGTTTGACTGAAAACTATTGTAGTAACTTTTCAAATGAAAAAATTGATTTTGGATGAAAAAAAAATCCCAAAGTAGCAGGCTGTGAGGTTTTTTTTTTTAATTTATTTTTGTTTCAGAGCTGCTGTTCTACTGTTATCTGCTCAAAAGGCAGTGTTTATTCAAAGTGCAAAAGAGTTCTTGAGCAAAGGCATAATCTTGGATGGACTTGGTATTTCACGCCAACCATGATAGTCTGTGGGCAGAGCTAGAATGTATTTGGAGATTCAGTTTATTACTATACTGGTCATATAGCTAGTAAGATTTAAAAAGCCTTGGGCACACGAATGCTTCCTCAGATCTTAAAAGGAAAGCAGGGAGAGGATGCCTATGTGAGGTTTATGGCATAAAAAAAGGTGTTGGTAACAACAACATTGGTGATGGACTATTTTGAAAGACAAGAAACAGTTAAAACTCAAACCTTGCCAAGGTGCTGACAGTAGCTGGTTGTCCCTCTTGTGACTGCTGTGCATAGGTCACAGGAAAAGGCTTTTTGTGCTTGCTTTTTCTGCAAAGGCTGTTGAACTTTGGAATTCTCAGCATCTTTCTGTACTGCTAAATAAAGGAGAGATGTGGTTATTTCAGACACTGGTCTACTCTTCATGCCTCCTGCATGCCCCTCTAAATGTTTTGTTCTGTGCTGGCTGGCACTTCCTGAGATGTTTTTGGGCTTGGCTCAGGGCTGACACCATGCCCAACAGCAGTATCAAGTTTGGGTCCTACCATGTATGACTCCAGTGCCCTCTCAGCAGGCTTTGCCTTCCAAAACCACTCACAGCACACTGCCAAGCACAGAATCATAGAATCATAGGAGTGGTTTGGGTAGGAAGGGATCTTTAAGGTCATCTAGTCCAACCCCCCTGTAGTAAGTGGGGACACCTTTAACTAGATCAGGTCACTCAAAGCTTCATCAAGCCTGACCTTGAATGCCTCCAGGTATAGGGTCTCCACCACCTCTCTGGCAACCTCTTCCAGTGTCTCACCTCCCTCATAGAAAAAAATGTCATCCTAATATCTGGCATGCCATGTAATTTCATGTTTCAAAGCACCTCTTGGATGGGCTGTATCACAGGCTTTGTTTCAGACACTTTGGAATGAGAAAGTTCCCCCACACCTATGTTAGGTGCAACTTTGGGCCATAAGGGTGCCACACAGAGCTGTGATGTCATTTCATTTATTAGTACATTGGCTTTAATATCAACTCAAATATGTCCACAGAAGAGTGTCAGGAGTAACAAACATGCTGTAGATTCAGGAAACCCATTTACATAGCAGCATTCAATGTTCTAGCTATGAATGATTTCTAAACTTTCCCAACATACTTTGCTTTGGAAATAAATACATTTGCTTGAGTGAATAATATTTAATTTGTGAGCTGTTTAAGAATTGTTCACCTTTATATTCTTTCTCAGTGTTTTGCACATCCTGTTTAACTCATCTTTTAGTTGCCTTTTCCTTGCTGAAATGACAGGAAAGTCTGAAGTAGTTCTTCTCCAATCACGTTCTGAAACACAGTGTCCTAGGAAATAATGTTGTTTCTTGGGGTTTTTTTTGGGTTTTTTTTGTTTGGGTTTTTTATTTTTTTGAGTGTGTGTTATTGTCTACAAATATGACTACAGGTAACTTTATATTGCAGATTTCAGCTGTGACAATATTTATACACCAAGTCTTTACCATTTAACAAGCATTCATAGGAGTCCTACTAGAAGTCAGGTAGCATTCGCTTTGTATATTTGATATGCAATGAAATACAAGCTTGTAAATCCAAAAAATTGCAATAGACGTCTTACTCTCATCAACAGAATTAAATTTACTTAGCCCTAGTTTAAACCTGGTTTAAAATTCAAATGGTATTTATCTCCTTCAAGGGCTGGAGAAGCTAACTTTTTCTAGGCAGGTGCACAGCTTTGAAAGATGTACAATACACGGCCAGGCTGTCAAAGGTACGGAGAATTTTAAGCAGTTTGGCATTATCATAACTGTATTAAGCTGTGTTTGGCTTTATCATGTCGCGTTCTTTGACATTCTGCTTGGTGTGTGTGTGCTGCCTGTCAATCAGAGAGTCAGCATGTCATGAGGGAACTTAACTGCAGAAATGGAGCTACTCAGAGAATTCAGATGAGCTTAAGGAAGAGGAGCAAGGGATGCTTGATGGCCGCGAGGAGGATTTTTGAGGTGAATCGCAGTCTCATTAGGTGTGTGGTTAAAATCATGAATAGAGATGCGATGGTAGAGGGAAAGTCTCTGACGTACTTCGAAGACTCCTTGTACTGGAAATGCTTTTTAAACAATTCTCTACAGCTTTTCACTGGTGAGAAGCTTAGTGAAATGAGTGAGCAGCAAAGCATAACAATTTCTTTTTAAAGTTAAAAAGGTAGATTCTGAATTATTTAAAGGATTTGTGTATATCTATGTAACATGCACTGAACATGGGGCAAAACCAAACCAGGATGAATTCAGGTTAATCTCCTTTTGTGGAGAACTTAGGAAAAAATAGTCCTATGATGTGACTTGGCTGTGGACTTGCACTGGCCTGATGGTTCTAGAGCTTGCTTGCTGTTGCATTTTGCTTAATGTTTTATCAAAACCTGTGCCTGGATATCTGTTTTCCCTGTTTGACGCTGTCCCTACCTTGATGGATGCTGCAACTGCAATCACAAGCAAGTGAAGTGGTGACAGGAAATGTTTTTGGGGCCAGGAAGCTGACCAGCTATGATGGTGATTTGTCACAGTGGTCCCTGGGGTGGTTGTAACCTTTCCAGCCATCTCTCCGGCCATGCTGGGCCTTGCTCAGGTGTTAGCAAAAGGGAGGGACCAGTCCTAACAGATAATCTAGGAACAGCCATCCTGTTTGGGAGGGAAAAGAAATTCAGTAGCATGGACTCGGGCAGTTCACATCATTTAGTTTTGGTGTCATAGAATGGTATTGCCATGTTTAATTTATTTTCTGTAGGTATCAAGTTTTTCTATACCTACTGGTAAGCTGCTGCTCCGACTCCTTCAATTGCTTCTCCACAGCTTTGGCAATCAAAGTGTGACTTGTTCAGATCCAGAGGAAAGGAGAAGAGAAGCACAGGATATACACCCTATATGATAATTAGAAAGAGTGCAAGTGATGGTTGTTTCTGCTGCACAGTTACTCCAAATTTGGTAGATTAGAAGCAGCTAAAATGGGCTGAGGATCACAGCAGACCTTTGGCTTGGTCCTTTCTCTATTTTCACAGTCCTCACAGCAATGTGGACATTGCTGTGCCCTGGTGTATGTGGTTACTGTAAGTTACTGTTCCAGGGCTTTGTAAAAGAGAGAGATGGAAATTGGAATGCAGCTTTAAAAACTGAACAGAAGCATTTGCAAGGTTAATGCTAGAGGGGAGTAGAAATCCTGATGTGCTTTATTTGGTCATAGAAAAATTGCAATTTAGCTACAAGGTGATGCTAATCTTTGTGGAAAAACAAAGATCTGTCAAATTGAAAAGCTCTGTGGAACACACTTAAATACCAGATTTTTTGTTTTGGAGACTTTGAACAAACAAAAATATTAATGCAGTGTTGTAACATTCTCTATTAACTATTTTGTTAATTAAAGTTTTGATTTTTTAAAAATATTTTATTGTAACTCATTTCTATGTTACATTATTATGTACTTAAATAGAGTACATAATAAAAAAGTCAGTTCAAAGTTTCTAAGTCCCCCAAATCACAGAACTTCAATCTTCAGCATGACTACTGAATACCAGACAAATAAAGATTTGTTTCTAGAAGCTGCAAGTTCTTTCATTTCCCTCATCTTACGGAGACCAGGATCAGTGAAGATTTGGAGGTGAAAAAACTTTTCTTTCCTCTTAGGACCCTAGACTTACTGCAAAGACTATTCCAGTTCCAGTTGACTTCCAGATGCAAATAGGAGGTTAGCGCAGGTTAGCTTGTCTTCTAAAGACAAGGTGGATGATATACCTCAGAGCTTTCAGAAAAGAAGAAGAGATTTTATTGGTAGTGGGAGATAACTGACTACAGCAGAGTTATTTCCGAGAAGTGAAAGGGGAACTGAGCTCAAGAACTGTTCATTTTAATCAGACTGGTGTTACTTTAACAAAGCATGCCGAGTCTTTGCTGGTTTTGTGATATTTAATTAAATTTGGAAGGTTAGCTAGAAAAGGTATGTTTTCCAATTAACCTTTTTCTCATTAAAATTTCATTCTAAGTTGTAAGCAGTTCTTTAAAGTACATGCTGTTAAGCACTATCTGGCGATATTATTTTTGTTACACCCGCTACTTATCTGAACCCAAACCAGGATATCTATATTTTAAATTCTTACCCTGGGAACGCATTGCTCTACATAGATCACCACTAATTTATGTCATATTTTATATTTAACACCTGCAGAATGTAATCTGATAGAATGTGATTTTTTATGATGTAAGGCAGGATTTTTCTTTGTATCTAAACAGAAATTTCAGGAGGGATTAATATGACTCATAAAGAGCTCGAATTTCAGAGCAGACAGCTTTTGCAGAACAGAGATGTGAAGTTAAAACACAGCCACTGCTCCTCTTCCACCTGGGAGAAATCTGTCCAAGAACTCTGTGTTTACCTCTGAATTCTTGGATATGGTATCTAAGATGTTTTCTTGCGTGTCTATGATATGTTAAGGTTGCTAAAACTGAAGAGAGAATAAGAGTTTGTTGTAATGTAGGTTGGAACTTTTATGATTCATGGAGATTTTGTCAATAAGAAGTTAATTGTTTATTTCTGTTTTTTTAAAGCTGTTGGCAGAAGTAATCAAGAGAAAGGCAAATGTCATTTAAACAGTGAGATAGATGTCACCAACATGACTATGAGCTCCGAATAATTGATGTTTTTGCAACTGTCGTAAATCCTCCTAGAGTTATGTGTGCCCTGACAACAAAGAATTCAGACCCAGATACTGAAAAGCTGTTAATGAAGGACAGAGGCTTGTTGAATATAGACCTGGTAGTGGTGCAAAATGTGAAATGCAAGATAGTGCTACAGACCACTCTCAAAAAATCAGTGGTGCTGATCTTCTCAAAGTGATGGTATATTGCCTTGTAAAATGGTTTGGGTTTTTTTTCATTTAGATATGGTTTTATTTCAGACCAAAACCTCTTGTGGAGTTGGAAGCTCCAACCTTCTTCTTATCTAGAACAAAATCTATTATATACTATACAATACTATACTACACTGTTCTGAGTATTATGCTGGAACAAGGAGTAGCCATTCACAAGTACTTGACTTGGCAGAAAGCTAACACAGGAAAGGGAATGAATGGGTTTAGTACAAGGACAAGGCAGCCATCTTCATCCTAAAACAGATATTTTAGCAATCTTCATCCTTCATTTCCTAAAAATCATCTTCCTGGATTGAGAATGATAAAATTAACTTGTTTAACTTTACTCACACTGTGAGCAGGTATAACTCCTATTAATGCTGATGAGAAATGGACTGAACTTACTGGGCCTGAAGTTACTTAATTTTCCAAGGCAGCTTATATTTCTTTTTCATGGCTGTGATCATTTCCTTCCTCTACCATAATTATATTCCATGCTATATAGGTCTCAGCATTTTATCTTGGAGTTACCCTCCAGAATAATTTCTTCAAGGATTTCTGTGTGCACCTCAGGAAATTTCCATTGATTTAGCATACAAGAAAGAGAATAAAAAATAGATTTAATGAAAATTTTTAACCATTCTATATTCTCTCTTCCCTGTTAGCATTATTTATCTGTGTTAAAAACTTGAAAAATACACTTTAATATACATAATTGCTCTGTTATGCTCTCAGTTGAACATGTGATACTTAATTTTAATGTTTTTGGATTGCTGGATAGCATTTCTCAGACAGGAGCTTAGCAATGAAATGTTTTAAGCAAAATAGTACTAAAAACACAGGCAATTGCAAAAGATAAACCACACATTTATGTTCACTTCAGCCCAGGGTACTTAAAGTTAACCTACTACTGAGTTTCTTGTAATGCGATAAAAATTTTAGTATTACACATGCCTGTTTTTTCCCTTACTGTTTTTACATCTAAGAACCTTTACAATTTTAATGTGTTTAAACTTATCCAAAGGCCCATAACAACATTTCTTTATTTTATGTTCCTTGTGACACCTAGGCAATCTTTAGGCATTTTTTCAGGACCTGGGAATTTATGGAAAACAATATTGTGCCCCAGCTCTTGTGAGAGATGGATTGCTCTGGTTGCAGAGGGCTGGTTGTGGTTCTTGGCTCCGGGTGACCTGCTGGCACCAGCTCATACTGTGAACTCCATGGTGAGGAAAGAAGAAGGGAAAAAAAAGAAAAAGTTAGTTTTCCTCTAGGTTACAGCTTGAAGAGCAGCTTCACATTTAGGTGGAATATCTGGACTTGAGTTTATTTCCTTGTATAACTGCACAGCTATCTGTTCCTCTGAAAGCCTTCCCTGCAACAGTGCAAAGTATTCCAGAAACCTGGCAGCACCCATTAGCTCAAAAACCCTTGCTTATGAGTCTTTCTTCTCTAGAACTGTAAGGGAGGAGAGAAGACAACACATTTTTGGCACAGGATCTTTTCAAGGGTGCTGTCTGGGGGGTTCTTGGGTAGCCTGATAGCTGCACTGGCAGCAACGTGGTGCAGCCTCCTCTAGTACTACAGCCAGTCTCCGGATAGAAATCATCACAGGAAAAAAATATTTCATGCCGGAGAGGGTGAGTGTTTGGCCAGCTTGCTTTTCTTCCTTGCATTGCTGTCTGCAGCATTGGTAGTCTCCATGACTACTACCACACTTCAAAGTATCTGGCGTTTTTACCTGGGTATGCACCTAGGGGTATGGAAGAAATTAAGCTTCTACTAAAGAACCCCAGAAAAAAGAAAAAAAAAAAGACATCAAAACTTTCTATATAGTTAGCCTTTTGAGCTAGGCAAACGCATAAAGATGCCAATCCCATAAATTGAAAATCCAGTGGGCAAATAAACTGAAGCTCAGTGTGCAATTTTAAGACTGTTATTTTTAAGCCAAGTCATGAATTTTTCAGAACTGACTTGTCACCGCTCAAAGGTCACTGTTGGCAGGTAGTCAAATAACAGGACCATGACAATAATATGCAAAACAAGGGCTTACCAAGGTTTATTCTGGTTGCTGAGGATATTTTCTTCATGTCTCCCTCAGTGTAACCCAGCATCCTGGGCATTGCTGAAGGACCCAGCAGGATTTCAGAAGTCTATAAACAGCCTTGATTCCTAATAAGCTTTTGTAAAAGAAAACTGGGTAAATCTGAGTAACAAAGCAATGACCTGAGCCCACATCTAGATTCTTA
This sequence comes from Gallinula chloropus, assembly GCF_964237585.1. Taxonomy (NCBI): domain Eukaryota; kingdom Metazoa; phylum Chordata; class Aves; order Gruiformes; family Rallidae; genus Gallinula; species Gallinula chloropus. The sequence continues at coordinate 30,999,170 of NC_140086.1, read as the reverse complement.
GGACTGACCGAAGGGCTCTGGACAACCTGTGGAATGTGCGTCCCTCCAGCAGGTCTCGGCATGTGTGGTACAAGGCTGGTGGTAGCCTGACTGCCTAAAGCATCCCAAATGGAAAGGCAGCTCACCTGTCAACAGAAAATGTGCACTGCCCGTATGTGAGATATTTTATAGCTAGAGCAGGACCTAGCTGTTTCAGAGAAGGTTGCTCCTCTGAAGATGGAATTACTGGACTACCTGCAGGTATTGTTACTGCTTTCACTAGTCATCAGGTCAACAAGAAAAGCTGTGCTGAGATTTCTGCACACAAATCCTCTTTGCTTGTTTATTTCCTTCCCACATAAATCCAGCAATTTCTTCAATTTTGCTTTTCTTTAAATGCTGATACATTAAATCACATGGGGCACTGATCCTGCCTCAAGACACTTGAAGCTGAAATAATATAAAGGTAGGTGTTTTTAGCAGTATTTCTATTCACTGGAGACTAAAACATATCTGGGAACCCACATAATGTAATGTTTTAAATCAGAATTATGCTAGAGGACTCTGATGTGAAGTCTAAAGCTTCTAGAAAGCAGAGAGTTCTGTATTTTCTTATGTTTAGTAGTCTAATGTGATTCCTTAAGTGTTTGAAGTTAAATGGGTCTGGGATCATTTCTTAAGTAAACACAGACTTTGGGATTGAAATTAGTTTTTTTGGAAACTATAATATTAGGATATGGTATTGACACTGACAATTAAGATAAGTGACATCCTTTGCACAGAAATTTAATGAAAAGAATTGCTAGGATATATTTCAAAATTAGAGTATGATCACTTCTTTTCATTTTTTATAACCATTACTTGGCATATTTTTCCAGAGGTGCTACCTAATTATGTTGTAATTAAATGTGATTCATCAAATAGAACTGAAGACAAAACTGGTAATCAGTGAGTCTTTTCCGTTCACAGAATCTGTAAAAAAGGTGTATCTTGTAATTAGTTTACAGATGTTTACTTTAGAACAAGTAAATCAAAATTATAATAATTTTTGTTCTCATCATATGGTATAATATTTTAGCATATATTTGCAGTGCATAACAACGGCTTTTATGGGTGGAACAACAGGCCACTGCCAGAAATTATCATCATTTCCAAAATAATAATTACTATTCAGCCTCTTACTAAAGGTGACAAATAAGACCTGGTTTTAAGTCTAGAGGCAATGTCGGAAGCTTCAGTTTGTACACACTGTCTATAACTGAAACATCAGCTATTTATTCATTGTGTTGATTGAGTTTACCTTCTTGTGTAATGTTGAGTACATACTACTGAAAAAACGAATACTGCTGTAGACAGTATATTGATGAAAAATGCACCTTGGGAATATTTACAGGTTTCAGTTGTCTTTCTACTAGTAGGTTTGACCATGCTTTTACTTTAACTATTTATTGTATTTTTGGATAAATGAGAAAAATGGGTTAATTTCATCCCTGAGGTGCTCAATTGCAAAAATCTGAATAAACTTAACTTCTGTGTGTTGTGTACACCAAGCTGTAGTTTCAGCCCATTGCTCTGCTCATGTAGTACAGAAGAAAGAGGAGCTGTCATTGCTGTTTTGGGGCTGCCCGTAGCACATGAGAGTCTTGCATGCACACACATGCACACGCATGCACACAGAGTCACTGGCGATGGGTCTGCCTGCTCCTCCTGCACACATGGGAATATTTGATCACCTACCATCCATGGCTATAGCATGGAGCCTTCTGGCATGTCCTAGTGGCAGAAAACCTCTGGGGATTAGAGCACCTATGGAGTACTTGCCACGTTTCTCTGCCCTACACACTGGAAAGACTGACTGAACATCAGAGTGGTAGCTGGATCCTGGCCCCATCCTATCCTTGTGCCTGACACCATGGAATTGGAGAAGAGCCTTTAGGGAGGAAAGGAAAACTTAACTGAGATCTCTTTTTTGTTTTGACTGCTGGAAGTATATTTAGCCTAATCATGCTTAAAGCAGGTAATGATGAGATATCCTATTTATTTATGGAAATTGCTTTCTGTTAGAAAATAAATATATTTTCTTTCTTGAGTATAGACCCAAGCCCATCCTATTTCCATCACTCACTGTGCTCCCCTATATTTATCCATCCACACAATCTATTTGAAGCTACAACCATTTATAGGACTCTTCTTATCTTCCCAGACTTTGCAAAGACTGTCTGGAGAAACAAAATGGCTTAAGTGATCTTTCTTTAGGGTCTCCTTTTTTTCCTATTAATTTGTTTAAAGCACATTTGGCTGAAATATAACTTTTGCTCTTTTACAGCTGTTTCTGCTCTTTCAGTAGCAACAAATCTTTCATTTTGTGGCAAGCTATTTCCAGGACAACCTGTTATGATATGACAGAAAATTACAGCTTAAGAGAGAAGGAAAGAGAAGGAGAAGATGATATCTCATAACCCCGCAAACAAATCCTGTTGTCATGAAAAGTATGCCTGTTAATAGCTATAAAGATGAAGGAAAACAGGTCTGATTCACAATTTTAAAAGGATGTTTGCTAAGCTGAAGTTTTTCCTAAGGACTTTGAGCTGCTTTTTGATAGCGATAAGCCACTATCAGTTCTGAAAAATACTTGGCAATAAGCACTGAAGAAAGAGATACAGTATAAGCAGACAGGGAATGCTCTTGAAGTTTAATCGCATCAAAACTAGATACTAATAGATTACAACTGACTTCCATGTACACGAGGAATATCATGTATAGCTTTCATGTATCTTCAATTTTAATTCCAGATTAATCTGTTGGTGTAAATGACTCTTATAAAGAAGACCACATAAGTGGGAAGATAGGCCAAAGAAGCCTCAACTTCTCTGCTAATAAAATCAATAGAACCCTTTATGAAGTTAGGAGGTTTGTTATGTACACATCTTTCCCTAAGAGGTTAAAAAGTGTTCCCAAAGGTCACTGGCCCAGTAGAATCTAGAAGAGATTATGGATTCTTTGGGGGCCATGACTAAAGTAGAATGTACTGTGCCTCTAACAGCACAGGCCATTCTTGTCTGAAACTTGGGTGCACTCACTCTTTGTGGCTGGCTGGTGGTGGCCTTGCCAAGCACCACATCTTTTTGTTGTGCATTCCTATCCAACTATCTATTTAGGGACAGAAGTCAAAGTAACATGTTGTTGTACTGGCAAGGCATCAGCTTCCTTTATCTGATTATTAAGATACAGGGAAGACAGCTGATGATTGTTAGTTAAAGTATGGACTTCAAAACCATATGAACCCATATTACCTCTGCCACAGATTCACATGAATACACACACACGAAGCCAGAAAGGACCTGCTGATAAATGATGCTGCACAATTATGAAAAAACCTTCACTTTGTGCCCCCTCTGCCCACCTGTGACATGTTGGTAATGAAAGGATAAATTCAACTTACCCTTATTTTTCAAGGAAACATTTTTCATATCCCAAAATACCATGGGCTGGATTTCTTTCTTTTTTAGTTGCTGTGCGTATCAAATGATTAGTAGGAGATAGGTACTTATAATACTAAGAGATTAGTCCTTGATACCTAATCTAAGCTTGACCTAAGAGACAAGCAAACTGTAGACGGCTTGACCTGGATACATACTTCTTGTGAAATCTTGGCCATACTACTTTAACAACCTTTTCCCCTCTATTATTTCAATTTATGAAATGACTGCAAATATTCTTTCTTCCTTGTATCACGATGAAAATGATGAAGTAGAGCATATTGGCAAGATCCTTAGCTCAGGAAAATAAGGGATGTGCCATTGCTGATTTATCCTAGCTGAACATCTGTTTCCTGAAATAGAAAATATTTATCCATAGAACACTTTCCCCATCACTGTTAAATGTATTCATAGATTTTTGTACTCCACCTTTATCTTCATCTTCAACTGTGATAGATAATTAATACTCTTGTCTATTTTTAAAAGTTTTTTTTTTAAATATACTTTGCTAGTTCCAGAAATTCAAATTTTCTGAATTTGGTAACAGAGATACTGTCATAAATAATCAAAAAGGGATGAAAATAGGCCAACTGATCATAACTTAGTGGTCAAAGGGAAAGATTGTTATTTATACAATAGCATTTCACATATGATTATCAGTAAATTGTTTTTATATCAGATGACTAGAACCATGTCAGTTATGTGACCACAAATAAAATAATTGTAATTTTTCTGTCTTTTAGAAGAAAATGAATGCAATATAGAGATTATGTACATATTCTTTCATAGCAAGAATAGCTAATAAATTACCAACTGCAGGAGTCTGTCAGCTGGATACAGAATGCAGCATTCATTTCCGTAAATACTTCACCAGTATGTCAACTGCTAGTTTGATGTGCAGAAAACTGAACAGTATTTTCCTCAGAAAACGTATTCCCTTGAATGAAATCCTGGGAAAAATGTTCTGTGGGAGATATGGTGGTAGGGAAGGAAGATAACCCCCTAAAATGGACTGCTCACAGGCATTATTTACAACCAGAAGCTACTCTAGGAGAAATTTTCTATTGAAAGCTAAAATGCTACTGTGTTTATTACAATAGCCATTTCCTTCAAAGATAGCTTAAAAGGCATCCTTTAAAAAAACCTCTTCTTTGACAAAGAAATGAGTCTGTAGAGTTAAATAGACCTGCAGTTTCCTCCATGGTGTAGACAGAAATGGTAAATATATGCAATTATCTTTGTATTGCAAGTACGGGTGCAGCGTATGTGGGGAGCTACAGAGCTGAAAAATGATAGAGCACTTACATGTGTTTGGGAATGACAGGAACGTTAAGGAGGAGACTGATAGGACCAGTCCTCAGCTGATGTAACCTGACAGACCTCCATTGAGGTAAATGGAACTATTATGACTTGTGCCAGTGGAGGATTTGGTCAATAAGTGCATTGCTTTGAGACTTGAGCGTTCCTAAAATTACAGTAATTGTTAACTGCTGTGGATATTATATTTTTTTCTTCAGGACTACATATATATATATATATCTTCTGTGACACACATGGCATGAAAGAAAAGAAAGAAAGAAAGAAAGAAAGAAAGAAAGAAAGAAAGAAAGAAAGAAAGAAAGGAAGGAAGGAAGAAAGAAAGAAAGAAAGAAAGAAAGAAAGAAAGAAAGAAAGAAAGAAAGAAAGAAGAAAGAAAGAAAGAAAGAAAGAAAGAAAGAAAGAAAGAAAGAAAGAAAGAAAGAAAGAAAGAAAGAAAGAAAGAAGAAAGAAAGAAAGAAAGAAAGAAAGGAAGAAAGAAAGGAAGAAAGAAAGAAAGGAAGAAAGAAAGAAAGGAAGGAAGAAAGGAAGGAAGGAAGGAAGGAAGAAAGGAAGGAAGGAAGAAAGAAGAAGAAAGGAAGAAAGAAGGAAAGGAAGAAAGAAGGAAAGGAAGAAAGAAGGAAAGGAAGAAAGAAGGAAAGGAAGAAAGAAGGAAAGGAAGAAAGAAGGAAAGGAAGAAAGAAGGAAAGGAAGAAAGAAGGAAAGGAAGAAAGAAAGGAAAGGAAGAAAGAAAGAAAGAAAGAAAGAAAGAAAGAAAGAAAGGAAGAAAGAAAGAAAGGAAGAAAGAAAGAAAGGAAGAAAGAAAGGAAGAAAGAAAGAAAGGAAGAAAGAAAGAAAGGAAGAAAGAAAGGAAGAAAGAAAGAAAGAAAGGAAGAAAGAAAGAAAGGAAGAAAGAAAGAAAGGAAGAAAGAAAGGAAGAAAGAAAGAAAGGAAGAAAGAAAGAAAGGAAGAAAGAAAGAAAGGAAGAAAGAAAGGAAGAAAGAAAGAAAGGAAGAAAGAAAGAAAGGAAGAAAGAAAGAAAGGAAGAAAGAAAGAAAAAGAAAAGAAAGAAAAGAAATAAAGAAAGACATGTTCTAAAGCTTTATAATCTGTCAGTGCTTGAGTCCTTTTAGAGGCAAAGCTCTCAGCACTCGGACTTTGGTGAGGTTTCAGCATCATTACAAACTCACACTCCATGTGGAAGCAAGCACTTTGCTGTGCATGCAAATGTGTGCTGAAGCTGGTGGGCTGGGCTGGATTCACAATTTCATTGTCATGACTCAGAACGAAATAATGCACTGAAGTCTGCCTAATACCTACCTTATCGTGCACTGACCTGGTAGGTGTGCTTTTAACAACCTACTCTACATTAACAGCACTGATTCTCAAAGAAGGCATCGAACTGTATGCAACTTTTAAGAATTCTTGTGCCTCGGTTGGAAGTATCCGAATTTCAGTCGATCTTCCCTCTTCTCTTTGCAACGACAAGACTGCAAAAATGTATCTGTGGCCGAAAGGTCTCACACTGAGACTTCTCAATGGCAGCTATCAATGACAGGACATAATGGCCCTGTGTGCCAGTACCCCAATATTGTCGCAGTCAGCCATATTCCAATGAATGTTGACCAATGTGAGGCTGTGTGGGGACAGATTTAAAACAGAAAGTTTACATATGCTTCTTACATACTACACAGGCTTCTAAATTTGTAGGTTTGCAAATAATCAAAGTTGTTGGAAAAATAAGTAATTCAGATTTTGAGCACATCATCAAGGATAATGAAAACTTCTGATTAGGCTTTTGTACCTCTGGATGTCACTGTTGTTTTGCAATAATATAAACAATATTATATGAAAAAGCAACAAAGGAAAAATGGTGTAATCATCACCATCTTAATCTTGTTAAAAAGTACAAGGCTGGCTACACCAGCAATCTAAGATACCCTCATTTCAGTGTAAGGGATGGACAGCTGAATATGTAAAATAATGCTTGCTTCCGATATATATTAGGTAAAAAGCAAACAACTTACACAGTTCTTCCTGGATAAAAATAATCTTCTCTGGTGTCCCAAAATGCGTTCCTTTGGAAGGGTTTGAAATTTAGTATGAGCCTTCATTACCCTGATCTGGGCATGTTACATTGTGTTAAGGACAAATACTGGTTTATTTGAGTCAGCTGCAAATGTGTGAAATGTGTGAGGAGGAGGTTAGTAAGTGTCAAGGACCACACACTACCATTGCTGCTCACAGCTGCTTCAGGAGAGGAGTGGAGCTTGCTTTCCTCAAATAAATCTCTTACGTGTGTGTTAAAAAATTTGGAACAAAAAGAAGGAAGGGAAAATTCATACCTTTCTTCTTTTACGGTGCTTTTCACAGAGAACAGTTATACCTTATGGAAATATATATACAGTTAACGGAGATGTAGTAATCAGGGATGCTATTTTCAGGATAATAAATTGCTGCAATTGCCCCAGTAATTAACACTGAAATTGGATGTTTCTCTGCACTTAGTGCAGAAAGTCTTCCTTGGTACAAGGGAGATTTGTTGGAAATTTGTAGCACTACTGAGGTGTGACAGAGAAATAAATGAGTGTAGAATTTTCTAAATGTCTCTTTAGTTTTTGTTGACAATACAATGGAATAGAGTGTCTGTCTTTGGTAGGAAGTCTTAAATGCTAAATAAAGATGGAAATAGACCATTTCCAGTAAAAAAAACCAGAACATATTTAATTTTTTAGAATCCTTGAATTTAATTTGGTTTCAATCTGAATAGAAATTTTTGTCTGAAGAAGATCTAGGACTTAGTGATCAGAAAACACACTGGCATCCTGTGTTTGTCTAGGTTTTCTTCTTTAAAAATGTACCTCACAGGATCCCGCTCCCAGAGTCCTGCTGGCTTCCATGAGGAATGAGTGAAGTTAGTCAGGCTACTTTAGAAGTATGTTTGGGTGTGTTGGATGTACTCTGTTATTATTCCTCACCTAGACCAGAGAAAATGTATTAGAACATTCATACACTGTAAAGAAGATGCTGCTCTTAGACTGTACCTTCCTTTTCCTAGTAGCAGGATGCTAATGCCACATTGTGCTGTGTGGGTGTTTTTTCATTCTTTTCTCTATTTTAAGCCTGCAGACAAATATCTTACACATTTCTTTTATGGTTTCAGACTGCTACCATTACAAGCCTGATTAATAAGGGTTTATGAGCTAATTAATATGCCTTTATCTATATGAGCTTTTATCTTTATGTGCCTGATTGCTACAGTAATTCTATAACATTACAGGAAGCTATTTATTTTCAAATTAGCAATGTCATCATGACCTTTTACCACATGAATAAGTCAAGGTTCTGGCCTGCCAGGCACACAGAGGGTAGCTCAAACGGCGCAGTGCTGGCTGTAAATTACAGGCTGATGAGAGAGTGTGATGGTCTCTTTTCCTTCTGTATGCAGCAGTTTATTTTCCCAATAATAACTGATGATGGAATTCGCAAACACTGGAAAGACAAATGAAACAGGCAATTTCTAGAGCAGTAATAGCAGTAATGGGTGCACTTATTGGGGAATGAGTGTCTGTGTGTCTGGGCCAGTCCCTGATGATGCCTCTGGATGGACGTCCTGGCCACTGAGGGACATCTCCAGTCCTTCCAGTTACTCTGCCCAAGATCTCTGCAGTGTGTGTTTTGGGGGGTCACAGCAGCAGGCTGGTGTGGATCTCCATTTCTGATCTGTGGTTCCCCTAGACCTAGTAACTGCACCATCACACCTGGAAAAACACTGAAATCTCCAGGCACAAAGGAACAAGACACAGATGTTCATATTACTGTACTGTAAGAGCCTTGGTAGCATATGGGTTAAGCTTGGCTCATGGTAGTGAATGAACCTATAGTGGGAAACTCTTTTTCAAAGAGCTTAAAATCTCAGCAGTAACAAAACGAGAGGGGGTAGAGTAGAGCCACTGAAGAACGGTAATTCTGTTTTCTCATGACTCTGACTTCAGCATTTGTGTGCATTCAAAAGTATTCAAAGACACTTCTGGAAGGGATTCACATAGTAATGTTTATTTCGAAACCATCCAGCTTCTCAGGTCTGTCTTTCCTTTGAAATGCCTGGGCCTCATCAATAATGAAACGCCACGGCAAACATTTAGACTTTCAGAAAATGCATTATTTTGATGAAAAAATAATATGTAGGAAAGAAATTTAAAGGAAGTGCAGTGATTTTGGAAGGTGATTGGAAAAACTGGGAAAATGGAACTACAGCCTCCTGAATTTCAGTCCAAAGTCTTATTTTTTCAACAAAAATGCTTTCCATTAAAATATTTTTCTTCCTCTCTCAGTTCAATAGTTCAGCCTTGCATGGATGATTTTTTTCATGACTTTTTGCTTCATCCACACAAATCTAAAAAGACTCTTGCTTCCAGACTGCAGTTCAGATGCTGACTCTCTGGAAAATTTTTTAGTTTCATTAGGTAACTCAGACAATTTAAAACACAACAATAATATTAATTTGAAATAATAAATATTACACTTATACAGCTCATGTAAGAAAAATGGTTTTGCTATCATTTCAAAGTTATGAATAAATATTTTAAGAAAAATAATTAGATTTGTTTCACAAGCAGTTTTGATTTGGATTCTTCAAAAGCGTGTAAAGTCTGATATTTTTTAGAGTTAGAACTGATCAGACTTCCTTCCATTAATGTTAAAATATCAACTTCTAGACTATTACACATAGGGATTAAAAACTGTAGCGTGTCTAGGGAAAAACATTCACAAAAGGATGGAAATGAGTTTATGTGGTATTTGTGTGACTATCATACATGCTTTCAAAGGATTTCTATTGTAATTCAAGATTAGTTGAGCATAAGTTAATGGACTCTTAAAGTATTACCCAAAGCTTATTATGATAGACTATAGGAGCCTCTTTTTAAAATGTTTTTTAATAATATCAACTACAAGGTCCCTGGAGACATGATATTTCTAGGCTTAGTATTTCTTCATCAAATATTAAAATAGGTCAAGCAATTTTGTTTCAGTTCCTTTTCTGCTCATTCTACTGCTGTAGCATGCATACCAAGGACAGCAAATTATATAGATTTACCAACTGTTGAGTTCCCTGCTTTGTTTCATTACATTTATTTTGTAATCTAAACTGAGAATAGCAGAACTACAATTACCTGCTGAGGAAACCTGATAATTCCATAAAGTTAAGGTCATCTTCCATAGCAATGGGAGAATAAATTAATTGATCAGTATTCAATCTTGCAGAGGCAGGTAAGCTTTAATGAAAACACTGACATGAGGACAGATGACTCAACAAGGTTCATAGTGACATGATTAAACTACTGATACCTTATAGTATGAATAACAGTATAACTCTGTGGATCAAACTGAGTGTTTCCCAGGGAATATTTGCACTCATCAATTAAAATTTGGCTCAATTAAGGGCCTCAAATAGTCAAAGACAACCCCCAAAATGCAAATCTTCTTGGTTTACTTTTCAGATGAACAATTTTTTACACCCTTTGTTTTGTTTCCCAGCAGGAACAGGTATGTATGGTTTAAAGCTTAGTCCCATCGACCTGGTATTATCTCCTGAACAAAGTTTCATGCACACTAGGCAGGATTCAGACAGAACAGGACATGTAAGCACAGCGGACTGTCAATTATAAACTTAGTTTTGGTGAAGTACAAAGGAATGTGACCCTGCAATTACAAAGTAGTGCACAGAAATTACACGTTTGAAGTGGATGTTTAGAATAGGACTAAAATCTGTTCATGTTTTGAAAATGAAGATGCGCACTCTTTTCACATAATAGCTAGCAGATTCTTAAGGCATAAATTGCAGTGAAGACATGAAAGTACATGACTTCACAAGATGATAGTTCATCAATAACATTGTTAAATGGCTTTTGTTATACAGTAGCGAAACACTACTGTCGCTGATTTCATCAAAAGCCAGGTCTGGCAGCAGAACGGTGGCTCGGGAAATGCATAAGGTTAAAAAAGCATTTGGCATGTTTGGTTAAGTGATCTAATACTCAGCAACTCAACAACTTAGGAGGTTGACTTTTTTTGTCTTGAAAAATGTTGCGGGGCTTGTATAGAGCAAAATCCTTGATCCATGAGCAGGAGCCATGAAAAGGTATGTCAAGTATAGTTTGGAATCAGCAGACTGAAATTATCAATGAGTCTTTGATTTCATTTTGGAGCCAGAGAAAATCTGTCCTCTGATATCAATGCCGAAGACTGTCAAGTCCTTGTCAAATGAAAGCAAAATTGTGTGTTTCAGTGTGCCCCTTTTGACACAACTTGTGTATCATTATCTTGGTTTACCTTTTTTCTGTGTATGTGGTTCTGTTTCTAGCAATTGAAAGTACTTATCATTATGATTTCAAAGTTACCTTATTGTTAATGTTATATTTCAGGATGAGATGCTAGGTATTCTGATTGAATTTCTCAGGGTATCACTTTGAACAAACTTGGGTTTATTGTTTTTAGTATCTTGCTGAGGAATACACTTCGTGATTATTCTCTTGTCATTCAAATCAGCCTCCAATTTATTTCCACTCCAGGCACTGCAAAATATAAGACAAAATAAGACTCAGTTTTTGAACGCTGACTGCAAGCAGCAAAATAAAGCAGCCATTTCCCAGGAAAGGACTTGATCCAACATCCCTGTGAACTATTGCAATGCATCTTTGGACTTGCAGAATTTTGAATGATGGTGTAAGTGTGCAGACTCAAGAAGCCAACAGTTTCTAGATCCTCCATGTCGTTTTGCTGCCCACCTTGTTAACTCGTGGTTGCAAATTGTGGCCAAGATTACACATCCAGAGCTTTTGTCAAAGGATTATAGTTCCTCATATATGTGAAGTATTTTGCAAATTTCTGGTGGCTCTAAAATAATTAATGACTGTAAGATAGAAAAGTGAATAACCTGAATGCTAATAACGGCAACTTAATTTTTAAAATCAAATTTTAAATATTAGAAATTTGCAAAACTACTTATGCAAATGAAATTGCCCCATCTCACTGGCTATAATAATCCTGCTCAATTATGGTACTGCTAAGACATACACATTTATCAAGTTTAAATAAATGTGCGTAATTCTTCAAAGGCTTTGTGTAATTGCTTCTAGATTTGCCATCAGCTGTACTTGTCTTTGTGATTGTATCTGTACTTGGTACGGTTTCATGTTGTAATTGTATGGTAATTGTTTTTGATTGTATCTGTGAGGTTTTTTTAATGCAGCAATTTTGAATGGCAATTGTCTGATTGTACCTTCGCTGGAAATTTTCCTACTGCTTTTTCCCAGAATGTACTTGCTAACAAGCAATTCACATAGACCAAAATGTACTGGACTGAAAATTTTATAAATAAAATACGAAGGCATTTCCACAAAGATAACACATTATGAATTATAAAAGTGAGTACTTCAGGTTTTTTATGTAATGGTCAGTATAATCTGCACATAAAAAGTACTTCAACACAAGGTTTATATTGTGATTAACCTAAAAGAAATGATTCTGTGAATATAATAGCATTTTATATCACATTTATTCTCCATTAATTAATTCTGTTTCACTACATCATGTTTCACTCTATTAATAGCCTCATCACTGGCATAGGCAAGGCTGAACCCTCTTGCCAAAACTCAGCATAGGCAGGTGGACTAGGGAAGGGAAGAACTGCAAGACTTTTTGGAATATTATCTTTTCCTTTTACTTATTAGTGAGGTTCTACAAATGTATATGATGCAGCCTCACTGCTGAATAAAAAAGTGGTGTATCTACATAGCAAATTACTAATTAACAGAGCAGTTAGGACTCCACATCAGACTGACCAGGTTGGACAAGTCACATCTTATCATCTTGAGCTCCTTTTGGTACCAGCAGTTTCCCTCTATCTGTGAAAATAGACATCAGTTTTCTTTGTAACAAGAAAAGCATTCTTGCAAATTATGCCATTGTTAGAAAAAATGGTACAACATGAGTGCAACCTTCAGGTATTTATGGTGAGGATTTGGGCATCTCCCAGAAAATAGGGGTGATAAGTTTGTGACTAAAGGATTGAAAAATTGTGGTCCACACATTTCTTTCTCTAAACTATGAGATTTATCCAGAAAAGCTGTCCTGCCACTGCTCTTTGGGAGATATTAGGAATGTCTTTTAATTTTGAATATATTTCTTAGGGAGAATATATTGCATGTTTTTTGTACCTATACACTGATTTTGATTTTTTCAGATTATTATCTGAAGTGATCCCCAAGATTCTGGGTAAGGTTCAACAGCAACAGGCTGAACAGGAAGGAAGGGTTGATCCCAGCACTGCTACAGCCGTAAATGACTCCTATATCCTCCAACAAGCTACCTGTCTTCCCTGTCCGTCTTCCAATACTTTCATTGCCTAGACGTAACATCTGCACAGGCTACAGTAAATACAAATTCTTCATTCAGAGGCTGATAAAAAAACCCTGTAGGTAATACTGAAAAGGTGGATTTTTAACAGATTTTTATTTTTGGAAGCCAAACTAGAAAATTATCACCATTAAAAAATGTTCTTGTTGAACCAAATATAACTTTTTGGAAACAAGGAAAAAAAACCAAACCTTTAAAAATCCTCTAATAATTCTATAATTATTTTAGATTAAACCCATGCTTTGCTTGAAATGACTTTACCATACTCAAGTTTTTTGATTTTTAATTTAGGATTCTTAACCCTTTTAAATGAAAATTTTTCTTCAGCTGAAGTATATTATGTAAGAATTAATTCTAGTTCCAAACAAAGAGCTGAAAACTGTCAACACCATGACATTTACATTACAACACCACATTACTGCCAGGCAGATTTCTGAAAAAGATTTCTTCTTTCAGAGATGATGGAATGGTAATGTTTCAATGCTTTTGATCTTTCTCCCACTTTTTAAAATCTCAAACACTGTCGACACTTACTTTATCATAAAAAATAGTTTTGGACTTCCTGAAACTCTGCTTTGTGGAACATGAATGTGATTTGAAAAAATAAATAAATTGCTGAGATCTATTCAAGATCTTTTCGTTCACTTGCTATCTCTAATTTATTATATTCAATCAACATCATATTTTTTTCTTGTAAGGTATTAAGACTACGTAGAGCACAGTGATAACAGCCATAAATCATGGAGACAGTTCCCAAATGAAGAGTGCTCACCTTAATCATCCAGTACTGACCAGAGTAAATGTCACTAGCTGGTAGGAGAAAAGGTTCATCTTATTTGCTCAGTCATTAGCATGTATAAGAGAAATGAAGTTATTCTCATTGTGAAATTGCCAGACAATTTTCTTGAATTTTTTTATAACTTTTCTTCGTTATACATTTGTAAAATTATTAGTGGGTAAATTATCCTTTAGCTTTTCTAACTTCACATTTTCTGAGCTCAGAAATCTCTGCAATAACCTAGATGATTGTGCGGCCACATAGCACCCTGTTTGCTGTGCTTTGAATTCAGAATGTCTTTGAGAATAATTCTCAATCTTTATTTAATGTCTTCAAGTTACAAGGAATCTACCACAGCTAATATATATTTCACTGTTAAATAATTGACATTTACCCCTACTTGCCACTCAGTTTGAATAGAAGTATTAAAGCAACCTTCACATTCTTCTTGAAATATTTTTCTATTTGTATTCGAGCATTGCCTTCCACTTCCATTAAATCTTATGAACATAGTGACACAGAAAAGACTTAGATGCTGGATCTGTTCTTCACCTGAAGATTTACTGTAAATATTGAATGTTGGAGACAGTTTGATTTGACTGTATTCAAATAGGCACCACCCAATTAAAACATTCATGTTCATGAAATAAGAATCAGATAATCACTAGTACCTTGTTTGTAGCCATTATGTGATATATCAATACTATGTGATAAAGAGCTTTAATGATTTATAACTTTTCACTTCAATTTCTTCTGCCAAAGAAAAAGTGTTTGAGAAAAGCTGGTAACTCTATTATGCCTCAGTAGCTTTGGGGGTTTTCACATTCTTTCTGTTTGTTCCTCTGTGCAATTTCTCATGGATGCTAAAGCTAATGACATAATCTTTTACAAGGTAATCAGATTCAGTTGACATTTGTTTTCAAGGAAAAAACACAGCTTAAAAGCAGAGGCAGAACCAGAAGCAGTGGGTGGTCGGCTTTTTCCTGGATACCATCCAGCATCAGGAACTTCGGCATGGGGTGGACACCGGCCACCCTCTGATCCTGGCAACTGTTCCCAGGGGAGCCTTGCTATAAGCCTGTTCCCTCTAGGTAATTTCAGCAGCAAGCACTCTGAATGATTTGTGTTGCCAGAGCATCTAGAGACTCTCAATAGAGCCCCAGAGCCCCTAGGAGTTTTCAAGACCATATGTAAGTATGGCTTGGCTGCACAGAGTAACATAAATGCTAGGCTCGTTCCATAAATTCTGGTGTATGAAATATAATTTCAGCCAAGCACTCACATACGGGAGACAAAAGCTAATTTATTGTCAGTGGTGCTAATTTGAGAATTAGCTTTTTTTTTGTTTGCATATTTAGGAGCTGGTTTGCCTCATTTTCATGACTGGTAGAACTAGAAAAGCAGGTAGATTCTGGAAAAAATCTTTGAACCCAACACCCCAAAAAAAGTTTCAAGCTTATGGGATTTTTTTTTTCCTCTCAATAAATATATTTTATTTATTTTTTACTTCATTAACTTTGAGGAATTATGAACTATCTTTTCTGTTTTAAAATACAGGGTCAGTTTGCATAGATTACAATATCTAGATGTTTGATTTTCGATGCTTTTCTTACATGTCTTGATTTCAGATATGTGAAGTTGAATGAACCTAGTACACAGAAATATTTTCTTAATTGGTTGATGCAACTTCATTCATATAATGTGATAAAAGATTCTCCTTCCCCTTTGAGACTACTAAGTCAATTCTGACATTGGATTTCTTGAAAAAAATGATTGGTTATATTTTCTTACATCTAGTGGTATTTTCTTCCTCCAATTTTTTTCTCCAAACTGTCTAACAATAGATGACAAAGGTGGAGACAGGCAAATATTAAAAGATGTCACCAACCTAAGTTTGATCTACTCATTTAGTAGCCAGAATTCAGCAATAAACTCGCAAAAAAAGATTTCACTGCAGGCCATTTATGTTAGCAAATGCTGTATGAGTGAACCATGAAGAGTCGAACAGGCAGGACCAGATGCGCTATTTAAATGGATTAGGTGGGCCAGTTAACCATTATTAGGAGTCATTGCAATTCATTTAATTGAATCTGTTCTTTTGGCAGTGATCCCAATAAGGAGACATTTAATTGCCCAGAATGCCTGTTGCAAATAAATGATTTCAGACTAAATATAATCTACTTCTAATCTATTCTGTGGTTTCCTTAAGCATAAACCATCCTTACTCTTCTGTTTTTAAAGGTATGATTAACTTGAAAGCATTGATTTTACTGCTGTTGTCCAACTGGTGGAGTGTCCACAGTGGAGAGACTGTGAAGAGTAAGGCAGCACATAAGGAAAAGTGTGCCACCTTACCAGGTAAAACATCAGCACTTAGCTAAAATAACAAGGCAGACCTCTCTACAGTAAGTATTATCTGCATATAAATGTCTCAACAGACTTAAACAAAGATGTCAGGATTTATAGTTTCCCCACGGTTTAGAATTTCCTCAAACCACTGGATCTTATGAAGCTTATCATTGTGATGGATTGGAAAGATGGAGTTAATGGATTTCCAACATTTCATGGATGCCTACAGCACAGTATAAACAAAAGAATTAAATATTTGCAGCAAAGACACTTGAAATAGAGAAATAAATGTGCAGTTTAAAACTGTGCTTTCTGAATTGTTAATATGCTTAACACTGAAGTTAAAATTCACCAACAGCACAAAACACAAAAGACTTATGAGATCATTAACCAGTGTCTGTGAGGGGGCTGTGGCTCTTGCTTGATGCTTTTAGCCATGTCATTGGGCTGTGGGAGATATAAGGGGTCAAATGGGACTCAGAAAATTAAGCACAAGGAGGGAAACATCAGCAGATCATGGAAGCTTGTGTGCTGCTGTGCTGCCTTCCAGCAAAAGATGATTCTGAGTTTTGGTATCTGTTTTCAGGAACATATCTGTGTTTTACATTCAGATAGCATTATCTGCAAACCAAAAAGTAGTCTGCATTTGTCCTCTCTGAGCAAGGTGAATTAATTGCATGCTACCCCTACTTGCTAATTGCTGGGGTTATCTAGCCTGTTGTCTTAGCACAATATTGTCCATTACCTTTTTTGAACCTTGTGTGGATGAGAAAGGAGTGAGGGTCTCCATGTAAGACATCTCTAATCACCTGACTACTGTGCAACAGAGACATGATCCTTTAATAGCTTATTACAAATAATAATATATTTGCTTCCTTTCAGATCACTAAATCTTCTAGTAACTTTTTGCTTGAATGAGCAAATAAAGAGGAAGGTATTTTCCATGTGAACTATTTTTGAAGCTTTTGTCCCTTCTTTACCTAACCAAAAGGGTCCTGAAAATGTACCAACACACCGTTTACATCATTCCTCTCATAAAAATGGCCCATGTCCACCTTTTTGAAGACCTGGGACTCCATAGAAATTGGTACCACGTGAAGTAAAATTTGATCTTTTTCAGGAGATCGGCAAAAGGACTTCTCAAGCTTTGTTGTGTACAGATGCCCAAACCTCCTGCTGTGCTCAGTATTCATAGATCTCGATGTGCTCTTTGGAAAGTGGGCAATTTCCAAGCTGAGTGAAACAGATTCTCCTTTAAACTTCACAGCTGGCTGTGCTAAGAAGCCAATGTTGAAAGCAAAAATAAGCATCTTCTTGAAGAGTGTGTATGTGGCTGGTAACAGAAAAAAAAAAAAGAGAGAAAAATGTAGGTTAAGAGGAAAGCTAAGGTGAGACTCAGTGTGGGCATTTGTTTGTTGACTGCTGACAGACTGTACAGACAGAACTCCAGGTCAAGTAATATACCTTTCTGAGGAAACTGTCCTAAATATCTGATTGTTTGCTGGCAGTTGTTTGTACACATTTACTGCACATAACAAAGAATTTGGCCACTTTAAGTGGCAACAGTAAATTATATATGTTCACTGACACTTGATTACTTTAAACTAATTGGTTTAGTAAGTACCAATTATATCCCTAAATGGTTTTCTGAATGTTAATGTATCAGCTACATTCCTCATTTTCCTATGCATTTTGTAGTTAGAAAATGAAGCAGTAAGATTTCTCTTTCATACGTATTAGTCATCATTACATTTTCAAGTAAAATGGTATTTCAGCTGTAATGATATTTGGAAACATATTTAGGCTGAAGTTCTCAACATTCACACTGAATATTAACCCATTATATCACTCTAGATAGAAGCTTGTGGAGAAAAACCATGAAAGGAAAATGATCAGATGAAGTTACAAACAGAACGTTTTTTATAAATTATTCTAGTATCCATATATAAGATTGGCTGACTAATTAACAGAAGTATGAAGACTTTATCATGACCTAAGCTATTAATAGAGCCTAATTCAACTCTGGAGCCATTTAGTAATGCATCACATCAGTGGTTCCTCAGAATAGAAGTGGTTCCATTGCTATTGCTATGGCTGTTTGATTACCTTTCTGTGCTGAAGATTTTTTTGCAGAAGAACAATGCTTTCTTGAAACTGAAAGTCTTGGAGGAATATGTCAAATCCAATGAAAGAAAACACAGTCTGTTTCAACAAGAAATGTAAACCCAAATAGTTTGGTTTTGAACTGACATTTGGAAATGAAACGACAAGCTTAATTTAGTTTTGTGTGGAGCTTTGCTTCATTTTGCATAAAAATGAAGCAAAACAAAACCAATATTTTGTGTCAAAATGTTGATACAAAATGACAATGATCAGGGCTAGACTTCTCATGCCCATGTTCTGTTTCATTTCAAGTATTAAAATATCCAGTGTGCCCTTTGACTGTTTTGGAAAACTCTATAGATGTTTAACATCTACAAACAGCTGAAAAGGAACAGTAATTTTCTTGTGCAAGTATTAAAAACGTATATATCAGGAAACAATATGTACCTGTTCTGCACATGACGAGGCAGATGAAGATAGTTGCAAGTGAACTTGTTTTTCACTCCCACAGGATTGTAGCTACAGTAGAATTGAACACCATGTGAATTAATTTATCCTGCTTTCAAGCTGCTTGGCTGCTTTTGGCTCTCACACTCGTGTATTTATGGCTGGCCTGAGGATGTACATGCTGCATGACAGTATGTAGCACAGGCATATTCAGTGTTTAAACATGGGAGTAGTTGCTACTCTGAGATGTCAGCTGGTTATCTCTTAGAGAAGCTGTCATGGGGATTGCGTGTCATGGAATTTACATTACTATCCTAAAATACTATGCAATTTCTTTAGATTAAAGGACACTGTCAGGTTAAATCAACATCATGTTTAGAATGTTATATCATCCCTCTGTTCTTAATGTGTTTTGAGTTGAAAAAATTGTTTTCCATTTCCTCTCCCTCTCTCTCTGATACCACACTATCCTTTTATGCCAAGTTCTGGTCCTTTTACCTGTAAACATGTGATGTCTCTTCCCTTTTAAATGATCTTGTTTTAAATTTCTGAATAAATAGTTAAAAGAAAAACATACAGCAAGAGTATTTGACAGGAAGAATGTCATTTCATTTCAAAAAAACTCACTTCAGAAATTGTCATTGCATTTTCCTTTTCCAAAGGAAACCTGACATTCCAGCTCAGTGTAACTGTGGAGTCTTGCAGTCTATTGTTATTATTAATGTTTTTTGTACGGTGAGAGCACCTGAGCTACCAGTCAGAACTGACACCCCCATCACACTAGATGCCAGGACTCAATAGGCTTATTTCTAGCCCACAAAGAATTGCATGAAATGTGTTATATACTAAATACCAGATACATATTCAAGGCAGTGATTACTTAAGCAGACTAGACAGGCCTATAAGTGATATAAAACCATGAAGAGAGGAAACAGTAGCCTTCCTTATGTGCATGCACACACTCAGGAGATGATATGATGCTAAAAGCAAATTAAAATTTGAGGTTCTGTTGCCTGAGCCAGAGTTCTCATTGAGTATGTATATATAAAACACAGTGCCATGCAAAGGAACCTGAGAGAGTGTTTAATGTGCTGTTTTGTCTCCTTGCACCATGCAACTTGGTTCCAGGGGTGATATAGCCTCATTAGTACTGCACCATGCCCAGTTTCATCTGCTATCCAAGCTCCTGGCGCTATCTTGGATAGACCTATGTGGAGCTGCATTGCAGAGCAGACCTAACCTGGGTTGCTGTTGTATTTAATTAAGATTTAAGAAAATATTAATGGGGAAAAATTCCATTCTGTATTTGCAGCAGTCTTTAAATTGTTTTATGTCCCTTCTGTGTTGAATAACTCCAAAATTTGGAGCTGTAACTGAGTTGAAATACAATAATTACCCTTTTTCTTTTAATGAAATGATGGTGTTTCTTAGGTGTGCGGTAACTTAAAAATCATTACTTGTCATACTTGCACAGCTTAGACATTCACCCCTGATTTTTGTTTGGCTTTGGTCTCTGAAAATCCTAAAGCAAGTATCAGTGGAGGGATTATCTCTCTTCCATTGTTTCCAAAGAGATGGTGTAACTGAAGATTACTTGAATTAAGGAGGACAAGAAATTATATCCTCAAAATTCCCCAAAACAACAAAATCTAAAATTAAACTGTACTGAAGCAGATTTGCTGTAGCACATAACAAGCTTGAGATAAATGTACTGTTGCCAAAGCTGCATATTACTTTCTTTAAAACAAGGATAATCTATTTTGAATTCTATGATCAAAATAGCAAAAGCAGAAATCATCATAACATTAAAAATAATAAGGCAAGTGTAAGACAACAGTGCAGCAACTGGTGATGCTACTATGTTCTTGTCAGAAACATGGTCTGTTTACTGGGTGTTGAATAAGTAATGGCAAAACTTAAGGTCTGTGACAAACCCTGGTATTCATTTTCTTGATGCTCCTGAGAGTATCACTCCTGGCTGCTCCTCCTACTTGTTTTTATGTCTTAGTTATATAGGTAGTAAGCCTTTTGGAATAGTGTCCATCTCATTTTCTAGCAAGCTAAATGAGACCCATGGCTTGTCCTCTGTCTCTGTCAATCCAAACTTTAGAGCTGCAGCCTGATTTGCTGCTCTGGAAAACTTTTCTCACCTTCCTGACTTGTTTGGAACCTGCTTGTTCCTCCCATCCACTCTCCTCTGCTTGAGGAGCTGCAGTGATCTTAGAGCCAGCAATATCAGGACTATGTTTCTGATCTCCTGGGAAGCTGTTGTGCTGCACTAGTCCATCTCGTGTCATTGTCTCTGGTGTTTTGTCACACGTTTTGATGACTGTCTTGAATACATATTTGTTTCCAGAACTGAATAAATCAGAAACTTTCTCAGTCACATAAATCAGCAAGAAATCAATGAAAAGAAAATCTGTAAAGGGAACAGTCAGGTCTGGCCAGGCTGCTTCTAGTTTTCCCAAAGTGAATATTTTTATGCCTAAACTGTAAAGCTGAACAGATTTATGACAGCTCTCAAACAAAGACAACCAATTTCTAAGGAAGTTTGTAATTAAATAATGTTTAATGAAGCATAGGGTTTTCAAATTTTTTTAAAGTCAGTAAGATTCTGTTGGATTTTTCATGGAAGGAAGAGTAACTTTCCCTTTCTGACTAAATACCATCTGAATTAAGATTGTTTCTAATAAATTATTGGTTTTCTAATTGAAAAAACTAAATCTATCTAATAATAACTTCTATCAAAGGACCTTATAAGATAAGCTTTTGTTTTCCAATTAGTGTCAATAAAATATTCTTTAAAAAAAAACAACACACATGACAGATTTGCTCTGTCTGAAAAATATATTTTAAAAAGAATGTGGGGATTTTAATGAGGCCGGTCATATCACTAACATATCCCATATCTCCTCCAAATTTCTATTTCAGCAGAATATAAACTCTGTGTGTGTAGTTTGTTTGTTTGTGAAAAACCCTGTAATTTTCTGCTGGGATTAATTGTAGATTAATGGTAAAAGTCAAAGAAGGGAGAAAGAATTGATTTACATAAGACCTCTTTATAGGTGCTGGTACTAGACATCTTGTTCAAAGAATTTATATAAATGGGAATTCATATCCAGTCAGTAATATAACATATATTTGACATGGGTAAATAACTGAAGTAAAAAAGGAAGGTAGGATCAAGTTTGCAATGATTTTAATTTCTTTTCTGATAATAGTTATGTTTGCAAAGTACTTGAGAAAAACAAGGTTGGATCACAAGGATTTAGACGACCTACAGTTAAATGCTTGAAGTGAACCTTTTCAGTTTCAGTAACTTTTAAAGGATTAGTCTATATCTGACATAGGTATACATATACAAAAGTGTATGGATGCATGCATGGAAGATTAAAACCTGAAAATATAGCCAAGGGAGAATGATAGACTGTTGTTCTAAACTGAATTACTTTGTAAAAGAACAAAAAAAATCTAATTTTTTGCTTTTAAAATGAAAATCTCCTAAAATAATTAGGTCAAATGGGTTTATTTTCCCAAAGAAATTGTAGCCGAGTATTTCTCAGCAATACTAACTGAGAGGCAAAAGAAAAAGCTTTAGCTAATAATGCTGCCCATTGCAGAGAGATCTTAAATTCTAGATGTGGTTTTAAAATTAAGGTCCAGAAGCTGATTAAAGTTCAGAATCACTGACTGGTGAGTTTCTGATTGACATTTTGTACATGGAGGAAAATATTCAGTCTCTTCATAATCACAAAATATAGGCACGGAAGTAAAAGGCATTTGAGTGATCTTTTCCATCTCTTTGTGAGAACAAGACTATTTTATTTTTTTAAACTGGCAATTACAAGGATTTTTCCAAATCTAATTCCAAGCCTTCTCATAGATAGAATGTAAACTGTTTCTCTTGGAAAAGTATTCCATGACCTAAAAGGTCTTTCTGGAAAATTTTTGTGAGTCATAAACACCCACAAATACCTCTTTCTCTCTTATATTCACTCTCTTAACACTTATGCTTACCCTTACATTAAAATCCAAATTTTATGATAATAGTAGGAAAAAAAAAAGTGAGAGAGCGAGTGAGAGCTAAAAAGAATACAGCTTGCGAAGTCCTTCTGCAACTCAACATTCTTATTTTGGCAGTTCAATTGATTTAGTTTGACATAGTGAATGGTAAAATCTAGCTTATTAAAAGTTTGTAAGATAAAAAAACCTAAACTTGGGTTATTAATGAGATCTGTAAATGAGAAAGAACATAATTAAACCCAAGGCTAGATGCATAGGTTAGAGATATCTGTTTTGAAATACAACAAAACATTTCGTTATGTTTATCCAATGATGTGAGGCAAATTATGTGTTTATCAGGATTTAGAGTCCTGAAATTTCTCTGAAAGATTTGCTTAAAATTAGTTAATATCTACTGGTCTTCTTGTGCTAACTTATGTAATAGAATAATTTCTTCCAGACTTACAGGCTCTTTTGTGCAGGTGGCTTGATAAGATGATGCTGGTCATCCATTCTGACTTTAAAGCATGTAATCATGTTAATTTTTTTCTAGCAACCCATTTTTGTACCTCTTGCAATAATACTCATCCATTCATGCTCCTACTCACGCCTAAATCATATTTGCCCTCATATATAGGAGATATATATGATATATATACACATATATGTGCCCTCATATATACAATATATGATGTATATAGGAGATTTTTATATATATATACACACACATCTATATGCACACACATATATATATATGAGGGCACTTATTATTTAAGAATATATATATTCATATATATATATATGGGAATGTAATGGGATTATATATATGTATGATCCCATTCAGGGACCTATATCATAAAACATGTTTTGCATGTTTTAGTGATATTTGGAAAACAAAAAAAACTGTACAAACTGAAATGAGTCTGTGCAGTACTGCATAATATTTGTGATACTTCTGCCTGTAGAATATTATCTCTGTAGTATTCATTTTGGCTGCTGTATCACTCTAAAACCGCATGACACGTTGCAGAATTTTCTGGCTATACTTGATTCTAAGGCATATTTGGCCAAGCTGCTTTTTTGTATTCTGTCTTCTTACTAGAAATCTGTTTAATATCATTGGGGGTTTTGGGGGCAGAGTCTTTGGGGTTTATTTTTGTTCTTTGCTCTTTGGATTTAATTTTCCTTTTTAAAAATTGTTTTTACTTTTAAACACAACATCCAGTGGCATTTATTTATCTTTTTTCCCCAAATGTCCTACTGTTCTGTATCTTATTTACCTTGATACCCTATAGTCATCATTTTCTGGATCAGAGCGCAATGTAACATCATGTTAACAAAGCATTCAGTGATTATAGAAATGACAAACCAAGCTGAAAAGAAAGCAAATTTATAATTCTCTGTTGATATTGTATGTTGATTCATATGCTTTATTTACAGTTCTTCAGCTGTTTCTCAGTCTGTCAGATATATCCAGTGTAGCTGGAACCAAAGTGAAGACCTTCTAAAATGACTCAATATAAAAATAAATGTTTTCAGAAGAAAAAGCTGAGAGAACCTTTTACTCCTAAATACAAAGTAGAACCAGATTTTAAAATCCCAAACTTGCATGCAAATAAAGACAAATGTGTTCCAATATTTTTTAAAAAGTTTGATTCATAGAAGGGGACACCATTTTACGTTGAAAGTATAATAATCATAAATCTTCAGTCAAATGCCATGTTACTTTATTTGAAAAGGCAAAGTTTCTATTTTGGTATAAGGTCAAAACTATACATGCAAATCAAATGTGTGCTCAAGTTTAAATTATCACACATCTAAACTCTTATTAAATTTTCATTCAATTGTGAATTCCTAATCTGCTCTAAAATATCTTTTAAATATCACACTAGTTGAATCCCTGATGCTACTCTTGAATTTAAATGTGTCAAGGAACTACTTTTAATACAGTAAGCACATTGTATTTTTAAAAGATGCAATTTTACTCTTTTGTTTGTCTAAAAAAAATGTGAATTCTAGCTTGAGTAATTACATTTGGACTATCTTTATTTTCCTTGGAGTTTAGTAGGTACATTATTCTTTCCTGATTACCTCAATTTAAGAGGCCACATACTGTAAAAGGAACCCAAATCTACATCCACAAAAGCAGCATAATTTTTAATGCACATAGGCAATATGTTGCACTTTATTTTGGGTTTTTATAACCTGACACCCAGGAACATATTGGCTTTTATATCAGGTATAATAACAGATAGATATAGTATCTGTGAGCTCTTTACTATTTTTATTCTAGTCCATGATAAAGGTTTCAGAAATATTCAGAACAAGGACTTTTTGAAACGTGTCATCTACTTTTTTCTTTGATGCTTTCCACTTTTCTTCTATGCTTTCCAACTTCCAGTTGCTCTCTGTCCTCATTAAGTTTGCTTTGCTTCAAAATCCAGTACAAATTACACTATGAAAACTTCATACCGTGCTATGTTTGTAATTTGATGTCAAAGAGTGTTAGACCTGTTCTTTGTGTCACAGAACAAGTGTTACAAATCTTGTTACGGGGCTCCTGGTAAGGTGATTCCCAGCTATGTCCTTAGACATGTAATTAAGCTGATTATTTTTGGGTTGCCAGCTTCAAGATTTTCTGCTCAAAACTCTTCTCAAAAAGAAACCTGGAAGTATAAAGGTGCTTTTGGCAGAGAGGTTTCTTATCTCTATCACTTAGCAGTATTTTGGTTTTCATTCTCTCTAGGCTGATGTGTAAATTTGTTGAGAAAGACCCGGTAAAAAGGAGAACCTTTCAGCTGATCTTGAAGGTGCGAGTTGCTATCCAGTGTTTCTGCTGCTTTTCAATGGTGCCAGCAGTCTCTGAGAACATGATGTACGAACCAGCCCAAAATACAAATGAGCAGGTGCATTTAGCATGTACTTATCCAAAATTTCATTTGAATTGTTTAGTGTTTGGGAAAGCTGACATATAATAAATATGCAAACTTTTTAATGCTTCTCAGAAAGCATTGATTGACTGTATTTTGTATGACAATGAGAGAGTTAATTAGACACGGGAGTGTTGACAGCGCTGTAAAACTGGCTGCCACGCAGACATGTTCCACATGCAGTATACTCAGTGATGTCAACACCAAGATAGTATTCCTCCTGGCAAAAGTGAGCTTAAATGTTATATGCTTTATGTAGACACAGAAGTTCTGGTTTCCTTTGGCTCTACCTGGAAGTCATACAGATGTTAACTGGCAGAAGGGAATTCTGCAACGATAAACATGAGAGACTCAAGAAAAAATAGACAAATACCAGTAACTTCTGTTTCAGCTCCAAAATAGTGTGCAGTCACTTGAAGGCAACATCTGCTCACCATGTCAGATACTAAAATGACACTTTAATTTTCTAATAATTAATGTAATTTCTGGAGGCTCCAGTATAAACTCACCGTAAGAATAGAATCATAGAATCACTTAAGTTGGAAAAGACCTTTAAGATCATCAAGTCCAAGCTCCATCCAAAGCAGGTGAGTGTCATCCATATTAACTAGGGAATTTTCAGTGAGGCCAGATTTTCTAACGTTTAAATGAGAGCTGTCAAAATGTACAATCCAAGAGAAACAAATGCATATCATCACATATAAGATGCTAAGCTAATCACTCTAGAGAAAACTTATATCAACTCCAGATGCTTATCTGCTTCAGGCTCCTATGGAAAAGAGTGATGAAATTTTGTCAGCAAGGGCAATTTTGTCTAAATTATGGAGGACATTTTTGAATTATACTCTTCATTTTCCTAATAACAATGACACTAGAGTTCCCTTATTTTGCTCATTGATGAGTAAATACATGTAACAATCCAAATGATACTTAAACTCTTTTCTTTCTTTGTTCCTCTCAGAATAATCTGTTATGGAAATGAAATGTAAGACCTTCTGAACAGACTCAGCTCATAGGCGTTTTCCTAATACATTGCATAATTTCTTGAAGGACTTAAATTTCATCCAGGAAAAATGCATGCGTGGCAAAATGTCATAGGCAAAATATTTCCTGTTCCAGTTTCAGCACTAAGGAATAAATAGGGTTCTCCTGCTATGACCAAATCTACTTTCCAAACAACAATGAAAAGTCATTTTCACAAGTAGTGTCATTATTAGTATTAGCTAGAACCCAGAAGTATTTAACTCCAGCTTTGCTGTGAGTACTTATTATTTGTTACAGAATCCTGGAGACTGGACAAAAGAATTGTTTGAAAATAGAGGTTGAAATGGTTTGTTCTTATAGACTGAAGAGCGGTGTTTTCCTGTAGGAATGTTTTGCTTTGCTGTTTGTTTTGATTGGGTATGACAATGCGCAAAATAGTAAGGGGATCAAAACTGCTACCTGCCTTTCTAGTATCTAAACACATATAAATATTTTGACACAAGGAGCTGAGATTTTAAAATGCTAAGCACTACAGCAAAATGGATTAGCCTTTACTAAGGAGAGCTTCAAATTGCCAGTGCCAGGGGGTTAATGGAAAACAGTGTGTCATATTTCCTGATTTACCCTTTCACTATCTTGTCCAAAACACCTGGGTAATGTGTTACTCATAAATTATAATTCAATAAGCATACTTTGAGTTTCAGCCCTTATTCTTTTCAAAAGTTTCAAAGAAACTGTATGGAAATGCTAGCTATGTGGAAAAGTACTCTGCTTTTGTTAGTGTTATAAAAAGACCCTATGGGCAGAATGAACATAAGGTAGAATTTATCAGCCTTTTTGATAACTTCAGAGTACTTGAAGATCTAGAGATAACTGTAACATTTTCACAGTGGCCTCATGGGAACAAATGTATGAATTTTAAATGGGTTCTTTATATCTGTTATCGTTTGCTGGAAACACAGAAACATTTTGTTTGAGATTGTAAATTTGAAAAATATAGTGAGGTTTAGTATTTCCATCAATACTTATGATTACAAAGACATATGTGACATAATTTCTAGGTGAAGTATGTCTAATTTAGATTACACCCTCTATTCCTGACTCTCTGACTTCAGTCTTCAACAGGGAGAGCAGATGAGTTATGGAAGATGACCAACTCGCAGTGCATTTGTCTTACCCCTTGTCAGCTTTGCAGCTAGCTGCAAATGATATGCTGCTGTGGCTGAACCACTTCAGTTATCCAGGTCATCACGAAGCAGATGAAGTAGGTGATGTGAATGCACCTCTGCTGTGGTTTCATCCCAGCCAGCAGCTATAGCCCCACACAGCCCTTGCTCACTCCTCCCCAGTGGGACTGGGTAGAGAATCAGAAGAGTAAAAGTGAAAAAACTCATGGGTTGAGTTAAACAGGTAAAGTGAAAGCTGCCTATGGAGGCAAAGCAAGACAAGGAATTCATTCCCTACTTCCCATGGGCAGGCAGGTGTTCACCCATTCCCAAGAAAGCAGGGCTCTGTCACACGTAATGGTTACTTGGGAAGACAAACCTCATCACTAAGTATATCATCCCCTTTCTTCCTCTTCCCCCAGATTTATGTGTTCATAGAATACCACTTTGTTCAGTTCGCATCAGCTGTCTCAGCTGTGTCCCATCCCAACTCCTTGTGCACCCCGCAGCCTGCTTGCTGGTGGGGTGGTGTGAGGAGCAGAAAAGTCCTTGTCTCTGTGTAAGCCCTGCTCAGCAGTAACAAAAACATCCCTGTATTATCAACACTGTTTTCAGCACAAATCCAAAAGACAGCCCCACACTACCTACTGTGAAGAAAACCAACTCTGTCCTAGTCAAAACCAGCACAACCTCTAACCATGCTGCTTCACTATCTCTGTTACTTCTGATTAGCTATTATAATTGCGTAATGTAATTTGATGTAGCCTGGTATTAAGATATTTATTAGCCTGAATTTGTGGTACATATGATCTACATTAGTAGACCAATTTCCTCTCTTGCAAATTGTACAAACCTGTTGTTTGTAGCCTGGCAAAACTGGAATATCATGAACCTGAATCAAAGAATTAAAATGCCTATTTCTAAAGAAACGTTTACTAGCTACTCCTGCCCCCTGGGTAATGGTGCGCCCATTTGAGGGACAAAAAGTAATGTATAATGACCATGGTAGATTGCCCTTGACACAGGAAGGCTTTGTCAGGGAGAGGGTTCTATGCCCTCTTTCTGCATCTGATCCTGACATAAAGCAATGTGCCAAATGCTAAGGATTCCTAAAGTCCCCATAATTACTAAGGGAGAATCAGATTATTCTTTGTGTCAGCTGATGACCCTCCTCTTCCTCTCCTGTTCCTCAAGAGATTTTGTCTCTCTGACCTCATCCTGCTTCCCTCACCCTTTGCCAGTTCCACACTCTGCCATGCAACAGACGGCGTATCCTTTCCAGATACAACACCAAAGAAGGAATGAAGAAATGGAGCAAGAGAGTGTTTTGATCCACATAAGTAAAGACAAGAACCCCAGGAACAAGCTTGCCAGAGAGACAGATGGTGTTGCTACCACCAAGTGGAGTCTCTTGTAAGTCACTGAGCAATTATTACGGGTGAAAGCACTTGCCATTTCCCTCTTCATACACTTTGTTACTCAGATCCTTTAATATAAGGGCTTTAGTTGGCTATTTGGTATTAATATATAGTACACAGAATATATAGACAATAATTCTCACTGCTCTTTCTTTCTTGTCTTTTGATAGATTAAAAAAAGTCAATCAATGTCACTGTTTTACTTTCTGATTTCCTCCTTGTTATTCTCCTTTCTAAAATGAATTTCAGGGTACTTTTCTTCCATGTTGGACTTTCTACCCTTTCTCAATTTCCTCTGCAGCTCTTCCAAGGAAAAAATCAAACTATTTTCTTGATGATGAATTCACTATATCTGCTCTGCCTCTTCAAAGACCTTTGCAGTATTGAATGTACCTCTCAAAAGACATGTCAAACAAAGAGGCTTTTAAGAAGTGAATTCAATGGTAGACACAAAGAATGCTGGCAGTTGCAATCCCAATGAAATTAATGGGATTTTGGTCATTAATTTTCTATAAGGACACTATTTTGCTCTGAAAAGCAAAAAGATCTGATCCAATACCCATCAATGGAAGAAGCTGCATTGATTGTGTTCAAAACGTAACAGCTGTTCAAGGTTTCAGCTGCTGCTTACAAAAAAGTCTAAATCCAAAGGTTAGTTTTACTGTGGAATTTTTATTTCACTGTGTTCTTAATTTTTTAATGTGATTTTTATACAAAGGCTCTATTGATGTTCTGGGTTAGTGTGGAAAGATTTTGGCAGTGGGGGGCTACAGGGGTGGTTTCTGTGAGCAGCTGCTGGAAGTTTCCCCTGTACCTGAGAAAAAGACAAGGAGTTTTTGCAGCCAGAGAGAGGAGTGAGAAGATGTGACAGAAACAACTCTGCAGACACTGAAGTCATGGAAGGAGGGGTAGGAGGCACTCCAGGTGTCAGAGCAGAGATTCCCCTTCAGCCCATGCAGAAGACCTTGGTGAGGTAGGCTGTCTTGGTGGAGCAGATACCCACCTGCAGCTAATGGAGGATGCCACACTGGAGTAAGCAGATGACCTGAAGGATGCTGTGACACTATGGGGAGCCCATGCTGGAGGAAGCTCCTGGAAGTACCTGCAGAGAGAGGAGCTCATGCTGGAGCAGGTTTGCTGGCGGAACTGGCAACCCCATGAAGGACCCATGCTGGAGCAGTCTATTCCTGAAGGTCTGCATCCCGTTGAAGGGACCCACACTGGAGCTGGTGAAGAACTGCAGCCCCCATGAGAAGGACTCACATTGGAGAAGTTCAAGCAGGATTGTCTTCTGTGGGTGGGACTCCATGCTGAATCAGGGGAGAGTCTGAGGAGTCCTCCACCCAAGGAGGAAGGAGTGGCAAAGTGTGACTAAATGATCAAAACCTCTATTCCCTATGCCCCTGTGATGCTTGGGGAGGGTGGAAGGAGGAAGAGAATTTAGGAGTGATGTTAAACCTGGGGAGAAGCAGGGGGTGTAGTGGGTGGCATGTGTGCTTTAAGATTTGGGTTTATTTCATAGAATCATAGGGGTTGGAAGGGACCTCGAGAGATCATCGGGTCCAACCCCCCTGCCAAAGCAGCTCCCTAGCTCATATTGCACAGATAGGCATCCAGATGGGTCTTGAATATCTCCAGAGAAGGCGACTCCACCACCTCCCTGGGCAGCCTGTCCCAGGGCTCTGTCACCCTCACTGAGAAAAAGTTCTCCCTGTGCTCCAACTTGCAGCCATTGTCCCTTGTCCTGTCCCCACAGACCACTGAAAAGGGGCTGGCCAATTCCCCCTGCATCCCATACAAGATATTTAGAAACATTAATAAGGTCCCCCCTTAGTCTTCTTTTCTCTAGGCTGAAGAGTCCCAGCTCACTCAGCCTCTTCTCATAGGGGAGATGCTCCAGGCCTCTAATCATCTTTGTAGCCCTTCTCTGAACTCTCTCCAGGAGATTCCTGTCTTTTTTATACCAGGGAACCCAGAACTGGACACAATACTCCAGGTGGGGCCTGACCAGGGCAGAGTAGAGGGGAAGGATCACCTCCTTTGACCTGCTGGCCACACTCCTCCTGATGCACCCCAGGATCCCATTGGCTCTCTTAGCCACCAGGGCACACTGCTGGCTCATGGCCAATCTGTCATCCACCAGGATCCCCAGGTCCTTCTCCATAGAGCTATTGTCCAGCAGGTCATCCCCCAGCCTGTACTGATTCAAGTGGTTATTCCTTCCCAGGTGCAAGACTCTACACTTGCTTTTATTGAACCTCATCTCGTTTCTCCCTGCCCAGCTCTCCAGCCTGTCCAGGTCTCTCTGGATGGCAGCGCAGTGTTCCTGCGTGTCAGCCACTCCTCCCAGCTTTGTATCATTGGTGTACTTGCTGAGGGTGGATGCTATTCCCTCATCAAGGTCGTCAATGAAGATATTAAACAGGACTGGACCCAACACTGAGCCCTGGGGGACACTGCTAGTCACAGGTCTCCAGTCAGACTCTGCTCCACTGAAAACCACCCTCTGAGCTCGGTCTGACAGCCAATTCTCAAACCCACCTCACTGTCCACTCATCTATCCCATGCTCTCTCAGCTTTGTTATCAGGTTGTCATGGGAGACAGTATCAAAAGCCTTGCTGAAGTCAAGGTAGGTGACATCCACTGCTCTCCCTCCATCTACCCAGCTGGTGATGAGATCATAGATGGTTATGAGATTGGTTGAGCATGATCTCCCCTTGGTGAATCCATGCTGACTACTCCTCATGACCTTCTTCTCATTACTCTACTGTGTTTTGTTTGGTAATAAATTAGATTAATTTTTTCTAAATTGAGTCTGTTTTGTCCATGATAGTAATTGGTGAGTGATTTCTCCCTGTCCTTAGCCTTAGCCTGTCCTGAGCCTTTTGTTACATCTTCTCTCCCCTGTCCAGCTGAGGAAGGGAAGTGATAGAGTGGCTTTGGTGGGTATCTGGCATCCAGCCAGGGCCAATCCACCACAACTGACTATTTGTTTATCTTTTTTTAAAAATTTTCATTACTAGTGTACCATATATCAGGCAACATCATGTTATTAATGCTTTCCAACAGCATCTATACCACAGTGTTAGTTCTCAAACAGCCTTATTTTACATTCTGATTACTCTCCTACAGTGATGCTTCCCTTGTACATATCAGTTTGAGAACTCTGCAGCTCACTTGTGCATGAAGATTGCTGAGCTAAGAGAAAATTGTAAAACCTGGGAACAGAGTGGCATATGGGTTGAAAAGAAAGCTAGGATGCCCTCAGTATCAGTGCCTCTCAACCTCCTTCAGCCTGTAATGTTTAGTAGTATAAAAGTTGTATAGTATGATAGCTGTAGTTAGTTTATTAAATCTAAATGTGTCTCATCATGACTGAACACTATTTTTTTGCTCAGTATCCTGCAGCAAACCCTTCCCTTTGTGTACATATTACTTACAAATTTTGTGGCTATATGTTCTAAGGTTCCACCATTAGGTGTAGAATAAGAAACCCCCTCATCGAAGAGATTGCCCATATAACTTCTTCTGATTAATTTTAGAGATAAATTCTTTATGGTAATGTGGAAAGTGAGAACACATCACTCCATTGAAAAGGAGGGTTCAGTGTGCTTGGTGAAGATACATCAGGAAATCAATCACTTATGATGGTGCAGATACTGGTACGTGCTCTGGATACCTAAAGACATTAAACACAACAAAACTGGATTTTGAGTTTGCCTCTACTTTTAGCAGTGACCTACTGTCCTGGTTTCAGCTGAGAGAATTTTCTTTCTAGCAGCTTGTATAGTGCTGTCTTTTGGATTTAGTATGTGAATAATATTGATAACATGCTGATGTTTTTAGTTGTTGTTAAGTTGTTGTAGTGTCTACAGTAAGTTGAAGACTTTTCATTTTCCCACACCCTGCCAGATGCACGGGAAGCTGGGAGAGCACAGCCAGGACAGCTGACCCAGGCTGGCTAGAGGGATGTTCCCTACTGTATGACATCATTCTCCCCATATAAATGGGGAGGCTAGCCAAGAGGTGGGATTGCTGCTCAGGAGCAGACTGAGACTTGGGTCGGCTTTTTCCCTTCCCCATGTGGTGAGCACTTGCATTTGTGTGCCCCTTGTTTTATATATTCTAATAACTAAAAAAAAGCAACTATTGTTCTTATTATTTTCTTCCATTTTTATCCTATTAAACTGTCTTTATTTCAACTCATGCAGTTTTTTTCCATTCTTCCCATCTCCCTGGTGCAGGGGGTGGGAGGGGTGGGTGTGTGGAGCCTGAGCAAGTGGCTGTATGGTGCTTAGTTACTGGCTGGGAAAAAAACTGTGACACCTAATTTATACATCATTTAGCTTACAGGAGATCATAGCTCATATTCTGCCTTAGCTTTAACCCCGTGTATTATATTACAATAACAATACTGAAAGCTTACCAAACACTATGCAAAATCTAGCAGTGTTTCATGTTTATTAAAAGAGAGCAGATGTTTTTCTCAAGTATCTTAGGATTTTAGTAGATCAATCAGCTCTAATAGTTCTCTTGTGCATTTTTTAAAGTTCCTTTATTTTTTCCTTTTCTTTCATCTTTTTCTGCCTCTGGAGCATGTCATTACATAAAATTTAAAATGTGCACTACTTTTATGGTATAGCACATGTCAGGTTTTATTTGGCTACTTATACTATGTTCTGGCTTAGTATATTTTTTTTGATGCTACATAGGAAATCCTTTCATTTTTTTAAAAGCCCTTTTAAAGATTTTCCTGCCTTCTCCTTCATGGGATTTTAAAGAACATTTTAAATAAAAGCAACAGAACTCATATTCAGACTTGCATCAAATTATCCTGTTTCTCACATCCATGTTTCAACATGATGAAAATCTACAGTGTAGGCAGAAATTTAGAAAATGAGATGTATATTATAACCCCATGGAGATTAAATTTATCCTGAAAAGTAATCACAGACCAGAATATTATAGATGGTCTTCATGCGACCATAATAAAAGAAAATTGCACTATAGGCGGAACCAAATTTGCTTTAAATTAGAGCTCAAAGATGAGCATGATGTCCCAATTTTGAATGGAGGGGATAGGAAACTGTTAGCACAGTAATTTTGAGGGTTTGAATGAAAGACAAATTAAGCCAGCATCTCAGGATTTTTTCTGAGACTAGTAAATTGGCCTCACCACTGACAAAGATTGACACCATGACATGGTGTCTTTGACCTCAAAACTTTTGAGTAGCAGCGGGATTGCACCTACAGTAATGAAGGGCAAAGGAAAATGAAGTTCAGAATCAGGATTTGTCATAGTAGGGAAGATGTGTAGCATTTGTTGAGGGATAAGTTAAAGGTAAGTTTTTGTAAGTGTTTGTATTTCGTGTGTCACCAAATATTGCCGGGGTCAAACGTAGGAGTCCCTCTTTACAAACGTTTAGCAGCTGATTACTAACAGCATTGTTATGACTGTTAAAACCTTTTTCTTACAAACACAAGGAAGCTCTGCTGCAGCCATTGTTATATTAAAGGCCTCAGTGCATATTTATTCAAAACTCCTCTGAAATCATACAGCACTGGCACCTTGATTTGGTAATAATTTATAGGTGTCAAGGCTCCAGAGCTTCAAGAGATGAGTTTGTGGTTTTAAGGTTAAGCTAGCTTCACTCCCACAGTTCACAGGAAAAAACATTCTATTGCCATTGGCAAGTGTGAGTTATCAATCATGCTACTTCTAATCAATCATAGAAGTAGGCATCTGTGTGTAAAGCTCAAACAATGATTCTGCTTTTGACAGCCTCAGTACAAGTATATCTGGAGTACTGTGGCCAGTTTTAGCACAGTTTTTCACAAGGCATGGACCATATAGGCAAGACACAGAATAATGATCTGAGTTCTCAAAACACTGTGAGCGAGGAAACATTGGAAGAAATGTAGAAGAAATGCAATTATTCATTTCTGATAACATGTCAGGAAGGCATAGGAACAAATTTCCAAATGTAGCTGTGGAATAAATGAAAGTGAAAAAAAGTGGTATGTCCTTATGACATTGGACATATGATAGTCAATTTGGAGAAAACAAAACATAAGTTGTAAACTAAGGAACTGTGAAGGTAGTTAAGTTGAGTGGGAGGGTTGTGGAATCTAATGCTGGTTTTGGTTTTGTAAGAGAAGCTGAATAGGTGTCCCACAGGAATGTGTTGAGTATATATCTGGAGGGAGAGGTATGGAGTAGTAATTTGCTTCCCTGAATGGCATGTAGGTTTGAAGTAGAGCTCAAGCTGAAAAGCTGTGTGGTTTTGTACCACGCCAAATTTCAGACGATTTGGCTTTGGCTGGCTGGACTGTTAGATAAGGGATGTTGTAGTAATGATTGGAGAAGGAGAGGGAGGACAGATACCATGGTGAAGCTGAGGCAGGCAGGGACTGGCAATGTGGTACAACAGTTGAGATAGGGTTAGGCTAAGAAAAGAAAGTAGCAGCACATTTCTGGCTACAAAAAGTGAGTGGCCATTGGATTAGGTTGCATCCTAAGGTCACTTCTAATTCTCTGATGCCTGAACACTTTCCATTAAAAACACCCCAAACTTTGTAAAATTCAATTGGAACTGTACTAGTAAAACATTAATACTGTGTTTTCTTTAATTTGAGATTGTAAAAAAAGGCAGCTTTACAAAACACTGCTATTTATGACATCCTTATTTTAAAAGGATATTTTAAAAATGAAAAACAGCCTGAAAAATTACATATAAAATTTATTAGGTTTTCTGGGGTTCCATATTCTTATAAAAATAAATTTAGCCAATAAGTAGGCTTGCATAAATATGGACTTTTGGCAAAAAACTGGATTGGCTTCAGTTTTAAATCTAAGCTGTTGATCCCTGCAGATACATCCACAAGTACTAATAGCAAGGGCAAGACACATTAAGTAGGTTGTTGGAGTAGTTTCCCAAAGTAATTTTGCTTTAGTCTGGCCCAAAGCCAAACAGAAATTTATCAAATAGATTAAATGGTAAAGTTAATGCTAGCATTTCAGACCTTAGTCCTAAATGGGAAATAAAGGTTCCACAGAAAATTGAAAAGTTCATCTGTAAATGGTGACTATTTAAACATGCAGTATGCCTGCAGGCACCTTTTAATATAGCAGTAATTAAGATACGTGGAAGAAAATATAGATTCACTCTTTCAGTAATAATCAGATTCATGTTCAGTTGACATTTTCAATAGGTAGGATTGGTCAGTGTTGAGAAACAAGCAGCAGACAGACCTCTTAAAAACTAGGAAGATACTCTAAAAAGTTGTGATATCAGAGAATTTGCTCAAATTTTGACTTTTCCCCTACTTTTTCACTCACTTCTCATTTCTTGCCATTACCTCTTTCAAGTATACCAGATACTTCTTTTTCTTCTGTTCCTGTTCTGATCTCCATCATTCATTGGTGAAAGTATTTGTTAAAACTGTTTACTTTGTAGCCACTTCTTTGGCCATTAAAAGTTTCCACCAGACAGTCCTGCTCCCTGTGGATGTGGGTGTCTTATGGGTATTGTGCACTTTATGAATTATTCCCAGGAGTGTCCCTGGAGATGACTCTACCTCCCCTCCAGATTTGCTCAGGCTTGGCTTTGGAAGTCCATACTTGACAAACAGAGGACTCCAGTCCTTGCTGTCCTTGTAGCAGCTCCCTCACTGTCTTTTCCCATTCCCAGAACTGGGTGCTACTCTTTTGGCACCAATGAAAATCCTGCCAGGTTTCACTCTTCTGCAGTCTAAAAATTAAGCTCTGTAGATTTGGGTTCCAAATATCCTGCCAGCTATCAGTCTTCATCTGTTTGGATTTCTTTTGCTCTTTGTTTATTTTATCCTTCTGTCTTTCTGATTCTGTCTTTACTGAAATTGTCTTTTTCTGGCATCTGATTTCTTTTTCTTGCATCCTAGTAATATTCTGATTTTTCCAGTGAGCCTGAAGCAGTAAGGATCTTCAAATTGAATCTGATCTTAACAAATCAGAGAAGAAAACAAGTGATGAAAGCAAATCTGTCAGATTTAAGAGAATTTAGAACAAGGATATCAGGAAATACAAAGAACCTATTGAGATTATATACTAAAAATATGACTTAGTGATGATGATGGTCAAAAATTCCTCTTGGAACCGAGTCAGCTAGTACTGAAGTTGATTTTGCTCCAGTGAAAACAGGAATAGACCATGTTTGACACTATCAGAGGAAATTAATTGGAGATTTGGTGGAAAAAATACATCAATTGCAGTTCTCTCAGCAGTGGTAACAATGGATTTAGTCCCATCTCCAAGAGCAATTAAGCCCTTTTCAGTTCTTGCTGAGGAAGATAAGCAGATCCCACAGCTGATGCAACGACAAGCAATCCTCAGGTACCTCCAAACTGCTGTGTGACAGCCCTCAGCCAAAACCTCAAAATATTTATCAACCAAGTTATAGATATTTCTGTTAGCAATAAGTCTGATGCTACTGCAATCTATTACTGACAATAGAGTGCCTTGTTCTATAACCAGACATAAACAAAATATAATAGTCTTTATGAACAATTCCAACAGCCATTTCTTAAAGGAAGCTTTACATTTAGTTCAGTGTTTAGGTTTCAGCTATATTTTAAACAGACATTCCCATTCCTATTTAAAATGCATTTTAATTTAGGCTTTTGAAAACCATAATTTAAAACTTCCTTAAAATTAAATTATTTAATCCTATAACAGAGACAATGTGATATGTTCTGCTGCTTCATTGTTTTATGTTATTCTGGCTGGCTGTGGTTGTTTGGGTTTTTTTTTCAGTCCTTTGCAGTTATTTAGCAGTGATAGCAAAGGAATTTATCTAAACCAATGTCACTTATTATTAGAGTTATTGCCAATGCTTGCATTTGGAAAAGCTTTATCTTGTGTCTCATTTACATATGTGTAATGATGTATCCTGAAGTGTCTGTGATATATGGATATACACCTGTATTGTCTCCTGACAAATGACCCACATTTCAGATATTTCTTCTTTATCATAAAGAGGCTGTTTTCAAAAACTACAAAAAGCCCATAAACATTCTCACAGAAGTATCTCTAAGAGGCTGCTTTATTTTTTATGTTCTGCCTCAGATGAGGCAGAAGCTTAGGCTTCCTTTGCTCTCTTCTTTTTGCATTGTGATCTGTCATTGATATTATGTCATGATTTAGGATGTCTGCTAAATAACACCAGTCAGAATGCAGTATGTTAATAAAAGAAGTAATATGCAAGTTTGCAGTTCAGGGAGCAGATTCGCTGAATCAGAGACTTGCTGTTAATTCACAAAGGCAGTGAGTTCTGAAGGTAACTTTTGTGCCAAAGTGTATGGAGAAAATGTAGGTAACATGGACATGTTACAAATGCAGACAAATTGCTGCATGGATAGTACATAAATAAAGTAAGAGGAACAGTAATTATTCAAATGATAAAAGAGACTTTGATCCATACAAAAAAGAAAAATGCAAAGAGTCAAACCTTCAGCTGCTGTGACGTGTCTTTACTGATGTTGCTTGAAAGGGTTTCTTTTGTATAATGAGAAGAGAGATTTCAGTTTCATTCTTGGGACCTAATTTTGTCATCGCATATGTGTTACTGGATCAATGCTGGAATTATAAGTATTCAGGGAGTGAATATCATAAGTAATGTGTAACATAAGGAGTCCTGCACCACAGGCAAATGGGGTTGGTCACCATTTAAATGCTATACATTTCATGACAGTCCTAGCCTTCCTCTTTTGCAGGATGAAGTGTGAGGTTTTATTCAGACATATTGCCATGTCTTGTAAGGGAATTGTGATGAATAATCACAAGTGAGGCACTCAGGCATGTCTCATCTCAGCTGATGTTTGAACAAATTAGCTCCAGAATGTTTTGCCGCACGAAGGTGCAAGGATTGCTCTGCCAGTGAAAAAGGTATTCTTGGTCACCTGGTAATTAATCTGGCCTAGATAATATCATAGGAGTAATTTAGATGGTGCTCAGTGTAGATCAAGATGAAGAGAGATTCACAAAGGTTTAAGTCCTTTTTTTTGTTCTGGGAGAAAGAGACTTCTTACCTAAGGATGCTTTCATGGCATTGTGTAATAAACTGTGTCCTTACAGTGCTTTTGGGCAAGGATTAGTGGACAGGCGAGGAGTTTCTGTGAATATGTGCATGTGATCTTAATGTGAATAGGGAATTAAATACATGCAGAGATGGACCAGCAATAGCTTTTGCATCCAACGACAGTATTTGATTCCCTAAATATACTATTACCGTTGCAGAAATACAGAGGAATTGGCAAGGTTAATTGTTTCAGAGATTGAACAAAAAGTTCCTGCTTGAAATGAGAGTCTTTGGATCAGCTGTCTGGATGGCCAGACTGTGAAGTCATACATTTTAATTACTCTTGCTCCTATGGAGTTTGTAGAAGACCTAATCCCAATTTC
The DNA here is from genome assembly GCF_964237585.1 of Gallinula chloropus. Classification (NCBI taxonomy): domain Eukaryota; kingdom Metazoa; phylum Chordata; class Aves; order Gruiformes; family Rallidae; genus Gallinula; species Gallinula chloropus. Next base: position 30,959,382 of record NC_140086.1, on the reverse strand, counting down.
TTTATGCACCAAAATGTCTAATGACTTCGGTAGAAATGGGTATGCAGAGAATGCACAATCAGACCAAAAATGATTACACACTGTTGAATCTTGCTACTGTTGGAGAAAATGCTATGAACTGACTGGTGGTTTAATTTAACCTGGAAAAATCATGCAACTGAATCAATTAGCTCTGCATTTTTCTGGACTTCTACATTGCATTGTTTTATCTCTATTTCTATAAGCTCGAATGCTACCATGTGGTTTTGTCAAGGTTTCCTTGGGCTGTCATTTCTCAAGGACCAAGTTAGTAAGTCATGCTAGGAAAAAGAGGGAAAAAGAGGAGTAACCATAAAATTCTGTCCTAAATTCTGTTCTCTTAGCCATTATTTACACAAGTATTTTAAGTTTTCCCTGATCCATCAAAATATTTTAAAAGGAAATATTTCCCACATTTAGATATATGAGTTGTTTATGCGACTGTTTGCTTACCTGCACTATTGCTATTCCTTCTTGGATCTTTTTGTCATGTACAGTGAAGTTCTGTGCAGTTTACAAAAATAAAGGAGATATTGCAGATAACAGAAAGCTGTAGTTAGTCAACTGTTAGGCTAGGCATCGCCACTGTGCATAAGGGATGTGATGTGTTTTTGATAGGCAGGTCACCAGCCAGGTGCAGAAGAGTCCATGCCTACTGCTCTTTGAAATAACTTTGTCGAGTTTCTGTCTACAATCCCCTGTTGTTTTCTCTTTAGGATTTTTTGCCTTTTCACATCACTTGTTTACCTCTTGAGCCCTTAGGCTTGTCACGGTGCTGTGGAGGCCGGTGGCTCCCACTGCTCCAGCCAAGAGCAGGGCAGCAGGGGGAGAGTCAGGGCAGCCCCAGCCCCATGCATCAGTCACCTCCTCAGATTTCTCTCACAACAGTCTCCTCAGAGGTCAGAGCCAAAGCAGGGTCACAACAAAATGAGCCTTGGACAACAGAGAGATGAACAGTTAGGAAAGGGACAGATTGCTGTGCAAACCTCTAGGTCATTGCCAAGTGAAGACTGATCTTGCTCCTTGAAACTTGCTTGTCACAATTATTATGTCACCTATTATGGAAATTGAGGTTAGTTTAGGGGCAGCAGCTAGAAAAAATTAAGGATGATGAGAAGACACACCCCATGGTAATATTTAGTCATCCTTGTACATCCATCATCTAGACTGGAGGGAATTTAGTGGTGAACCTCTTTCAGTCCCCCTCCCACTGGAAGCAGGGAGTTGCAGGGAGGAGATCACTGCATGTGGGTCTTGTCCTGACCTAGAGGCAGGATACCTTTGGAACTGGATATTGGGGGCACACCTGACACCCATGATCTGGAGGCTCCTAGCTGTCTGAGTTAGAACACACTCACTGGTCCAGTGTGCAAGCTTACAAGTAACCACAGGGTTTTTTCTCTTCTACATCTGATATTGTAAAAGTGACTTTGCATATTAATGTACAGCAGCTGCTGTTTTCAATCTCTCTTCCCCTCTGTATTTGTATGCCAATATCTTCAGAATTTCTTAGTTATCTTTCACTATTTTTTTCTTTCTCTGTAAGAGGCATTCATAATTTAGGCAAAACTAAGTAGCATTGCCTATTACTGAGGTTGCCAAGCATTCTCCATAATACCTACCTTTATTCAGTTACTTATAAATCAGCCAGACTCTAGGCATTTGAGATGAATTTTTCCATGTCAATTTCTGCCTCCAGCTGAATCTTTGCATCATGGTGTTTCAAGCTTTTCTGAGAACAATACTAGGGCAAAATAGGTTGTTTTGTCCATATGATCCAGAAACTTATATTTGAAATACATATCTTTCACTTGGAGGACAGAAAGAGATGAGGAAGAAGCAGAAATGCTACAAAATATGAGATGTATCTTTTACTTCTAATAAAAATTTGCTGGACCAAGGGTTGAGGGCAGAGAAATAGATTTTGGAAGGTGAAGTCCTGGGAAGGTATATTAGGCTGTCAAGAAAACATGCAGGAGTGAGTGTGTGAAGCAGGACCAAGGTAAAGAAGGGGCAAAATGTGACAGATGGGGAGAGACCTGGAACAGACCTGGGAATGCCCAAGTGCGTATTTGGAGACAGGCAGATAGGAGAAGCAGGGTGTTTAGACAAGGATTCTGTGATAGGAACAGTGCTGAGGAGTTCTGGGAGACTCATTGTGGGGCTGGCATCATGGTAGCTGGGCAGAAGTGCTATCTCATGAGGTTTCACTGCATGATCACACACAGGGTATTTCTGTAGCATCCCAGTCTCGTTCATTGCACAGAAGGCATCTCTCCATGACATTCTGCAGCTCTGTTTGGTAAAGGAGAGTCTTGTCTGCAGGATGTCAAACTCCCCACTTTATTTGTGGATTTATTTTGCATAAGCTGGAAATAGTCATAAATGCTGCACAAATTGTGCAGAATCTTGAAATCCAAATTTTGTGCTGTACAAACAAGTTAATGTAACCACCAATGAAAACTAATTGTGTCTCCAAATGTCATCCAGAGCCTGAGGTAACATTAGTATTCAAAATGAAGGTGGGGCTAGAAATCAATCTAAAGTCATTGTAAAATTCTAATTAGACTTAATTATGTACCAGAACAAAAAGAGGATGTGTTTTATTATTTTCACAAATCCCTCATGTTTCCTCATGTTTTCCTCTAATCTTTTTTATTCTTTTGCCTCCTGTTTAAATACAGAGACTGATCTAACTGGCTAAGTTTTCATCTTTCGTAACAGATCTGTGGCCCGTGACCAGAAGGGCAGCTCACAGCACTGACTTAAAGAACTTGACTCTGGCATCTGCCAGGTCTTGAAGGGGCTGATAAGACTGTGTGATGTGCTTGCTTCTCTCTAGCAGTGAGCTTGCAAGTAGGAGTCTACAACTTCAGCTATAAACATAGCTTTTTCTGTCTTCTTTCCTCCTCTATGTGTGTTTTTCCTGTCCTTCCTTCTAGAAGTAACAGATTTATTGTTTTTTCAGCAGTAAATAATAGTATTTCTGTATATTGATTGAGCAGGAAATTTTCTTTCTAAAAGCTCTTTACAGGAAAAATAAGGGAGTAAGAGATTGTATTAAAAAGAAAACCCCTTGGTAAACAAGTACTCTAAAACCTCTGTACTCGTTACTTGAGCATTAGTGAAGAATCTACTGTACTGTACCATCACATGGCTATTTTACACCTTTCACCTTTTAGGCCCATTTAGTCCTTCAAAATTAGAAAACACACTGCAGGAAGGGAAGGAATAGGAGTTATTTAGATCAATTGAATGGTAGCCTGAAAATTTGTTTTTTTGTTCCCAGCTTTGTCAACAGACACTTTTAATTAATCAAGAGATTAAAAATCTGTTTTCATTTACTGCATAGTCTTTGGTTTCTGGATGTTTGCTTCTATGTCCCAAGGGCTGATCTGCTCAAGTGCCAAGTGTCTCCAGTGCAATTGGAAGTAATGTGAACTGCAGTTTGAACATTTAAACACCCTATATGATATTAAATTGCTTTGAAAAATCGTGACCTAGTTCACAGTTTGGATTCTGATCTGCTGTTCTACATTTTCTCATTTGTAGGAATTAAGCTAATATTATTCTATCTTAAATTCATTCATATTGATAATGACTGATAACAATGAAAGCGATTATTCAGACCCAATAGTAATTTTATACTGCGTATGTGTTGAATCAGTGGGCTCTGTCTTTTTCTTATAGTATGTCCCCTGTATATTCAACAGCAGTCACCAGCACCACCTTTCTTGATGATCCCAGCAGGCAAGTGACACACTAAATTGACCTAGAGTGGGTTTGTTTTTTTTTCTGTATTTCCAGATCCCCAAATATCTTCCAGCAGAAGTAGAGATATGTGGACTGAATAGAAGCCTCCTGACAAGGGGAACTTTCTCTTCTTAGCTTACTCTTTGTGGACTCGTTAAAAATTGTTCACAGACTGGTAGAGGTCTCTCTGTGACACAGGTTAAAAACAACTTTATAGACACTAAACTTTCTGTCTCAGCTCTCTGCAGACATGAAGTTTTCACTGCTGTTATCTGCATTGTACAGGTTCTGGAGATAAAAAGGAGATTTCTATGTACAGTTCTTCCTCCTGGACATTAAATCTGCTTAAATATCTGTCATTAAACTGCATTTTCAGTAAGATGGATGACTTTTATGTTAATTTAGTACATCTGGTTGTCCCGTTAGAAAGAGGAGCATGTGAAATGAGTGGTGGGAATTCTACACAGGACACAAAAACAACATGCATAAATATAGCTTGATATATATATATCTAGTGGAACAGCATTCATTCAACTACAGTCCCCCATGACCAGCCTGCTGACTACAAATATCAAAAGACAGACTGCTAGGAAGAGATACTAATACTGTATTAGCTGAAATGGCAGTCCCATTTGGCCATCAACTGCAAACCTACCTGGAAACCACAAATAGGCTTCAAATAATGCTAGAAGGGAAATAAAGAGAAATGAAAAAGCTATTGGTGCTACTAATTTGAGAAAGGATTAAAAGGCCAGTTAAACAGCTCTATTTTGCAGTCTCATTTTAAATTATTCATTGTGCTGGACATGCAGAAAGAATGACAAAGCACAGGGGATATGGTTTAATTAGCCCAAAACTTTATTAACTTCATTCATCTGGGAGCTATCTGGCAGTAAATTGTGCAGTATAGGTTATCATGCCCTTTTCACTCTTTACAACCTATTTAAAAGGGGTTGTCTTCAGCTTCATCCCCATTCTCACCCACTGGTACCGACTCATTGCAATTGCAAGCAAATTTCTTGACCTCTGAGTCCACACAAGTTTTACTTTTGTCAATCATCTCTCTCACCACACTGCTGCAGCCTTCAAAATTCAGTTACAGGCTCTTTATTCTGCTCTGGGAAAAGGCACGGGGCTTACTATAAAATGTGGCAGTCTCCTCAGTGTTATGCTAACCTCTCACAAAGTTCCAGCCTCACAAGATGTGCAAAACACAGTGCAAGCCAACAGTCCACATGTGACCGATGGGGGAAATGGATCCCTGCCCCAGCTAGGATTGTTCACAAAAATTTCCTCCCAGTATCCAATACCTTAGTCACACTTCCACATGTACCCTGACACACATCTCCCCAGGCTGCTGAAAAGGGTGGAGATAATAATATTAGGCATTTGCTCTGCTTGACTTTCGTTCCTAATCGTGCGCAGGGTGAACAGGTTCAGATATGCCACATGCACACTTGTTTCTCTGCTGTATGCAGTGGAGCTTTGTCTCAGTCCTAAACCAAACTGCACAAACAATACTGTAAGATGTCCAGAACTAGAATTAATCATAAGGAATGAGATGCTCATTTTCGGCTTCTTTCAGCTAAACATAGTTCCTGAATGCCTCAGCCAGCGTAAAACCTCTAATGGAAGCCTCTTGCAGTATTCTGTTTGCCTTCCCTGCCTTGTGTTTGATATCTCAAGGTCAAAAGACCACTCTACTCCTGTGCTTAAAGTCTCCAAGCCTCCTTTTCTCTGCTGTAAACAGCCCACGAATGCCACCTGGCCTGTGGCTGAGTGCAGTGAAAACACATTGTTATTCTGGCATATCTGAACTAACCAGGGACAACAGATGTTCTTTAAAGAATACTAGCAAAATTCTTTTGACTCCACTAATTACCTGGCAATTTAAAATGGCTCTGTTTTCTGTTCCTGTTTTAGCTGTGCTCATACTCATTTCTGAGTAAGCCTTTGCTTCACTTGGTATTTTCTTCCTGAGTAATTTGAAGGTTCTGCTTAGCCTAACATCATTTTACAAGCTTTCCCCTGAAGTTCTGACACAGAATTGTGAAGATTTCCTATAGCATACAACAAAGCTCCTCTGAATAGTTAGTGCTGACCTGAGGGAAGACTGAAGAAATTCGTATTCAATGGGGAGATGGAAATCATTCAAAGTGCAGGCAACCTAAAAGCATCAGGCAGCCCAGAAATCTTTTTGAGTTCTATTTTTCTTAGGTAATAAGCCTCAGATTTCTTTCTAACTCATTGAACTGAAACTTACAGACAAACCTGTTAAATATGAGACAATATAAACGTTCAACTTGCCTCTCTACCAACTGTCAGGAAGCTAACCATAAGCTGGAATTTCCTCATTACTGTTCACATGTTGCCAGATATTTGCTGTGTATGTGTTATTCTGAGCATAGAATGGAACGCTTGAAGTACTTGGTATTTTATGTTTGAACTCCATGCTTTTTGCTTGACTATGATGGATTTACCACAAATATCAAGACTATTGTTAGTGTTGTCAGCGTGCTAGCGAAAAAAAACCCCAAAGGTAAAGTGAAAAAATGGCTTCTTGCATCATGTGAATCGATAGATTTTCACAAAGTAGAACAGAGCAGAAAATTTAAGTAGGAAGGCACCTGCAATGATCATCTAATCCAACCACCTGACTAGTTCAGGGCTGACCAAAAGTTAAAGCATGTTGTTATGGCCACTGCACTAAAGCCTATTAAACAGACAGGCTTGAGGCATCCACCACCTCTCTAGGAAGCCTGTTCCAGTGTTTGACCACCCTTTCAGTAACAAAATGCTTCCTAACATCTGGTTAAACCTCACCTGATGCAGCTTTTAACCATTCCCAGATGTCCTGTCACTGAAACCAGGAAGAAGAGATCAGGAACTCCCTCTCTGCTTCCCTCCTCAGGAAGATGTAGAAAGCAATGAGGTCACCCCTCAGCCTCCTTTCCTCCAAACTAGACAAACCCAAAATCCCTAGTCACTCCTCATAAGACATTCTTTCCAGCCATTTCACTGGCTTTGATTCCCTCCTGTGGATGCATTCAAGTTCCTTCACATACTTCTTAAATGGTAGGGCCCAGAATTTCACACAGCACTCAAGGAGAGGCTGCACCAATGCTGAGCACAAAAGGATAATCACCTCTCTTAACAAGCTGGTTATGCTGTATTTGATGCAGACCAGGATGCACCTCTTGGCTACTAGGGCACACAGCTGACTCATATTGAGTCACCTGCTGACCAGCACCCCCAGGCTCCTTTTGGCAGAACTGATCTTCAGACTCTCCCAATTTATACTTGTATCCAGCATTACTCCAATCTTAATGCAGGGTCAAGCATTTGAACTTGTTAAATTTAATTCCATTAATTATTGCCCCATGCTCCAATATATTTAGATCCCTCTGCAACGCCTCTTGTCCCTTGAGAGTCAGCACCAACTCTTAATTTACCATCATAACAAAAATCTATGGACAAAGAAGTATCTGGCACATAAAATTGGAAGAAAAAAACACAAACAGTTGTGGCTGTGAAAGGAGATAAAAAACATATTGGTGGCTTTTGGTATCTTCTTTCTAACCAGGAGAATACTGGCAATACAAAGTATTTGACCGTGCTAGGATAATTGCAGGTAACATCTTAATATTAGAGATCCTTTAATCATCTTGATTCTAATCATATCAAAAAGTCATGTGTATCAAATATGATGGCATGTACCAATATTACTGTTCAGTAGACTCTCTCAAAGGACTCTCAAATAAGTCATTGTCTCTTCTTGATGTTTTATATAAGTTACCTTCTAACAAATGCATGCTTTAATGAGATGTTAAGTGAATTTTGGGTGATTTTAGTAATTTGGGTGATTCTCTCTATGGAATAAACAGAATGAATCGTCAGTCTTGCATAGCTGAATATTACACCTTTTCTGGCCACAGAGTCTCTTGAGGGATTGCCTGGATCTGTCCTCAAAAATGTGTGCAATTCCATGAAATACAAATGAGTGACTGACTACCTTGTAGTGAAATATCTAACATATCTGAGATGAGGAAACTGCAAAGCTGGTGAACAGAACATGGGAGCAATGTTTAACCAATTCACAAGCCTTAAGCATTTGCCTTTAGACATTTCAGTAAAGCAAAAATCTGTTTATGTAGCCTTTTTGAATACCAGGTTTGACTTTTAGCTTACATGGACAACAAATCTATCAAATCTGGTTTCAAAATGTATTTGTTCTGAGTTTTGAAAAGGCTGTGGGAGGTTGTTGAAAATCCCAAAAGATCACTTGGCTGCATACTACAGATGAGGATATTTGACATCCACGGCAGTCTCTTTGTCTAGAGCAGCAGTGCCTGCTGAAAGTCCTGTGGATGAAATCTTCCGTGTACAGTGACAACAACAACAATGAAATAATCAGATACTTGAATATACCAGGCAGGATTATTTTGATATAGAAACACTGACAAACCAATACACCCAAGAAGGTATCTTACTTCAAGCATTTGAAGGAAAGGAAGGGTAAAATAAAAGGGAAGATTTGGCACTTAGTATTCATGAGTAGACTTGAGCAAATAATAGATCTTTTGGTTCAGTGGCCTCTCAGAAATGTATATACATAACATTTCTTGGGGTCTACTGAACATATTCAATTCTTATTTTCTTTTTAAATGCATGTATATATTTCAGTTTGTCAAGACTGCAGTGAGATGTTTTGTTTTTCCAGCTTCTAATCCCTCTATTTTCTGCCTGAGAGTATTAATCAAATAATCTCAACAATAGTTTTATTGCTCCAAAACTCTGTTTTCAGCTTTTTTTCCTTCAGTGTACAGTTTAAACAGCTCTACTTATGAATATTGTGTGCATAGGCAAATAATTATGTTTTAAATGGTGCTGCTATGAGGAAATCTAAAAACGAATACCAAAATCTATGGATCTTGAAATGGTAAACCATATACATTCACATCATATTCATGCTAAAGCATGTTCCAGATTTAATGAATTCTCCAGCATGTGTCAAAGTCCATAAACTAGGCCAGAATCAACTGCAACTTTCCAATTAATTTGTGGTGCTTGGCCTTGGAAAGATGCAGGCATAGAGTAACTAGGAAATAAAGGGAGTAAAATATTTCTTAATAGTTGTCGGTATATGGAATGTAGGGAACGAGATATCACACAAAAAATGTAGATTTTGTAAGTCATTGCTGTAAAATGAAGGTTTTTAGCAAGGAATACCTCTTTAGTAACACTACAGGATGTTACTTATATTGGCTTGTTTGTATCAACATAGTTTTAACATATCTCTGCTTTACTTCAATAAAAGGTCAATGCTACCTGTCACATCTGTGAAGATATTATTAAAAAAAGGCCTGTGTGGACAGAAATGCTGGGCTGTAGAAAAATCAGACTACTATTGCTCACACTGTAGAGCATGTACAGTTATATATGGAGTATGACATCATATAGAATGGAATATCACTTCATCCAGTCTGCATCAGCTGTCTGGTTTGTGTCCCCTCCCAACTCCTTGTGCACCCCCAGCTCCCTCACTGGTGGGTGGTGTGAGGAGCAGAAGAGGCCTTGGCTCTGTGTAAGCCCTGCTCAGCAGTATCAACACTGGTTTCAGCCCTAATCCAAACACACATCCCCATACCAGTTACTGTGAAGAAAATTAACTCTGTCCCAGCCAAACCCAGCACAGCTAATTATACTTCTTGCAAAGCACTCCTTCCAGGTATTTAAGGGGACAGGAGATACTTCCCTGTAACAGTATTGTACCTCATGAAAAGTGCATCTTATACATTTTATTTACTAATCTGTAATTCTGTGTCCCACAAAATAGATCATCACTGAACTTACAGCTGTTAATTGGACACTGAGATTCCTTTCTGGATGATTTAATTTTATCTGTGACGGTGTTTTTGTATAAATAACATTTGGAAATACTGCATGGGGTTGTTATATTTTATTTTTTTTATCTATACAATATTTTGTAATTTAGTAGGTATACAAATGGGCTACAGGTCTTATTCTTTCCCAATCTGCCTAAACAATCATCCTCTTTGGCTTTACTGGTACCAATCCCTTAGCCTCACTTTGTGGTTTATTTATGTCTCCTACTCTTCACATGAAGGATGAGAAAAATTAAAAACTTTGGAAGAGGAATGGGAATATACAAAGCTCTCTCTCAGTGGCTAAGTCTGTCATTGCAATGGAGTATTCATGTGGCACCTAAACTTATGTACAGCTGTGAGGAAAAAGGTAGAATCCTAAACTCCTTTAAAAAATGGTGTGTGGAGGTAGGTGGATTATGGAAGGTGACTGAGATCTTGCGAGCTATTAGAAGTTAGAGAGTTAAAATGTTTTTCAGAAGGAGGCAGTGGGACATTTTTCCTGTAATGAATGATAGATTATCAGTTCCTCTATTAGTATACACTGTCAGTTCTTTCGTTAGTATTAATTTGTTCCTACACTTTAAATTGTACTAATATTTACTCAGGTCTTTTATCTTCCCACTTCTCTTTTCTGGATTCTGTGCTCAGTATCATCATCAGTGATATCAGTGTAGCCCAAGGAGTAAGTGTGCTCCTGACTTTAAACTTTATTCATTATTTTTGTATGTGATTGTCTTTGCTTTATATTTATTGGCAAACTCAATCCTGTGCCTATCCCCTTTCTGATTAGTACAGAATAAATGGGAAGGATAAGTGACAGCATTTGACTTTCTTTATTGAAACGGTGACACAGGGTAGGACATGGGAATGGATAAACAGCTGTTTGAAATTAGACACTGTGTGTGTGAAAATGAAGATGTGTCAGCTGTGGAATAGAGCAGGGTCAGGTCTCAGACCTCTGCTACCTTTAATGGGACCTACGTGCTTGTGAGAGGAAACTGGAAGAATATTAAGTGGAACATGGAACAAATAAAAGCTTTTGGAGAACTGCTTTGAAAAATGAGTGCTCTCTGGCTAATGAAAGTATGCCTCAGTTGCATAATACTGCTACGTCCAGCAGCTCAAAGCAACACAATTACAGCAGGAGTGGTATTGTACCAGGGACAGAAAGATAAATGAAGTATTGATTTCAGAACCAGCAGAATGCCACAAAAGGGACATACAATATTTCCATGGGGCCAGATCCTCACTTGCTGTAATTTGGTATTGCTCCATTGAAGTCAAGCTGATTTATGCCAGCTGTAGCTCTGGCAAGGTGTATTTATAACAGGAAGGCATAAATAAAACACATGCTCAGAATGCTTGGTAGGAGTTGGTTTCCCAAAACAGGCATTACTGTTTATCTGTTCTTTCAACCTGTGGCAGTGCTCATCTTCAGATATTTTCTGCTCTTTCTCTTGCTTCCTGGAGTCCTGTCTCAGCCTGATTTTGCTGCAGAGGTAGAAAGACAATTGCCAACCTGTCCACTGTAAGATCTCCTGCAACATGCCATCATCTAGTTAAAGGTGTCCCTGCTTACTGCAGGGGTGGTGGACTAGATGACCTTTAAAGGTCCCTTCCAACTTAACACATTCTATGATTCTATGATTATTTTAATTTAGCTACACAAAAATGTTCATTGCAATGGGCTTTTAACTTTGAGGCTCCTTCATACCTGCCAGAATGTGCTATCAAAAGAAGAGTGATCAGTGTGAAAACATCAGGTATGTATCTTGCATGGATCAGTGACTGCCAGCATTATAGGGTGGATCAGTCTAGTCCATATTCTCCGAAAGAGGTGAATCTTAGAAATAAGTCCCTTCATTCTAGTGTTTCAAAAAGGCCCTGCTATGAATTCATGCAGTGTGCTAACAGAACATCCCACAGAGCATTGATGTGCCATCAGGACAAAGCACCATGGGATGCTGCATGTTTGTACCTGCAAAGTCATGCTGTGTGTGCATGAGTTTTTGGGATGAAACAAGGAGCACCCAGCAGTTCTTGGTGGAATAGCCAAACAAAAGCTATGTGGCAAATCAAGCCCTATACCCTGTCCTCAGACATTTCATTATTGCAGTGCTATTCTTCACATTTTTAAGGTCAGCAATAGTGCTGCTGATGCTCCTACTGGTCCACACTTTGGATTATTTTCATATGTGCTGCCAAAAGTCTGTATGCAGTGTTTCGTATTTGCAACCTAAACTGCCTAAGAATTGGCTTAGTCACTTTTGGCATTGGTTGACCTAAACAAGACCAGAGACAACATTCTCATTTTTGTTTTAGTAGAGAAGAGGTTCCAAGCTCTTTTACTGTAAGTCTAAACTTGTCTAACTATAGGGTTGTGTAAAAATAAAGAGGAATATATATCTTTGAAATATTTCTGGTAAATTTTCTTTGAGAGAATCTTAGACAATCTCTTTAAGGTTTGTTGTTTTCTTCTTTTTTGTAGGCTTCTAAGTGACCTTGACACATAATATATGCTTGTGTGTAACTTCATTCTGACTACACTTGACTTTCTCTTCATCTACATCATTGTGAGACGAAAATTCAACATCAGGTTACTGAGGATTAAAGTATATTTGTGACACCATTCAAAATATTTAGACATGCTGGAAAGCATAATTTAAAAAAAAAAAATCAAAGTCTCCAATAGTCATATATTTGTAATAATCTTAGGTAACCAGTGAATGAAATTTAAAAAAACTTTCCCAGTAGATAAGATTGCTTTAAAATGACTTACTTAAAATAACTGAAGTACTAAAAGTAAAAAGAATTTTTGATGTTTTAAATAATAAATTAGGGATAACTGCATATCAATATAAATAACTCATCCTTCGTAAATATTATATGAATGTATTTTAGTCAATCTGTTGATTGAATACTATTCACAAAATTCTCCAGACCAGAGTAGATCGAAGGAAACAAAACTTTGCTGTCTCTTTTTCCAATGTGTCATGAGCCTTTTTGTGTCTACTGTTGAAAAAAAACCCAGTCGACTTTAATGTACAATATGTAGTACCAACAGAGGAATCTACCTAACCCAACATTAAAGATTCTATCACTGTATAAAACAGAATCATAAATCTGAAAGGCTGTATTGATTTGTTAGTAAATATTTCCCCATAAAAACCTACAGTCCCTGGATTTGTTTATAATCAATGTACATGTGTTTTAGGTATAAGGCCCACTAGGGCATACTAAGAAGAGAAAAGAAGACAAAAAAGCTCAGTCTGCTATTTTAAGGGACAAAAAGTCTCTCAATTCTCTAACTGAATTATGAGCAATACTTTATGACGAACACTCACTTACTTGCCTTGAGGAGGAAGTAGGAAACAAACCCTTGGACAATTTTATTTTCTTCCCTCCCACAGCCCCACAGCCCCCCTCACCCGCCTCTCCTATTTTGGCATATGTAATAGAAATTTGGCCAGCTAGGCTTCTGATTCTTATCTACTTACTGTGGGGTCTTCCTTTGTTTTCTGACTGAAAAATCATTATGCCCTCTTAGATTATTTTGGTTTGCTTAGGGTAAATCCTTAAAAATCTTGTGTGGCACAAGAATTAACACACAAAAGGCAATATTTTGCAGTGTTTCTCTAATTCATTGAACTATGGAAAAGGACTCTGCACTCTTTTGGAAATGATGCATGCTTTCCTGGGGGAAATGGGAGAGGACAATGGGATCATGCAAGAGAAATTTCACCTTTAAGGGCAGGAAAAGAAAAATAACTCATAGCCATGGGTCTGATTCATTTAATGAAGAAGGAGAAATCCTTCTTTCAGGTTGAACTGGTTTAACAGCAAAGGTTTTGAAGTTCCACAGCACAGACCTGATCATGAGGAAGCAATAAGTTGGCTCAGCTGCTTCCTGCCAAAATCTATATCTGGCACTTGGCCATAGTCTATCATCGATCAAAAAGAAAAACTCTGCTAAAATTAATCCTGAACGTTGTTGAACAGTCAGTGGCAATAGAAAGCCTTTAAACAATGGCATATAGAAAATGGTGAAAATTTTTAAAAATAAATAAAAAATGTAAATCCTGTGTACTGATGTTATGTAAAAACCCAAAGTGTTCCAAAGGGCCACGTACAACAGAACACTCAAAAAATGGAGAATAACAATTAAATCCACCAAGCAAGCCAGTCAGTTTCTCCCTTTAATGAAGGAAAAGCTACTTTTCCATTCTATTCTTCTCACAAAGGCATGTATGTATTAACTGGGATCAAGATAAGACTTTTTTTTTCTTTTAGAAAAACAGGTCAGTTTTCAAGAAACATGTCAGAATCATGAAAGTCAGAAAATTTCATTTTACTGCTTTTAATCATGTTGCTGACTTTCTCAACTGAAAATTTTTCCAGGTAATATTTGTTTATCAATTTCCTATACAATCAGGATTAAGCATAGTGGAATGGACATACTCATAATCTGATTGGAAGAAGCACTTACAGTATTACAAAATTGAACCCCTTGGTATATTATTATTATTTATAATTTATGTAGTATAAAACATGTCCATAATTTTTTGCAAACATGTGGAAGGATCTGTGGGAGCTAACAAATGAATTGAAACACACAGAACAGTATAAATGAAGAAGTATATAGGCAGAGCTGAAGAAGAATGAAGCCATGAATCCTCAAATCAAAAAACCTTCATGTATTGTCTGCACCCAATCTATCATCTCCTAGGCAGTACGGGGAGGTCAGACCCTACTTTTCACCAGCCTAGGACATGAGCTGTTGTCATTGACTAGTTACATTTTAGACAAGCGTTTTTCTGCTCTCTCCTATTTTACTTGTCTTTTGAAAGAGCTCCTTGTAAATAAAGGTAAAGGAGTTCTCCTTAAATGTCTCTTTAAATGTTACCTGGCAGTGATGCCTTGGAAAACATTGTAAAACAAAGGTTTCTATTGGCTTTTTTTCTTTAAAACTTGCAGAGCATGATAAGCTTCTGAAGACAGACTCTATAATTTTGTTAAGTGTTTTCCCAGTAATGTTTTCTTTCATGGCTACAATTTGGTGCAAATTGAATTTAAAACAACAACAAAAAAACCCCAAACCTTTATAATTATCAGTGAGTTTTAAGGATGGAGTAGATGAAGAATCACAGAATCACAGAATCACAAGGTTGGAAAAGACCTTTGAAGCTCATCAAGTTCAACCATTCATTTCCTAAGATAAACCATATCCTTAAGTACCTCATCAACCCTTTTTTTAAACACATCCAGGGAAGGTGACTCAACCCCCTCCCTGGGCAGCCTGTTCCAGGCCCTGACAACTCTTTTGGTAAAATTTTTTTTTCTAATATCCAATCTGACCCTGCCCTGGCACAGCTTCATGCCATTTCCCCTTGTCCTATCTCCTGTCACCTGGGTGAAGAGACCATCGCCCACTGCTCTACAACCTCCCTTCAGGTAGTTGTAGGTGGTGATAAGGTCTCCCCTCAGCCTCCTTTTCTCCAAGCTAAACAGCCCCAGCTCCCTCAGCTGCTCCTCATATGATTTGCCTTCCAGCCCCTTCACCAGCCTGGTTGCCCTTCTCTGCACTTGCTCCAGGACTTCAATGTCCTTTTTATGGTGGGGAGCCCAGAACTGCACACAGTACTCGAGGTGTGGCCTCACCAAGGCCAGGTACAGGAGCACAATTACTTCCCTAGTCCTACTGGCCACACTGGTTTTGATACAAGGCAAGATGCCATTGGCCTTCTTGGCCGCCTGGGCACACTGCTGGCTCATATTCAGCCTGCAGTCAACCAACAGCCCCAGGTCCTTCTCTTCCTGACAGCTCTCCAGCCAGTCTCCCCCAAGCCTGTAGTGTTGCATGGGGTTGTTATGTCCCATGTGCAGCACTCTACACTTGGCCATGTTAAACTTCATCCCACTGGTCTCAGCCCATTGGTACAGTCCGTTCAGATCCCTATGAAGAGCCTCCCTACCCTCAGGCAGATCAACACTTCCTCACAGCTTAGTGTCATCTGCAAACTTACTGAGGGAGCATTCAATCCCTTCATCGAGGTCATTGATAAAGATGTTGAATAAGACTGGACCCAGGACTGAGCCCTGGGGGACGCCACTCGTGACCGGCCTCCAGCTGGATTTTGTTCCATTCACCACCACCCTTTGGGCCTGTCCATCCAGCCAGTTTTTAACCCAGCTGAAGATCCACCTGTCTAGGCCAATGGCAGCCAGTTTCTCAGTCAGAATGCTGTGAGAAGCTGTTTCAAAGGCTTTACTGAAGGCCAGGTAGACCACATCCACAGCCTTCCCCTTGTCCATTAATTGGGTCACCTTGTCATAGAAGGTAATCAGGTTAGTTTGACAGGATCTACCTTTTGTAAACCCATGTTGACTGGGCCTGATCCCCTGGCCATCATGCATGTGCTGCATGACAGCTCCCAAGATGACCCTCTCCATGATCTTCCCCGGGACTGAGGTCAGGCTGACAGGCCTGTAGTTCCCCGCATCCTCCTTCTGGCCATTCTTATATATGGGTGTCACATCTGCCAGCCTCCAGTTGAGTGGGACTTCCCCAGTTTGCCAGGATTGCTGATAGATGATGGAAAGGGGTTTGGCAAGCAAAGAAAGAAGCGGGGAAAAAAATAAGAGAGAAAAAACCACTCAGTAGTGGCCCTTTGACACAGTTTAAGAAATAGTTTAAAAAACCCTGTTAGGAGTATAGTTTTCTTCCAAAATTTGCCCTTGCTACTCTTTCATTGCAGGCAATCTCCCTGCAATCTTCTATGTATCCCCTCCCTATCTGGTTACTATCATCCCATGTAGGAGGAGCCCATGCATCCAGTGTGGAAGCTGACCTGAAATGCAACATGTGATATTATTCCTATAACCTAAGAAAGTGTGGGGCTTCCTCTGCCATAGCAAGAAATTGGACATCAACTTTTTGTGTCCACTATGCTATAATAGTGAAACTCCATTTTCACTAAGGTGATTTGTAGTTGCATGTCAAAGAAGTAAGTCTTGACCTGTGCAACTCATGCAATGTTCTAAAAGCCCTTGGGGCGAGGAGAACGAGATAGGAACAGAGCCATGCAGATCTGAGGAGAGGTGGTCTGGAGTTCACACATGAAAAACATGGCACAGGTAGACTGGAAGAAAAATAAGATCCTCTGGTGCTTGGATCTTGGCTGGCTTCTTGAGAAGCTGGAGAGAGGAACCTTTAGCAGCAAGCTAAACATAGAGCATGATGACTGTGTATGAGAAAAGGACTCACTGGAAGGAGACATGGCTTTTAAAATATTTCATATGAAAGACAGAGCAGAGCTAAATTTTTGGGATATTTGGACCAAGTTATCCAGGAGGATGTGGAGGTGGTAAAAGAAAATTAGTAAGAGTAAAAGGAAACATCCCAATGTTATTCTCATACTAAGCCCGAAACACAGCACTATACCAGATACTGGAAAGAAAATTAACTCTATCTCAGCTGACACCAGAACCGTTCCTAAGAGTTAGTCCACAGATAATCCTAGTGTGTGGGTTCCCTTCTAAGGTGGCTCTGAATCCAGGGAGTTCCTCTGCTCATGTTCGTGGGCTCTTGTCAGTGATCTGGGAATCATGGGGCAATGTGAATTGTAGCTGGAGATGAACAGGCTGTGGCAGAGCTCAGATACTGAAGTGGCTGTCAAATGAAAAATGTGAAGTAAACTTTTGTTGTTTATATCTGCAGATAATGTGTACTGATTGATAATAATGATGTTTTAGTATGTATTAATATAAAATCCACGGATATCCTTATGAAAAAAACCTTACTTCTGGGTTACTGAGAGTCTGACTAGCTATTATGTCATTGCACAATGACTTGAGAAATCAAAACAGATATTGGGGGGTCACCAGAACAGAAACTGTGGCTGCAGAAGAAAGACTGAAAGAAACAAATGTCAGTATGATAATTCTTGAAGGTGGTCCTAACCTACACACTGCATGCAACAAATCCCACCTTCCTGCAGCTTGTAGTACTTCTTGAGAAGGACTGTGGAACTGGCTGTATTAGTCCTGCCCTGTCAGAAATGTGTTCTCCTTAGTGACAATTACATGAAAAACTCATCTATTCTGCTCTGTGATCTCTGTGCTGTTGTAGCATTTGGGAAAGGTTGTGGTGCAGTGTGACTTCTGGCTAATACTTACTGTTGGGGCTAGACTGGGCTAGGCTAGGCTGGCAGTAATTCCAGACCTTTGCATCCATTCAGTTCTGTCAGTAGCCTGTCGTTGACTCTGTCAAAGGGTCCAGAAACGTGAGAAGATAGAAACTGCTTTCATTTTTTTTTGTAACTTACAATAGGAAAACAGATCTTTTCACATGTCTATTTAAAATTCTGAAAGCATATGCATTTCTCTCTATAAGCACAGCTTGGAGTAATATGGAAATTTTTTTCATTTAACTTGCATATTTCTCTTTAATTATTTCTTGTTGATCTGCCAGTACTCTGGGGTTTCTATTGCTCTGGAGTCTACAGCCTTCTGTCATCCTATACACACACAATTTCAGTGCCTCATAAGAAAGCATCTCATTGAGGTTTAAGAGCCTGGTAATCATTTACATACATCTTTGCAGCTTTATTCTCTGCTGCTCCTTCTTTATTTGTCATATTGATTTTGTATTTGCAGCACCTGTTGGCCTTGAGTAGGTTGAATGATTATGTATTGTTTACATTGCGGAAATGCCTCATGGCGATGGCAATTCAGTCAGAGAGCTGGACCCTGTACAAACGTCCAGCTGGATGGATAAACTCTGAAAGAACACTCTGCCAGAAAAACAACTGTCAGAACAGGTAAATAGGATGAACTGTTCTACACAAACAAATGACAGGATAAAGCCCTATTGGTTTTATCATAATAAAGACAAAGTCAATGCTGACATAGTGATGCGGTGAGAGTTTAAGAAGATAATGATTTTAATGAACTTTTTGAGGGAAAATAAGCTGGATTGTAACATCGCCTCATTAAAGGAGCACAGAATTACAAGGGACTGTCTGTGTCACAATCTTGTCCCTGGCCACGTCTCCACACTCCCTCAGTCAAGACAGCCTTGGCATGGAAATCTCTTCGGCTATGTGAGATGCCTATCTTGCAGTAAGTAAACATGAAATCACTGGAGAGGACTAATTTTTTTTTCTCCACAGGAAGAGACATATCCCCATAAAATCCTGCTTGTGTGCTTGTGGCCTTTTAGGTTGGATAATTACTATGTACCATGACTTTGAAGACTACTCCAGAACTGTGTGGCTCACAGCTCCCCATTCCAGTGGAGCTTTGGAGGACAAGAGACATGTTCTACTAGCTTCTCTGTGCCTCTGGTTTTCTTTTCACTTCAGGGTTCTTTGTAAAGAGGTCTGTCTGGCTTAGGTCTTGGTTATCTGAGAAACCCTTTTTTCTTCCCTGTGCAATACTGAAGACATTGAGATTAGCCTGCTGGGGGGGCAATCTCTGGATCCAAGCATCTCGAGACGACCACCTGATCTTAGCAAGGTAACTTGCTTCCTCTGCTAATCAAATGGATTCCAAGACCTTTGAGGTTACTGACACCCTGCATTTGAATGGTTTCTTGAAGACTCTTTCCAAATGACCACACCTTCCAGAAGGAAATTTCCCCACACTGGCTCAACCATGCTTTTCAGGACACTGTGGAAGGAAAGCATCTCCCTAAAACGTGCTCTGACACCGAACAGAGCAAGTGCCATCTGTAGTGCTTGGTTTTTAAAACGTATTTTTGCTTTCTTTATGTGTCACGAACTGTTATCAAGCTGCCCTCCTGCTAGCAGGTGAATCATCTGAGATGCGATTACAAGGCAGAGGCCTCGCTGAATGTTAACGCTACATTGTACCATCAGTTTTGCTAGATTCCAAACTTAAAGTCTGCCAACTGGGGGGACTCTAATTTTGCCATTTACATCAGGTTTGTCCTTCATAGTTACTTTAGTTGATAAAGCATTCCAGCTTGTCCTGGAGAATACAACTAACAGAAAGAAAACCAGCATAAAGGCTACTAGTGGTAGCAAACTCACTGCTGCTTGTCTGTCACCTCTGCTAGTAACATAATACTGACACATCTACATTTTGGAGGTTAGGGGCTAATAAGTGAACTTCGGAATCTTGAAATACAGTTGCTTACATATTCAACACTGTTATTTTCCAGTTTAGTTGGGCAAATTTTCTATCTTAAATTTTCAAATGTTCTTACTCATTAAGTGAAGATTTTTGAATTTAACTTTTAGGAATTTACCTGAGCACCACATCTTAGTGTGGAAAATCAGTCATCACCTTCAGATCACTTTTCTGCAACTGTCATTCCAAGGACATGGTCATTTCCCCAGCTAGTTCAAGTTAAAGAAAAAAATCTAATTATTGAAAAATAATGGATATAGAATAACATGTACACAGTTTCTGTATGTTCTGAAACCTAAATTGCCTAGAGCTGCCCTGATTTCAAGCTCATGAGTCATCTAAGCTCAAGCTGTAGAAATTCCAGAGGGCATGTTGTTAAATAATGCATGAGTGATGTAATTTTACTGTGTATCTCATTAGCAAAATGCTGCAGGAAAGAATCAGGGAAAAGAACCTAAACCATTCCTGGTCCTATGTCTTTACTTTTTTCTTTTTCTTTTTGAATTGTCATATCCAAAGAATTAATTTGTAAGTGATAGGATAACAAACCTGTGTTAAATTGTAGCATGAAAATCTCTCTCTCAAGTGGTGAGAGAAATGCTGAGAATCCTTTCTGCTTCTAGTCCTACACCTGAGTATGTCTTGTACTTTCTCCTTTCCCATCATCTGGGTGTGTATGTGTGAATGCCTGTATCCAGTTAATGTAAAATTATATATGTATAGAGAGACTAGGAGAGATTATTCTTGTAAGAAACTGTATCATGTGCTTCCATCATTAAAAAAAAAACCAAACAGAAAAAAACCCCTCCTGGTTTCAAAGTTATTAAAGCATTTTTATTAGCTCTAGTGCTCTATAATATTTGAGTAAGCAATCAGGTTATGCAAATAATAATCTTCTTTTATCTAGAGGTATGCATCTGTAATTAAAAATGTCAGTCACCTTATCTTGTAAACAGTCTGTTCTTAGCACACAAATACTGGATCTGGTGCAGATGTGTCTGTGTATGCCAGAGAGCCAATATATCATTTTTGCTGCATCTAAAGCCTGCAATTTCATGCTTAGCACTTGGCATTGTAACCATGGTTATCTCCAGTTAGATTCGGAATACAGAGGCTTCGGCAGATGGGATTTTACTTAGACCTATGACAATCAAACCACAGAAAATGACCAGAATTGTAAATATATATGCATGCAATATGATAGACATAATAGTATTATTTAATACATGATCCACGAGATTTAGACTTTATTAGGGATGGTTTTTCTGAAATTTCTTTATAAACCAAGAGGACTGCTCAGTCACGTGTAAGTGAAACAGACCTCTTTTTTGGGAAAATGTTTTCCCTATGCAAAAAGTAAGAGCCAGAAGGCCGGTATTTCTGTAAGTATAAGGCTGAAGTGACACATTACCTGTAAGCATGCACACTTTCAAAGCATTGGCTGCTTTATTTTTAATGTTTGAAAAATCCTAGCATGCTATTGCTAAATTTGTGGAAAAGAACAGAGGTTCACAGCTTTGATATTAACCTAGAATTTTCTACATATTTTGAGGGCTCCATATGGTGATTTTTGTTCAGCAGAATACAGTGGGATAAACTAACCAGATGACCAGTGCTCTTTACAGTTGAAATAAATTGCACGGTATCTGAAAAGTGTGCACGATTGTGACTTTTTCTTTTTGAATACTGAGTGGTTATATGTGCTATCTTAAAGTTTTGACTTCTCAGGAGCAGAGAACTTTCTGTACGCTCAATGCTTTCTGTGAAAAAAATAAAATATTTTAAATCCTTATCCTAGAAGAATTTTCTCTTTGCAGGAAGTTTGTTTAGGCTTGAGTGGGCTCGATATTTTCATTAGGAGTTACTGAGTCCCATGCTGTAGACATCATACATTTGCTGTGCAGCAGCTGGAGAATATTGGCTGTCAGGAAGAGGATGAAGTAAAACTCAGTTGAACTCTCCAAGCCTCCCAGGCAGCTCTGCAGAAGGATATTCTTTGTTCAGACCATCCTTCCAAAGTAAAATTGGATTATGCTCTTAAAAGACAATATCTACAGTAAGGAAGAAAGCTGGGTTGAGCATTATCTCAACGTTTCAAACAAAAACATTTACTTCATATCTGTTATTTTTATTCATTTGTTGGGGCACTGACCTGGTAAATGGAGGTTACTCTGAAAATTGTGCTTAAGAACTGCTGCTGTTGTTCACCATACCCATGCTGAATGAGTACTCTACAGTGACAAAGTACCCAGACTTACCGAGATTGAGAGTACATTGTTAGAAACATGTCCCCAGAGCCAGGAGTGAATTCCAGAAGCATTGGAGACCCCTGGCATTGGTCTGCTGCTGAACTTGTACAGAGAGATGGAGAGCGTGTGCTGCCTCCAAACAAATGAAGGTGCTTGTGAGCATTCAAAACAGCTGGCATTGTAGCATGCATTTAATCTCCACAAGTCTGAGGCAGCGTTTTACAGCATGGGGAAGAGCAAAGTAAGAGCTGTGGCACTGCAGGAGATGTAGAAAAGCATTAGTCTAGCTGGACCTGACCCACGTGCAAGCAAGCATGAAAAAAAATCAGCAAGTACTTCACCTGAGGCCAAAGACAAAGAGTAGCTCTGGTATCTGGAAGGGAAATGTGGCACTCAATTAAAAGCCCTGCTTGAAGAAACCAGGCAGAGTAATTTTGCTTCTTCAGGAGTTTTCCTTAGGGCTGAATACTGAGGGATAGAATTTGAATCTAGTGCAGCGCCAAGAACAAGTGGAAATGCCAACTGCAGGAGACAGAGACGTGTTCTGTCCTGGGTGAGTGAAAAACCCTATGGGGAAATGGGGAATTCTTTTCAGGTTAGAATAGTTTCCTTTTAAATGTAGTGCATCCTGCAGGTCCAGCCCTGCAGTGTATTTCTGCAGATGGGTCTGTTATTTGTGCTATGGTACGAAAGCTAAAGGCTGACTTCTTACTGAACCCTTTATGCTAGGCAGCACACCAATAAGCCAGCAAAAAGCTGGTGTCTTCTTCAGAGAGTTTACAGACTTAACACACAATACAGCGGTGGATCTCAGAGGAAGGGGAAAGGACAACAAGGAGAAGGAAAAGGAGAAGGTTTCCATGTAGAGAATAAGGGGAATCTCCAGGTTTCCACAGGATGACATTTTCATCATTCATTTATTAAGCCATGTGTATGTATCTCCTTCGTAAGTGTGCTGCTAAGTATCTGCTTACCCTTACAGAGAGCAAACTGTGTTCTCTGTTTTATCTCACTTGAAAATGAAAGCCATGTAGGATTTTCATTGTAAAACTCAGTAGGTTTGAGAGTAAGCAATAAAATTACACATTCTATCTTGAGTCAAATTGTCAATATGTCCTAGAGCCAAACCCTCACGTTTTGGGTTAGGTTAAGGTAAATCTTGGTGAAACTTTATACTGAACTGGGTCTGGACTGTGCTTTTGTGTTCAAACACTGAAATCAATTACAACTACCTCTTTCATGCAGCCCATCTGCAATGGCAAGAGGGTGTTGGCACTTTCAGGTGAATTTTGCTTTGAATTTAGGGATTTATCTGAACATAAAATTCAAAGCATAACTCAGAGTATGAGAGATCAAATAAATGAAAAGCCAAAAGACTTCATGAATCCCTCTGACATGAAATAACTGAGTTTTGCGCAGATCTCCTTACTATCTAAAAATAGTTTAGTCTCATCTCTATTCAGAATCTCCTGTGATAGCATAAGAAGCGATAAAACCCCAGAGACACCTGAGAAGCTAAGTCAGCAGCTTGAGAGGAAGGCAAGGAAAAAGAGACACTGCAACTGTGATGTGAACTTTGTCCCTGCTTCAAATGGCATTTAAGTGCAGTGACTGTGGTATTTTCTGTAAATGGATTATCACGCATACTCCTAAAGCTGTATACATGCCCTCTGTGAGTGACTGAGTTTGTAAGTGCTATTCACCAGCAGACTAGATTTCTCTTCCGTAAAAAAACCCGACCACAAAACCTTATGGAAATAAGGTATAACAAACAAAAAACCAAAACCGACCAAACAAACAGGAGAATGATGGAGTAACATTTACTAATTTTAATAATAATAACTCTCTTCCATGGATGGTTCAGGACTGAAGCTGTTGTTATTTGAAATAGCTTAATTTCCCTATGAATCCGAGGCAGCCACCATCAAATTATTCAGCTTTTTCTCTGCTGGGTAATCCTTCAGCTGTTGTTATTTACATAGCAGGCTAAATTGCATTTTCTGCCTTGCAAGAAACTGAGAAGATGGGTCACCTGCCTGAAGGGACTGCAGCCTCAATCCACCACGAACTGAAGAGAGAAGATAGGGGAAAAGATAGGAAAAAAAAAGATGTCTTCCATAGCCAAATCCTGATGTCCAAATGCAAGAAATGCTTCTCTTCCTTAAAGCTGTTTTCTGTTGTTCTTTTTATTAGTTCTTTGAATACATTTTAGTTGTGTAAACAGTCCCTCATTCCTTTATTTTTGCCATTTTGCCCCAGATTTGGTGAATACTTAGGCACTCATTGAACTTTCAGTCAGCTGACTATTGTCATGCTTCAAGTTGAGCCATGTGCAAATATTTACAGTGTCAGGACCTTATTTTGGACATTCTACTTTTTTATTCTTCTATTACAGCCAGTTGAACTGAATTCTCAATAATTGTAATGAAAAGTTTCTAGTGTTTTCTCTTTTGTAGTATTGACTAATTTCCACTTCTGAGCAGCAATCTATCCTAGTCGCTTTAGCTTACAAAACCCAATCTTTTAATTTATTATTTTGCTATCCATATACCCTATGTACTGAAGATTTTAATAAATATAATAGAAGTTGTTTATTGTTTGTTCCTCTGTACAGATTTTCTGGTGGGGTTTTTGTTTATTTTGGTTTTTAAATTATGAATAAAATACCCCAAATCATACTCCAAATGAGGTGTAAGCCAGATTTTCATTTCATTTAATTTTGCCATCTGTTGTGTTTTCAATTGCTCCCGCTTCTGTAACACCAGGGGATTTTTTTTATTGTCCTGCTACACTTTCAAGTAATCAATGGCTTTATTAACTAGTTTGCAGTGACAGGAAGATCTCTCCCAGTCAACAAGCAGACTGTACTTTTAGCTCTTGCACACAAAGTTCTGTGCACAACTGGACCTTAGATACATCATTACTGGTAACCGTAGAATGAGCAATTCTACATTCATTATCAGTCTACACATTCAGGTGTAAGACATACCAGGGCTTAGGTCTTTACTTGCCGTGTAAGTAAGATTTCTGAGGATTATAAATAGCCACATTAAAATGTGGAAAACTATTTACTGAAAACAACATGCAGCTGTCAAATCCATTGGGAGACATGCAAATCAGATTTCCATCCTTAGCTACATCATCATCTCAAATTCATATATGAAGTGGGGCAGTTTAATGTTTACCTTAGGTCACAAACCACAAGAAGTTAAAGCCACAAAGCGATGTGATGTATGGACAAAGCCGTCAGTCAATTTTTTATTTTACTATTCATATTAAAAATTAGCCAAAGATGTTTCCCGTGAAAAAGCAGCAATCACAATTTAGGATTTATGGTTTTATGGCCAGAGGGAAAATTTGGTTAATGTAGCCAGACTGCTAATTGCCCAGCAAATATCTTAGACCTTGTCCTTATTGCTATGATAATTCTTTCTCTGTAACATTAAATCAATGATTATTTTTTTCACACAATTATATTGCTATTAGATCACTATGGGTTTTCAAAATACTGTTCAGCTAACTGCATTTTTCTGTACATCCAAAGGATTACTGAATTCCTGACTGACATTAAGTACAAAAGGCAACAGCAATGAAACATTAAGGATACACGATGAAACACTGTTCACTGACACAGGGTAAGGAGTTCAGCAAGTCAGAGAGCCCCAGCTTTAGAGAGGAGCAGGGCTCAGCTGAAGCAGGCAGCATGTGGTTTGGTGCCACAGCACTGGAACCTGCAGATTTTGAAATGATGTGGGGATGACACTACTGCACTAAGCTGTTGGAGCAAGTTCAGAGGAGGGTCACAAATAGGATTAAGGGGCTGGAGCACCTCTCCTATGAAGACAGGCTGAGAAAGTTGGGCTTGTTCAGTTTGGAGAAGGGAAGGTACTGGGGTAACCTACTTCTGGCCTACCAATAATAAAGGGGTCCTACAGGAAACTGGGAGAGGGACTCTTCACCAGGGAATGTAGTGATAGGACAATGGGCGATGGCTTTAAGCTGAAAGAGGGTAGGTTTAGGTTAGATGTTAGGAAGAAATTCTTTACTATGAGGGTGGTGAGGCCCTGGCACAGGTTGCCCAGAGAGGTTGTGGAAGCCCCATCCCTATTGACATTAAAGGCCAGGTTGGATGGGGCTTTGGGCACCCTGGTCTAGTGAGGCTGTCCCTGCCCTTGGCAGGGGGGTTGGAACTAGATGATCTTTGAGGTCCCTTCCAACCCAAAGCATTCTATCATTTTATGATTTTAATACATCACTGCAGTTCAGTGGTGCTAAATGCAATAATCCCATGCTAATAACAGCCAGCAGCTCTGGCTGCTGCATTCCAATCCCATGATAATGGTCGATTTTTCTTTTTCTTTTTTTTTTTTTTTTTTTTTTTTGTGTGCTCATTGAAGAGAAAGTTATCTGGAAAATGAAAGATTATTGCAAAATGGATTATTCCTCCATCAGTCCTGCTTTACATTGTTCAGATTCTGCATATTATCTCAGTTATCATCTTAAATCCACACATCTTGGAAGGAGCTGGGCTGCTATACCAGTATTGTTGCATTGTTCTTTTAGAAATCCTCACATGTCAAAGTCTGCACTTCTACCTGTAAACTTAAGCTGGTTGAGGACAAGTGAGTGGTCAGTCTTGCACGATCAGATGAAATAGTAAGAGTAGCTATAGTACTTTCTTATTTCTGTAAGAAGACAGCCAAGTTCTGACTTGGCTACTCAGCAATGGAGTGTAATTGACTGGAGGATGAAAGCTGAACTAATAGTCAAAACTGAGCAGATTCGTCTTGTTTCCCTCATTTAGAATAGTTCAAATATTTCCATTTTGATTTTTTCTTCAATTTCTGGAAGCAGTAAAATGCAAATGGATTCTGGATTCAGTGAGAGCTGAGTAGTACTTTTGCCTTCATACAGAAAAAAGCTTAAAATCCCTTTGCAGGTGAGCACAGTATGCGTATTATCTTTTACTAAATGAATTAACTAAAATAACTAGTTAATGATTACCTGATGCTGAAACTATGTGAAGGTAAAAATTTAAAGCAATGTGATATATAGACAAAACCTTCCAACAATTTTAATTACCATCAGCTTGGATTAAGTCCTGTACCAGATGACCTCTGAGCCTGTAAATAGGGCCTAATGAAGGCAAAGAAATATTAGGAGGAAAAATATTTTTTATCTTATTTTATAGGTTGGGGGCTAAAACAATGGAAAATGACCATCATATTCTCCAGACAGAAAAAGTAAATCCCATTTCGGGGCTTGAGGTTTGAGTTTCTCCCTGATGACCAGCCTGACCTGTGATTAATCCCAGATGTCAAGGGGGTGGAATTGATGCTCCTTGTATGTCCCTTCCGACTCAGGATATTCTAAGTGTGCAGTAGATGTTTGAACCATGTAACTGACAGGAAAATAGTACCAAGGTTGACCACTACCCTACCAGAATGATCTGATGTTTTCCTCAACGTCGGGCAAAACAAATGTAGCGAGATCAGGAACTGATCTCCAATGTCTTTAGCCTCAGCATTGTACGCATAAGACCATTTTTTCCCTCCTCCTAAAACTTCTCTGCTGAATGGAAAAGTTGATAGATATTTGGTTTTTTTCTGTATCTCTAACTTAGTGCCACCAAGGAGACACCCACCTGGCCAGAGGAGAGCGTAAGCACTGTTAATTATTAGTCAATGGTACCCATGCACTTGAAGTAGATGTGTATATATTAAAAGAAAACATGGGGCAGCAGTACAAGCACACCTTGAACAAAATGAATAATGCAAACTAAGATGCGGAGCAGCTTATTTGCCTATTGCTGACAGCAGCAAGGGAAGACCTGAAAACACTTGTAAATGAACCACTTTGTTAGTTTAGGGAAACAAATTAACTCAAAGATTAATATGTACTTTTTGTGTGTGTGTGTGTTATACTGGACATTGAAAGTGAATGTTATATGCAAATCCTGTTTATTTAAGTCCTTGGGAGCTCTTTCTAAATGGTATAATCAATGTCATTAGGTACCATGTTATCACTAATTCTGATGCTAAACTCTTACAGATCAGAATGACATACTATTAAATTATTTTCTAGTTGAAATATATTTGTGCCTAAGAACCTTTGTTGAGCAATAACACCACCTTTCCAGTTCTGCAGTAGTTAGTAAATTCAGATATTGATATACAATTCATCACAGAAAGATTGCATTGCTTAATTACATTCTTGTGGGGATGTAGCTACAAAAGGATAAAGGTCCTATCCTAGTGTATCTATTTCCCCACTGGGAAACAGACTATACCGTTCTCAAGTACATGCACATACACAGATGTATTACAGCTGTGCTCATACAGAAGAAGGTAGTAGCATAAATATTTCAGTAGAAAATCACATTCCTAACAGAAATAGTACTGGTACAACTACTGCATGTGTGCCAGACTCCGCTGACAACAGCTTTTTCGTCATTCCCATGATAACATCATTAATAATAGCGAAGTACTTTGGAGCTAATGTGGCATATGAGTGTAATTCTGAAGGACAACCACCTCACTGCCTGAAGATAATCTGCAACAAAGTGATCAGGGCAAACGGCTGCATTAAGGGCAATGCAAGTAAATGCTGTGGATACAAATGGATATATCTTCCCCACTCCTGATTATTATGTCACTCAGATATATACTAACTTACAGTATCAATGGGTTATTTCAAAGGTTATCAAAACTTCATCATGAATGTAAGTGTTCTGCTTGATCCATAATCTTTTTAGAAGGCATATTTGTGAAGGCTTTGATGTTTTTAGTCATGCCCTATTTCTCGTTCTGCAACACCAGGTAAGTGGTGTATATTTACCCTATTTTAGTGACAGAGAAAGAATTAGGGAAAGAGAGACCTTCCAACATGCTTTTACTATTTTAGGTGTTTTTATTCATTACTTCTTATTTACTTTTTCTTTCAAAGGAAAAATCGCAGTCTTTTAAATCTTTCTCTAGAGATGTTGCTTATATGTTTTTGTGCCCTTAACCATTACTATTATTCTTCTCAGAACCCACTTTTATTCCACAATATTCCATGGTTTTGGACAGTATAAAGCAAAGTATTTCAGATTGTACTGTAACCCTGAAACACCTAGTGGTACTGTGACTTTGCCCGAAATGTTTTTTGTTTTACTCCATTCGAGAACTCACCTTTTCTGAAATGTGATTTCCTATTAATTGGACATCTCTAGTGGGCTAGCAACCAAGTCCACCATTTTCTAAGCTGCTTCTATTAATATAAGTGCAAACCTAATTCAGCTTTCCACTCCAATTGTTGAGTGAGTGTCTGTATCTCCGTAAAGTGTTGAACCTAATGAGGTTCAACACTGCCAAGTGTAAGGTGTTGCACTTGGGACGGAAGAATCCCAGACACAGATACAGACTGGGAGAAGAGCTTCTTGAGAGTAGCCCTGCTGAGAAGGACTTGGGGATTGTGGTGGATGAGAAACTTAACATGAGCCAGCAGTGTGCTCTTGAAGCTCATAAGGCCAATGGTATCCTGGGCTCCATCAAGAGAGGAGTGGACAGCAGGGACAGGGAGGTGATTGTCCCTCTCTACTCTGCCCTCGTGAGGCCCCATCTGGAGTACTGTGTCCAGATCTGGGGCCCTCAATACAAGAAGGATGTAGAAATGTTGGAGAGGGTTCAGAGGAGGGCCACGAAGATGATTAGAGGGCTGGAGCACCTGCCCTACAAAGAGAGGCTGAAGGAGCTGGGCTTGTTCAGGCTGGAGAAGAGAAGGCTGCGGGGGGACCTCATTGCAGCCTTCCAGTACCTGAAGGGAGCTTATAAGCAGGAGGGGATTCAACTTTTTAAAAGAGCAGATAATGGCAGGACAAGGGGGAATGGACTAAAGCTAAAGGAAGGAAGGTTTAGATTAGATATTAGGGGGACGTTTTTTCCAGAAAGAGTGGTGAGGTGCTGGAACAGGCTGCCCAGAGAGGTAGTGGATTCCCCGTCCCTGGAGGTGTTCAAGGCCAGGTTGGATGGGGCCCTGGGCAGCCTTGTGTAGATCCAGGCCTGGAGGTTGGTGTCCCTGCCTGTGGCAGGGGGGTTGGAGCTCTATGATCCTTGGGGTCCCTTCCTACCCAGACCATTCTATGATTCTATGATTCTAAATCACTATTCGGAGACAACTCCTTGAATGTGAAAGGGTAGCAGTTAGGCTGGTTATGGCAAATGCATATCATCTTCTAAGATACAGTAGCCATAGACTGTACTTACACCTATAGCAGTGAAGAGAATACAAATGGTGTAAGACTCGCTTAAGCTTAATACACCTGCTGTAGGTAAAATGCTCCACCATGGTCAAAGAAGACCCCATGGACATACAATGATCTGACAAAGGTGTGTGACATGAGATCAAATTATTTTAACCTCTATGTCTTCTGAAGAATCCTCTCAGTTTCCACTGAGAGATAGGAAATACCTTACACATTCTGGTGTGTGACTCTTTCATCTGTTGTTCCACAAATTACATCCTGAGAGAGTAAATGCCTGCAGAAATCTAACTCCAGATTTCCATTATTTTTTGTATGATGGTTATTGCATGATACTGTTTAGAAATGCCGTGGAAAACATCTAATTATTCTATATGAGGCTTTGAAATTTTCTCATACATTTCATTTCTGGTGTGTCTTGCTAAGAAGCATGACATGGGTGATAGGATATATATATTAAGCAAAATGAATCCTTGTCCTTGGATTAAGGGAGAGAAATAGAAAACTTTAAATATTGACCCAAACTTGAGTTCAGT
The DNA here is from genome assembly GCF_964237585.1 of Gallinula chloropus. Classification (NCBI taxonomy): domain Eukaryota; kingdom Metazoa; phylum Chordata; class Aves; order Gruiformes; family Rallidae; genus Gallinula; species Gallinula chloropus. The sequence goes on along the minus strand of NC_140086.1, from coordinate 30,928,544 downwards.
GACAATATTAGTGAACTACTATGCATACATATTAGGTGGGGTTTATTTTGTCTGTAGAATAAACCAAAGAAATTATTACATTCATTGCTTAACTTTTAACTAGATACCTTTGAGAGAGATGGAAATCTATGGAAACCAATCTAAAAGTTTTGAAGTATATCACTGGAATTTAGGTCACACCTTGAAAAAAAGAGAAATGTTCAACAAGAAAAGGAAAGGATCCTCATTCAGTAACTTCATTTGAAATTTCTGAAGTTATTGAGCTATTTTCCAGATGAGGTCCAATGAAAACAGCCAAGTTTCTGAAAAATCTCATTTGTTTCATACTTGCTATGACACAGATAGAAGTGAAAGTTGACTGAAAGTGAAAGCACGTTGATATATATCAGGGAACACAGCAGTTAAGTTTTACTAAGGGAGGTGATACTTTCTGCATGTAAAAAGCAACAAAGACACATCCTAAAGGACATTTTCCCATCTCAATGGCAATGACAGGATTAAGATGTAGAGAAATAATTCTGTACCAAAACTGGGTAATAGTCCTTGCCAAGTTTTCAAGTATCTGGGAATAAAGACGAGTAAGAAGAGACAATCTGACCTTAGCTCAGTTGTAGTTCAGACAGAGCAGCACACACATTACAGCTCGTACGGTGCAAAATATCTTATTTGGCCTCACCTGAGAACCAAGATGATTCCACTAAGGCTTTTATAGTGCAGTACATAGTGAATGGCAGGGTGGTGTGGTTCATAAATGAATGAATTAAAGTACAACTAAGTTGAAAGAGAAAGTATTTGGAGGTGCGAGTTTAGATGTCAGTGGAGTCAAGAAGTATCAAGATCTAGGGATGTAGGCATCAGTAGTGTAGGAAGACAGCTAAAGTATTTGACTATCCCCCTCCAATGACAGCTTTTGAGTACAGATAGTCTTTCCATGGCATTTTACTGGGAATAAGAAGAGAGAGTGAATTCCTAAAGAAGCTGGGTATGGAATTGGGAGCCCTAAATCTTGAGCTGTAAAGCAACAGTCTGACTTCCCTAACCTCTAAACCTGGTAGGAAAATGTCATGGTAGCAAAAGCATGGGAAGGGAGCAACAGACTAAGGACAGCTCTTCAAGTGGAAATAAGGAAGGACTTGTGATAAGATTTTTGAAAATAAGCTATGATCTGAGTGACCCAGGCTAGCAAAATCTGATTAAACAGCAAATCTGTCACTGATATTTCTCCCCATGCTTCCAGGACATTTCTTTCTTACTTTTTTCCTTGCTGTCTTCTGTGTGCTTTCAACTGCAGACAGAGTTAAGGAAAATTGGAGAATATTAATCCTTTTATATGTTTAGACCTGTAAAAACATTTGCTTATGGCCATTAGCTTTTCAGGTTGTCTCCCTTTGTAGGTTTTTCCTTTTTCCCTTTATTATCATTTGTCCCAGAAAGGTTACCTTCTTGCACTGTGTGTTTTTATTCCAGATTTTTTCCGCTTTACTGTGATCTTACAGATTTTTTTTCTTTTCTTTTTTTTCTTTGTTGTTGTTCTGGCAATAACATATTTTTTTTCTTATGTGAGGTGTGCACTGATATTTCTCTCTTTTTTTTTTTTTCCTTCCTAGCTTTACTCCATTTTTGGTAAATAGGTTGCAAAACCCGATCATTTTCATTTTCGATGCCAGGAGTGAGTTGACAAAGAAGACTTTCTGCATACCCTGCTGCTCTGCCTGGAAGGTAAAAAGGAATAATCTTATTGTACACCGCACGAAGCAGGTGATACTCTTTTGCAACCAGAAGGATCTGAAAACTTTGTGAAAATGGTGCTGCTTAATGCTTTCCCGTGGCAAAGGTTAGCTGCTACATGTGCGTGCTGGTTGAATAATACATTTTCCTATTAAAGTGATATGCTTCAGAAGGATTTTGTAGCCCACGATAATGTCGAAAATGTGCAGGTTGCTGCTGAATTTATTAGTGACACATGCCACAGTCCTGGCTGGGTGCTGCATATCACAAAACACAGAGATGCATGCAGAGTCTGCTCGAAGGCTGTTTATTTCTAAGATGCAGACATTTAAAAGAGCAGTAAAGGGCATATTATTATGCAGACTTTCAGGCATATTAAGTCTATTTGGAGAAATATGATACAGATATATTGCTGGCAATGCATAAAAAGGCTATAGAATGCCGTGTGCTAGACAATGTGGATTTTACAATATGGAAATAAAAAATTGATTCCATGAATGCTTGGTAGTAATATATGCAGTCTACCAGGAAGGCTTGCTAAGATGAATTAAAAAAAATACCGAATGTATTGCAACCATTTGGACTTTGGGATGTAACATGACCTTGTCATTATTATACCTTCCTGATACCTATCTGATAGGAAAATGGAATTTCTCTTCTAGTTCAGGAGCAGTCACTTATGACTATATTTCCTTCCTGACAAATAAAAGTGAAATGGAAGAAGAAACCTTTTACCTATGGGCAGCTCATTCTTATTAATTCCTGCTGGTTTTTGTCAGCATCAGAAAATATATTGTCAAAAATGTCACCAAAAATAAATTAATGTGGAAGGTATTTAATTTACCCCTGTCACACTGCTGACTTCGTGTGTGCTCTTTATCAATCCAAAGAGGAATCTAAATTCTTTATAAAGGAGAAGGAAACTCACCTGTTTTCTGAGGCTAAAAATATGTATTTTTTTAAAAAGGGCATATTATTATGCAGAAACTCACCTATTTTCTGAGGTTAAAAATATGTATTTTTTTTTTAAATATGTTCATTGTGAGGCCTATATTCAAAATTACATATATGGATAAAATAATTACATAGATTATTCTCAACAAGTCTAACTTTAAAAATATTGTCAAAGATGTGTCGTTTCACATTTTAAAAGAAGTTTATATACCAATTAGGCATTAATGTTTTATTTTACGATTGACTTGGACGATTTTAGTCAAGTAAAACCCAGAGTAGAAGGATAATACCTACCATGTACTTCCCTGAAACAAATTCATATGTGAGGTGAATGAAGGTAAGAATTGGTCTTATCATAAACCAGAAATAAGATTGAGAACTAGATGTGCAATGGAGACACAAGAAGGAGACCAAGGTCTAAATGACAGCTTTGGAGGTATGAGGTGACTTTAGATAGCTACCCAGAGGGATCTTGACAGGCTTGAGAGATGGACCCATGAGAACCTCATGAAGTTCAAGCAAGGACCAGTGCAAGGTCCTGCACATGAGTCAGGGTAATTCCAAGCACAACTACAGGCTGGGTAGAAAATGGATTGAGAGCATCCCTGAGGATAACTTGAGGGTGTTGATGGATGAGCACCTCAACATGAGCCAACAGCATGCACCTGCAGCCCAGAAAACCCATCCTATCCAGGGCTGCATCAAAAACAGCATGACCAGAGGTCAAGGGAATCAGTTCTGCTCCTCTACTCCACTGTGGTAAGACTCCACTTGATGTACTGCATCCGGCCCTGGGAACGCCAACATAAGGAGGATATTGAGCTGTTGGAGTGAGTCCCGAGGAGAGCCAGAAAGATCAGAGAGCTGGAACACCTCTCCTATGAAGACGTGATGAGAGAAACAGGCTTGTTCAGGCTGCAGAAGGTGCTTGGGACACCTTATTACAGCCCTCCGGTGTCTAAAGGGTGCCTACTGAAAAGCTGGAGAGGGGCTGTTTACAAGGGCATGTAATGATAGGACGGGGTAGAGGGTTAAAAACTAAAATAGGGTAGATTTAGATTACGCATTAGGAGCAAAGTCTTTACTTGAGGGTGATGAGACCCTGGCACAGGTTGTCCAGAGAAGCTGTGGCTGCCCCCTCCCTGGCAGTGTTCAAGGCCAGGTTAGATGGGGTTTTGGGCAATCTGGTCTAGGTGTCCCTGCTCATGGCAGGGGGTTGGAACTAGATGGCCTTTGAGGTCCTTCCAACCCAAAGCAGTCTGTGATTCTATGATTTCACAGTGGCTCAGAAGTTGAAAGCGTCATAAACTGTAAGCAGAGGTATGTGAGAACAAGAAGACTCCCCTCCCTCCTTTTTTCTGCTACATAATCTCCCTGGATTACAGAATTTAAAAACTCGACACCTAAACAAAAGCCAATTGAACAAAAAAAAAATCTGCCTGAAGGAAACAAATACTACTACTTAGCTAGAAATGGAACAAAAGCAAAGGAAATCTTGAACTGAGATTGAGAGTCACTGCCTCAGACCTGATTCTTTAGATGTGCTTTGGATTATGCCTGGTTCCTGGAACAGGACCCACTGTGGGCTTGGCTTTGAAGTGCCAGCCCAGCTCTGGAATGATTTCTGATGCTTTGAAATAGCTATCACAGCATATCATAAGCAAGGGTTTATTGCTGTCAGAATACACACTGGAAAAATAGATGCTTTATAGCTTCTGCTGCTCCATAAAGAGAAACATCTGAGTAGGGACGTAATTAAACCTTTGGCATCTCAAGCACTACGTGCAACGTCAGTCTAAGCAGGTAAATCAGCTCAGCATGGATAACAGTGTAGAGGGCATGCAGTACAAGAATACACACAAAACATAAAACCAAGAAAGTGCATCCTTTTGCAGGCTCTGAATAATAATCATCAAAATGGACTCTACAAGGACAAGTTACTGACGCAAAAGGAAAGCAACCATAAAGCACATACACACCCCAGAAATCCAACAGAATGCAGATTGGAGAGGTAGCTCCTGCTTTCCTATTCCCAGACTTCCTAGGTATTAGTACTTCATAAAATGGTTCTTCAGCTCTTTCCACATGATTAAGTTTTTGTTATCTCTGTGCAGCAGGGTAACTGTATGCAAATCTTCAAGAATTCACATTGTCATTTCCTTTTAAATCTTTAATACACATAACCCTTTGTTTTCCTTTAAAAAAAGCAAATAATATAAAAAACCTGGTAAGTTTGCCTTGCAGGTTTGAATTGTGTTCTTGCTTGCTTTGGCAAGCAAAATTAAAAGTTTTGCTGGAAAAACTGACAAATAACCAAAATGAAGCCCCATGTGTTTTAAAAACTTCCAGAGAGCTGAAAATTCAACTACAACTTTATGATAACATTTATTTTAACAATATATATATGATAATACCAAAGGCTTGGAACTGGTCTTTTCTGGGATAAGTTTTAAGCTTACAGAAGTGGTTATTTAATATATTTTCTTCATAAATCTGTCTGATCTGTTGACTAGGTTTGTGTTTTACACAAGGGATGAATATGAAGTCGACACATGAATTCTACAATTCAAGGTATCAGTCCAAGAACTACTGTTACTTCTATGTAGTCCTAATGAGACTAAAGCTGAGCTTCAGGTATTTCCCTCATATATTCCCAGGTATCTATCCCTTTCCAGATATCTATCTCTTATTTCTGCTACATCAAAAAGGAAGAATAATAAGGAACCCATTATCCTGGCTTTAATTTTTAGAGCATTTCTTCTGGATGAGGTAGAAGATGTTTAAAAAGTAAAATGTTAATATTTTTTGGGAAAAAAGCTTTCTTTTTTACCAACCTGAAGATGAAGATTGCTGCTTGAACCATTAAGCTCTGCAAAAACATGAAAAATCAAACCCCGAACCTTCACAGCTACTGAAAGACACACATGCGGAGCAAGCACTGGTTTCAACTTCAGAATCACTGTATTTTTGTTTTAAATTGTTAGATTGCCTATATTTCTCTAGAAATATATAGACAATATTTCTCTAGAAAGATATAGACAATCTATAGATTGTCTATATTTCTCTCAATGGAGATTGAAGTTTAGTGCAATATCTAATCCATGTTTTCCTAAAGAATCCACTACTATAAGTGAATCCACCAAATAAACTTTTATTAGCTGTCATTAGCTTTCAACATCACAAGCTTTTTTAAAATTACATGCAAGCAGTAAGTATCGGTCAGTCCTTAGCCACAATCTTTTTTCATCCTCAGAAGATCTTCTGATGGCATATTTGTAGTGCAGCTATAGAGCTACCTTCAGCTGCTTTGGGATTTTATATGATCATGCATCATTGTTGTTGATGAGCACTTTTTCCATAATATGGTAGATGCTGGTCTGTAGTTAAAAAGGACTATTTTGGCAGTGTTAATTGATAGGGCTGCAGATATTTTATGGCCTAAACCTTTACCCTGATATGAGTTTTTCCAGATCAGTATGGTCCTGCATGTCAGCAATCTCTTTTATATGTGATGGAAATGTATCAGCTACTGGTGTTTAACACTAGAAGCACTGACATATTTTCTATTATGATGCATTTTTCCATTACAGGGAAGTTATATCATTTAAATTCCATATTAAGGACAATAGTATGGATTGCCAGAAAAAGAGTCAGCTGTAGATGCTGTATGCAGATAATCTTGTGATCTGTGCTCAGATGCTCTACCAAGTGAAGCCAGCTCCATCACATGAGGCACAGAACTACCTCCTGCCTTTCTTTTAGCTTCCATAAATTCATTATGCTGAAAATTAGATACTGCAGGTTTCAAATGATGTAAAGGCCACTAACTGGAAGTATTCAACGAATAATAATGCTTACAGTTGTAGTCATAGAATAGACTAATTTTGGAATATGCCTGTTGTTTTTCAGATAGGATTCAGTAAGTTAGAATGGCACAAATTATGAATCTTTATTCTCTGCAGTCATCACTATTCAGATTAAATGGTTTATGGTCTGTGCATAATCTAACACACAACAGTCTTCTCATTATTGGAAGCAGTAAGTACATATGTTGCAATATGGCATTCTTGTGCTGCACAGTAACCAGAAGGAGATATTTTTTTCTTTCCTGTATATTCCTAGAAATGAGGAAAGGAGGACACTAAAGTAAATAATTTTCTGGCTGGTTTCACTCAAAAGCTCCTGTGGAATCTGCTGATAGCTTGAAAAGAACTTAATAAAAAGTTGGAATAGCAGAGATTGAATAGGATAAATAATAAGAACCAAGGTGAAGAGAAACCCTGAAAGATAAATCTAGTGAAGTATACCAAGCTTCAGCAGAATCCCTTGAATTAGATGGCTCTCAAACCACTTCAGCTGAATGTGGGCCCTGGAGTGCAATTTGCAGTGATACCAAATTGATAGAAATTGTTTTTCTATAAAGCACCTTGGAGTGTTAGCTTTGATTAATCAGAAGCAATTATCACAGCTAACAAAGCATAGCTACAAACACAGAGAAACTGCAGTCATGGCAAAGTTCACAGCCTTCTTGCACCTAGACCACAGGAATGTGGTCCATATGCAGACTAATTTCTTGTATACTACTGCACATATATTGTCTCTTCTAAGCACCACAGTTATGAGGTGTTTGCTTCAAAACTAGAGACTCTCAGTCACAAATGTCTCTGAAGTTGAAAATTTTGACGTAACTTGACTAGTTTTCTGTAAACATACAGGCAGATAAGTAGGTTTCACAATGTTAGGGTCCTAAGGCAAATTATGGATTTGAGATAAACCAGTGCCAAACTGAATTAAAAATTAAATCTTCTCTTAGATGGAACAGGTGCTGCTATTCCAGGGGCCAAACATCCAGTGAACTATTTCATCCTTTTGCTCATTTTACTGCTTTTAAGTATTTCAGGCTAAGTATTACCTGGCATGGAGAAGTATGGTATGGAGTTTAGATTCATGATCTCTATTGAGTTTACTGGCAATGGACTTTAGTTTTTGCTGTCCCTATCTGTGGGGGAAGCAACCCCTTCAACTGTCTCAGCTAACTCTGTCAGGGAACCGTGAAACAAGGTCCTGACCCCCTGTGCTAAACGTAGAGATGCTTGCAAATGAACTGAACTCATTGGTGGTCTCTACAGCTAGTTAAGGACTGTGGCAAGTCAGTTTTGAACGGGAGGCTTATTCAGCCAGCTCTGCAATGACAGCTGTGGTACCCAACCAAAGGATTGGAGGTGTCCTGGCTTTGGCTGGGGTAGCCAATCTTCTTCCTAGTAGCTGGCATGGTGCTGTGTTTGGGATTTAGTATGAAAATAATATTGATAACAGATTGATGTTTTAGTTATTACTAACCAGCACTTGCAATGAAGTCAAGGACTTTTCAGCTTCCCAGGCCCTGCCAGGGAGGAGGCGTAAGCTTTCTTCAGGAGATGCAGGAGAACCTGGAAAGCACAGCCAGGACAGCTGACCCAAACTGGTCAAAGGGATATTCCCTACCATATGACATCATGCTCAGTATATAAACTGGGGACTGTTGGCCAGGACTGGTGATCGCTGCTCAGGAATGGGCAGTGCATTGTCAGTGAGCAATTGTGTTGTGCATTCTTTGTTTTGTATATTCTTTTGTCATTATTATTTCTCTTCCTTTGCTGTCCTATTAAACCCATGAGTTTTATCTTTTTCTAATTCTCTTCCCCATCCCACTGCAGGGGGGGAGGGATGAGGAGAGTGAGTACTGGCTGTGTGGTATTTATCTGTTTGCTGGTTTAAACCACAACAGGTGGTCAGGTGAAGGCACCAAATTCTTACAGCTCCTTGGTCCGGACTGTGCTCTAGACTCTACATTAGCTGTTACAGGGCCAGAAGGGTGACCTGAATACTTATTTCCTGCATTCAAGAGAACAATTACATCACTTGAAATGTAGGCTGACAAGGTTCCCCTGAGCTGTGCTTGTGACCACGCTCTGCATGTTCAAAATCAGCTGCTGAATAATTACTGCTTTTTGAAGTCTTATTGTCTGTATTTCATCTTTTCCCAGCTAACATCATAAACATTTATTTTCATGGTTAGTAGAAGGGGAGGGATTTTTATAGAATTATACCATAAATCACAACTAGATCCTCCAAAACAAATAAAAGAGTAATTGTTTCTTTATGAAAGCTATCACAGCAGCTCACCTTGAAGACCTATTTCTTACTTTTCTTAAGTACTGCTGGAAATATTTCAAATATACTGGAAGTTATATTTTGTATTTTGCAGTGAGGAAATGGAGGCATGGGGACATTAAGAATATAGCTTGGAAAATACTTTAAGAGCTACAGAACTGATCCCCAGTGTGCATGGCTGTCATGGTGCAATCCAGCATCCTAGGCAAGGACCCTGCTTTCCTGTGCCTCAGCTCCTCTGAATGGTGACAAAATCAGAGCAGTTACTTAGGGGAAAAGAAGGAGGGAGGGGAGGTGGCATATAACTTCACCCCCTCTCACCCTGAGGATGTCCTTTGCCTCCACTGGGAGCCCCAAAAAGATGCAAACTAAACTGGCAAGGGAGGATTTACTGTAGCTGTGCTACAGGAAAGACAGGGATGGGTGAAAAGTCACAGCACCAAAGCCAAAGAGTGCAGGAAGAGACCATAATTGCATCCTACATAGACAGTGGCAGGAATAAGAATCCAACAGTCCCCAGTGCTGTCCTCTTTGGCAAAGACCACCTTCTCCATCACTGCTTTTTTTTCTTGTTCCTTACCTCTTACAGCTGTGAGACAAAGCAGTGTCCTAAGACCTATTTCTGTCTCAGGCAGCTGACAGCACAACTTCAGTGTCAAATTTCACAATCCCGGACCTTCTCCTTTTTGCTAGGTTTTGGTATAACTGTTTATTTTGGGGGGAAATGTTGGTTTGGGGGTTTATTTTGTGGTTTTGTTTTCCTTGCACCATGATTTGCTTCTAAAATTAGGAACTGGGCTTAGATTCACGACTGCAGTGTTCTTGCCTGCGCCGCACTCCTTCCTTCCACCCAGCAGCAAGCCACCAGCCATTCTGCACTGTCCTCTGCAGAGGAGCTTTCAGGAGAAGGAGCACCTCATGCCTTTCAGCTCTGCTGGGGGAAGCAGTAAGGCAGGACTTTTAAGGCAAAATGAGTAGGAAGGTTTTGTTTTGATTTATTTTTCTGTGCAGTGGTAATGCTCTGAGGCTAATCTCTATAGTATTATGAAATGTACGTACCTCTAGCAGTGGGGGCCAAGGAAATGTTGGCTGTCTCAGTCAACTCTGTGCAAAATGAAATAGCATGAGGCAAGGGCTGAGCAAAAAGATGTAGAGGTTTCATTTCTTATTGAAAGGTATTGCCATCCCTGCAGAAAATTGATTCCTTCAACAGTCAAGTGCATTAGGAATACAGGAAAAAAAAGATATCCTCCTTTAAAAGCAAAAGCAGCAAAATGTAGTTATTTTGTCAGGTTTGCAAGTCCCATTTTACTTAAACATGCAGTTGTAAATGAGTATATTTTTAAAATTGCAGAGAAGGCAAAACCAAGAAAAGATTGGGATTAAAAAAAAAATTGGGGTCTCTAACTTTGCCTGCCCTATTAGTTGTGGCTTAGCAATGTGCATTACACAAATGTAGCAGTGTGCCTTTTAAAACCTGATTAAAGACCTGACCTAAAGTTTAAGTAAGGCCATCTTAATATTGCACATCCAAGGAATGTCCTGTGTTGCAGGCTAGATAGAGAGGAACAGGGGGAACTACCCTGGGTTTAATTTTCCAATGCTTATTCAAAAAATAAATAGATTTGTGGGAACAAATAAAGTAAAATGAAATTCAGAACTGATGACCTGTAAAGTCTTTGCTTTAAGTATAAAGGTCCTTTATCTGCAGTTCTCTAAGGAGCAGATTAAAATATTATGAAAAATGTTAATAATACATCACAAAGTTTTGAAATTTTTTAGTCTTCCTCTTTATACCAAAATTATATATATATAATATTTCTTTCCAGATAGGGAGACAAAGGACTTTTTAAAAAATATTACCTTTCATTACACTTATCTTCTATAAGAGAAAGAGTGAAGTACATTCATAATATGACAAGATAAGAAAATGCAGACACTATGAAAGTATATATGCTCACTATTATAAGAACGTTTTTACAGGTAGCTTTTTCCACTTTAGAAAAATTACTTCCTGCTGTTGTATTGCTCCATTTGTGATGTAGGATAAGAATTGGCTGGGATGGGATGCTGCCTGCAACTCAGGCAGTCGGGGTAGATACCCTCATTTAATTTGATTGTGTAAGCTTTCAGATCTGAAACTGTAGGCTGCTGGCATAAACAGTTGATCAAATTAAAATGCTTTCTTGAACAATAAGGAAACAAGGAAAATAGCTTTATCTGGTTATTATTTTTAAAATATCCTTATGTTAAAGAAAAAAACCCAAACAACAACAAGAATTATATATGAAAGATAGGAGAGGTGGAGGCACTTTTGAGAAGGGAATTTTCTTACAATAAAAATGTTGCCAGCTAATAGATGAATAGTTCAGTTGAACCAGCTCTTTAAAAATCCATGTGACACTGGATAAGCAATTTAATGTGAAAGTGGATAAGCAATTTACAGAATCAAATTTACTCTTTGAACATTAGGTTTACATTGAGGAATTATGCATGATCAAACAACAAATACTTTGGTTAGAATTACTGCATTTGAGGATAGATCTTTTATGAGCTGATCACAAATAGTCCTGCCACAGGTATATGTGTGTCTGAGTTTTGAGACATGATCTTTGGTGGCTGGTTCACATCATGATTTTTAATATCCTGACTAAGTCTGATCCAGAAAATAAAGGGCTAAAAGCCAAAAGTATTAATTCTCTGGGTTAAATCTGTTTAGGAATGATACTGCAAATGAAGGAGTAAAAATTTCTGCCAAGTTTATATTGCTTTTTCTTTTCTGAGCCCCCTTAACTTTGCCCTCTGTGATGCCATTAGATAAAAATGTAATCCTGAAATGATTTGGGTTTTATTTATTTATACAGTTTTAGACAAGGATCTCTAGCAGCTACTGTACACACACCACGTGTAATTCATGTAACCAGTTCTAAGTATTTTGTAGGAAATTCTGAGAAAGAAGCTCAACAAAACTACTGCAGTTGTGATTACTTGCATTTTTGTGTAATAATCTTCCTGCACATAATGAGCACCAGTGCAGCAATTTTGAATTGCAAGAAGACAATTAAACCCCAGCAAAAGTCCATTTAAAAATTATTTTATAATTTCTAATTTGTAGTGTCTCTTTTCAAATGATTTTCATGATGGTGTCTGTTTGGTGCTTACCTTTCCTGATCACCACAGTTTTAGTTTTAGCCAGATTTCACACAAAAATGCAAGGATACTTCCACTCCTCCAAGGAAGCAGGTCTCTCATTCAGCAGGAAGACTCCCAGTCTTGTGTTCATTCAGGTCTGCTGGGGCTCCAGCCACTGGTAAAATCAGGGGTAAAATCCTGTATTACACCCGGAGTACTTCTGGTACTTACTTGGCTGTAGTGATATACTGAGAGTAAGTTTGTTATGTTTGACTGTGCTTATTTGAGTCCTTGCTGTTAGGTTATGTTATATTCCACTTAGAAAAAGAAAATAAGAAAAAGAAATACTTTGAGAAGCATTTATACTGCCTAACTTTAGACATCTAACTTGTGTTCTGCATCTCACTTTGAAGGCCTAGTTTAAATGTCTAGCATTTGCATGTAACTTTAAGGCTGTAGCTACAGAAGGTCTAAAGTACACTTATGTTTGTTTAAGGAGTTTAATGTGGATAATGTGAATTTTCCCTTAGGCTTATGACAGATGTCCCCAGAATTCATCTTTACTGTTGAACTAACATCTCCTTTAACATTGGTGCTCATGTATGATTCAGCTCATTGACTAAACAAATCTTATATTTTGCCATTTAATTATGTTACAGAATTGTGGAATCATAGAATGGTTTGGATTGGAAAGGACCCTTAAAGGTCATCTTGTCCAGCCTCTCTACAGTGAGCAGGCTCATCTTGCACTAAATCAGGTTGCTCAGAGCCCCATCTAGCCTGATCTTGAATGTTTCCAGTGACGGGGCATCTACCATCTATGAGTGTTTCATGGTAACAAAAAAAATTTCTATCTAGTCTGAATCTACCTTCTTTTATTTTAAAACATTTACCTCTTGTCCTATCACTACAGGCCCTATTAAAAATCTGTCCCCATCTGTCTTACAAGCCTCCTTTAACTATTGATAGGCTGCAGTAAGGTCTCCCTCAAGCCTTCTCTTCTCTGGGCTGAACAAGCCCAACTCTCTGAGCCTGTCTTCAGAGGAGAGGTGCTTCAGCCCTCTGATCATTTTTCTGGTTCTCTTCTGGACCTGCTCCAGTTGAGGACTCCAGAGCTGGTTACAAAATCTGGAAGTTGGACTACATAGACATTTTTTTCCATGCTGGAAGTTTCAGGATTGGATTTTTTTCTGTCAGTTATAGGTTTATTTCACTATGTATCACATAAACAATGTTTTACAACAACCAAAAGGTCTCAACAGCTTCAAATTTAGAGTTCAGCATATCTCTCTCAAATTCTTTCTCTGCTCTTCATTCTGTGTCCCTCCTTCTGCAGGTTTCAGTCCTGTGTTTCAAAGGCTTGGAAAGTCAAGAAAAATTTACAAAATAAGTTTCCAATAAGAAGAACTTGGAAAGTGGCTAAGGCAAATTTGAGTAATGATAATAAAATAACCCACTGGTTATCCAAAGTCAGGCACTGACAGCTGATGCATGTTTGATATGTGGTGAGTACTGCCAGTTTCATCAGGCTATCTTCATAATGTCATTGCTCATAACTCTATATGCTGTTGTTTTGGTCGGAGAAATGAACAATGGCTTTGTTCTATGAAAAGCAAATATTCCCTGTGCTTTGTGTCTTCAGATTAACAGGAGACTGGTCAAAATAAGGATGATCTAAGCAAAGTTTGAAATAAATTGTCTAGCATTTTATTTTGCTAAGCCTCAAGATAAATAATGATTTGCCAGTCGGTGTGTGGTCACCCTCTTGTTCTTGCTGCTAATAATCATACTTGTGGTGCTAAACAATTTATACAGCCAGTAATATATCAGACCTGCAAACAAATATGAATCAGTGAACCTGCTGAAAATTCTGTCTGAAATGCCCTTCCTCCACAAACTCAGCAGAGCATAACACATCAAAATAAAGGTCAGCACAACCTCAATTTAAACATTGCTGGTTGTCTTGGATTGGCTTTGACTCTGGGTCCCATTTATCAGTGTTAGCCACTTAAATGATCTCTGTATTTCCAAACTGTTTCTAATTTGCTCCACTGCAGTCCTTAAAACGGAAGACAATAATTTCTCCCTCTTCTCTTTGTTCACCATCTTTGCTTTCTCCAAATACAGTGTGTAAATGTACTCTTTGGGATTCCAGAAGCAGAGACAATTAGCATTACTACTACCATAACTGCTACTGCTACTTATTAGTATTAGTACTGCTACCATTGCTGTTACTATTATTATTATTTCTGGTTATTCTCAGTTACACAATACACAAGACTACTGCTCCTAAATATTAGAGTTTTCTTAACCAAAACCATCATGAAGGGCTAATATCAAGAGCTTTATGAATTTTTTGCCATTTTACTGATAAGCAGCTAAGGAAAATGTGTCTGAACTTCTATAGTATGTGCTTTTAGCTTAAGGGCTGGTAAAAATGATTAGAAGGGTAAGAGCAGGGAATGCCATGAGCTGAAGAGAATGAGGCAAAAAAGATAGATTTGGTAGGAAGCCAGGCTCCTTTCTCTAGTTCACAGAAAATGGAAGCTGTCGTTAGCTGAAGATCTTTCCTGAGTGGATCAAAAGGCACAAAGGTATTCACTGTTGTGCAATTTGTTTGATTAAATATTCATAGCACAGCTAAGGGCAAGATTTCCCTCTAGTTTAATCAATGGGAACACTGTCATTGTCTGCCCACTTGCAACTCTGTTTTCCATCCATTTGATGGTTCAGTTGCCTACACACTGTAATCTAGTGACATTTAAAATTCTATATGTTATCTGAAACATCCAAACAGAGCTGGTACATATGTCACAGGACTTGGTGGGACCTGTACCTCCTGGACTGGTAACAGCTGGCCAGGTTTAGGTGGCACATTTAGGCAAATGTGTCACCTCAAATTTGCTGACCACAGGTTTCCAGCCTTCTTCCTATGCTAAGGTGACTTGCCACTTGATTTAAGTCACAAAAATTAGTGAGTAGTTAATTTTGTTCACACAGAAGTATGGAAGGCATAGCACTGCTCTAAGCACTTGATAGTGATGGATCCATTTCCTTTGGTTGCCATTATTAGCTCTTCCAAAGTGAATGGATTCTAAAGTTCATCAATCCATCTCTTCTAGTGTTAAGTGACAAAGTGTTTGAACCATCGTACAGTGAAAAAACAGAAGGGAAGCACTTACTCTCTTGACATTCATTCTCTAACCCAAATTACCTTTCCTTTCTCTTCCAGGACACACACAGTGCTCATTCAGTTATCTGTGCATTTTGGCAATAGCATGAGAGCTCTTCCTTTAAAATCTGTCAAGGGTCCATGTCCATAGCAATAAGGACACATCCTTTCTGGGTGTAACTTGACATATGCTCACTGAAATCACCTAGTACATTAGTTCATTGCTTTTACCCTTGAATTAAAAGAAACAGAAACAGAAAGAATCCCTGGGTTTAGTGGGTAGCTGAAGCAGATAATATCCTTGCAAAGGAAGCAGAAACTTCTGGGTTTGTGCTTCCTGGAATTCTGTATTTGCCTTAGCAGCTCAGCTTAAAGGAGAGAGCAGGTTGGCAAGCATCACTTGCAAAGTTTGGTAAGGTCAACAAGGCTGAATATCTCTTGAAGTGTAAGATTCAGACATGAAATCATTGATTACCACAGACTTAGCACGAATCTTTCTTCCCACCTGAATTATAACGTGGTTTGACACTTAAAGACAGATTTGTTTTTAAGTCTGAGATTCATGGTTGAATAAAGCTTGAATATAAAGATGGAACATGTTTTCAAGCATGTATAAAAGCAAACCTCTGAATCCCTACTCTGTGTTCTCAGATGCCTAATAAAGGTCAGGAGCTGGAAAAAATAGAGAGGGGTAGAGTGATTGACTTATAGGGAGTTGTTCAAGGAGCTGAATGTTGATAGCTTGGCCATATAACTTAGCAGAATAAAGTAACAGTCTCTGAGCACTTTAAGAGTATAACCATGAAAAAATGCAACAGACTATTAAGGCTGGCTGACAAAAATAAAGATATAAAAATCACCATTCCAGACAGTAATTAATAGCATAATTTCAGAGTATTTTGTACACAAAGAACTTTATAATGAATTAAACATTATGACATCAGCATGAACAAGTGGAAAAGAAATATACCCCTTTATATAGCTGAAAGTGGCTGAAACAGTTGCAGGCAATGCCAGAGTTGGTCCAGGTCACTCAACATGTCTTTAGATAGCTTGGGTAGAATGTAGGAGGTTTTTTTAAAAAAAGAAAAAGTAAAATGGTATCAGGCCTGAAGCAATGGAATGAAAGCAACAAAAAGGATTCCAGAAAATATTTTCCAAACGCAAGATCTAGTGTTCTGAACAACAGTCTTTACAGGGAAACAGTAACAGATCCAGCATTGTAGTCCAAACTCTGGAGAATATATTGCAGAATGCAATCTTGTGCTGACATTGGCATTGATTTAATGTTGGGGTTTCCCCCCCCCCTCTATCTCAAATATCTATTATTTTAAATTAAACTAGAACCATCTCACAGGATTCATGCAATTTACCTCGTAAAAAGAGAAACTTTGAGCAAGACTATAAATATACCTCCGAGTTTTTATGACATCAAGCTGCCTTGATTTACTGCAGTGTCTCTGCAACCCTATGCAGTGCTGCTTGTAATTCAAGGCTGCTCATTGTAATACATAACAAACATTTTACTTTTCTTTCTTCAGTGTGAGTGAAATGTTTGATTATTATGAATCTGAGGTGAATCCTGTTTTTTTGTTCTTTTTTATTATTTTTTTAAATGCATATGCTAGTTATTTTTGTTGAGCTTGGCTCAACTACTATAGGGTCCAGCCTCAGCGATATTTAGATAATTTTCCCAAAGATGTCTGTACTGCTTTGTCTAGTACTAAATCTTACTGTTCTTGCTTTGCTTATTTGAATGTTTTTACTTAGACTGGCCAGATAATTTGACAGTTTTTGCAGTTTCCTTTGCTGAATGAGACTGTGACAGTTGTATTGTGACCTGTATAACCTGCTGTAATATAAACAGACATTTTAGATTGCATAAAATTTGGCCACAGACGATTTCCTTCTTGATTTGAAAATATGACCAATTAGCATAGAGTATTATTGATCATACTGCTAGTTATTTCAATCTATTAGGGCATTTTAAAATTAAAATCTTGTCTAATGCTGCTGTCTAATATATCTCTGATGATCTCAGCATGGGGATCTCAGTAGGGTGATGCATATTTTGATTTACATCATTCCATAATTCTCATCTGAGTTGCATCTATATGAATGCATTTACTTCAGAGGAACTGTGCTGGAGTAACTGAAGAAAAAAATATGACTAACATTTCTCATAGAAAGGAATGAATGGCCAATGGTGCATGAAAGTGTCAAGTGGACATTTAAATACTCTCTTCCTTATTCTTTAACATTTATATAAAGATTCTGATCCTAGTTGACATTAGTTTTTGCTTTGTTAGTAATATAGCTCGTTCCAATATATCAGTTTTAGGCATGAAACCAGTCTTCACTTATTTGGAGAGAGCATTTCATGATGTATTTTTAGGTCTGACATTTGTATGCTATAATAGTTTTAACTTTTAAACTGAGAAACTGCATGGCTTATATAAATATCTGATATGGTATAGTTATAATGAAGTCTCCTTTGACTGAGACAAAAGTCAATCCATACTTGGAGACTGCAAAGTTTAGTCTAATAAAAGACTAGGATATCTTCTATCAATATCTCTAACTGGTATTTTACATAATCTTTTGTTACCTGGGAAACTCCATCAGACACAGCTGCAGAGGTACTTATTCATAGAATCATAGGGTAATAGAATGGTTCATGTTGGAAGGGACCCTTAAAGAACGTCTAGTCCAATCCACAGTCAAACTAATACAGCTTCCTTTAAGCATTAAAAGGCTTCAGTAAGGTCTCCCCAAAGCCTCCTTTTCTCCAACTATCTCAGCCTTTTTGATCAGAGGGTGTTACAGCCTTCTGGTTATTTTTGTGGCCCTCTCCTGGACCCACTCTAATAGGTCCATGTCTTTCTTGTGCTGGGGGCCAAAGAGCTGAACACAGCATTCCAGGAGGGGTTTCAACAGAGAGGAGTAGAGGGGGAGAAATCACCTCCCTTCACCTAGTAGTCACACTTGAGGCAGCCCAGAATATGATTTGCTTCCTGGGCTGTGAGCGCACATTGCTGGTTCATATCCAGTATTTCATCCCCCAGTATCCCAGAGTCCTTCCCTGAAGGGCAGGTCTCAATCAATTCATCCCACAATCTACTGATACCTGGGATTGCTCAACCCAGGTATAGGACCCTGCATTTGGTCTTTTTGAACTTCATGAGGCTTGCAAGGGTCAGCTTCTCCAGCCTGTCAAGGTCCCTCTGGATGGCACCCCTTCCCTTAAGCATGTCAGCTACACCACACAGCTTAGTCTCATCCACAAACTTGCTGAGGGTGCAGTCAGTCCCATTATGTCATTGATAAAGATAATGAACAGTGTTTGTCCCAGCCATGAACCCTTAAGGTAAACCTCTTGTAAAAATCTGAAAGATATTAAAAATTTCAGAACAATGAAGTCAAAGTAAGTTCCAGACATAAAGATCAATTGCCAAATACTCTGATGATGGTTATTGATATTATGATAGCCTGCAGCATTTAATATTTTTGTACTTGTTAGTACTTGTACTTTTGTACTTGTCTCAGAAAACTATTCAGAGCACTAGTAGAGAAACACAATATTTACAAAAACATCTTTTCTCATGCCTTGCAATTATAAATGTTTCTTCTTCCTTACAAAGTAGAAACTTCTGCAAGCTAAAAGCATGCAACACAAAGAGCCAAAGGACCTGTAAGATACTATTAATTGAGGTGTATAACCTCACTGTTCCCTTGTCTATTTATTTCCTTAAATAACAGGCTTGCCTTACAGGGAAATGAAAAAAGGTGCTATGGCCAACCCTGACAACACATCTTGTTCTGTAGCTGAATTACTCAACATCAATCATTTAACATCCTACTGTGGAATTCAGTCTAGGTATAATTGTGGTTTCTCACTTGCTTTCAGTTAAAAAGGATTTCATTGTTCAGTTAATGCACTTGAGAAAAAAATTGTGTCCAGTCTAAATAAAAATAAACCCACAACTATTCAAATGTGTTATGAAGCAACAACCTCTGGACATAAAATGACCATCCATAATGATTTACCCTTGTAGATGCATTGCACAGTACATACCCTATTGTTTTCATGATGCAGTTTACCTAGGAATTGTACAGAATTATTTAATGTCAAATCATCTTTTTCAAGCAAACCTTTTGTTCTTTCTCATTTTTGCTCAGAGAAGGGGTTGAATACTATTAATTTCAAACATGCTTTGTCCTTGTGCAAAACTTCCAGACAATTCTATAGTTTATTATTATTTGCAAATATTTTTGAAATTTCAGTTTAATTGTGCATGTTGATAGCAGATTTACAGTTTTGGACAATAAAAATATTGCCTTTTCTGTCATCAGAAGCAATCTTGGTTGTATCACTTTTTCAGCAGTGAACCTCTAAAGATGCAGTGCTGTGTGGGAAAAAAAAAGAAAATATATCTTTTTTCTAGCTTACAGCTTCTAATTCTCTGCTGGCAGGAAGGACAATGATATAAGCCCTGGAGGACATAATTGCAGCTCATGTGTGCATTTGTTATTTAAAGATGAAACTGAGGTAACCAGCTCAGTTCTTATCACCTCCAAATAGCACATAGTGAGATGAGCTAAATATGAATGGGTAAGCCAGTTGAGAAACAACTTCAAGGAGACCCTCATTATTTATATTCTGAATTGCAAATTATCCATCCCATCCTGACAAATACATACGATAAAAGTTAATTATAATAGGAATGCTAAAATTCCAATGTGAAGAGTTACCTGTTATCCCCAAACTGACCATCACCTGTAGTTAGCTTTAACCTAAAATAGGAGGGGTTTTTACCTGCTCTGGCACAAGAGTACCAGCTAGCTGTGGAAATAAGGCATAATCTGGAAATCAGGCAAGGAAGGCAAGAGACCAGCATGGCTGAGTCAAGACCTGCTGGTCAAACTAAAAGGCAAGACAGAACTACATAGACACGTATCCTGGGAAAAGTACAGGGTAGACTGCTCAGGGATAAGGAATTGGCTGAATGGTTGCATCCAGAGAGGGTTGGTTAATGGCTCAAAGTCCAGATGTAGGATGGTGACAAGTGGAGTTCCTCAAGGTTCTGTGCTGGGACCGGTGCTGTTTAATACCTTTATTAACGACATTGACAGTGGGATTGAGAGCACCCTCAGCAGATATGCTGATGACACCAAGATGAGTGCTGAAGTTAATGTGCTGGAGGGACTGGATGCCATCCAGAGGTATCTGGACAGGCTGGAGAAGTTGACTCAGGTGAACCTCATCAGGTCTGACAGTGCCAAGTGCAGGGTCCTTGCACCTGGGTTGGGACAATCCCCATTTACCCACACAGGTTAGGAGACAATGTGCTTGAAAGCAGCCTTGAGGAAAGGGACTTGGGTGTACTTGTGGATGAGAAGCTGGACATGAGCCACCAATGTACATCTGCAGCCCAGAAGGCCAACCACATCCTGGGCTGCATCAAACGAAGTGTGGCTTTGGAGCCCTCAACACAAGAAGGACATGGACCTGTTGGACCGTGTCCAGGGGAGGGCCAGAAAAATGATCAAAGGGCTAAAACATCTCTCCTATGCAGACAGGCTGAGAGAGTTGGGCTTGTTCAGCTTGGAGAAGAGAAGGCTCTTGGGCAATGTTATAGCGGCCTTCCAGTACCTGAAAGGTGCCTATAAGAAAGCTGGGGAAGAGCTGCTCAGGAGGGCATGTAGCAGTAGGATAAGGGCCAATGGTTTTAAACTCGAAAAGGGGAGATTTAGGTTGTATATTAGGAAAAGTTCTTCAATTTGAGGACGGTAGATCACTGCAAGAGGTTGCCCAGAGAGGTAGTGGATGCTCCATCCCTGGCGATATTCAAGGTGAGGCTTGATAGGGCTCTGAGTGACCTGATCTAGTGAAGATGTCCCTGCTTACTGCAGGGGGTTTGGACTAAATGACTTCTAAATGTCCCTTCCAACCTTATACATTCTATGATTCTATGATTGCATTTCCTGTGTGCCCTCCTCATGGTATTAGACACACTTGTAAAATACCGGTTCATCAGCTCAAGTGGCATCAGATCCTCAAATAAGAACTTTCCTGTCTTTTAAATGGACAAAGTCTTTCCAGAGGGCATTTTTAGGTACTGCTTATGGAGACCCTTTCTGTCTTTCTGTAGGATAAAAGGAGGAATAGAGGAAATCAGAAAAAGGTAAATCTATAATCCTATAGCTTGGTATCAGTTCACATTAATTACAAGGCTGCATTTATAAGCTGTTCTATTGAGACATTTTATCTTTGAAGCCAAATGAAACATTCCTCACATTTTTTGAACCAGCTAAGATAAAAGCAATATATTCTAACTCTGCCACTATCCAACTCAGGACACTTCCATCTCAGCTAAACTTTGAATGTTATCACTGAAAAGCTTATTCTTCTTTGGGTTACATCTTTTTAATTGATTTTACTATATTTCACATCTATGTATTTTTCAGTTCTTTTCAAGTTTCCTCATTTTCTATTCCTATTATCCCTTCATTCATCAGGTCTCTCTGTAATCCCACATATAGTTCAGAGTTTTAAACACACTTTTATTTCCTAATCTTTGCACTTTGATTAGCGTATAGTGAAATGGTACTGAGAGATCTTGTTATTACTATTTCATACTGTTCATTGCCATGAGACAAATTTCATCTCTCATGGAGCTTCAAACACTCTATCAACAATCCTGTCTCTTTATATTTAGATCAAATGTTGAGGATTAGTTATAAACAAGAATTAGTATCTCTAAGCATTCATTACAACGGTTGTTTCATGAAAATTGTACTTGGACTTTGTTATAGTATCCAACCTCAAATGGCAAACAGGTCACATTCAAAGATGATGTTATTGGGTACAATTCTGCCCAGCAAAATTAAGCTGAACCTGTTTATACAGGAACTCAATCTAATCTGAAGCCAAAATGTGAACATGAAAATGCATCAGATAAAGCACTGGTGTCCTGTTAATGAAGCTTGATGGCAGCGATTCATTTAATGTTCTAGATACACATCACAGGCATTGCCAGAAGCAAATCTAATTAAATATGTGAAGAATTCCTATAGATCTCTTCTCACTAAATGAAATGTAATGAATGAGAGTAGATCTGTGTCAATTTGCTATATTAGTTTTTAAGCTGTGTTCAGAAAGTTGCATTCTGAAGTAAAAAAATCCCACCACCATGGATGTTATGGATTAATAAACACCTCGCTTTCCACACCAGGGCATTACTGAGATCTTTATTACCATAATTTTATATTTGAATTCAGCCATCTTCTGTGTATTGTGTGCATATCTAAGTCTGAGAATTTTAAATAAATAAATAAATGTTTATAAGAATAAAGCTTTTCAGACACCACGCAGTCATTTGGTCATATCTGATTACCCCATGCAATTAATTAAAACTAAATGCTCGCTCACATTCATCACTTATCAGAAGTTCATTTGAATAACAAAGACGACAAAATACAAAACTGCATCATGAAACAGAATGGGCATTCAGTCTTGCAAATGTAAGTATTCATTAGGGCTGTATTAGGTTATGGCAGCATGAAGCATATTTAAAATGGAGAAGAATTTAAAGGAATAACAAAGTATTTTGGAAGCTGATGTTACAAATCAAGATAATTGTTCTAAATAAACAAACCCACAAGTTCCACAGACCTTACTGTTAACTCAGCCTTCAGATGATTTAATTTTTTTTTTCTAGAGATAACATTTTTTAATGAACAATCACTTTCCAAGTAGTTTTTAAGTGTGCACACAACAAACAGTGGCAGATCTCTAACAAGGCATGAAAAGTGTGTATGTTTGTATGTACTTAAAAAATGAATGGGCTCACAACACTTCTTGAAGTGTATCTTGGGCAGATTCAGTTCTTGAGGAGGTCAAAACCTGAAGTATTCTGGCAAAAAAAAAATCAATCCATTGTGTAGAAATGGTTAGGGAATAACTGTGTATTGCAAAAATGTTCACAAAAAGAGAAAAACAAAAATTACACATTTGCTGGAGGTATTGTTTTGTGGAGGATTTGTATTTCATTTTATCCTCTGCCTGTCTGAAAAATGATGCCTTTCTGGTTGTAAATGCTGGGAATTTTGTGGAAGTAGGAGAGTAACAACTTCAGCTGCAAATACTGCACCGTTTGAGTTCTAGCACAGCTTTGTGAATGTAGCCTGAAAGAAATACAAGTTTTTCTATTTCTATCTCTATTTCTTTTGCCTGTTAATTGACTTACAAATAATAACTACAGATCACTAGTATTAGGGTAGTGGTAATGAAGAGGTACAAATACGGAGTTGAAGGCAAAATCATAAATTTTTGGTATCTTTCTACGTATGTACATACGTATGTATGTATGTAATACTGGGTTGACATCTTTTTGCTTGTCCCAACATCAGTGGGATTTCATACATAATTTATTTGAGCCTTTGGAATTTAAATCATTCAACTATTACAGTATTTATTTTAGTTATTATTATTATTATTATTATTATTATTATTATTATTATTATTATTATTATTATTATTATTATTATTATTATTATTATACCTAAATTGTGCTTTCAGTATAATCATATCTACTTAATACAATGACCTTTCAAAGTCTCTACCTGTAGCAAATTAAGCTATTAAAAGGCTTAATATGCATTTCAGATCTTGTTACATGTAAGATGCAAAACTTTCCCATCCTTCACAGAGAGTGGACTTGAAGTTTAAAGAATTAAAATAGCAAAAAGTTATATTCAGAAGGCAAAGATTAGGAAGTTTCTACTTATTCATCATATTTGGTGAATTGTTCTCCTGAGACTTGATGTGTTATTTGAAGTACTGAGTTAAGTAAAAATGTGATTATAAATCGCACATTTATTTTAGTGATTGTGTTGAGAAATAGTGAGATTAGTTAAGATTCTACTGTACCTCACAGAGAAGAAATAGCTTTAGTATTGCTCAGTCCACACACTTCCTGCAGTAAATACATTAAAAACATTGAGAAGTTGTAAATTAGTCACACAGTCATATTTTACATATTAGTAAAGTATATTATTAATATCAGAAAAAAATTCCAAATGTGAAACATCACAATCTCTTGTTTCTCCTGCTTTTTTATCAATATGAAGAAAGGAAGCTGGTAGGTAGTCTAGTGACATTCACTGCTTAATTTAAAAACAAGGTTCAACACTCATACCAAACACCTATCCTTGTGCAAACAAATGTATAGAAAAGGAGAGTAATTTTGAACACTTTCTTTTCAGTAACAAATCTGATGTTACCTTTATGATAGTAACGTAAGTGCGCAATAGTTTGCTGTAACCTAATCTCTCTATTTTGCTTCCTGCATCATTTTGACAAACCTTTAAGTTAACAATCTTACCAGTTAGGAGTTAGCACAGTAGAAAAATACCTTTTGTGACCATTATGTTCTGAACTACTTGAAGTACAGGTAGTACAACACTATTTCTGACAACTGTTTTCAAATTCAGCTTATTTGATTTTCTTCCAGAACCATAACTACCATTTTTTGGTGCCATTTTTGAGCAGTATATGGTTACGATTCCTGTTCAGGGCTCCCCCATAGCCTCAGGGTTCTGTGTCTTATTTATATGATATTTAACAAAACCTATTGGATAGATGATGTTTCATAGTGATCCTATTATTTTGGAATCAAAACACCCAAAATACACTCTTTGTGGTGTAAAGCAGGAGCCTACAGCATGTTGAGAGTGCACAACAGAAACCACTTGGTCTTTGGGCAGAATTTAGCCTTCTCTCCTTTCTGCATATGAATTGTTACAGATTTTATTTACAGTTTAGATATAAATCTCTCCAGAGTATCACTCCTAGGGATCTTAAGCCCTAGGCAGATTTGGGGCCTCTACTTCTCAGTTGCAGCAGCCAGGGAACAAGGACTATGGATGAATAAACTGTTCCTTGTGCTTAGACATAAAAAAATTACACAGAATTCTCTTTTGAGGCATCAAAATAGACTTTGTGTATCTTTGCCGCAACTGAGAGACGGGACACCGCTTAATGTAAGCAAGTGATCGGTTTATTGCACACATACAGCAGCTTATATATTTTCTAAGTGCGTCAAGCTTAGCGAGCTTTAAATTGATTGGATAATATAAAACCGTCAGAAGGCTTTTTACAGGTTACTGATGTCTTCAGGGTTAAAGGTTATCTTCACACCGCAGCTGCAGTTACACTGTCAACACAATGGAATGCTCCTCGCTTCATGATGTTTTGAGACGCCCCGTTCTTCGGGTCTCCCACAGCCTTCACAGCCTTCGTCCGACCAAGGCTATCAGGCCTCCCACAACTTTCATCCGACCAAGGCTATCAGATCTTGGTCGCTTGCTCCACTGTGCAATTTCGCAGCTGCAGAATCATCGTCTGCTTTTCCCACATCTCCCCCGTTCTGTTGAACAATAAGAACCTTGTGAATAGCATTAGATATCATTGTCTGTACACACTGTAAAAAGCACGGCAAAAGTATTAAAAACAACAAAATAACAAGTACTACATATAGCATTGTTTTGATTAAGCTTTTTATCCACCCTGTAAAGCCCCAGCTAGAAAATAGCTGGTCTAGCCAGTCCCATCTATCATCTTCTCGGAGTTTCATAACTCCGTTCTTAAGTTGTTGTATGCTGGCGTGGATTGATTCCGAGTGGTCTGAAAGATTCATACAACACATGCCTTCAAAATCCTCACAGCCATGTCCTTGAGCTAAAAGCAAAAAATCTATAGCAGCACGATTTTGCAAAGTTGCATGTCGTACACTATCTACATCAAGCAAAAGACCAGAAAGCGCTTTACTAGTAGCATTGGTCTGCTTTGCTAGCCAGCATCCCAATTTGTCCAAGGTGCCGAGTGCTTTTGCAGACACGACACCAGGGGCAAGGAATGAGGCCGTAAAGCGTTGTCCAATTATCAAGTGGCAATCCTACCAGACAGGTAGAAAAGGGATTTTCTGGGGAGGCAGTAGCCAGACAAAGAGTATCTTGACCTGTTAGGTTGGCCAGTGTAACCCATATGTTAACCTTAGGGAAAAATGGGGGAAAAGGATTAGCTTTCACTGCGGCTCCAAACAAAAGCAAAAGGAGTATCATGATAGTAGTTTTCAAGTAGGCAGTGAAACGTCCGCGTCCGGTTCTTCGGCTGGGGTCGTCGTCAGTGGTTCTCTAAAGGGTTTAACGTTCCTCGCCGGGATCCACCGCGGACCACATTCTGTGGAAACACAAGCATAACCCCTTCCCCAAGTGACAAGCGGATAAGGGCCTAAAATTTTTCCTGTTTCTAGGTCTCTTATTAAAACTGGTGCCTTTTTTGATTCTGTAAATTCTTGGCTCATATTAAAGTGTCGAACAATAGGAGGATTTTGATCCATCAAGGAACAATTTAAAAAATTAAAAACATATAATGCTTTCTGTAATCTTTCTCCTGGGGTTGCCTGCTTCATTCCCCCTTTCTGTTTTTGTAAAATATTTTTTAAAGATTGGTGGGAGCGCTCAATGAGAGATTGACCGGTAGGGGAATGAGGTATTCCTGTAATATGTGTAATGCCCCAGGTATTGAAAAAGTTTTGTATAATAGCAGAAATATATGCAGGTCCATTGTCTGTTTTTATTTTTTGGGGTATGCCTAAAGTGGCAAAGGCTTGTAAAAAGTGGCGTTTAGCATCACGAGCCTTCTCTCCCATATGACAGGATGCATACAAGGCTCCCGAAAAGGTGTCTATTGAAACATGTATATATTTTTGTTTTCCAAATTCTGGATAGTGTGTGACATCAGTTTGCCATACCTGTAAGGCTTGCAGTCCTCGGGGGTTAATTCCACCCGCGACTGATGGGAAAGACACTCGTTGGCAATCAGGACATGTAGCAATAATTTCTGTTGCCTGTTGTGTAGTGAGGTTGAAGGAGCGTTTTAATGCTCCGGCATTCTGGTGGAAAAAAGAATGGCTAAGCCTTGCTTGAGCAAAGAGATCTGGGAGAATTTGTGCAGTAAGGGTTAATAAGTCAGCTTGTCTATTTCCTTCCGCAATATAGCCTGGTAAGGTGGTATGTGAGCGGACATGCATAATAAAGTAAGGAGTTAATCTAGAGTCCAACAAGGCAATAAGTTCCTGTAACAGATTAAATAAGAGAGAGTTAGAAACATCTTTCAAAACAGCGGCTTCTGCACGTTGAACTATTCCTGTAACATAGGCAGAATCAGTAATTATGTTAAGTGGTTCTGACCATTTACGGAAAACACGTACAACTGCTGCAAGTTCTACAATTTGAGGCGAGCCCGGTACTAGAGAAATGTCTGAGTTCCAGTTTTGGGTTTGTTGGTCCCACCAGATAATGACAGACTTATGAGTTTTTCCGTATCCATCCGTAAATACTGTGAAAGCTTCCAGAGGTGTCTCACTTCGCTTTGGTTTCTGTGACAGTTGAAAGTCAAGGTGTAAGAGTTTATGAGCTGGTAGGTGAGAAGAGATTTGTCCAGAGTAGTCTGCGAGGGCCATGGCAAAGACGTCTGATCGGTGGTATAGCCACGAAAGGTAAGCCTTGACCACTGGTAGGTATATGTGTACAAAGTCAATTCCTGCCAAGGCTAGTAGTCGTTGACGCGCTTTAAGAATCAGAGAGGCAAACATCTCATGTTGCGTAAGTATAGTTTTTGAGGGTTGGTGTGATAAAAATATCCATTCAATGATTATCAATGGGTCTTTTTGTGTAATATCCCATTGGAAAATGAGGGCGTATGGCTGTCGTGCAGGATTTAAAATTGCTAAATAAAAAGGAAGGTTTAAGTCACAACGGTGTGCCTGTCTAGACTCAATAGCCTCAGTCACCTTTGCAATAGCCATCTGAGATGGTTTGTCTAATGTTCTCAGAGCACAAATGTTAGTGTCTCCTTTCAGGAGTTTAAAAAGAGGATCAAGATCAGAGTTTGTGATTCCCAATAGTGGACGAACCCAGTTTATGGTTCCCAGGAGTTTTTGCACATCATTCAGATTGGTAATTTTTGTGTTTAGGGTAAGTGGTTGAGGTGCTACAGTTTTTGATCGTATTAGCCAGCCCAAATATTTCCATGGGGATATTGATTGAACCTTTTCAGAGGCAATACAGAATCCAGCTGCATCTACAGCTTTAATGACAAGGGCTACGGCCTTCTGCATGTCTTCTTCATGAAGTGCGGCTACAAGGATGTCATCCATATAATGGTATATTAAAATAGTAGACATGGACTTCCTTATTGGGCTTAAAATTTTTGCTACGTACCATTGGCAAATTGTTGGACTGTTTTTCATTCCTTGTGGCAGCACTACCCAATGGAATCGGCGTAAAGGCTCTTGTACATTGACGCTTGGAATTGAAAAGGCAAATTTAGGTGCATCCTGAGGGTGCAAAGGTATGTTAAAGAAACAATCTTTTAAATCAATCACTGTAAGATGCCAATCTCGAGGTAACATGGTTGGTGAGGGGAGCCCCGGTTGGAGGGGTCCCATATCTTCCATAGCGTCATTAATTTTTCTAAGATCATGCAGTAGGCGCCACTTGCCATTTGGTTTTTTGATAACAAAAACAGGAGAATTCCAGGGACTGACCGAGGGTACCACATGTCCCTTTTGTAATTGTTCCTCTACTAGATCATTTAGAGCGCGCAATTTCTCAATAGGAAGGGTCTCATAGCTGCAAAGGCGGCAACCATAGCCTCAAATTTATGATCCATCGTCCCTATGCGATTGCATGCCTCAATCATTTCAATTAGAGTAGGATTCCTGTTTGGTAAAGCCTGTAAGACTCGCTTACAGTCCACATTAGCATTCTCTACAGCCAGTTTTAAAAGTAATATTTCTCTCGCTTCCTTGTTGTCAATCTGTTTCTCTAACGCCATGCTCAGTCTATCTATAAATTGCATATAAGACTCGCGAGGTTCCTGTATTATAGCAGTAAAGGCTTTTTGTGGTTTTTGAGTATCGGGGGTCTTTAAAAGTGCCTTTTTTGCTTCCTCGCGTACAGCTCTCAGAGCTTCCCTTGGGACCTCTCTGGCTTGGGTTACGGGGTCAGCGTACTGCCCCGTCCCCGTTAAATGCTCCAAAGTTAATGCAGCCATATTAGGATCATTATGTCCTACATAGCTAGTCAAGAGGGTTTGTAACCCCTGTCTCCATTGAGATTCCCACAAGGTGTATTGCGTGGGTGTACACAGTAATTGTGCGAGAGCTTTGAGATCATGGGGTGTCATAGTATAAGTATCCAAAACTGACGATAGCATAGTAACAAAGTAGGGAGAAGATAAACCGTGCTCCGTAGCCGTGCGACGCAATTCCTTAATCACAGAAAAAGACAGAGGTTCCCACTGAGCCCTGCGCCCGAGCCCTTGATACATGACCGGTGCTACGATTTTTTGTGCCATTTCCAAGTCCCCTTCCCGTAACGCTTGCCGTTTGATTTTGGTCCATACGTTGTGCGGGTCAGGGGGGAACAAATCAGGCTCATCCTCCGGGTCCGAAGGACCAGGATCAAAGGGGTCGTCTTCAGGAGGGTAATTTACTAATCCCCCTTTATTTGAGGATGGCTTTGGCACAAATGAAGGGTCGGTTTCGGGGGAGGGAGGGAGTTCCGGTGGGGCTAAAGGAGCGACAGGGGAATCGTCCCCGTCAGAGTCTTTTCCAGGCGATTGATTCGCTCTATTAGAGCGCTCTTGCTCTTTTAAAGTTTCAAATATAATTCTCCACCAAGGGAGCAGTTTTTGCGCCTGGGGGTCACCCTTTGTGGCTCCGTCCCAAAGTTTAACACCCACGGAGTCCCATATATCCGTTGTAAAAATATTTGATGCAGTGACAGTGGGGATTTTAACCTGGACCCACTTCAAAGTGCATTTAAGATCGTGACCCGAAATAGTCTTATCATGTTTAGCTAATAAAGCTTTCATAAGTTCATATACGTCTCTTTCTACGGGAGTCGAAACTTGCCCTCCCATCTGGATTACCCGCAGCTCACCTCTCTTCCCCGAGGGATTGTTTGCCGGCTCCTGCTTCCTTTCAGCAACGTACTCTGTAGTTCTGCGGGAGTTGCGACCGGCTGCCAGATAGGCAGTTCTCCAGTTCCTTGGAGTGCCGAGTCGTCCGGTCCGCTTCGGATCGAATCACGTCCTCCGGTCCACTTAGGATCGAATCACGTCGTCCGGTCCGTTTTGGATCGAATCACGTCAGGGTCACCATTTGCCGCAACTGAGAGACGGGACACCGCTTAATGTAAGCAAGTGATCGGTTTATTGCACACATACAGCAGCTTATATATTTTCTAAGTGCGTCAAGCTTAGCGAGCTTTAAATTGATTGGATAATATAAAACCGTCAGAAGGCTTTTTACAGGTTACTGATGTCTTCAGGGTTAAAGGTTATCTTCACACCGCAGCTGCAGTTACACTGTCAACACAATGGAATGCTCCTCGCTTCATGATGTTTTGAGACGCCCCGTTCTTCGGGTCTCCCACAGCCTTCACAGCCTTCGTCCGACCAAGGCTATCAGGCCTCCCACAACTTTCATCCGACCAAGGCTATCAGATCTTGGTCGCTTGCTCCACTGTGCAATTTCGCAGCTGCAGAATCATCGTCTGCTTTTCCCACATATCTTGCCCTAAGTGACAGTCCCAGGGCTGTGAAGAATCTGTGGTGAGGAAAAGCTCAGCCCAGCTCCACTAATTCCTTCTCCTCAGGCAAGGACCTTTCTTCTTCATGTTTCCAGTGATAATACAGCAGTAACTGCCTGAGAGATGATGTTTGCAGTCATTCAAGTATCTTCTTGGGCAATGGCTGCAGGTTGGAGCACAGGAAATTCCGCACCAACATGCGGAAGAATTTTTTCACAGTGAGGGTGACAGAGCCCTGGGACAGGCTGCCCAGGGAGGCGGTGGAGTCTCCTTCTCTGGAGATATTCAAGACCCGTCTGGACGCCTATCTGAGTGATATGTCCTGGGGAGCTGCTTGGGCAGGGGGGTTGGACCTGATGATCTCTGGAGGTCCCTTCCAACCCCTACAATTCTATGATTCTATGATTCAAGATTTTTTTCCCCTTTGTTCTTTCATATCAGTCTAAAAGACTGAGAAAGACCGAACCAGTTCAACCCACCTATGTTGAGATGGAAAGACTGGATATAGGCCTCATGGGTCAGAAGGCAGAGAGGGAGAGCAGAACAAAATTCCCATGATCCAGGAAGAAATGGTTGGAGACCTGCTGGGCCAATTAGACATTCACAAGTCTATGGGGTTGGACGGGTTCCAACCAAGGGTATTGAATAAGCTTGTGGACAGGCTTGCCAAACCCCTTTCCATCATCTACCAGCAGTCCTGGCTGACTAGGTAAGTTCCACTTGACTGGAGGCTGGCAGATGTTGCACCCATTTACAAGAAGGGTTGGAGGGAGGATCTAGGTAGCTACAGGCTCATCAGTCTGACATCAGTGCTGGGGAAGTTCATGGAATGGGTCATCCTGAGTGCTATCATTCAGCACATGCATGACAATCAAGTGATCAGGCCCCATCAACATAGGTTTATAGAAGGCAGGTCCTGCCAAACTAACCTGATTGCCTTCTATGACAAGGTGACCCATTTAGTGGATGAGGGAAAGGCTGTGAATGTAGTGTACCTTGACTTCAGCAAAGCCTTTGGCACTGTTTTTCACAGCATTCTGATTGAAAAACTGGCTACCACTGGCCTGGACAGGAGCACTCTATGCTGGGTAAAAAACTGGCTGGATGGACAGGCCCAAAGGGTTGTGGTAAATGGAGCTAGACCCAACTGAAGGCCAGTCACGAGTGGTATTCTTCAGGGCTCAGTCCTGGGACCAGTCCTCTTCAATATCTATCAATGACCTCGATGAAGGGATTGAATGCTCCCTCAGTAAGTTTGTGGACAACAATAAGCAAGGAAGTGTTGATCTGTTTGAGGGTAGAGAGGCTCTTCAGAGGGATCTGGATGGCTGAGACCAGTGGGATGAGGTTCAATAAGGCCAAGTGTGGAGTCTTGCACATGGGACATAACAACCCCATGCAACACTACAGGCTTTGGAAAGAGTGGCTAGACAGCTGTTCAGGCAGAGAAGGACATGGGGGTGTTGGTTAACTGCAGGCTGAATATGAGCCAGTAGTGTGCCCAAGTGACCAAGAAGGCCAATGGCATCTAGGCATGTACCAGAAACAGCATGGCCAGCAGGTTCAAGGAAGTGATTGTGCTCCTGTACTTGGCACTGGTGAGGCTGCACCTCGAGTACTATGTTCAGTTTTGGGGTCCTTGCTACAGGAAAGATATTGAGGTCCTGGAGCATGTCCAGAGAAAGGTAGCCAGGCTGGTGAAGGGTCTGGAGAGCAAACCTTATGAGGAGTGGACAGGAGGCTGAGGCCTTATCACCACCCACCATTACCTGAAAGGAGGATGTAGAGAGATGGGAATTGATTTTTTCACCCAAGTGACAGGTGATAGGATTAGGGAGAATGGCCTCAAGCTGTGCCAGAGCACGTTCAGATTAGACATTAGGAAAATATTCTTCACTGAAAGGGTTGTCAGGTGTTGGAACAGGCTGCCCAGTGAGGTGTTTGATATATTTAAAAGACGGGTATATGAGGTGCTTAAGGATATGGTTTAGTAGAGGACTGGTATGGTTGGACTCGATGATCTCAAAGGTCTTTTCCAACATAGTGAATCTGTAATTCTGTAATTCTATGACTAATGTTTGCTTATTAGTGGATGTATGCCATTAGCACGAGTTCCATCCCCTTATATCTCAGCATCAAAGATATATTACTTTAGCAAACAATGCCTTTTGTCTTGGTAGGTTTCCATTAACAAACCCTAAATAACTTCTCTTTTGATTACTTTCCCTCTTCTCCCTCTTATTCCATGTTTTCATTGCTCTCCCCTCTGCCACATACATACACATTTCTAAGAACACCCCAGCATTTTGACTGAGACAGTTGGACTTCAGTAGTATGTATAATTTCAAATAAGACAAACAGGGGAAAGCACGCACCAAGAAACACACTCCTGAATTGGACAAGGTTTTAAACAGGGCAGAAAAGTGAAGCACAAAACTTAAAAGTTATTAAGGGGAAAGAAATATTTTGGGTTTATTATCAGTTTTTCATGCTAATTAGCAAAAGAAGGGTATGATTTCTAAAAATAAACTGCTGTATTAGGGTTACAGAAAATGTGTAAGAAAAAATGACTCACATCAAGCTTGTGCTAGAAAAATAAATAAAAAAAATAAATAAGGCCATTAACGAAGATGGGTGCAGTCATCAGAAAACCTCTGACATTAACTTTTATGAAGCAGTTAAAATTCTCACTGCAGCTCCAGATTTGCATGTGAACTATGACCAATCATTCACTTTGAAAACAATATGAAATAAATTTACAATTTAGCTTGTGTTGTGTATGGCTCAATACAAATGAATCAAACAATATGCAATAAATTTCATGGACTGTTAAGTTTTAGTTCTGGTGATGTAAATCACAGGTGGGATTGTATTACAGAGAGATATACTGTTGGGTTGATGGAACAGTGAAGTAGAAAGCCAGACCTTGTTCTGAGTAGCCAGGCTTCAGCAGAGTGAAAAACATAGTAAAGAGGTAAGAGTGGTGGAAAACCCAAAAGCTTATTGCCCTAAAGAAACTCCCATAAATGGCAGCCGTGTAACCACCTCTTTAACCCACCTATAAAGAGATTGCAGAACTTAATCAGTGAGCTTCACTCAGTGACCAAAAACACTAAGAGAAAGTTCCTGGAGTAACAGACCAGTAGTATATCTGTTATGATTTCTTTCAAGCTCATATACTTCTGTCATATGAAAACAAATGTATTTTATTCTCTGGGCTTGAAACTGTTATGGATTTTGGTTTCATGGCAATATTTGTTCTGTACTTTGCTCACAATCAGAAGCAGATCAAGCATGTCATGTAGCAAAATGGGCTTATACTTCTACTATGTGCAACTAAGCTCTTGTGATGATTCTCCTGTTTGTTTATATTTGCATGACATTCTGAAATAATGCACATTCCTCAGTAAATTTGGAGTTTCTAGTCAGCTACTGATTCTGGACATATTGTTTGTGTGAATTTCATTGTGACTTTTCTTCTTAACATAATTTGCTATACACATATGCATAAAGTATGCACCTTTATTCCTTTTGGAGTTCCTGTTCTCTTGCCACTTTATATTTCTCTTCGAGAAAGCATCTGTTTGAGAAATAGTCTTTCCTTGATACCTAACCCTTTTTAGCTACTGAAAATAATCTAGACATGATTATCACAGATACCATTTAAAGAGCCTTTGCATAGTCTAATTTCCAAACATCCACTTCAGATAAAGCATATAGGGGATTTGATTATTTTGTTTTCTATTCTAAGGTTTACAGACCTATATAATTCACTAACTGAGCTAGGAAACTAAGGGAAATATTCCCTTAGGAGGTTTTTTCAATGGTTTTGTTAGTGATAACGTATACTTGAGTATTTCTGATTCCAGGCTGGAGCAAAATGAAATGTTTTACATTTTGCATGAATAATTTTGACCTGTAATGAAGAATATGTCTGTTCAAAGTTTTAGGCATGGTGTATACTTCATTTATAATCTATTTATGTTGTACTATAAGTTTGTTTGTAAGGTACTGAAAGATTGTACTGTTCTATAAGACAAAGCTTTTGAGAAAGAGAGCAAACTGTTACTTTAAATCTAAGTGGTGACATGAGACCTCTGTAGACCAATCATGAAAGATTGTTGGTAGGCTTCAAAACCAGGAAGTTCATAATCACTCAGGCCTTGAAAAAAAAAAAATAAAAATGGGGCTCGTAGAAGATAAAGCTTGTTCTGAAGCACCTCAACCCCAAGGTTAAAAGTTGGTCTTTTCCTGCTTATCTCTAAGGAAGGAAAGTTCACTTCAGCTAGAGGACTAATGTGCCCATAAGCACAGTAAAAACAATGCCCAACACTGGAAAAAAAAGTGACTCAAAATAATAATGTTTCAGAAGGATATCAAGTTTAGTTCTGATTACAGCAGTCCAGTAGCTCTTAAGAAGTAAGTAGGTTCAAACATTTCAGAAAAAATTATTAAAACAAATTTTGGGGGGGGGGAGGGGAAACACAAAAAAAAAATTATAGGAATAATTAAAGGAAAAAAGAGGAAAAAGGGCATAGAAAAGAAAGTAAAAAGAGAGGAGATGAAAAATGTACTTAAAGATTTATACCCAAAGTCCAACCAAATCTGTTTTTTTTTGTCGCCCAGAAATAAATCCACTGACCACTCTCTTTGTACAAAACCAAATCAGCAGCTGTGCCTCCTTGCTTACCATTAGAGGACTCTGATGTTCTCAGAAGCAACTCATTTAGCCTGCCTTGAGCAAATGTCTCATTAATAATCTTACTTCTTTGTTTTTGTTGGTTGGTTCATTAAGTTCATGCATGCATAAAGTTGCTGTTGCTGCAGATAATGTGCAAATCCTTTATAAACCAAGGCTTTTCAAACTGTTAAAACATTTATTAATTCAGGAAAATGCTACACATTTCTAAAATCTTACTTCAACCAAGGCAATTGATTAGTCTAACATGTTTATTGACTTTTCATATTTTCTGTTTGAAATCAACTCTCTGCTGTGAAGACATCTTTTCTAGTAAATACTTTTCTCTGCTTTTTCCCCACTGATTTTTATTTGCACCATGAGCCCTTGGGGATGGGAGCTAGGATACCAGGGTGGTGGGCATGGCTGTGCAAGTCCCTACTTGCTCTGTTTAAACTGCACAAAGAAAATAAACCAGATATATTTAAGCAATGTTTTAAAACACTTATTATTTTCTGCATTGCCAGAATGAATCAAAGCATTTTTTTTCTTCAGAAATGTTCTGACACAAAACACTTCTAAAGATATTAGTGAGAAAAACAAAAGAGGGAGAGTGAGAAAATTATTCTCCTGAGAGAATGCACTAGATTTCTATGTTGTAGGGATATCCTGGGGAAGTGCTTTCAGTCCCCCTACAGAATCTGTCACGTTTTGGAAAAATTGTTAGATATTTGATAGTGCATCAGCTGGAATCCATCAGTGAGGTAAATGGCCCAACAGCCAGGAATAATTTATGCAATCCAGCATAATGACTATTGAAGTATTTTTACACACACAGGAAATTTAAAAGCAGGGACTGCTAAAGTTCTTTCTCAGAATATCTAAACACTGATTAAGACATTCATGCAAGAAGTAAAGTACATGAGTTCAAATTCTGGACCTGTATCAAGCACAGGCTGTGAACTTGGATTTGTTGTTTTTTGTTTGTTTTTTCCATGTGAATTTCTATGTTGTCTTTTGTGTGTTTTTTTTCCATATGAATTTCTATACAACAAGCTCTCTCATTTCTAGGCCTGGACCACTTACTATCCTTTCCATTTGCACTGTTGCAGCCTCTACAATATCTCCGCTCATGCAGAGGGTAAAATTTAGTGCAAGTCTTTCTAACCAGCTCACTGCTGAGGTACTGAATACAGGCTGCTGACAGCACCCTTTCCTATGGTTCTTCTCTAAATTTAGCCTTCAAAATATTTCTCTAGAAAAAATTATGGAACAGTTTCAACCTGAAGTCAAAAAGTATTTCGCTTGTATAAAAAAGCAATTTTGGCCATTTCTAGTGTTCAGAAACAAAAGTGGAAATCTCAGATATAGTGCCAAGAAGCATTCCAACAAAAGCAAGAGGCATGCTGTTATGAGGTAAGATTAATAAGAAAAAGTATGCAGAAAAGAGAATCTGAAGGAGACCAAACTAGAAAAACCAACCCTTCACAGTACAACTGTAGCTAGATCATGGCATTGATGAATTTAGCCTGATTGTGTATGCAGGTATTTGAATATAAGACAATTATTATTAACTCACACTCTTAGATATATTCTGCTCTGTTAATGTTTGCTGAGCAAGAAATAGTTCATTTATTTCTGCCAGAAGTAATTGTTATTTTGTTGTGTTTCTAGCAGATTGTGGCAGAGTTCCTCCTCAGCAGCAGGTGAGGGGAACACTAGCAACAACTAGCAGCAACCTCTGCCCTCTCTCACTGCCCACAGAAAGAGCATTGACACTATGATAGCATATTTTATTAAAAATTTGGATTATGCTATTGCTGTTATATTAGTCTATTCAGTTCATAGCATACTGTTAAATTATTATTATATTATTAAATTATTCACTATATTTAGAACGTGAGTCCAAAGAGACAGGATCTCACAGAACCCCATCTGTTAGACTAGAACTCACTCAATGTATTGTGTGGACAGCTTTAGCAGAGATTACTTTCAAGCTGCACATTACTTTTCTGTCCTGACAATGCGTTCTTGCCTCCTTTCCAAACAGGAATTTTACATAACATTGTCAAAGGTGTCTGAGCTATGTGAAAGTTGAAGTGTCATTGCTACTGATTTTAAATGCAATTTCAGCTTCCAAATCAGTTAAGTGATTTTGATTAAAAAAACGACTTTTTCTTCCATGTGTTTGTGAGTTGCATTTTACTACCAAAAGAAAAAGAAAATTAATAAGGCTTGTAGTTTAAAATAAAAAAAAAACCCAAACCCCTGCAATGCCACCTGAGAATTTGTATGGCAGAGCTAGATCCCATTATTTCAGCTATTCTTGCTATTTTCACTTTTCAATCCTCCTCAAGTTCATTTAATGCAGTATGAGACAAAAAAGTTGTGCTCTGATTTTCTAATTTACCAGTTCACCAGTGCAGACTTCATAGACTCACTGCCTTCAAAGTAATGGAGTGGAATTCAATATATATTGTATCTCCTTTTAAAAGGAATATAAATAGCATGAAAACTGTATTTTACTTGTTTCTGATGCTCACTAGGATAGATAGCATCAGTCCACACAAAGAAATGTAGCTCCTTATGCACTGTTTCAGAAGAAATATATAGTATGGCAAGACTCCTTTTGGATTTAAAACCAGGTAAAGCAATTTTTAAAAAGGGTATGAACAAATGTAAGAACATTGATAAATGTCTACAGAGAAGCACCTGGCAAGAATGCACTCTGAATGTTTTGGATATGATTTTGCACATGTTACATGGCGAAGAGTTTCTACAGAAACCTGTGGGCACAGGATCTCCCAGCCCAAATGAGTTCAGCTCACAGTATGTTTGTGAATGAGGCTGCAGGTAAATGTTCCTAGTGCAGGTAACTGCACTCCAGGTTACTAGTATAAGTGTGCAATCAGGTGCACTTGCCATGAAGGTTCGTTAGTATTTCCAGTGTCTGTTAGTGGCTTTGTGAGCTAAAAGGGTTAGCTGAACAGATAGATCAAGGGAGAGAAGAAACCAAGCAGAAGGGCAGAGAAACCTAGAAAGATGCAGAGGTATGGAAACAAAACTGAGGTCTATGGCTTCCTTACAAGGGGGATAAAAGGGGCAGGTGCAGATCTCCTCTCTTTAGAGGAGTGATAGAACCTGAGGGAACAGTATGAAGATGTGACAGGGGAGGTTTAGGCTGGATATTAGGAAGAGGTTCTTTACTGAAAGGTTGGACAGGCATTAGAACAGGTTCCCCAGGGAGGTGGTCACAGCACTGAGCTTGCCTGATTTCAAGAAGCACCTGGATGATGCACTCAGTCCCATGCTCTGACTTGGTTGGCCCTGTGTGGAGCCAGGAGTTGGACTTGATAATCCTTATGAATCCCTTCCAACTCAGGTTATTCTATGAATCTATGATTAAGATGCCAAAATGCAGACATCTACTTCAGGAATCAGTATGTGCATGGCTGTCTAAGCTGTCATTATATTTTACAGAAATCTAGTTAACAGAATCAGTGGAGCCTGGAGAACTGTTGCATATGGCAACACTTGGACAGGGACAAGATCTGCACCTTTCTGGTTGAGTGGGGTGGAACCCAGCATATGTACTTTAATTTCCAAGCTAAGGTTGAATTTCTGAGAAATTAAAATTTCTATGGAAAATATTTTTCTCTTGTCCAATCAACTTTGTTTCTTCATTATTTGCAAGTGTTCCAGTACCGGAAAGTTAATTTTTACTATTCCTGCACCTTTACTCCTAAGAAAGCAATGGAACTCTTGTGGTTTTGCCCAAGCTGAGAGCTGAGCACCACGCAGCTGCTCTCTCTAAGAGGGTGTTCGTGGGTGATTAGAGGGAGGGAGGGAAGAGGAGGGGAGGAAAAAGAACCTCAAAACGCCACCAAACTTCACAGGCTGGGATAAGGATAGTTTACTGGGACAGCAGAGAGAGAGAGGTATATAGCAATAATAGTACTTTTATACCAAAATATACAAAGCTGGTGGTAGACAAATGCAGCTTCTCGCTGAACTGCACAACTCAGGCCATATAGCTCATGGCCATCCCGAAAACAGACAGTCCCCAAAAACCTGCATCCTGTAGCTGTGCACTCCACCCCCCACCAGTCCCTCTTTATGCTGAGCATGACATAATTGGCATGGAATCTCCTCTTTGGCTAGTTTGGGTCACCTGTCCTGGTTGTGTCCCCTGCCAGCTTGCTAGGTGCCCCCACCTTCTCATTAGCAGGGAAATATGAACTACTGAAAAGTCCCTGACTGCTTGAAAACAGCTAAAAACATCAGCACTGCTCTCACCCTAACTCCCAAACATGGCATTCCACCCGCTGCTAGAAAGAAAATTAACTCTATCTTAGCTGAACCCAGGACAACTCTATAAAAAAATATTTTGTTTCCAGGATAGAATGAAGGATCCCGAAGAGATTGAAACATTTACTTTGAAGAGTAAAGCAATCAAACTAAAAGCATGAATTGGGAAAGTTTTCCATTCTTTTCCAACAGTTAGGATGACGATTTTTTGCAACCGACTCACAGAATTAAAGTGAAAACATCTAGTGGTGATATTTTACAAGTGAATGCCTTATTCTGGGAAAGTTTCTGTATTTCTGAAGACTAAAATGGAGTAGATTTGGCTCCTAAAATATCTGGGCTACTAAAATATATTCCAAAATGTTTATGGTACAAAATACACCAAATACAGTCTATTTCTGCACAGAAATATAATGGGTTAATTCCATTTAGGTCAGAGATCACAGCTTTTTTTTTTTTTTAATTTTATTTTATCCCTCCCCCTTTCTCTTCCATCTCCCAACTTAAAAACCAAACCAAACCTCTTTGATGTTATTTTACAGGCCCAGATTATCTACGAGAATATAGAAAATACAGAGACACATATATGGCAGATCTGATTAGGCAAGCTGAGGTGGAGAGAAGCTCATTTGTGACCCACAATGGTACAAAGCAATGATTCAGTTTTGCACGGTGATCAAAATACCCCAAAGGAAAATGAATCCGAGTGCCACGCTGTGAAGCTCTTCAGCAAGAGAGCTGTTAAATGTACATTTGAGGTTCTTAACCATCTGCAGTGTGGAAGTCCCCTAAGACCTCGGCAATAATCACAATTCATGGTAAACTTTTACTTCAGTTGTAGTCTGGGGTAAAGCTTTAATTAAAAGACAGATGCAAGAACTAGAATAACGTCAT
Source organism: Gallinula chloropus (assembly GCF_964237585.1). Taxonomy (NCBI): domain Eukaryota; kingdom Metazoa; phylum Chordata; class Aves; order Gruiformes; family Rallidae; genus Gallinula; species Gallinula chloropus. The sequence goes on along the minus strand of NC_140086.1, from coordinate 30,887,862 downwards.
TAGAGTAAATGTTTTCAGAGTGATGGCAAGGTGGGAATAAGGGTATTTCCTAAAAGTCATGGCGTAGGAAACAAGTGGAAATTCATCATTATTAATGGAGAAGAGTGAGATCTTGACATTGCGACATGATTTACTTAATGGAATCTCCATGGCTTGAGTGATTTTAAATCAGATTTACCAGGAAAACCAGTATTATACTATAGAACAAGGTTAGCAAGTGACAGACAATATTATGTGATTTTTTTTTGTATTTCCCTTGCCATTTCTAATGAGTAAGCAAAAAAATATTGCAATTCTTTTCAAAATACCATAGGAAAAAAAGGAAAAAGTCCATATTCTCCTTTCTTACTCCCATGAGAGTCATAGTGGCATCATCAGAAAAAAATAAAGTAAGCAGTGCTTAATTTATCAGTTTAGAAACATGGTCTGACTTTGGGAAATTATTCCATGCATTCAAGTGCCTACTAATTACAGTAGCAGTGGCTTCTTTCAGCAAATCAGGATGCTTTAGTACCGCATATTGAAGTCTTCACTAAAACCTCAGTTTATACTCTCTTAAGCCTCAAAAATACTTGTTTTAAAAGTCTTCAGATATGCGCTTTTCCTGCTCAATAACATCAGTTTCAATGATGGTTGCAGTATCAGAGGGTTAATAATAATATCGTGGTACTCTGCAGTTCACTGGTTTGGCCTTCCATCTCCTGGTTTATCTACCCTAAGACCAAATTATTATCCTGTAATAAAATGAAAAGCCACTATTATTGCTTAATATAAGGACACTTAAAATTATTATTAGTAGTGTGCTTGGTAAGGTTAAATCATGAGGTCTTTGATGCTAACTTCAAAAATTACATCTCTGATTTAACTAGAATAAATGAGATGGTTGCTTCTCTCTAATTAAAGGCAAAAATGTATGTATAGTACTCGGCAATTTTCTGTCACTTAACACTGTATTACAGAAGCATTTATTACGTTCATTATATTATAATTACAATCACCTTACATTTACTGAGGGTCCAATCCTCAAAAACCTAAGCTGCATGGGGAAAAGAATCATATTTGTTTGAAACCAAAAGGAAGCCTGCAACCAATACGAAGGTGGAGTTCATGAACCTGGTAGATATCGCAGAATCGCAGAATCGCAGGGGTTGGAAGGGACCTCAAGAGATCATCGAGTCCAACCCCCCTGTCAAAGCAGGTTTCTTAGGACAAATCAGACAGGTAGGTGTACAGACGGGTCTTGAATATCTCCAGAGAAGGAGACTCCACCACCCCCCTGGGCAACCTGTCCCAGGGCTCTGTCACCCTCACTGTGAAAAAGTTCTTCTGCATGTTGGTGCGGAACTTCCTGTGCTCCAACTTGCAGCCATTGCCCCTTGTCCTGTCTCCACAGACGACTGAAAAGAGGCTGGCCATTTCCCCCTGCATCCCACACTTCAGATATTGATGAACATTAATAAGATCCCCTCTCAGTCTTCTCAGGGCTGAACAGCCCCAGTTCATTCAGCCTTTTCTCATAGGGGAGATGCTCCAGGCCCTTAATCATCTTCGTAGCCCTCCGCTAGACTCTCTCCAGGAGATTCTTGGGTTTTTTTATACCAGGGAGCCCAGACCTGGATGCAATACTCCAGGTAGGGCCTGACCAGGGCAGAGTAGAGGGGGAGGATCACCTCCTTTGACCTGCTGGCCACACTCTTCCTGATGCACCCCAGGATCCCATTGGCTCTCTTAGCCACCAGGGCACACTGCTGGCTCGTGGCCAACCTGTCATCAACCAGGACCCCCAGGTCCTTCTCCACAGAACTCCTCTCCAGCAGGTCATCCCCCAGCCTGTACTGATACAAGCAGTTATTCCTTCCCAGGTGGAAGACTCTACACTTGCTTTTATTAAATCTCATCTGGTTTCTCCCTGCCCAGCTCTCCAGCCTGTCCAGGTCTCACTGAATGGCAGCGCAGTGTTCCTGCGTGTCAGCCACTCCTCCCAGCTTTGTATCATTGACCCAACACTGAGCCCTGGGGAACACCACTAGTCACAGGTCTCCAGCCGGACTCAGCTCCACTGATCATCACCCTCTCAGCTTGGCCCGTCAGCCAGTTCTCAACCCTCCTCACTGTCCCACACTTTCTCAGCTTTGCTATCGGGATGTCATGGGACACAGTATCAAAAGCCTTGCTGAAGTCAAGGTAGATGACATCCACTACTCTCCCTCCATCTATCCTGCCATGCTGACTACTCCTCATAAACTTCTCTTCCAATTGCTTGCAGGTAGCATCCAGGACAAGTGGTTCTAGGGACAGAGGTGAGAGTCGCCTGTAGTTACTTGGATTCTCCTTATTGCCCTTTTTGAAGACCGGAGTGGCATTGGCTATCCTCCAGTCTTCAGGACCTGTCAAAGATGATAGAGAGTGTCTTAGCAATCGCCTCCAGCATTCATTGGCAGAGCCCATTAGTCCCTATCTCCATGAACAGAGGTAGAATAATATTGTCAGCAGCTATAAACATCCTCACTGATCATACTGAAGGGCCTTGTTTGCAAGGACACGACTGCAGGTGCTTTCCAAAAAGTGAAGTGATTCCCATTTGTTGATCTGCCAGTGTACTGGAAAGACTGTATTTCCACTTCTTGACTCTTTTTCAGGCAGTCAGTGGCAAGCGTTAACTGGTGACTGGCAAGCAGAAAGGGAACTCTTGCAGGGAGAGAAAGCATCATGGCATGGATGGGGCACTAGCTGAGCTGAAAGTTTAAAAGAAAGAAGGAGAAGAATTATGTTGAAGTAAACAGCAAGTGCCAAGCTGACTAAACAGGATTTCTTTTAAAAATAATATATCTTATTTATTTATTTGTTTGCTGCTTTGTTTATTTTAAAATGAGACAAGTGTACTTTCTTCTTCATTTCTCTTTCCTGGCTCATCTGTATTCACGTTCTTTCCATTTTGGCACTAAACATGACCACAATTGTGCTTTGCTCGCACGAATACTCCCTGAAAAACAGATTTAAAACCTAAAAGCCTGAATAATTATTATAAGGGGTTTTTTTTCATTTTTTTTAATGGGGCATTTGATTGCACAATGTCGAGTTCACGCTGTGTTAGTTAGTTTCTTAACTCAGTGGAGAGAAACAATTTAGTGCAATCTAATATCTCTGTGCAAATTGTGAATATTCACAATCTAAAAAAACAAGACCTTTAGTTTATTAGTTCTTCAAGAAACCTGTGAAAATTTCAAAGTCCTTCTTCCCCAACACATACAGAAAAATTATAATTACTATGAATTATTCAGCTCTTGTTTGCAGTAGGAAGGAAACGCTTATAAAAGGTGAAGTGACTACTTCTGTTTGTAGATCAAACACAGACAGAAGCGATGAATACATACTGCTGAATGAGTGAGCAATCTAATTATACTTAGAGCAAATAATTCAGAAAAGAATTATTCTACTGTTCGAACAAAACAGTGGGTCAATTAATCTGTGTAAGGTCGTTATATTTGGTGAGTAATATACTTTCAAAATGTTCAGAGCACAGCACAGAAGACATCTGTAGTCTCACAAATATATCCCTACTTGTTATTGTTGTAATTTACCAGACATACCCTGCTGTTTCACTAAGATCTCTGCCTATGCCACTGAAATCAAAGGAAGCTTTGATTTTAATGGGAATGGGATCAAGGTTTAGCCACTCAACATGTCCTTGAGCCAAAACATAACTTCCAAGGAGGTTAATGTTGAGAGTGCTGTTTTGATTGCATAATGATGCCAACAGACAAGACAGGAAAAATCATGGTCTGCACTGAAATTGAAAGTGTACGTGTCTATTTTAAACTGCTAATACTTCATCTAACCTACTGTGCTGAACAGTCACAAAATGAACCTATGCAGTGGCTGAATTGCTGTCCATAAAGCAAAAGAAAGCAATAGAATGTTATTCCATTTCTAAACCACAGTCATTTCTATGTTATTGCAGCAATAGTGAAAAATTTACAGTACCCCAACACTGAGATGCTGCATTTTGGGAATCATTTACAGATATATTATTCTAAACCAGCATTTTCTGTGAAACAGTAGGATGCAATCTTTGCAAAATGAAATTATTCAGCAAGGTGATCAAAAATTTACTTCCTGGGTAGATTCATCCACTGGTGCAGTTGCAAATACTGAGAAAAGTCAGTGTCTTTAAAAAGATTAAATTTCTGGGAGTTAGCCTTAAGATTAAATTCCTCTATAAGCATATTTACTGCATCTTCAATAGCTGTCTGTGGCTTGAGATGGAGTAGCATTCTTTAGGATCTGATTTTTAGCAGGTGAATTCTCCTGAAGATACACCATCTGACAAATAGAAAAATACCAATATTCTGCCAAGATATTCCCAATATGTGAATAACCTAAACATTCCTTTTAAATTTTCTTTTCAAACAGTATTTTCTTAATTCTGTTCTTGAGAAAGCATGGTTTACATTTTAAAATAAGTTTGGATTAAACGTTTCCATAAATATATACCGGTTTTAGGACTGACCTTGGAGTATGTTTCTTTTGTTCTCTCTCACCTTGTGCTATAACTGAGGATGAAGAAAGACTCTCTTTACAGAACATTGAAGGTGATTCTCTGTGGTGGCACATTGCTCAGAACTCAAATAAAAAAATATAAATCTAGTTTCAGACTCAGGACTGAACCTTGCAATTTAAATTATCACTACCATGAGAGAAACACTCCTATTCGTTATGGTTAGTCAAACTGACCAATTCACTGGTCAGCTGGAAGTTTTACTAAATAAATGTATTCATTTGCAGGCACAGTTGCAAGATCATGTGTTCCATATTTTTTCACTTCACTTGTGTTATTTTCCTTCATATGCTCTGTAGTAGCCTCACTGGAATTATTTTCTGATATTCTGTTAACTATTATTTATATATCCTAATTTTATTGTACAGTTTCAAAGTTGCTTCCATAATCTTGCTGAAATACTTAATCCATTAACAGTAATTTTTTCTTACTGAGAAAAATAATAAGAATAGATAGGAAGATACAAAAATTTAATAGTCTTTTCAAGACTTAATGATGCAAATCAGCCAATGCATCTGTGTATATTAATTCAAAGCAATCCTACATTTATGAAAACAGAAAACCTGTTTTTCTAAAACAATGGTAAATGCAATTAACTGAATGTTTTAAGGGAAATTGTACTCTTAGTTATTTTATTAAACAATTCATAAAACAATGCTAAGGTATTCAGTGGGTGTACACATCTGGTGTTCATGCTTCTTCTGCAGCATCACAGATGACTAATTATTTTGCAGGTGTCATGGAGAAAAAAAAATTGGTTAATCACCCAGTCAATTTAGCCTAATGTTCTGCAACACAGAGCTGCTTCTTCACGTTTTGTGTGTGCATGCATATGCACGTGAGCCTGCACATGTGCACATAGCCATATTCTGGTCTTCATTCCACTCCTTCTTAGAAGATGGAGAGGTACAGGTTTTGGCAATGAAGTTGCCCTGATACAGATCCAGAACAAAGGCTTTCTGGCACAGAGATGAGGATATATGAGATGAAGGAGCAGATTAGAGCACATAAGTTCTCTAGTGACACAGATCAGAAGGAAAAAAAAGACCAAATCTCTTCTGTCGTTCATGTTTGCCTAAAACGTGCTGAAATGAAGACCTAGAATGAAAATAAGCTTTTGGAAAACTGGATGATCTGGCCTAACACTCATTATCACAAGCGAAACCATTGTTGTAACCTGTTTGTTACTGGGGTCCTCACTGCTGCATGTTGGACTGGCAGTCATATACAAAAAAACATGACTGGCACTTCTCAGTGTCTTCTTCTCGATATCTAATTTTTGCACAGTTCAGTTAGTTATTTGAACCTCATGCAGACACCAACCATTCTGCTGTTTACTTTAGCAGAATTCTTCTGAAGCAATGCCTTCTTTTCCTCACCTGATGTTTTGACTCAGAAGTCACGACCGTGCATATCATTACACAGATATATGTTATGCATGCTTATTTTCATAAGTTTTGGAACTCTTTTTGAGTCTCCTTCCCTCCCCACCACCCAAATCACCCCTGAAATTACAGAGGAGCATTTAAAACACTGTGTAGAAAAACTTAAAGTTCTCTGGAGTTCCAAATTAGTAAAGGATAGGGAAAAAATAGTTTGAAAAAAAATATTGGTAACAAACCAGAAAACAGAGGGGAGTGGAGCAGGCTAGTGTGGAGTAGAAAGATGCTGATGGCCTGAGCTGGCTGGCACTGGGCTTCATTCCCAAGAAATTAAAATCAGCCTTCCAACTCAGCTGCTCCCTACTGCTTCTGCCTCTCTCTTCCCCTCACCTTTGCAGTTCCACACTGGAGCCCCTTTCGCTCAGGTGTTGTACAGCAACACTGTGCTCATTCAATGGCTCTTCCTTTGAAAAATACCTGACTTCAGATCATATTTACAATTGTAATCACATATGTGAACACAGAGATTTCTGACATGCAAACTGTGTTAAATAAGTTCAGGATGCAAGGACAATGAAGCTGCAGACTTTCTTCTGTTCAATCTCTTTAAATTGTTGTCTGGGCTCTGTGACTTTCTATTTTTCAAACTGATGTTAACCTGATTCAGACTAGTTTAGCTGTGTGACAACTGCAACAGTGATTCTCCCAAGTTACAGTATACATGCACACACACATATAGACATGCATATATATGTGTGTGTATATATGTATAAATGTGCATGTATGTGAATATACATACATACAAAAAATCTCCTGAAATATACCAAACCCAACATGCATACATGGGCAAATATGCTAGAAGCTGTCTCGAGAAGAGTTTTGGGACTATTATATCAAATTTGGTACTCTGGACTTCAGTTGCCCACAAATTTTCTCCTGTTTCCTTTCTTTCTTTTTTTTTTTTTTTAATGTAATCACCATGTGCTATTATAATATGATTTTTGTTCTCTTCATAGGATAATGGATATGGATATTTCTTGCACAGGATATATACAATTATCTGTATTCCTTACAGATAATGACAGTCTGGATTCTTTACAAATAATTAGTCAATCCAATTGTTGTGACAGGTTGTGGAGGAGGCAGGTAGCCCCAGGAGAAGAAGGAGAGGTAACACACCATTTAGGGACAGCTTGTCTCAGCTTTAATGTTGCAGGAACTGGGAACAGCTCATTACTGAGCATCCTCCATTGGTGACATTTCTGTGGGCCCTCAAGAAGGTCATCCTCATAACCATTTCTTGATATTAGATTCAATGCAGTGCTCCATATGCAGTTTTTTAGGCACAGTTGGTATGCTGATTATTAAAAATACTTATTCAAGGGATCTTTGGGTCCAATAAAATTCTTAGGATTACAGTGGTTAAAACATAGCCTAATTGTATGAACTTAAAGAAAGCACTATACTTGCTCAAGTTGACAAATCTTATAGACAGAAGTCAGTAGAAAACTTTGTAAGATGGTTTCCACACAGTCCCTGGATGAAGCAGGATGTTAATCCCAGGCCTGAACCTGTGGTCACAGACAGGCTCTTTCCACAGTTGCAATTACCATTAGCAGTTATCATTACTGCTCTGGAGAGCAAAGATGGACAAGGAAGGTGCGATAGGAGCTGTGCTGATTAGACAAGGTGCTAATGACAGGCAGTCTCATTGTAAATGTTTGCAGATGTTGGGTATTAGTGCTCTTCTGCCCTCACCACCTGTCCACATGGACATCTGTCCCACACTTACAAGGCCCAGCCAGAGAGAAGAGTTGCCTAATACAGAGACAAGCCATAGGCTGCTTCCAAAGCTGATGTAGCCTGTGAAGTTTGGACCATTCTGGAAAGCATCCCACAGTTGATATGTACACCTGACTTTGGTATTGGGACAACACTATGAGAGCATGTGGAATATGTGGGGCACCCAGCTATATATTATCAGCAGCCTACAATGTAAGGCAGGCAGCTTTTGATCTCCTGGAATGCCAGAGGCAAACAACAACAGTCCTTAAACTACATAGTCCTCTTGTGGTAAACATATAGTTTAAATATCATTACTACATCTCTTCAGTAACAAAATGAACATGTGGCATCTTGCTGCTCAGGATAGTAGAAATTCTGAATACAAACCCCTGTTTAAATAGGACAAGGCAAAAATCAGGCTTGCAAAGCCTTCAAATGAAAATAAAAAGTCTATTAGCAAACCTGGATCCAATGATCCTTTCTCACAGTCTGACATTAATAGTGTTAGCATGTTGAAATTCAAGACATATTATGATATTGCCCTTCTCCTTTTTCTCCCTCAAAAATGCTTTAATGGCCTTTAAAACCAGCATAATCAAGCCATCATTCTATTGTCAACAGTCTAGAATAAATCTTGCTCTCTGGCATTTAGTTATTAGGTAACATAGTCACGTTTCTTTCAACTGTGCTGTGAACACTGAATAAATGGCTTGTGATGTTTAGCACTCTTGGTTAAAATCCCATTTTTACGGTTCAGGAAAAGTGCTATGACCCATGCACTGCAACTACTGATTTATCTGCACAGCAGCTTGGCTACCAAACCAGTTTTAAAATACTTCTGAAAACATCAAATGTGTTATGACTTAAAAAACAAACAACAATAAAATAACACTGTTGAGTTTCTGCCAAGTGCAAAAATTCAGATAAAGTCTTTAGTAGAAACTGAATGCAAAGAAAACAATATGTCATCTTAAAGGCACCTTACTTAAGTGAGAATTTGTAACCAGTACGAAAAAACTATCATATAGTAATGTCAAGGAGTAAGTTCAGACACACAGAGATCTGCAAATGTCAGAGCTAATGAAATATTTAAATGATGTTTCCCCTAAAAAGATCTGAAAAGCTTTCCTAGTTATCTTACACTATGGAAAGGGCTAGGAACAGATTTACACTCTTGGCTACATCACTATAACCAGTTGAACCCACATCAGGCCAACTGGCATGCAGTCCTACAATGTGGACTGATTCCCAGTTCCAGCCTTGTTTTGGATGCCCACACAACTCTTGTGTTGATTTTTTTCCCCAAAATTACAGAATATGTGAAGCTAAACTGTCTCACCTGCAAAGCTCTGAAAATTTCTGATGTGTGAGGAGGGCCACTCCTCACAGGGAATTTTCTGGACTCCTAAAATTTTCTGCTGTATAAACTTAGGCAGCTTTGAATATTTTGCTCAAGGATGAAGCTTAAAGCACAGCAGATATGAGCCCTCCCCTACGAGTCACAGCACAGGCCTATACCCTTTTACTGTATAACCAAATTCGTAGAGATTCCTCTGCTCCATCACATTCCGCATCCTCCTTTCTGCAGTGGAAATGTATTGCTAAAGAAATATATTTCATTACAAAAACCTCATTTGGAAAGTGAAAACTGTCTACTGTAGGTATGTGAAGAAGTTAATTTAGAGCTGCCTTTAGCAGGACAGAATTTTACAGACCCTGCAGCAAATCATACCTAGATTATTTAACCCAGGTGTCTAGATCCTGTCATGCTTTAGCCCCAGCCAGCAGCTGAGCACCATGCAGATGCTCACTTGCTTCCCCTCCCCAGAAAAAAAGGGGGAAAGAAAAAAAAAAAGGATGACAAAAGCAAACCTCATGGGATGGGGATGGAGACAGCTTACTGGGACAGCAAAGGGAGGGAGAAATAAAAATAACAGGACTTTTTACTAAAATGCACAAAACTGGTGATACACAAATGCAGTTTCTCACCGAACCACACAACTCAGGCCATACAGCTCAGAGCTGTCCTGAAGCCAGACAATCCCTAAACTGCACATCCTGGAGCCATGTGCTCCTCCCCCACCAGCTCCCTTTATATACTGAGCATAATGCCATGGTATGGACCCTTTGGCTGGTTTGGGTGCGCCCCTCCCAGCTTCCTGGGTGCCCCTGCCTTCTTTTTAGCAGGGAAGCATGAAAAGCTGAAAAGCCCCAGACTGCTTGAAAACAACTAAAAACATCAGTGTGTTACCAGCACTGCTCTCATTCTAACTCCCAAACAGAGCACTACACCAGCTACTAGAAAGAAAATTATCCTAGCCAAACCCAGGACAACTCCAAATGCAAGTATATGAGCTACAAGAACTTCTCTCTAAATCCATGTTTTCCAAGAAAGACAATAACTGGTAGGGTAGCAATTCCTCTCCTGATGATCTTGAGGGCTCGCCTTCTTCAACAGTGACTCACTCGTATAGGAGGGACATGCGGTGGTGAGAGAAGCAAGAAAGCATCTGTTCTGCTTAAACCTGTGGCTACTCCCTGAGTACACTGTGAGAATGAGGAGGAGCTGCTCTGTCTTTGCTTCTATACCCAAGAGGCTTGACAGGAGACAGGGCACTGACGTTGCCCATATGTTGGCCAGCAGACTGGGCTGACTGAGATGGCACTCCTCCAGGTACAAAGGGATTCTGTACTGCCTAAATTCAAGGTCATGCCCAGTAAGTTAAAACTATCCTTCAGTGATCTAGCTATGCAAAGAAGGCTCACTCACGGTGGGTGTTCCAAAACTTTCCATTAAAACCAGATAGAGTTGCTGAATCAGAAGCATTTAATAATACTGTGTCGTTTAGGGGAGGAATTTTAATAGACAAAATACTGCTGAAACAAAGCAAGAAACCTGAATGATAATGTCACAAGGCTTTAATCTGCAGGTAGAAATTGACTTTCTAACTTTCCCCACCCTGGCTTTGTTAAAATATTAACAATCTATTGCAAGAATTCATCAGGGTATTCTATAGAATCTAGAGCCATTGAATCATATAGTTTGGAAGGGACTTCCAACCTCTGGGCTAGATCCAACTTCCCTCTCAGAGAAGTTCTAGTTAAGGCAACGTGCTCAGGACCCTGTACAGTCAAATTTTATGTGTCTTCAGAAATGGAGTTTTCTGACCTTCAGACCTCTGTCTTCTCTATACCTCCCCACCAGGAAACTTCTGACAACATTAATATATTCCCTGAGTCTCCTGTTTTTAAGACTGAAGAGATTATGTTCTCTCTCCCAGTCCTTGCATGCCACAAACTCCAGCCCCCTAACCAACTTGATGCCTGCTGCCAGACTTTCTCCAATCAATCCACGTCCCTCTCGTACTGCAGAGCCCAAGAATAGAAACAGTACTTGATGATGTCTCATGTGTCCTAAGTAGAGATGAATAGTCAGTTTCCTTGGCCTGATGGCTACACTCTTCCTAACACATAGTCAAGTGTCTTTGCTGCAGGAGTATATTGCCTACTCATGTTGAAAATATGAAATTAACCTATATGTTGGAGCTGAAATATCTACATTATTCCAGACAGGCATTAAAAAGATTTCTATGGAATTTTAAGGTGCTTTTTTCCTGCTTCAGATAGAAAGAATAACAAATCTTTTTTAAAAATATATAATTATGGAATAGAAATGAGATTTCCCATTAAATCTATTAAATAGACTTTTCAAAGTCTTCTCAAATTAAATTACTGTAATAAGGAAAATAGTGCAGATACCACTTAGGACACTGGTTTAAACTGTGATATCCCAATATATGTGTTTTCTCTTATCCCGAATGCTTACAGATATGTCATCGTTTCTAAAATGAAGTGATGTCTTCCTAGAGCTTGTATCTTCTTGTGGGTTATATTTTTAGGTCAAAAATATTTTCATACAACAGAAACATATACATTATGCCATAATATATTAATTTAAATATTTTCTTGATCCTATACTTTTTACAGTTCTGTTAGCTCAATCAACCCTTCTAATCACCCAGAATGATGTGCAGCATAATTTATTAAATCAGATCCTGGAGCTGGACTGTTCAGGAAATAAGACTATATAAACACAACATACAGTAGACAAATAGTCTTAACAAGTATATAACTACACATACAAGCCACACCACTCGGTAACAAAAATATTGAGCCCAAAAGACATATAGGAATAGGTCACAGGGATTCCTTTCTCTTTCTTGAGTATCTCTGAAAATGGGAAGCACAATGCTAAAACAAGTGCTTTGATGCTAAGACAGGTACTGTCAATGTACTGTACACCTCCCATGAGTCTAAATAAGCAGTTCTGAGGACTACACAAGATTGCCCCATTCCTCTGCACATATGAGGCTACTTGAAGTCTGAAGCTGAAGTAAACCTTCTTCCTGTACAGGCGATAACTGGCATTATTTTGGTTTATATCACTATTGTCATAATTTTCTGAACATAAAGACAATATATTTCTGAGTCTCAGTTTCTTAGGAAGATAAAACAACTATGCAAATAGCAGATGTATGTATTTTAAACTATGCACTGTTGTTAATAATGAAGGTCTAAATTAAAGTGACATTTTTTAGAATGGCACTGTTTTTCTGGTGATCCAGGGTGGGATTGATTTCATTTCACTGTTCCATCAAACACGAAATGGACAGTCTAAAGTACTTGTGCAGTCTAAGAATAAGCATCTCTGTTGATCCCAGAAGGTACCTAGAGAGCTTATCTAACATTGTGTACATTTTTTCTTTCTAATATTACCTGAAATGCATCCTGTCCATGGTTGTCTGGATGAATTTGTCCTCTAACACTGATCATTTATCAATAACATTGAATAAATTAACAAATTCTGTCATATTTACTATCCTCATTTACTTTTTTCATAACAGTCTCTGTCTGTAAGAGTGAATGTTGATGGTGCTGGACTGTCTGTAAATGGTTCTTAGAAAAGGAATTTTTCAGTGTACACCACTGTGGGAATTGTGTTGAAAGAGCAAAAACTAGCACATGTAGGAAACAAGGCAAGCCTTTAATGAAAATAGTGGAGTTTATTTGTCTACAAAACAGTGAACCAGCTATGATTTCCTCTCTGTTCGGCAGCTCTGGTGAGGAAACTGACTAACAGAACCTGTGATTTAAAGTTTTCACATCCAAGTGGAGAATGGACTAATCCCCAGCTGATCTTCAGGTCCCTTAGTGTCTGAGTAGTCTCTTCTCTGACAAAGATATTGAATTGGAATTATGAGAAGGTAAACTTGTGATGGATTTCCATGCTGCTGAGAAGTTTTGATGAACCTTCTCTCCCTTTCAGGAACACCGTGGTTCTCAAAGCACCGAAAGCTGTTTCTCCTAGGTATAGCAGAGTCTTACCTTGGCTCAGCATCAGTCTTTGCAGCTCATTCATCTTCTGTTCTTTTCCTAATTACTTCATCTAAGCTTGACATATTTGGCAGATATCTCAGGAGGAAGTCTACATGGGTCAGAACATCACACTCAAGCCACACTGTGGCTTGAGAACCTCCTTATATCACTCATGCTTGTTTCCCTTCAGAGAATAGAAAGGTCACCTATATGTTAAGTTCTTGACAAATTAAAAATAAGGTAAAACAAAAATCCCCATGGCTAATATTACCTTATGCTTCTTTGTCAGTGCAGCTGTGAAAGGAAAAAAAAAAAAGCACTTTTTCTGGATATATTTAGCTCACAGAAATAGAACTGATTTATTGCAAAGTGCTGGTGAAGTATTTGCAAATAAGCCTATAAAAGTAGATTTTTCTCCACTCAGGCAGTAAATAATATTTTTATAATCACATATGTTCCTTCATTATCAAAACTCATAAGCAGCAAGACAATTTTCTAAGAAGAAAACATAAGATTCTCAGTTCATCTCAGATGTCATGAGATTATCTGTTTTATTAATTCGAATTTTTCAGACCAGCATAGTTATCTCATGGACTGCACTGGTGTCTGTATAGCACCCATATTGTGACTTGGCACAAGTTGTTACTAAAAGTTCCCAAAGATTTTCAGATAGTTTTCAGATATCCAGTGCTTCCCTGATAAACAAAATCTTGCCAGATGGTGTCACGTTCTGGTTTTGGTTTGTTTTTGGTTTTTTTTCCTTCCCTCAACTCCACAAAAGTCAAACAAACCCTGAGAAAGAGTGATACTGCAGCCATTAGTTATCTAGGTTAGTCAGGCAACTATCACTCACTTTAATGTTACCACGTCTATAATCCTTTATGAATCTTGTCACAAGTCTTTCTGGTGAAGATCTTCAAACTAACAAGTCAGTGTTCCTCTTCCAGACAGGTACCTGAAAATACAAGTTGTACTCAGCACACTGACTTTGCTGCTACAATTAACTTGTCTAAAATTATTTCCATACCAAAGTATTTTGGAATAAAGCACCTCAGAAGATTTTCTTTCTCACTCATTGTGTAAAAGCTGCCAGGCAGAGTCCAATCTGTCTTTGAAATTATCAGCAAGCAGGGGGCATCCATTAGCTTTTGATATCCAGGCAGTTGCCAAGGTGTTTGTTATTTTGCTGTCTGCTCTGCAGTGGTACTTACCATGTAGCAAAACAGGCATTTGCCTGCAAGGCATGTAGCATTGTGTTACTTAGGTTTTTCTGCAGTCTAACAGCAAAACAACTCTCACAACCTTTTGTATACCACACCAGTGCTATAGGACACTATATGCATGTCTTTTACAAATGAACATTTTATGACAGAAATCAAGCAGACATTAGAACTCCAAATACTGAAACTGCAGCAATTGCTTTCAAAAATAGGTAGAGCAGAAAGCTTATCAACCAAAGTAGGTGTTACTCAACAGCAGGGACACTTACACTACTAAGACACAGCTTGTGACCGAAACTCTGAAAACTAAAAGTATTTTGCTTATATCAACATGTGGTATCATTTGTAACATAATAATATGAGAGAAACCAGCCATAGAGCAATGTGGTGAGTGCTGTCTTATATTTTAAATTGGGCATTTGCTTTCTCTTTTTCTTTGAATTTATGCTTCTACCTAAACATTGATTTTTTTGAAAGAGACATTAAAATCTTTAGTGGAATTTCATACTTGCATTTCTGCAGAGAACAGGTCCTCTCATCTCATGAAGAGGTAATCAAGGTTTGTACGCAAAGGCTTACTTCACTGATCTTATCAGAGGAACAACTCAAGAATCCAAACCGAAAAAGGGGAAATGCATGCAGATTGATAAGGTCACAGTTCTATTGTCAAGAGAAATATTTCAGTCTGGTCACTAATTTAGACTTTATTGTATAATCATCATGTGAACCTCTGTTCCATGTGGCTAAAGACAGAAGCAAATCTTTATTTCCTTTCACTTATTATTAATTAAAGTAAATCTTTCTTATTAGAAAGGTAGTAAAAGAAAAAAAAAAGAGCATTGCAAAAGCGTATATCACTTTGCTTTAATTTCCTTTCTCTTTCCAAAACCAGAATGAAATTAGCATTGGTTCTTTAAATGAGAATTGACCTGTGTTGGGATTTTTGTTCTTGTTGCTTAGCAGCAGCAATGCAAGCACATGGGTGTGTCTCCTTCTAGGGCACTTTTGCTGATATTTGATCATTTCTGGGCATTTTACACATTGACAAGATAATGTTGAATCTGATTTTCTTAAAAAAAGCCCAATCCTGAAGCTCAGTCTCTGTTTATTAGTTTAACTGTAAAGTGGTTAATGGGAAGGACAGACAAATAGCTGTAAGGTAATGCCTATACTGCAAAAGAAATGCATATCCATTGGTAGCAATGCATTTTCAATTTATTAATTGCCTATCACTTTCTTCTATACCTTGTTTTACATAAGCAAGGCCAGTTCTACAAACTGCAATCATTTGAGCATCTGAGAGGATTAGGAATTAACTATGTAGCTCTCCTTTTCTGAATATCTACCATTAAGTGGTTGAAGTTACAAGTGATTTACAGTTCTATTTTTTATTAAATCTAAACCCTAAACCAGGGAGGAATTCAGAGCTGGTATCTGCTCTATTCATGTCTGCTGTAAGGGTGTGCTTCCAAAGATGACATTAAATCAATATCCTTTCTCTATCATTTTCCAGACTTTAAGCCATATTGATATCCAGAGTCTAGCTACTGTAGATCACAGATTTGCTACACCCCCTTGATCCTCACAGACCAGCTGCTCTAATAGATTTGGTAGAGGAAGAAACTTAAAATTTGCTAGAGAAGTTGAACAGTCCTAAAAGATAACTTTGATTAGGGAATCTTTTGTATATTTATAAGCAGAATTAAAGATTATCTTGTTCTGATCAAATGGCAAAAATCAGCCTTAGTAAATCTAAGATCTCCTCTTAAGTGTATAAGAGAACTAGTTTAGAGAAAAAAAAACTACCCACAAAAACACACACAGTTTTAGTGTTTTTGCATGATTCTCAGAATGCAAAAAGATTAAAAAAGGGAAAAGTCCTTGGATCTCAGTACAAAAATAACATATCAATATATATGAGTCCATGGGAAACTAGGAATATGCAGAAAAAGAAACTTAGGCAACAAACTAAATGAGATACTTGAAGCAGTGATGGTGATGCAGTCTGGCAAACAGCAGTATATTAATGTTGGATATAACATGGGACTGTTTTAGGTCCTATGTGAACATAGATTTTTAACGATTTTAAAGGACTATTGAGTTAAATGGACAATTTATGGCCATTAAAATACTAATGAATTTAAATTGTTAAAAATTTTTACATTCTTTTAAACTTATACCACCCCTCCACCCACCCCTCCTTATTTTGAGAGATTAAAGACTGGTTCCAAAGCATGTTTATCAATATGGTGATAGGTGCTTTATATATTTTTTATATATATATAATATATATGATATATGTGAAATTTCATTGCAAAATATTTCAATAAATATTTCAATTTTTATCCTTCAGAAGGCCAAGACTCACTACTTTTTGAAGACAGGAAGTAATTAGCAGAATGGCCTACTCAGTTCTGCAATTTAAAATTATCTTTCACAATCTTTCTAAACTACTCCTGATCTTCCAAGATTTAAGCATGAGTTCAAATTCCATTGACTGAGATAGTTCGCAGATTTTTATGGACAAAAGATGCCTCATTACCAGCCCTACAGTCTGTATTACTAATGATCTGACAAAATGGATTCATTTGGGTTATATATACATTTTATGTTACTAGGAAAATATTTTAGACTCTTGCAAATAAAAAAAGAAGTAGTACAGGAGAGAAAAATATTATGCTGTGGTTATTACTTTGTTTGGAAAAATCAATACAAATGCCATGAATCTGTAGGGAGTAGCATAAGAAGTACATTTAAGGCCAGATGATGTTTATTTACTTGCCAGTGCTTTACATTCATATGGATTCTCTGATATGCTAAGGTTTTGATGGACTACTTCAGGTCCACACTGCTGGATGATCTGTGGCAGGGGGAGTAAACAAATATATTATATTTACCATTAGTGCCATTATAAAGATTTTAGAAGGCTGAATACTACTTGTTTCTCTTGGAGCAATTTTCCTAACTTCATTTTAACCTTATTTTAACCCATGCAAAACTACCTCCTTACCTACTACTGGTAAATAGACACTGTTTTGGTGAGATCTTTTCTTCCTAAAAGCCCAATATATTATCCAAATCTGTTTTTTGCAAAGATATTCTGCAAGTAAAAGTCAATTCTACACTAAGACTAAAACAGTGTCCCACATAGGATTTTTCTGCCCCTTAGTCACTTTTTTGTTGATTGTTAGACCTCACATATTTGTGAGGTATTGTTTCTGCATTCCTGTTTCTAAGGTGAATTAGACCTGCTGTGAGCCATTTTCCAAAGCTATGAACTTTCCCAACTACTAACTTTCTTAGCTGAAATTGCTTGGAATAATGTATAAGTATTCAATTCTAATTGACCTTCTGCACAAAGCTACCTTCTTTTCCACATCAAAAGATGACATGCTGATCACCGCAGTATTTGGTTAGATCAAGGAAAAGGCCTTGCATATTCACTTTTAGTCAGAACGTGTAATGAAGGCTTCCTTCAGCTCCAGTTCAAACAGAAAACTAATGTTTCCTAGGGTCAAGGCTCCTGCATTGCAAAAGTCAGTCCTGGATGGGAGCTAAGGAAGCTGAGAAAATCAAGAATCTGGCCAATTAGTCTGGCAGGAGTAATCATTGGCATCAGTCATACAAGGTCTCTGCTTTCATGACTCAGACTTTTAAACCCTAATCTACCAAGTGCCATGCTGAGCCCTGCTATAACATCATCATTTTTTTGAAGAGAGGAAATCAGGAAAAAAGTAAGTGAGGTAACGAGCTTGTATCAGAAAGTACAACTATTTGGAACTGAAAATAAATGCACTATTCCTAGTTAGTTGCCTTTCCCATAAAGCATTAATTGAGTAAATCTACTTGCAAGCAAGTCGTTCTTCTAGGTACTCAAAGAAGTATTTTATATAGGCCAATCTCTTTGTTAGATGGACATATGAAGACTGCAGCTTCGGTAATTTTGTTGAAACACTATATTATTGAATTTTACCCTGTGCCATAAACTTTTCTTCTCCTGATGCATCTTTGGGGGAATTCCTCCCTCTTCACACGTCCACAAAAATAATGTCAGTGTGCAGAATTCACGTGTGTTTTTTGTACTTTCCCAATAATGCGACTGCTTCCTAGAGGTTTGCCATGGGTTCTTTTTTAAACATTTAAATTTTAAAAATTTTATTCTTCTCTAATTCATAGCATGGCAGCTTATCTATAGTCATGTTCAAAACATATTCTTCTTTCAATTTGAAAGATGAAGGAAAATTCTTATTTTGATTTCATCAAAACATAGAAATTTCCAAACTCAAAACAGTTATTGCAAAGCAAAGAGAACTAATTTGCTACATGAGGCTGGGATAGTATTTTTAGGTATGGAAATATTTACTTTAGGTATTGTTGTGGTTTAACCCTAGACAGTAACAAAGCACCACGCAGCCACTTGACCACTCCTCCCCCCACCAAGGATACGGGTGGAGAATGGAAAAAAAAACCTGGCAGTTGAGATAAGGACAGTTTGATAAGATAACAAAGGAAGAGACTAATAATATTAACATCAATAATAATATATCTGTAAAAGAAGTGATGCACAAATGAAATTGCTCACCACATGCAAAAACAACCCATTGTTTGTAGGCCAAGAATCTGCCTCCCCGCTACCCTCCCCAGTTATATAGGGAGAATTATGTCATATGGTAGGAAATATCCCTCTGGCCAGCCTGGGTCAGCTGTCCTGGCTGTGCTCTCCTAGCTTCTTCTGCACCTGGCAGGGCATGGGAAGCTGGAAAGTCGATACTACCTACAACTACGTGGTAAGAACTAAAAACATCAGTGTGTTATCAATGTTATTCTCCTACTAAATCGAAAACACAGCATTGCACCAGCTACTAAAGGGGATTGACTTAATCTCAGCTGAAACCAGGACAGTATCCAGTTCTTATTTAATACTATCTATGTCATGCTCAGACCCTGTACTTCCCAATATGCTACAATTGATCACCATCGCTTTTCCTATCTTCTGATATATACACACATATATAATTCTTTTAGTCTATGGGCTATCCTTTTAAAATGTCCATTGAGTTAATGTTCTTCATTACTTTTGTGCTCCGTCTGTTGTAACAGTCTCCTGGGGCAGGAGAGATGGTGTGTGATGTTGGATTATTGCATGTTGCATCTGGAGCTTGTAGCTCAAGTATCTGGTACAGTTCCTGCTCATTGTCCGCTGGCTGAAGATGTCAATCTCAAGGAAGTTGCTGGGTACACATTCCTGAAGTTAGTTCTGGTCTTACGACCACTGCACCTTACTTGAGTTCGTTAAAGCTCATTCTTCACTAATCTGAGTGATTTTTACTGTAATACTGTTGCTATGACATATAACAATAGTAGTAGTGATAATATACATATTAAATTATTGACTCTTCTCAGCCAAAATCAGATCCCCTTAAGATACGCATCAGACTTACCCATCTTTCCGCATTACCCACCAAGTGCACCCAGGTCCTTGAGCAAAAGCAATCCCTTTGCCTGAATCAGGGATAGCCCAGACTGTCTTCTCAACATGTTGTTCACATTCACTACAGGGACTTTGTCTCTTTCTACTGTAAGCGGAAATTTGGACTGGTCAGGGCCATCTTGATTGGTATATCCCTAGAGTTAACTAAGCAGGTTGTCTTTGCTAAATATGTGGTCTTCTTAGCTGTCAGCCAGGTCAAACCTATCTCTAGGGTCAAGGTAGTTTTTCTATCACACTTCATATTTTCTTGTGGCCACTCAGGGAAAACCACAGGGTCTCTCATACTATGTGTCCTCTATATCCTCTCTTTTGAGCAAAGGAATGCCTCCTGACAGTTGAGTTACTGGTCCACGCACACAGGGAATTGGACAGGTCCTCTTTGAGTTGCTGGATCTCTTGAGGCAGCTTCTTGAACAGGTTTTGGGATATTTTTGGACAGTTTTTTCACAGCTGAGACACAAGCCCATAAGGAGGAAGACAGATTTTCTTTGTATTTCCAGAAGTGGCCATCCAATCCATTGATCATTGGTGTCTCTTCATATTTCCAGGTCATTACTGCCATTAATTTGGCATATGCTGGTGGTGCACTTTGTGCAAACCTCCACCACATGGATTGTGTATATTGGACTTTATCTGGATCTGTGTATAACTGCATATTTTCCAGGTCATAACTGATCATCTCCCACACTAAGTAAAAAGTTAGATAGAAAGTAACCAGGACAGGAATGTGAAAGTATGGCTTCTTCAAGGTCTTATAGTGTTCTTGGGTTTTGCTTGATTTGGGTGGGTATTTTTTCATATCATGGCAGCATATTACCGAATCACAGAATTACAAGGTTGGAAAAGACCTTTAAGATCATCAGTTCACAGTAGAAAGAGTAGTAGCTGTTTAATTCAGAAAAACTGATTAATAACAACTCATTTTTATTTGGTGGCCACCCTCAAAGTCTCTGTTGGTTCAACAGCCACAGTTACCAGTGTTGAAAATTGCTGATTTACAGACAGGCCCAAGAAGTGTGTTTTAATTTTAACAGCATACTTAGTACTGTTCTACTGTCTATAATGGGAAAATTAGAGTTATGATTTCAATTTCAGGCCCTGTGTCTGCTGTGTTTCTTCAAATAGAATATTTTGTCTCTGTAGGTTTCATAAAATGTGTTATAGCCCATATTAAGCTTTTATGGACAACAGTTACTGAATCATTCAGTATCTTCAGTTACACAGTGTCTCCTTATCTCCTTTGACAGCTCTTCATTGTGATAAAATGTATGGGAATAAACATATACAGTGAATGCCTATCCCAATTTGTCAGCCTTAAATGAATGCTATTCACTATCAGTTTCTTTGTAATTAAAGTGGGCACATTGTTATTGGAAATAATGGCTTTGTTGGTAATTTTTATTGATTACCGACATATATTAGAAAGAGATAAATGACCAATCTAATTGCTTGTGGATTATTGTTTCCTGTGCACTCATTACACTGGGTCACACTGAAATAGGGGAAACATTTCTCAAACAGAACAAATATTGCTTTTTATTAGCTGAGACAAACACTTCTGAGTGCCAACAAAAAATCCAAATGGTTGCAGGTCTTCATGTATACATAGAGGAAGACTCAAGGGCAGGAATGGAGTTACAGTCCCAAGAATAATGAGACATCTCAAGAGGAGATATCCCTCAGTTAAAGGATGAGTAACAGAACCAAAAAATCATGTGTTGGAAAAGATTTCTGAAATCAATTGTTCCACCCACTGACTTGAAGCTGGGTATTTGGTCATGTTGCTTGGGTTGTTGCTTTTTCAACATCTCCAAGAACAGTGTCTCTAGGCAACCTGCTATAATATTTGATTGTCCTCATGGTGAATTTTAGTTCTTAATAGTCAGAATTTCTTTTATGATTGTTGCCTCTCTGAATGGAATTTGACTTTATCTTCTCCTTAATTACCCAATATATAGTTGAAGACAACAGTAAGATTATTAACCTTGGGATAAAAAGCAGGTGATACATAATGCAATTTTCTCACGCCGTGGTACATCAACCACACACTTAAAAGCCACTGCTTCTCCACAGTGAGCCCCCTTTAATACTAGGCATGATGTTATATGGTTTGGAATAGTTTGGGTCACCTGTCCTGGCTGTGTCGCCTCACAGCTTCTGGTGAAAATTAAATAGAACATCAAAAAAGCTTTACAATTGGACAAAAAAAGTGAATAATAATCCTACTGCTTATTACTTAACCATTACTCCTTTTCTAAAATATGTATTTATTAGGTATGATAATACTTGTTCTTGAGCTGAACATTTTTCCCCAGGCATGTGGTAAGAAACCAACTCTACTAGTGTTTTCTCTGAGGCCAGAACATTCTCTTAAGAATAATACAGGAATGAATACCATCTATGCACTGTGGTACAACAGATATGCCGGTCAGTGGAGCTCAGGATATAATTATATACTTTCTTTTATCCTGTACTATGCTTTTCTAGATTCTTGCTTTTTGTATTTCTGTTGAAACTCAAAATCAAGACATAAATCAAATTGCTTGTATTCCCTGTTGATGTTTTATTCCTATTATTTCAAATCACCTGTGTCACCTAATTATTAGATTTATCTTCATTATTCTTAAATGATTGCACTCAAATAGTTTTTTTTCTTAAGCATTTTATGCAATCTTTTATTTTTTCTTATTCATTTAGCCTAATTCGAAACCTGAATAAAATTTTTCAGCAAGTTTAATCTGAAATTGAGGCTGGCAAACTATTTGAGAATCTCCTGATTCATAATCATGTTATGTCTTAGTTTATGTAAGGCATGCTTACTCTAAGAACGAAAACCACTAGTGCCTGCTGTATCAAGTGGAGGTTGTGAATGTTTGACCTAATGTGGAGTCATCCAATAGATGAGGTTGGATGACACCTCTGTGAATTGTCTAGTCTAACGCCTATTCGGGGAAGGATCAGCCTGCCCAGGTTGATCAGGACTGTGTCCAGCTGGGGTTTGAGTACCTTCAAGGTCAGACACTTTATTGTCTGTCTGGGTAACTTCTTGATACGTTTGACCACCATCACAGTAAAAAAAACCTTATTGTTATTTTAAACGGGAATTTTCAATAATCCAGTTTATGCCTGTTGCTTCTTGTTGTGACACTGGGTCCCATTGAGAAGAGTCTGTCTCTGACTTTACTCTTTTGCATCTGTTTTTTATATGCATTGATAATATCGAACCTGTGAAAATCAAGGGCATGTGCTATTGGATGGATGAAGCCACCGGAGAAATACTGACCTATACTGCAAATACAGTATAAAATTTACAGATATCTTTCCCAGAGTACACATTCACTTGCACAAACAGAACCTTGCTAAAACTGAGGATATTACTTTTTTAAAACTGAGATCCCAAGACTTGATAAATGAATCTCATGGCTGAACCTTTTAGTTTATGTTATCCTTCCTCATTCTTGCATTAACTTCAGCATCATGGGTCCTCTCCTCTTTCCTGTACCTTTTGCAGGCATGTACCTCTTCTGGTTTCAGGAAATGGTAGAAGACCTGAGGCCTGGGGTGACACTGCCACTCTCTTCTGTATCATTCTAGAGAGACACAATGTTCTGTCACATTTCTGCACCCTACATTTAATGTAGAGCAGCACTGCAGATCCAGCCGAGAAGTCCCTGTGTGTTCCAGTCAATACCCTCCCATAAAGACACCTTAGTTTGTTATATAGTACTATTATAGTAAAATCATAACATGGTTCAGAAATTTTGATACCTCAAAAGATAAGGCTGTGTCAGTGAAGGGTGGCTCCCAGGCTAATTGCCCCTTCTTTTTTTGTAGCAGTTAATTAGCTTTGACAGAGAACTGTGTTTAGGAGACTTCAATACATCTAGGCTTGGATCTGGCTGAGGAATTTGTGCATGATGCAGGCATACTCTATATATATATATTCTCTATGAAAGAATGGTGAAGGTGGTCCTGAGGTAGGGAAGACAAGTGCTTATCATATACAGGTTGCTTTGGGTAGCTAAACAGGTTCTGTTGCTATATGCTCTATAGCATCTCCAAGGTGTATTTGCTTTCCTTCTCCTGGACCTGCTGCTTACTACTATTGATGAAGATATGCTGGTTACACCAAAGTTCTATATAACATAAGAAAAAAGCATAAGAAATAAAGAGGATACTTGTATACATTTGTTGTACAATTCTCAGAGATAGTTTCTATACTTCCACCATTACTGGCAGAAATGTTATCAACTTCAGGGGCTCTTTGTATCTGGAAAACTTTTAAGCCTCAGAACCCAGTACATTTTGAAGCATATTATTACTACTACTACTACTACTACTACTACCACCACCACTACTAGTACTACAACAATATAATTGAAAAAAACCCAACAAAAAATCCCAGGGTCTCAATACAGTAGGCAGTTTTTATGGTTTAGCTCTAGCTGGTAACTAAGCACCATGCAGCTGCTTGCTCACCCAGGAAAAGGGAAAAAAACCCTCATGAGCTCACATAAAGACAAAGGAAGACAACAACAACAAAAATAACAGTAACAATCATAATAAAGTAAGTGATGCACAAAAGCAATTGCTCTCCATGTGGGGAAGGAAAAAAAAGAAAGAACCTGTTTCCAAGCAGAGATCCCACCCTCCTGGCTAGCCTCCACAGTTATAGAGGGAACATGAGGTTATGTGGTGGGGAATATCCCTTTGGTCAGTCCGGGTGTTGCAGTTTGGCAAGGTAGAGGAGGGGGTTGCAGGGGTGGTTTCTGCAAGAAGCAGCTAAAAGCTTCCCCTAGACCTGACAGAGTAAATACCAGCAGGGCTCAAGGCCAGACCCACTGCTAACCAAGGCTGAACCAAGCCATGACCTCTGTGAATCACATTTAACAGAAAAAAAAATGCAAGCAGCTGCTTTTTTCCACCAGAGAAGGGAGTAAGAAGATGTAAGAAACTGTGCAGACACCAAGGTCAGTGGAGGAGGGGGGATGAGGCACTCCGGGTGCTGGAGAGAAAGGCATTCCCCTGCAGACCATGGAGAAGACCATGGTGGAGCAGGCTGTCTTTCTGCAGCCCATGGAACATGATGGGGAGCAGAGATCCCACCTGTGGAGGACCCCATGCTGGAGTGGGTGGAGACATATGGAAGACACTGTGACATGTGTGGGAAGCCTATGTTAGAGCAAGCTCCTGGCAGGATCTGCAGCCTGTGGAGAGAGCAACCCATGCCTGAGCAGGTTTGCTGGGGAGGACTTGTGACTCCATGGGGGACTGGGCTGGAGCAGTCTGGGCCTGAGAGACTGCACCCCATGGAAGGGATCCACACTGAGCCAGTTGGTGAAGCTGAAGCCCTGTGGGAAAGGACTCACTTTGGAGAAGTTTGTGGAAGACTGTCTCTTGTGGGTGGGACCACATGTGGAGGAGGGAAAGAGTGTGAAGGATGCCTTCCCACTCCACTAAGAAGGAACACAGCTTGTGAGGGACTGACCAAAGTCTCCATGCCCCATCCCTCTCCATGCCCCCTGGGGGGAAGGAAGGGAGAGAAATCCTGAATGAAGTTGAGTCTGTGAAGAAGGGAGGGGTGGGGGGAGACGTTTTAAGGTTTGGTTTTATTTCTCATTATCCAACTCTGTTTTCAGTGTGTGTGTGTGTAATAAATTAGATATGGGGTTTTTTATTCTGTGTTGAGTCTATTTTGCCCACAGCGCTAAATGGGGCATGATCTCTCCCTTATCTCGACTCCTAAGCCTCTCAATATATATTTTCTCCCCTGTCCAACTGGAAAGAAGAGTGATAGAGCGGCTTTGGTGGGCGTCTGGCCTCTAGCCAGGGTTAAAACACTGCACTGGGTCAGCTGTCCTGACTGTGCTTCCCCAGCTTCTTGTGCACCTGGCAGGATGTGGGAAGCTTGAATGTCCTTGACTTATTGTAGACACTACAATGACCTAAGAACAACTGAAAACATCAGTGTGCTACCAACATTATTCTCATATTAGATCCAAAACACAGCACTATATCAGCTAGTAGAAGAAAATTCTCTCAGTCAAAACCAGAAGAGCGTTGTTCAAATTTATTGGGAAGTAAGAGTCCCTGTCTAACAGGATTATTGTTCTCTGATGCTAATTTGGTGAAGGATCCATCTATCTCTGCCTTTAATGTGAAATGTTGATACTTCAGCTTTCTGTCACGGTCAATTCAAGTGGAGTTCAATATAGATACACACATATGTATAAACTGTTCTTTGTTTTGCTTTCTAGGATAATTAATTAAAAGCCTAATAGATGAGCACAATTACTCAAAATTAATCACTTTCGGGCTGGTTAAATCATGACAGTTTAATTGTGTGCATCTATTGCTATATTAGGTTATTTTTATCAGCAGAAATACCTAAGTAAGTCCTCTGTCTTAGTACATCATTGCCAATTTTAGAAGAAAATTGAAATTTTTTTTTATTATAACCAACTGTACTTTTCATTAATCTTTAAAAATAAGGTGTCTAAAATTACATTTTGTATGGATGATGTTGGGCTGCTGTTATCCCAAGCAAATTATTAAACATCTTCATCATTCTGATACCACTGAGCTTCTTTCAGAAAATCTGGGGAATATAATTCCACTCCTGGCAGAACAGTCTGACATGCCTACTGAATGGTCTTTATAGTCAAGCATAGGACTCAAGTTCTAGAAGCAGCTCAGTAATTTGAAGACACTATGATATTATTTCAAATCTCTGGTAACTAGAGTTTACATTAGTTTTTGAAAGCAGTCAAGAAAGCAGTTTTACATGTGTTCCAAACGTGTGAATGATCTTTTACTTATTTTCTTTAAAACATCCAAGGATTGATCTACAGGAACAGCCCTTACAGGTGCCCAAGAAGATTTGAATTCACCTTAATTTTAGTCATCCAAATGTTAAGTTTATAAATTAATCTGGTTATCTTTTCCAGTGATTACCTTCTGTAATCACTGGAAAGGAAATTGGAGAGGCATTGCTGAAGAATGATTGATTCCACAGAGAAATCCATACTACAATCCCATTAATTAATCATTCTTAATGGCCAAAGTTGTGTGAGGTGAATCCATGCACTTGTTGCGAGTTCCTAAGACTTCAAAAAAAGAAAAACTAGTGTCTGCTGAGCTGATTGTGTAAAGCTGGACAACCCATCTGACATTCTGCCAAACTGTCATTATATGCTAGTTTTTCTGGTCTTTTGGACTTTCAACTAAGAAAAGGAGGCACTGTCCTCTGCAGGCACACCCCTCTGTTTTGGATCTAAACATATCCTAAACCTCTCAATTTTGTTGTCTTGCTTTAACAAAGTTTACATGAAATGAATGCCATTCACAAGGTCTAGAAGATCTACTGGCTATTTGGCTATTTTTGATGCTCCTTGGTTCAGGGCAATTCCCTATTGGCAGAAAACACTTAAGAGCTAGAATAGCTTCCTGAACCTGTGTTTTCCAGAGATGGCTTTTCAGTTTATGAATTCCATACCTTTTTCATGTTTATACCTGTGAACGCTAATATATGGAATACTAACAACTATTAGAAAATTTAAGTCAAATGAATGCCAGCAGACCCTCTGCATTTACTGCTCTTGTGGCAATGTAAAATTACTGCAGTGCTGCTGAGAACAGATTTGTTAAAAGAAAAAGCAAAACCTTAACAATGCTGAATTTTATTTCGGGGTTCAAATAGAAGTCAGCAGAAAGAAGCTTAGATCCTGTGTTAGGGGATGAGTAGGAAAAGTGCAATGCCAAGGAATATAAAAAGGATATATTAGTTCATCACATGAGCATTAAAAATTAACAGTTAAATGTTTCAGTATGCTGACCTAGAACAGATTGAGATTAATGACGAGTGGCTCTGCTACTATATTGATCAGTGCCTGTGGCTATTTAGTAGATGATAAAACACACAACATTGATTACAGCTACTGGCAAAATGTTTTAGATGTCAAAGCTGCAGTTCTTTTCTTAAAGCCTGAAAAAGCCTCTAATTAGGTGTATGCAATGGAATATATGTTTAAACACAAACATATACATGCTTAAAATTCTTAAGAACTACCAGAAATTTCTAATTTAGTAGTACACAAAATGGAGTAAAACAGAGTTAAATCCAGCTGGAAGCCAGTCACCAGTGGTGATCCCCAGGACTCAGTACTGAAGCCAGATCTGTTTAATATCTTCATCAGTGACGTGGATGAGGGAGTCGAGTGCGTCCTCATTAAATTTGCAGATGATACTAAGATTAGCAGGCATATTGATCTGCCAGAAGGTAAGGAGGCTCTACAGAGGGACCTGGACAGGCTGGATCAATGGGCCAAGGCCTATTGCATGAGGTTCAACAAGGCCAAATGCCGTGTCCTGCATTTGGGTCACAACAACCCCATGCAAAGCTACAGGCTTGAAGAGGAGTGGCTTGAGAGCTGTTTGGAGGAGAGAGACCTAGGGGTGCTGATGAACAGCTGGCTGAAGATGAGCTGGCAGTGTGCTCAGGTGGGCAAGAAGGCAAATGGCATCCTGGCCTGCATCAGGAACAGTGTGGCCAGCAGGAGTAGGGAAGTGATCCTTCCCCTGTATTCAGCGTTGGTAAGGCCACCCCTGGAGTACTGTACACAGTTTCAGGCCCCTCACTAGAAGAAGGACATTGAGATGCTTAAGTGTGTCCAGAGAAGGTCTACAAGGCTGGTGAAGGGTTAGGAAGACAAATCTAATGAGAACCGTCTGAAGGAACTGGGATGTTTAATATAGAGGAGGCTGAGTGGAGACTTCACCACTCTCTAAAACTACCTAAAAGGTGGCTGCAGTGAGGTGGGGGTTGGTCTCTTCTCTCTGGTAGCTAGTGACAGGACAAAGGGAAATGGTCTGAATTTGCATCAGGGGAAGTTTAGGTTGGATATTAGGAAAAAATTCTTTACTGAAAGGGTTGTGAGGAACAGGCTGCCCAGGGAGGTGGTTGAGTCACCATCCCTGGAGGTGTTTAAAAGAAGTCAATGTACTTGGTGACGTGATCTAGTGTTGGACCTAGTAAGGCTGGATAGATGGTTGGACTCCAGTATCTTGAAGGTCTTTTCCCATCAAAAACATTCAATGATTCTATTATACAAAGAGATTCAGGTTTATTACAGGTCCTTTACTACTATTTTGGCGAGCTGTCACATAACTAGTAGATTTTACAGCAACTATTACTATAGAATTACCAATATATTATATACATGGAAGACCAAGTATTTTAACTCTTACTGCATAGAGACTTGGTGGAGAGAAAGATTATTGAAATGTCTGTTTGTTACCTGGGATTTCTTTCACAGTTAGAAACTTCCTGGGGTTAAAATATAGATCTGAACTCATTAGTGCCACATTAGGAATTGTTGAAGAGATTTAAGAGGAAATGGATAAAATAGGAAAGGGGCATAAGAAAATAAACATTTTCACCATGTAAAGAACTAACTATAGTTAGGGAAAATATTGTCAGGATTGTGAGACATAATTGAAACTTTCAGAAGTCACAGCAAATACCTCAGAAATGAATGTCAACTTTGTAGAATCTACCAGGAAGAAACAATAGTGCTTGTGCAAGCATGCAGACATGTTGTTAGTTTCCTAGGGTTTGGTTTTATATAGTTTTCAGGGGTCTAGAAATGTCTATCCCATTTGTTCTTAGAGCAAAGAGACTCTTGATGTGGTCTTAGTCAGAGGAACAATCAAATGCTGGACCAGAACTACCATACACTGTGTTAATACACAGACTGTATCAAAGTGTACAAGTAAATTAAAAGCTCAGGAGTGATATATTCCACATGCAGAAGCTGTTTCCCAGTGCAAAATGTGGAACTGTAACCTCCTTAATTGAGTAACTTCTGTTCAAGCATCTTTTACCATTCACACAGATCCTGCAAGCAGGATGCACAACTTAAATGTTCAAACCAATCATTTATTGTCTCATATAGAGAGCAGATAGCAAAGTCATGCTACGAGGCTTAGCATTAATTTGCTCACTGGCCTTGATGAGACACCCGATGAGTCTCTGCTGGCCAGGCAGTCATCAGTCAGCTGCAGAAGTGCTGCCTCTTGACTCCTTACAAAGGGATGATCCTCAATCTTGCTAAGTGCCCATCTTCTGATTGTCTGGGTTTTTTTTCTTATGACTTTATTCCTTGAGAAACCTTGTCAGGAGTTTTTTAAAATTTCCTTTAATTGACAGCTGTTATTGTCTTGACAATTTCAATTATTTTTTTTTTTTACTTTTCTTATCTTTCTTGGCTTTAACTTTTGCACTTTGTTACACATCAGCAACAATTTTCTCTGGTAGAAAGCCTCTCAGCTGGGCTACACAAAACTGGGCTTTTGGTAACCGGCGGATGAATTCCTTGGCAATGGGTTACAGGGGCTTAGAAATTTATGTTTCCTTATCTGGTGACTTGATCAAAGTAATGTTCAGAACTCCATCTTGGTTGAAGACACATATATATACCTGAAAAGACCTTGGTGATTTTCCAGTTTCCCACTGCCATTTTACATTCAGGCTGGCAAAAATCCAGACAAACATCTACAATGACATTTTGTGGTCAGAGTAATTTAAATCATTGCTGAGTGAATAAATATATGGCAAAGATGATGTATGTCTTTTTTGTGTCTTTTGGTTTGATTTTACATTTTCCATACAGGGCACAGAAATGACAGATCTCAAAATTAAAATGCCAGAATCTTCTTGTTACACCTTTTTCTCTCTTTTGTGTGTATCTGTTAAATAAATCTTTCTGCAAAAATATTATGAATTCTTTAGGTTAGTCAATTCTGTCAATGAAATGAAGTTACATGTTGTTGTTTCTACTGGAGTTTAACCTCCTCTCAAAATATAAATACCAATAGGAGAGAAGAAATAACGAAAAAGTAAAACTTTTGATCATAAAAGATAGTGTTAAGGACCAGGGTAGAAAAAAGAAAAAGGCAATGTACATGTTTATATTGTAATGTCACAACTGATGTCATCAAACTTGATTTTTTTATGAGTCTGACATGGTCCCTTACAGCCAACATCCTTAGCTTTAAATTGGAGAGATGGGTTTGATGGATGGACTGTGAGATGGATAGGGAATTGGCCAGATGACCACATTCAAAAAGTGGCAGTCAGTGTATCAGGGTTCAAGTAGAAACCAGTAACAAATGATGTTCCTCAAGAGTCCATACTAGGACCAATGCTGTTCAGTTTCTTCATGAATAGCATAGTGGGCTTGAGTGCACCACCAGCAGATTTGGTGATGACACCAAGCTGTGTGGTGTGGTCAACACTCTGGGGAAAAGCGATGCCATCCAGAGGGACCTTGACAAGCTTGTGAGGTGGGCCCATGTGAACTGCATGAAGTTCAACAAGGCCAACTGCCAAGTCCTGCACATGGGTCAGGGCAATCCCTTACATCAATATAGACTGTGCGATGAACGGATTGAGAGCAGCCCCAAGTAAAAGGTCTTAGGGGTGTTGATTGACGTAAAGCTCAACATGAGCCAGCAATGTGTGCTTGTAGTACAGAAAGCCAACCAAGTCCTGGGCTGCATCAAAAGAAGCATGACCAACAGGTCCAGGGAGGTCATACTCCACCTCTACTCCACTCTTGTGAGACCCTACCTAGAGTACTATGTCCAGTGCTGGAGCCCCAGCAAAAGAAAAGCATGGAGCTGCCAGTGTAATTCCAGGGGAGGGCTACAAAAATGGTCAGAAGGCTAGAGCACCACTCCTGTGAGGAAAGACTGAGAGATACATGGGTTTGTTCAGCCTGGAAAAGAGAACGCTCCAAGGACACTTTATGGAAACCTCTCGGTATATAAAGGGAGCTTATGAGAAAGATAGAAAAAGACTTTTTACCAGGACCTGTAGTGACAGGACAAGTGGCAATGTTTTTAAACTGAGAGAGGTTTATATTTGGTATAACGGAGAAAGTTTTTAATGATGAGGGTGGTAAGGCACTGGAACAGGTCACCTGGAGAAGTTATGGATCTATGACTTCCCTATCATGGGAAGTGGTCAAGGCCAGGTTGAATGGGTCATTGAACAACCTGGTCTAGTTGAGGGTGTCCTTGCCCTTGGCAAAGAGTTTGTACTAGATGATCTTAGAAGTTCCCTTCTGACCCAAACCATTCTATGACCCTATGATTCTAAAAATGCTAGATTCTTTTTGCTTAATGTAATTGAACAAAGTACTTCACATTGAGATCTTAAATATAGATGTCTAGAATTAAGTGTATTGAATCTAATCCATGGTATTTTTAATGATAAAATGAATAGGTTTGATGTTAAAAACGATTAACGAGGGAATGGAAGAAAGAATTAACTACGGGATTCCTTTCAATACTTGAAAATACTGTTCAGGGAAGTGGGGACTTGGCATACATAATTGTTTTATTATTTCAATTTTTTTCCAAGGGAACATATGAGAAAAGTATTTTTAAAATAAGAATGTTTTTGAAATAATATAGCAACACTGCAATGATTTTATTATAGAAAAGGGAAATGTGGGAAAATGAGTAGCACTTTGCTAGCATTTAAAAATTTGACTTACACAAATATAAACATCTTGAGTGGCTGTTTTTTTCTTGCATGATAAAATGCTACATAATGCTTTAAAATGGAATAACAGGAACAGTATTTTCTCTTGTTTCAAGTATGTAGAAAGTGTTTTCACTAAATGAAGAAACCTTGACACCAAAAATCTTATTAGTGACAACAAATCCGTGAACATTAGAAATGGTACTCAATATTTGAACTCTGCAGTTGAAGAAGAATATATTACTCCTATTTGTCAGATTTAAGAAAGTATATTTGAGAGATTATATGATGTGTAGATGAGATCAGCAGGTATTGTCAAATCCTATATTTGTAACTAGGAGACATCTTCATCTAAAAAAATGCTATTAAAATAATAAGAAAAAATAAATCAGGCAAAAAAAAAGCACCATTCAAAGATTTATTTTAAATAATTAAAACCCTAACAATGAAAAGTGAAATCACTGAAATAATAGTGTTTGTTTATGCCACGGTGTGGATCTAAGCTCCTTGTTATAAGGAGGTAACATACTGAACTAGAAGGCAATACACAAGATTTCCTATCGTTATTAAAAGATATCAAAATTTCAAACTGAGAAAGTGTTTAAAATGCCATTTTCAATTTTAAACTCAAATAATATTATTTAGCAATCAAGGAACATTTTTTTTAAAAAAATAGTAATATTGGAATCTCAGTGTGTTTTAAATTCATTAGCAATTCTGAAGAGTAGAAAAGTAGATGTGGTATGTTACCCAAGAAGATACATGGTATGGTTCAGTGACCCTGTTGGATGAGTAGGAAACTGATACTCTTCCATGTCACCACTCCTTTAATCATAGAATCATAGAATTGTAGGGGTTGGAAGGGACCTCCAGAGATCATCGGGTCCAACACCCCTGCCCAAGCAGCTCCCTAGGACATATCACTCAGATAGGTGTCCAGGTGGGTCTTGAATACCTCCAGAGAAGGAGACTCCACCACCTCCCTGGGCAGCCTGTCCCAGTGCTCTGTCACCCTCACTGTGAAAAAGTTCTTCTGCATGCTGGTGCGGAACTTCCTGTGCTCCAACTTGCAGCCATTGCCCCTTGTCCTGTCCCCACAGACCACTGAAAAGGGGCTGGCTGATTCCCCCTGCATCCCCTGCTTAAGATAATTAAAGACTTTAATTAGGTCCCCCCTTAGTCTTCTCTTCTCAAGGCTGAACAGTCCCAACTTACTCAGCCTTTCCTCATAGGGGAGATGCTCCAGGCTCTTAATCATCTTTGTAGCCTGCCTTTGGACTCTCTCCAGGAGATCCTTGTCCTTTTTATACCAAGGAGCCCAGAACTGGACACAATACTCCAGGTGGGGCCTGACCAGGGCAGAGTAGATGGGGAGGATCACCTCCTTTGACCTGCTGGCTATAGTCCTCCGGATGCACTCCCAGGATCCCCTTGGCTCTCTTAGCCACCGAGGCACACTGCTGGCTTGTGGCTAACCTGTCATCAACCAGGACTCCCAGGTCCTTCTCCACTGAGCTCTATGTTTAACTACTAGTTTTACCAAAGCTTGCAACACAATATTAAGATGTAAAATATTGAAAATTGGAGATCAGTGATGAATGGAGTTCCTTGGGGATTGACACTGGGACTAGCACTGTTTAGCATCTTTATCAGAGACATAGAAAGTGGGATTGAGTGCATCAGCATCAAGTTTGCTGATGATGCCAAGGTGTGTGGTGTAGCCAGCATGCTGGAGGGAATGGATGCCAACCAGAGGGACCTTGACAAGCTTAAGAGGTGGACCTGTGAGAATGGCCAAGTTCAAGGTCCTGCACATGGGTCAGGGCAATCCCAAGCACAACTACAGGCTGGGTGGAGGGTGGATTGAGCACAGCCCTGAGGACTTGGGGGTGTTGATTGAGTAGATAGCCCATGCTTGCAAAACAGAAAGCCAAACATATCCTGGGCTGCATCCAAGCATAACCAGCAGATCAAAGGACTACTCTGCCCTCATGACAGTATACCTGGAGTACTGCATCCATCTCTGGGGTCCCCAGTACATGAAAGACATTGAGCTGTTGAATGAGTCTAGAGGAGGGCCAGAAAGATGATCAGGGGGCTGGAGCACCATTCCTGTGAAGCCAGGATAAGTGAGTTAGTGCTGTTCAACCTATAGAAGAGAAGTTTCTGGGGAGACTTTATAGTAGCCTTCCAGTACCTGAACAGGGCCTAGAGGAAAGCTGGAGAGGGGCTGTTTATCAGGGAGCGTAGTGATAGTAGGACAAGGGATGATGTCTTTAAACTAAAAAAGTTAGGTTTAGATTAGATACATGGAAGAAATTCTTTACTGTGGGGGTGGTGAGATACTGACACAGGTTTCCCAGTGAAGTTTTAGATGCCTCATCCCTGGAAGTGTTCAAGGTCAGGTTGGATGGGACATTGGGCAATCTGGTCTAGTGGAGTATGTCTTTGCCTATTTGCCCCCATCAAATAGGCAGGGGGACTGGAACTACATGATCTTTGATACCCCTTCCAACCCAAACCATTCTGTGATTCAGTGAAATACTGATTTTTCATTATTTCTTTCCCTTTTGGTCTCATTGTACACATTCTTGACATTTCTTAAGGTACAACGAACATCTTGATATCACAGGTACAAAATGTAGGTACTTATTTCATGTGTTCATTTTGTATTTCAATAAAATTCCTATAAATACAATTTTAGACAGAGTTGAAATTTTTAATTACAATAGTGTTTTTTAAAGAAAAAACCCTAAACCATAAAAATAAAATATTGACATATGGAGCAAGAAAAATATAATATTTAAAGATGTCAGGTATTAAAAACCTTAATTGCTGAGCTAGAATTAAAAAAAATATAAAATCCTGGCTTTTTAAAAATATTATGTCAACGTAGTATTAACCAATGAAGCATACATGATTCCTGAATATTTCTTTCAGATGTTTCTAATGAAAAAATCCTTAGATATCTCTGAAACTTATTGTTAGTTTATTTATGCATGTGTCAATGTATTCTGTATTTTTGAGACAGCATGGGGCTTTTTGCACAGACAAACATTGAGTTGATGAAAATGTATTGTACCTGGTTTTGTCTAGTCTTAAATTTCCTGGGCTGAGAACTGGAGCAGAAAAATCAAACACTGTAAAAACTCATGCCTGACAAAACTAGTTCTTGTGTTTGTCTTTTGCAGCTCCTTAACGTAAGTGGAAATGTTCTGGGTCCATGCCTGAAACTTTACAGTAGGCATCCAGAGTATGGACACAGGCAACTGGAGTCACGGGGGTCTCTCTGGAACAGGCAGAGCAGCAGAAGACAGTGGACACAGGTGTAACATTGGGACTGTGGGTTGGGAGTGGGAATTACACATACAATGACAGAAAGCAGGGTATCCAATGCGTCCCAAAAAGAAAGCTGTTAAAACCAGAGAGTTTTGACTAATTAGGGACAATGTCTTTTTTTACCAGAATTTGTGCTCCTTGCCTGGTCATACTGCTCCCCACTTAGATCTGGGATAGTGTTTATCTTTTGAAGAAGTACACTAAAACTTTGATTATGTGAAGAGGAGAATTCAGATATGAGATTTTTCAGTTCACTTCCACATAAATGTTCCCAGATATGTAAACTGAATCATCCACAATTAAAAAAAACCACCCTCCCCCCCAAACCACAAACTTTTTTGTAATGAATTCTTCTGTTTTTATGTTTTCAAGCAGGGTGTTTTTTTTCCTCCAATGATTAATTTATTCTTCTAGGACATTCATGAAATGTGTTTCTTTGTTATTAGGCATGTTTAGAATATAAAAGTTGAAAAATCAAGCCTGTGTTTCAGGTTTTGAACAATTCTAAATATAGATTCTAATGCATTTGTTATGTTTTTACAGAATTTTTTTATAGTAATTGAATCATCTATGAACATTCTTTATTAAATAGTGGGGTACTTACGTATATATTTGCTTTGAAGATTCTTAAGAAAGAAATACTGAGGCTGCCAGCACGCGACAACTTGTGATTGCGCCAACACACTCACAGCAGTGGCACTTTTTCTCACAAACTCCATCGGTGAACCCGATTTTTGTTTTATTGTAGAATCATAAAAACATTAAATTATTTAGGTTACAAAAGGTAATTAGGATCATTAAGTTCAACCATAAAAATATCCCTGATACGTCCACTAAAAAACTATGCCCCTAAGTGCCACATCTATGCATCTCTTTAATACTTCCAAGGATAGTGGCAAAGATACTTAAAAAATATCCTGACTGATATTCACCATATGACAACATAGAGTACTCAGGTATTTCAGCACTTTGTTGAATTGCGGCCATGATAATGAGAAGACCAGAAACTCAAATCTATTAAGAAAATTTAAAGGGAGCCAATATGAGGTACCACAACAATTTCATATGTTTAAATCCCTGCTCTCTGTTCTATTTATTAGAAAAGAGTCTGATTTGTTTAGTATATTTGTGCTCATCTAAATATCTCACATGTTCTCAAATCCTTGTTTGCTTTCCTTGAGAGTACTTCCTTGCGTGGGAGAAGTGTACCAAAATTAAACAAATATGTGGCCTCAGATTGACTCAGAAAAAGCAATTTTTCTTCATTTCAGTGCTGGTTGTTTATGAAATATGCATGAGGCACAAAATCTGCAGCTGCAGACATACACACACTGTGGATCTTACATCTGTTGGTTCAAATCAAAACAAAAACAACATTACCAAGAATGATCAAGTATGAGAAATGCAAAACTCTCCCTTCAAAAACTCTTAATTTATGTATTGGTGGAAAATTCAAGGCAATACACTTTTTTGAGCTGCTACTGCTGAATCTTAAGGGTTTTGTGGGTTCTTTGTGGATCAGCTACTGAAAATGAAGCTTTGGTAGTGTACTGATTTGGTTGTGTCCACTCTGTGTCAAAACATTGCCTAATTGTTTCATCACCATGACTTCAGTTGCTTCAGTGACTTTGTGGCTTCAATGGGTTTGATGACTGTGAGAAGCAGAACTTTTCTATATAATTTGCAATGCTTTGCTTTCTAATTTGATTCTAGTTTGTAGAAAAAGCCCAAGGGTATTTATAAGCAAAGTATGCAGATGCAGCTTTCAGGTTTTCCAAGATCTATGGCATTCTTTGTTTACCAATATTATTCCATAATGACTTTGTGCTGAATTACACAAGAAGGGTATTTCTCATCCTGGCTACTCTGCATTGGCAAGTTGTCAGCTAAGAAGAAATGAAGGGTCTGATAAGGTATAAACACCTAGGGTATATTGCATTGTAAAATTTTAGTGATAATGTAGTGATAGAGCTTACTGAGGTTGAATATAAAGTTGTATGACTATTTTTCAGATAGCTGAGTTTCTAAACCTGTTCTAGTAATCAGAGGTTGAAAATGTATTTTACACATTTAGTTACATAACTTTTTTAAACAGTTATGAAGGTGCCCAGAGCTTTTTGTAAGGATATTTCTTAATAGTGGACAAATTATTTTTCCATTTTACCATTTGAGAGATTCTAATAAGCTTAAGATGAGGTTAACCTGAACCACAGATGTTATTTCTCTGGCAAGTAGAAACAGAGAGATGGTTTTGGAAAAGGAACCAGAAAGGAGCCAGAAGCTCTTGTCAACTTTTGCTGTGTCCCACAACTTTTGCTTTGGCTGCTCTTGTCCACTGCAGTACATTTTTCACCCAAGGAATCTCATTCAGATGATGTGCAAAACAGATGTCACTGAAGCCATAGACCACAATCATTCTGGCTTTGATGTGATGGCACAGATCTAGAAGAATATTAGTGTTTCTAAAAAGCTGGAATTCAAATGTTTCTGCAGTAAATTGTTGCAATGTCAATTATTGTGCCTCAGTGGGAAGATGGGGAAATCTTGGAAAATGCAAGCACACTGCTGTATATAAGCAAAGTCTATGAAATAAAGTGTCTAATGCTGCTGTGGAAATCTGAGTGTGATATAGGCGACTTTCTGCACTCTGATTTAAAAAAAGCCCCACCACATTATGATTAATTGAATCAAATTTTATATGTAAAAGAATATAAGAAGCCAAGCAATCTAATTGTAACAGCTATTTTTTCTGTTCTAAAAACTCGGCTGGTCATATAGGCTGAGAGTGGCAGTAACTTGGAGTTTTCAAAAAAAGCCTATAGGAAAAATGTGCCCATTCTCACTGAAGCATGAGAGCACCTAGCATCAGTTATAGCCCTGGTGGAGGACTGAGAAGCCCCAAAGACATTTTATTTCTCTTTTATAGTAACTGCCTCCCTATGTCAGAATGTATTATTTTGGAAGTATAATGCAAAAATCTTCTACCTTTATTTAGTTTTAAAATAATAAAAGCAGCTCAACAAGGTCCAGAACCTCTACTATTAAGTTAAGCAGTAGTAAACTGGAACTTGATTCTGCCCAAATTCTTGTCATCACATGTTAAACACAACTGTAAATCCTGCTGGAGTTATAGTGTCTAAGATTGACTTTAATTTTGTCAAATCTTTGATGTCTTTAATTTGCTGAAATAGTTGCACAGAGCTACAAGGGACTTTGTAATCAAGTAACTATATATTGGATATCTGCAGTTTCCTCTGTAGGCTACCAAGTGGATCCAAATACGTTTGCCTATGAATGGAAAAGGGATTAGGATTCCAAAGACTCAGTATTATGATTAAATGTGTCATAGGGGGATCAAAGGCAGCACCAGATCTGTCAAGAAGTTAAACAAAGATCAATAAAAAGTTATTTCCAGGTTTAAGGAGGTGTTTTGTTTACTGCTATGACATCTGGTGCTGACACTAAAATTGACAGTTCTTGGCAAGTGATTCAGCAGATTTCTTTGTGACACACACATTAGTAGGCTTCTGCAGATGATGAGATGTACTAGGCTTCTGACCTGGCTTCTGAAACTCACTTCTTCATGAAAGACAAGATAAGGCACTCACAAAGCTCGATGTTCACAAGGGATCATAACACACCTGGAGTCTACTCAAGTAATCTATGACTTCTGTAGTCTGACAGTCTTTGCCTGTATTGATGATTAATTTGGGGCTGTATTATTTGAACTACTGCACATGGTAACTCAAAGTAGGTTCACCCTGTGATATTTCATGACTCTCATCCTCTTTTGTATGTATATAGAAAAATGCTCTTTAACCTAGATTCATTTCTACTTTGAGGTAGATGAGGACTAAGCTTTTTCAGTCAACTACAAGCAAAATGGAATTAAAATTGAAAAAATAAACTCTTTTTAAAAAACTGTATTCAATCTAAGTAGAAAATAATTTGCTTTTATAATATTTTTCAGTATTTTTGAAATTTTTGAAACAAGACATTCTATATAAAATGTATTTCCTTTTCCAATAAATATTTCTTTAAAAGACGTGCACATTTGAATTTAGCATGCAACTTTTTGAAGATCTCAGTAAAGTAGTTGTATTTTTTTACTGATTTCTATTTAGTTCCTTATTTTTTGCATCAACTCTATAAATAAAAAGCTATTATTAAAAGTATTTTATATGCTAAATTACAAATTATATCTACTGAATATGTTTACAACTCTCTGTGTATATAAAATAAAAATATTACTGAAAATATTTATTAAAACTGAGGAAAGAGGAAAGCAATTGGAAATACCATATGCTCAACAGTACTATAAAGGACTCATGATTTAGCCATTTCCAGTTGTATTGAATCACACTTAACTTACTAATATAGGTTGTTCTGTTGAAGTTAAGAAAAACAGTATTGAAAAAGAATTCCTTCATTTGAGTGATAACATCTGTTGAAAGCTTGTCTTTTTCTCTAATCGTCTTTCTTCTGGAGGTTAAGATCCCAGCCATCTGGACTCACCAGTTTCCACACTTTTGGCCAGGTGTTGATAGTTTCTGATCCTTCACTTCTGATAAATGTAGCTTGGACATATTAATATTTCTCAGTGATGACTGAGTTGTTTAATGGGTCTCCTTCTACATTGTCAATTATAGATGCAGCTTAAAGTTATGACTAAACTGAGTTAATGTCCTGGCCAAATTCTTGACTTAAATTATTGCCTCAAAAATGTGATGTTGAACATGTTGAGAATCTGTTCTAGAAAGAAAAAAAACATACCTTATAGCTCTGGTGATATGTTGGAATTTTCAGATGTTAGTAAATACGGGCTTTGATATTTATTTCTATGTTGATTTGAATTAAAATCCAATGAAATAAAATTTACATTTGCTTAAAAAATGAAAAGATGTTATTCTGAAAGACAGTTTTGCATTCAATGTCCTAATTAAATTTGAATTTATAATTGTTTTCATTTCTGTAATCTTCAATTTTTACTCTTTTTTTGTTTTTTAAACAGTAATGTATTTGAAATCGTAGCAGGCTGTCACAATCATATATCATCATACTAAACCAGCAGATTTTCTTCCATCAGAATTGGAAGGATTCCCGGGACAATCCATGTAAATGTCTTATCATTTACCGTATTATAGGGTTTAATTTATGAATAGCCCAAATGTAACTTTCCAGAAAAAACTGTACACTGCTTACTTTGCAATGAGAGAGTTGGAAGCCTGCTTTGTTGAACATGAGAATGAGTACTAATTTGAAGAACAATTTTTCTTTTCTAATGTTAGCATGGATTTCTTTTACTAAAATATCAGTAAAATATTGCTCATGCTGTATTTCTTTTCTCTTGTCTATTTTATGTAGGTAACTAAAGGAGTATAAAAAAACTTAATGTAGAAGTTTCTTTGCAACATATTCTGGACAAAGACATGATAGTGAAAATGTCAAGGGTCAAAAAGAAATTAAAAAGACCTAACATTTATTATTTGGATTAGAAATTTTAAAAGAAAATGTTTTAAAAATCCTCATTCATAGTTTGTTATCATGGTGCATGATCTTTGGCATTGAAGAGCTGGCAACAATGCATAAATAACAAGATTATTCAGGAGCAGACAAAGGCTCAAGGGGAGTGTATGAAAGGACTCAATTTTCAATGTCTTTGCATTTACTGCTCTGATACCAATTCATCAGTTCAGAGAAGTAGCAATCTCTACTCACTTGATATATTTTTAACAACTTTTCCAGTCCTTAGGAGATTAGCATATAGGGCAGGAGTATAGATTCTTCCTGTGTTGTTTTAGTTAACCTCCTGTGTCACGTAGCTCCTGTCCATCTCATTAATGATTTTGAAAAGGAGTCTAGATAACTTAGCATTTTCAGGAAATTCTAAATATCAAACATTTATCAGCTGTTACCATAGATTAACTTTTCCTACTTTCATTTAATAGCATACACCTAAGTTGTCACAAGTACAGGACATAGATGACAGACACAAAGAAAGTAGGTCCTTTAGTGTTGAGCGACATGCAGAAAACAGGATTTAATAAAAATTCTGTGAGCAAAGAGCTTCTTTGTAACGTGAACTCAATCTTCTTACAAATAAGCATAGAAATATTTGTATGCCCAAGAAAAGGAGGACTGTCAGAGCACTTCAGCAGTTTTTTTATGATAGTAGTCCAAAACCTTCTAAAGAACTTTTCTTTATGCATCTGAATGCTCAGTCCAGCCTACACCTACAGTAATGTGGTGGAGTGAAAAGGGACAAAAGGTGAGGAAATGTGAAACTGGGTTTGCAGTATGACTTTACTGAGCATCCTGTGGTAATTCAAGTGATACAGAAGGCTTGCTCATGTGGGTATTTTTCATATGCTATATAATGTCACTAGAATGGCAGGGAGACATTTTTAGCTCTCAGAGGAATTTTTAACTTTCCTCTTTCCCTCAGGCATTTTCTAACTACTGTTTCTGCCTGCTACTTGCCAGACCTGCACAACTGTTTTCCTTGGACTGCAACAGCAGCTATCAACTTGGATCAGGCATAGTTGCTTCAATTTGATGCTGCTTTCTTACCATGCCTTTGCAACATGTCACAGAAGATAAGAGATGGACTCAACTGGACACAACCTCACTGTTTACCCTAAGATAGTGCAATCCCCTGGGCGTTATACTTCTTGAATTTGATGGAGACTCTATTAAGTATCCATTGACATTTGCATAATCCTGCAGTTCAGGAGAGTGAGCATTTGCAGCATCAATTAGCTTGGGGTAAAGTTGCAGCAAAAAGAAACCATCTGAATTCCAGAGTGTGAACACACTATCCATGAATTAAGAGGGCAAGATTATGGGGTGAGGCAATATACTTGGGTTCATTTTAATAAAGGCTATTCTTTCTCCTCATATTCTTTGCCTTATTTTTACCACTAGACCACAGAGAAAAAAACAGGGTCTATTTTTCAAATCATCCAAGAATCACAAGCTGCTGGTCTTTGACATCAATTTAGGAAATTAATGCCATTATAACAGAAAGTAAATTCCTTTCCTTTCTTGGTGGCATGTGTATGCTCTTGAAATGGGGAACAGAGTTGTTGGAATTTGTCCCTTCTTTGTTCAGCCCACAGCTTGTTCTGTAACCTTTAGTCCTTTGATTAACTTGATCAAGGTGATTAAGCATTTCTGAATCTTTTCATACTTTCTTTCCGTGGTCCCCAGAAATATGGCTATTTCCGGAGTACAGACAGAGGAAGCTAGATTTTGCTGACTTTGCTCAGTCAGTATCTAGTTCTTTATGATGAAAGAGATTATTGAAGAAAGCTGTGATGTGTCACTGTACAGTGAAATGACACTGAAGTCATGGATGAATGTACATAAACCATGCATCTACTTTTTCCCTTTGTATATTATTTATGTCTGAACTGAGAAAAAAATAGATATTATTGTTTTGGTTTCAGCTGAG
The DNA here is from genome assembly GCF_964237585.1 of Gallinula chloropus. Taxonomy (NCBI): domain Eukaryota; kingdom Metazoa; phylum Chordata; class Aves; order Gruiformes; family Rallidae; genus Gallinula; species Gallinula chloropus. The sequence continues at coordinate 30,844,711 of NC_140086.1, read as the reverse complement.
ATAAGAGTTAATTTTTCTTTCTAGTAGCCAGTATAGTGCTGCATTTTGGACCTAGGATGAGAATAATGTTAATAACACACTCATGTTTTTAGTTGTTTCTAGGTCATGGTGGTGTCGACACCAAGTCTAGCACTTTCAGATTCTCGCGTCCTGCCTGGTGCACAAGAAGCTGGGAGAGCGCAGCCAGGACAGCTGAGACAGGTTGACCAAAGGCATATTCCCTACCATATAATGTCATTCTTTGGGTGAAACTGGGGAAGCTAGCTGGGAGGCAGATTTGCTGCTTAGAAATAGGCTGGACTTTGGATTATATTATTTTCCTTCCCCATGTGGTGAGCAATTGCATTTGTGCATCACTTGTGTTATTATTGTTGCTGTTATTATGATGATGATGATCTTCCTTTGTTATCCTATTAAACTGCTTTATCTCAACCCATCCCTTGGTCAGGGAGAGGAGTGAAAGCATCTGCATGGTGTTAAGCTGCATGTCACTTAGCAGGATTTCATACTTTCTTGCTTCAGGCCAGTAATAGCAATTTTTTATATATTCTGAGTCAGAAAGAGAAAGATAACTAGATGACCTTCTGATCTTACCATAGCATATTGTCATTATGCTGTCTTGTGATCAAATATAATAATAAAAATTTAATTGCCATGAAGCCTTGGACTTTCTTAAGGAAAATAACAACAGAAGACAAACTTATGTGTTTGTCCTCATATTTTTGTCTGTTAGGCAGAACAAGAATCTGAGAAAGAACAAATTTGTTTATGAAATTCATTTTCCTTTTTGTTGGCTGCTGACTATGTAGTTCTGTATAGGCATATTCAAAACATTTTGCTTAGGAAACAGCAGTGAAACAGGCCAAGTATGTTCCTGTATTGAAATAGTTATCTTTTTTCCCAACCGTGATTATGATGAAACCACGAGGTTGTCTAGTACTCCTATACTGAAATTACCAGCAAGATGCAAGACCATGAACTTAAACTCTGAGCAAAGCATCAGATGTGGAATAATTAAATGTAAACATAGCAAGTAGGAAATGGTATCCAAGAAATCTCTATTCCTTTCAGTTGCACCTGTTACGTCTGTTAGAACAGTGGCAGTAATTTTACTGTGACTCATAGAACCTACAATCCTGTATCAATCAATGGACATTAAAGAATTCAAGATTCCTTCTATATGTTCCTAATAGAATTAGGAACACCTATATCTTTATTTACTCCTTCAAGGACAGACGGAGTAGCTACATAGCATGAATAAATATTTCTTATACAGCTGCATGAATAATAATTCATTCTTTGATCCCTGACCAAAGTGAAAACCCCCCACTGCTCTTGTATCACATAAAACAGTTTTTTTTCCTGCTTGGAAAAACAATAATACTTATCTGTGGGCTTGATCTAAATAGTTCGTTCCACCTAATGTAACTTTTTTAAAATTTAAGAGTTTTGTATCATCTATTTAATTTTATTATTCGCTCCTTTGTAGTTTTTTGTTACTGAAAATATGACTAAAGTGCATTCAACACCCATGAGAATCTCTTCCTGGTAGGCATTGTCACATATGACATAGTCCATTATACATTGTAAAGTTGACACAAAGCTCTCTACTGTCTGTTTAGATGATTTAATTGAATTAATTACTTATAGCATGAGAGGCATATAAAGTAACAAATGTCAAAACTTTGCCAGGAGACAAGACATTATTGGTAAAGAGAAAGTTTAGATTATGCCCAGTGGCTAAATCTGGAATAGTCTTCGTATTTCATATCAAATTTGTCTTTTGGTCTCAAAAAAACTGCATTTACTGCCTTTCCTCTATTCACTAGGCAGGTGACCTTATCTTAGAAAGATATCACATTAGTTAGATAGGACTTTCCCTTTATGTAAGGCCCCTTTAAGTATTGAAAGGCCAGTAACAAAGACTTTACAAGATGTCCAAGGAGCCTTCTCTTGATATCCTGAACAACTTAAACTCTCTCAGCCTTTCTTCATACAAGAGGTCTTCCAACTCTCTGACCATTTTCACAGTCCTCCACTGGACCTGCTTTGACAGGTCCATCTCTCCCCTGTACTGGAGATCCCAGAGCTGGATGCAGTACTCATGAGAGCAGAGGGTCAGAATCATCTCCCTTGACCTGCTGGTCATACTTTGTATGCAGCCCACGATACAATTTGTTTTCTGGACTACAAGTACAATTTGCTGGCTCATGTTCAATTTCTCACCTCCCAGTATCCCCAAGCCCTTCTCCCCAGGAATGCTCTCAAGTCATTCATCTCCCAGTCTATAATGATATTGGGGATTTCTTTGTTACTTGCCTTATGGGATCTCAAGCCACTTTACCAAAACCCAACCATAGGCCATGAGAAATGTTTCTGCAAGTCACTCTCCTCAGTAAATGTTTTTAAACAGTGTAATTTATGTTGTTCAATACAGCTAGCTAGCCATTACTAGTAAAAAGATTGTTTAATTAATTCTGATTTAATATTCCCCTTTTAGAACCAGACTGTGAACGCATTAGGTTTATATAATTATTTTTTTTGAGTGATCCCATCAGAAAGAATTGCATGTTTGAATAACTGTTCATCACTAAGAAGAACTTAATGGCTCAGTATTTCTGAGTTTTATATATTATTTTAAAATTGTTTTAAATAATTCATGAATTAGCCTGAATTAATGTTCATTGCACATGGGAATTTTTGACCTTTTACGTGAAAAAAATCAATAAAATATAAAAGAAAAAATAAGGATTGGATTTGGCCTTTCTGTATACATGTTGTGATATTTGCTATTTCAAATCTAGTTCAATATTGAGAGAAAAGGAATAAATCAAACCAAATCAAAATATAGTTGCATTTATTTTGCAATTTAAAAAGCATTTATTTTGCTTTTAAAAAGCATCTCAATTTCAGAAGAAACTGGGAAATAAACAGAGAAAGATAAGTAACATTTTCTGAGTATGCTATGGTGAAAAAAATTTAGATAATTTTTTTTAATCCATGAATTTCACCTTAAAAAATAAGATATTTTCTTTTAACAATGTATTTATTATTTTATTTGAAATTCACTCGTTTACTAGTTACTGTTCGACTACCACATACAGTTATTATAATGTTGCAAAAATTGAGGAAAATCTCTCCCTCGAAATGGCTAAGTATTTCAGCTCAATCCCTACTGCACAAATACACAAGGCAAGGCTTATGAAGTTATCAGACAGTAGAGGGAGAATAGCTAATTTCAGTTTCCATTAAAATACTGCTTTATGTAAATTGTCAGAGAACTTTGTGATCAAGTGGTTGAAATGTGTAGCCAGCTGCTTTCAGAGATATTTTAATTACCTTCTCAAGAAAACTTCATAGTCATTGGCACATGTCCACAGAGCAAAGAATTGGTTAAAGTATTTTGCTAGCGGATTCACATTAGGTCTCTAGATTTTAAGCTTTTTATGAAAATAATCAGTTTTATGGAAGAATCCCCTCAGGAAACCCCTGATGGCACTTAATTTGGCCTTCTTCAATGTCAAATATGCTATGAACAAGCTTCTTTATAGTGGTAGATGAGAAATACTTAATATACTGTAAAATATGTGATATGAGCATCATCCCATGAGTTTTGCTATCTTTAAGAGGCGAATTCTACTCTCATTCATTCTTTAACTCCCCTGTGACTGTAGAGAGCATTTCTGAGCAAAGACAATGGTTCTTATTTTACTACCCAGTGTTTACTCTGTAAACACAGCAGGTAAAACTAACAGATTGCATACAGAACAGGCTGGGCTTTATTTCTTGTTATAAATTCTTCCATACCAAATGAAAGTACATGCGCAATAATATTAAAAAATAAAGAAACTCACACATGTTATTAAAAATATGCCATGTTATTGAAGTTTCCTAGACACCATTAAAATATTGAAAGCTAAACCTATTCCTTCCCATCAGATGTAATTCCTAAATCAGTCATCGCCATAATATGTGTGCTATCCTTTCTCCCCTATCTCTGTCTCTCACATTTCTGCCCCAATAAAATAAGCTGAAAGAGAGATTTCCCTTTTCTCTCTCTGTTTGCTGTATAGGATCCTGAGATTCCATTTTGATGTTTTTAAAGACTGTTTTATCATAAAGGAACCTCCTTGTTTTGAGTAACTGAGTTATTAAAATCTACCAGTTTGTAGTCACATGATCTTTCACTTAAAACTGTCCAAATGGATTTCTGACTGGTCATAATGCCATGACATAAATTTCATTTTACACATCATACTTTAGGCCTACACAATGCACATGCTAAAACATATGACTAAAAGCCATGGGAACTGGACGCAGAGGGCAGACAGGTGAACAAATTTGCCTCAATCAATCCACTTTTTGGTTCTCTTTGGAAGTTTGATTCCTAAAGCTGACTATTCTTTCTCAGTTTCAGCTTTCTCAGGAAATGCACATCAAACTCCTGCACCAATGTTGCATAAGTTGCTTTTCATTCTTATGCAGGTCTCCATGACAGCAGAATGCTCTTCCTGAGAGCAGAATGACTGATCATCCTTTTTTGAAGTAACATGACCAATCCTTCGGCAGTTCAACCCTGTGACAACTTCTATCAGTCATCTGTTCCTCCCACTAAAATAAAATGAAAGATCCCCTTTATTTTGAGCTTAATTACACAGATCATGACCATATGCAGGTATCAGACTATAGTACAGATCAATGCACCTAAAAAACAGCAGTGCAACTCACAATCACAGAATCACAGAATCACAAGGTTGGAAAAGACTTTTGAAGATCATCAAGTCCACCCATTCCCATCCTATGCTAAACCATATCCCTAAGTACCTCATCAACCCTTTTTTTGAATACATCCAGGGAAGGTGACTCAACCCCCTCCCTGGGCAGCCTGTTCCAGGCCCTGACAGCTCTTTCAGTAAAAAATTTTTTTCTAATATCCAATCTAAACCTGCCCTGGCCCAGCTTCATGCCATTTCCCCTTGTCCTATCTCCTGTCACCAGGCTGAAGAGACCATCGCCCACTGCTCTACAACCTCTCTTCAGGTAGTTGTAAGTGGTGATAGTGTCTCCCTTCAGCCTCCTCTTCTCCAAAAATGATATAAGGTTGTTGATCACCTTGCCTGTTTCTTCCTTCTATCTTTCTTCAGAGACATTAAGTAAAAAAGTCCTGCAGCAGTGAGATTATTTCTGACAGGAAAGAACTGTAATGTTTGAGGTTTGAAGCACTAGATAGAGTGAAACATAGATAAATAAATAAAGCACAGGAATTTTTAAAAATTTCCAATCATGGTCCTTGGAATTCTTTCTCTGATTCAAATATGTCTTCATTCATAATATGAAAAATGAGAGATAAAAGTCAAAAAGGCAAAGATGCATATATAAATATACACATAAGTGTGCATATATAGGCCTAAAATTAGATTATTAGCCAAGGATTTCAACAATAAGTGATTTTTCAAAGTGTCAAGAACTTTAAAATTTAAACTATAAAGAGACATGTTCTTGACTTATTCCCATCAGTCTTCTGATGGACTTGAGAAGAAATACATGTTTATCACTGCTGACAGTAATTATCCAGGAAAAGAAAGTGATAACCTTTATCATGTCAAGCTGCTTAAACTTAAAATACACAGTTTCTGAGGTGCTGTCAAGCACAGTTAACTAATAAGAGCTCTGCTGGAATGCAGTGACAGTATGCTGACAAGCTCCAAGTCTGTGTAAGATCAAGACAACTTAGAACCTTGTACCAATTATCTGTTGGATATATAACAGTATCCTACAACTGTCATGTTTTCCGAAAGAGAAGAGAGAATAAGAAGAGATACCTTAATGAGGCATATGGTACCATGGTCCCTGATGTTCTGAAATAGGAATGTGTCATAGATAGTGATGAGGATGGAGAGTCGCTTCTTCCTTAATCCTTCATGAGGTGCCATATATTTGATTGGCTGCATGGGTTGTCTCAAGGTGTGCTAGCTCAGACCAGTTTTAAAGCCGATAGAGAACAGTGATGTTACTTGGTGCAGAAGAATCTATCACAAAACTGAGTATGAATTCAGACTGGCATGACATGAATCATTCTTTACACAACAAATAAATAACACAAGTGAAAAACAAACTCAGAGTGTTTCCTAGCAGTTATCTGGCAGTATGATTAGAAAACATTGTAAATATTTAGTTACAGTCTTTGGCAGTGAAATCACGGTAGATATTGCAAGCAATACTGAATTTTACAGGTCAGCCTGTTGGAGTTATTATTCTGGAAATATTGACAAAAAATATAAAAGAAAAAAGTAATCTTGATGAAAAAATGGAAAAGTTCAGTATTGTCTAATACTCTGAAGTATTTTTCTTCTTGGTATGAATTTTTTGTTAATTTCATTTTCAAAAAAAACCCATTTTGAATGCTTTCCCATATTATATTCTTCTCTCTGAGTTGGAGAGATGTGGATTTGATGGATGGACCACTTGGTCAATAAGGAATTGGCTGGATGGTTGCAACCAGAAAAATTTGGGAAGGAAGTTGAAGACACAGCATTGTTATATTCCAGGTTAGTTAAAAAAGGGCAGTATATTTCTTCTTGGTAAGAGCACAGCAAAGATAAACTAGCCTGCTGGGGAAAAACCCATCAGTGAACTCTTCTCTCACATCTGGGAGTATAAAAGAATAAGCATCTGAAGGCAGAACCCTGAAGTTGTGTCTTAACTCTGTGGGAGAATTTGATGCAGACACTAGTGAGGCTGAGATGTGAGTCTAAAGAGCATAAAAGCTTCTGAGTTTGGCTTTTACATTTTTGTAGCAGGTGAAAAATAACGGGACAGAGCTATTTATTAGACAAAAAGCAGCTGAAGTCTTTTGACTAAATTTAACTGATAATCAGATTATATCTAGATGTTAGATTCTCAGCTTTTATGGCTTTTTCCTCTCCAACATAAAACTGTCGTATTCTGTGGCGTTCTTTATCAGTCATAATTAAACTTAGAACCAGACTGAACAACTCAGATGTGATCTGACCACTGTACTAACTTTCTTCAGGAAAAAAACCCCTAATAAACTCAAAGTAAACAAAACCAAACCAAACTAATAAATCAACCAACAGATAAAGAAATAACAATAGTGGGGAACAAATTAAAAAAATATTATTATTGTGATACTGTGAGCTTCAAGGCCAGAAAGTTACATTCTTGACCTAGGTCTGACTCAGCTATAGAGTACTCAATGCATCCTAATGTCAGATGAATACACCTATAAAGATTATTGCAAATGAGTGCTCGTCTACTCTTATGTTGTATGTGGCTGATGCTGCCTCCAGAGGTGTTTCCATTTTGCCATTTTTCTATTTTATATGGTAAAACTGGAATCAGGCCTAAGAAAACTAAGTGCACTCAGGAGTGAAAATCAAAGATCAAAATTTTTTACCTGGGCTGCAATTTCTCAGCAGGGAATAAAGCTAATGATTTTGATTTCACCGAAAGTATTTGACAGTAAGGACTCAAGTCAACATAGAAGAGGACTTAAGCACCACAATGCCTAACTTAGAGATGCTATGCTATATGAATAAAAACTCCAGTGCATGGGGGAAGATGAGTCAAGGGACGGAATTCAGGCAAATGCTGAGCTGATACACATCGAGCGGCTGATAACCACTGGGAAAAGCTAAAGACAGGAGATGGACATCCATACAATGGCTGAAAGCATGTTTGGTGCTGAAATTTCTCAAAAAAGAATGGAGGAAGAAGAGGTGGTTGTGATCTTACATTTTGTAGAATGTTTAAAACTTTATCACTTCACTATGTATAATGGGAATATAGAACAATTATCTGCGAATCTCTAGTCTTGAGTAGTCTATTCCAGACCAGAAATGTAAACTGAAGTCTCCTATATACCAAGATGTGTTGGTATATAAAAACAGTCACTGTCACTGACTTTTCTTCTTATCTGTGTCTGTGTGGAAGGAGGTGTGCTCAGAGTATGCCTGTTAGCTGAGACATTAGAGGTGAGTTAGGTGGAAGAGATGCCTAGTTTGTGAATGACAGACAGGATTGATATATGTGTTGGGTGTTGAATTTGTCACATTTAAGACATGCCACATTTCAATATTAGGTTGAGTGGTCTGGTGGAAATGTATATCACAGTGAAAACAGGAGCTTATGGTGTTAAAAATCAGATAAATGAGGATACAGTCATTTTCAGTGTCTATATTTTGGATGTACAAGCCTGTAATGTTACTTGAGATGTGAATATTTCACTAAAATTTGTATTAAATCTTAACCTATAATAAAAAGAATGAAGTCTTTGAAACAACCCTGAATCTTAATGTAGCCATTTGCAAGGAGGAAAGACATTCCAGCCTTAGAAAGTTTGCTGGCAAAAGTGGTTGGCAAAGGTGGCTAAAGAAGCTTTTATTCTGTTAACTTTGTTGCAGCTATAATTGCTACTTGTTAAATGTGTGTTTTTTAAATAAAGCCTTTATCCATTGCAGACACATGAACCTTCTGTGGAATAACACAGTACAGAACCAAGAAAACCTGCAGGTCCATTGTTGGGGAGAAAAAACATGGAAAGACTTCTATGCATTGAGAAAAACAAGAAGAAATGATACAAATTATTTTAAAAAAATTAAAATGGTAAAATCATATGGGTTAAAAATCAAATGGTCAAAAATACTCAGCCACTGACATGCAAGTAAAATCTTTTACAGAATGTGTTTAAAGAGCATGAATGTATCTGATACTTTAAGTATTATAAAAATTAATTAAATTTAATTATCCAATAGTGTTACCCCAACAGAACAAAAACTAGAACTGTAGGTACCAGTTGATGCTAAGAAAACCAAAATGGGCTGTTGTTCAGGCTAGAAGTTTGTTTAGCTCAGTATCATGACTCTGGCAATGGTCTGCAGTGAAGATCTACGAAAAACTATAAGCACAAGTATGAGGTAATAATTCCCCTGACTATTTCTCTAGTCTCCAACAAATTGCAGTTCAGGGACTTTCTGACTCAATGGAGATGTTTTCACACTTAGTAGTCTGCCACAGATCTTTTTCCATGATTCAAGCCAGGCACTTCTTGAGCCTCTGTGGATTTTTAGCATGCAGTCTTTGGCAAGGAGCTCCACAGCTTAATTACATGAAGAATAGCTTCCTTCTCTTTCTTTTGAACCAGAACCTTGAGCTTTTTTACCACTCCTTAATTCTTGTACTTAATAAGACTGTGAACAATAATCAGCTATTTGCCTTCTTTATATCACTTGGGATAGAGTCCAGCACGTGGAAATATAATCCTTACTTCAAATTAGTAGAACTGTTTGGGTGCTAACCTGTAGAACAATGGTGCTTGATGTCATACAGTTCGTGATAAGGCAGAAATGTGGAGACAAAATATGTACAAAAGGAATAAATCTGTTGGAAAAACTGGTTGGTCTATATGGCCCAACTGAATTAGCATTTTTTTAATAATACTTTGTAAATAACTGGTAATCTGATTTTGAATGGAAAGTCACAAAATATAGACCTCCTGAAAGTGAGGAATATTTGCTGTTGCTTTCAGTGGCTATTTTCAACATGAAGTTTCAAATTTCTTTCTAGTGATGAAAATGTGCTATATCTACGGTGGCATGCTGTTGTGGTTTTGCGTGGCAAGGTTCTGGTGGAGGAAGGGGAGATACAGGGGTGGCTTCTGCAAGAAGAAGCTAGAAGCTTCCCTCAGCCAAACAGCAATGGTCACAGCACCTCTGTGAATCACGTTTAGAAGAAAACAACACAAGCAGCCACTTTTTTCCACCAGAGAAGGGAGTGAGAAAATGTAAGAAGTGCTGCAGATACCAAGGGCAGTGAAAGAGTATGGAGGAGGTGCTGCAGGCGCTGGAGAAAAAGATTCCACTGCAGCCCATGGAACATGATGTGGAGCAGAGATCCCACCTGCAGCCTGTGGAGAGGCCTCACACTGAAGCAGGTTTGTTGGGGGGGACACTTGTGACTCTGTGGGGGACCAGGCTGGAGCAGTCTGGGCCTGAGAGGCTAAGAGACATTCTGTGATTTTATGACTGCGACCCACAGCAGTGACCCACGCTGGGGCAGCTGGTGAAGAGCTGAAGCTCTGTGGGAAAGGACTCACGATGGAGAAATTTGTGGAAGACTGTCTCCCATGGGTGGGATCCCACGCTAGAGCAGGGGAAGAGTGTGAGGAATGCCCCATCTCCTCCCTCCTCTTCCCCTGCTAAGAAGCAAAGCAACTCATGAGGAACTGACCAATACCCTCATACCTTCATAGCTCCCCCCAATCCCACACAACCCCCCACCCCTGCTATGCCTCCCTGGGGAGGGAAAAGAGAGAGAAATCACAAATAAAATTGAGTCTGTGAAGAAGGGAGGGGTGGGGGGAGGTTCTTTAAGATCTGTTTGCACTTTATCCAACTCTGGTGTCACTGGATGTGCAGTGTAGTGTAATAAATTAAAGAGTTTTCTTTCTTTTATTTCATGTTGAGTTGTTTTGCCCATGACACTAATTTTGGAATGATTTCTCTGTGTCCTTATCTTGACTCCTAAGCCTCTCCATATATATTTTCTTCCCTGTCCAGCTGAAAAGGGAAGTGATAGAGCGGCTTTACTGGGCATCTGGCCTCCAGCCAGGGTCAAACCACCACATGTGCCAAACCAGCATTACAAGTACCTTTGCTGGAACATTGCATTAAAGAAATTTTCATAGCAGTATTTTTATGTGTCTATATTAATAGCTGTAAATATTCGTTATGGCCAAAGCCTCTTAATTGATGCTACTATATCTTTTGCAAACCTACTGTGAAATTCAGGGCCAGGCTGCTCATGAAAGATATAGTATCATGCTGAGTGTGTATCAAGGGATAATTTTTCAGGCTTTAAAAATAAATTTGTATTAAACATTTGTAAGTTTCTTCACTCATCACAAATAGAAGGAAATATGATTCTATCGAAGCTTTGAAGACTATTGGAAAGAGATGTGGTCTTAAGACCGAACCACATAATTTTACAAGGGAATAGAATGTATTAATGTTACTCTAATAAACATGTCTGACATTGACAACATTATGCCCCACAGATCAATAATTTTCAGCTACTTAATTATCTGGGTGACTGCATTTGCCAATTCAAACATAAATAAATGTGTTACCTAATCAAATACCTTATAGAGGCTGAGAGAATTGTTTCAAAAGCATAAAGTGTTGTAGTCTTAAAAAGTCAGGATGTTTCCTACAGCACTGACTACTTGATATTTTTTTATGTAAACTGATCTCATTTTTTAAGCATTTCTATTTCAGAAGTGACATCAAGGAGCAGATAGCTGTATCATAATAGAATCACTCAAAATGGTGTTATGTTCAGGCTTGTTTCTGAATTCTCTCAAAGAGAATTTAAACACACAAGAAAGATGTAGAAGCTGGATAAACATAAAAGTCAGGGCTGCTACTTCAGGTGAAAATTCTAAAAAAAACAGGATATGATAAATTAAATCAACTAAATAGGAAAACAAAACAAAACAAAATAACAAGTTTGTTTTTTTCTGTAATATAAAGAAAATTTGGCAAAGCTTTTGCTATGCTTTTTGCCTAGCTAATTAAAGCAAATCATGCATGTCCAAAAATGAACTAAACTTGCTTTAGGCATATGTAAAATCTTGTTACAGGTTGAGGTCTTCATTTTCTAACTGATCCTATGAGAAAATAATCCCAAACACAAGGATATTCCTAAACATTTTTAGTGTTTAATCTGAGAAAGAAACTACTGAGATTGCCATCACTATAATGCAGAAAAACTTGTCTTTTAGGTTTATTGCAGGTAACCATTTCACGCTTTATTCTTAGCCAACCAAAGAGTACATTGTTTACAGAACACAGAATGTAATGGGGCCATTTTTAAGCTCCTTTCATACAATTAAATGAAATTTCAGAGGAGATGTTATTTTTATGGAAAATTTACAAAGACTAGAGGAATTCTCTTGACGCTTCCATGTTTGCAAAATGGAATGTTACTCTCTGTTTCAAATATTTCTTTTTCTGGATTTGTGCTGAACTTTGTAGAAATACCAGACACAAAGTAAAAAAAGAGTAAAGTATCAAAATTTGTGAATTGCTTCACTGCTTTCAGAAGAACTTCAAGACCGCTGCTGATGTTTAACCAAAACACTGTAGTCCATGTTCCATTAGAAATACTCACACTTTAAGACACTCTGTCAAGGTCCATTTCCATCTCTGAAATTTACAAGTCAACAAAATCTGTGATTCATACTTTATTTCATGAGTTCATTAACAAATATAATAAACAAATATGACAAACTGGGGCTCAATCCCATTTTGCCCAGACTAGTCTAACACATTGATTCACTTATTCACCTTTCAAGACATAAAATATCATAATTTATAATCCGTGATGCTTAATGTTATGCACCTATGAGCAAAACAAAGGATTAGTTACCTAGCCATGCTCATCTATCCTTCTCCTTCAAGGTGTGGGAATCCTCTGTATCCCATTGGAAAGGAAGAAAGCGTCAGCAGTCCAGAAGCTGTTCTATCCACTTCAAAACCTTTTTGGTAAGATGATATTTCATACCCTCCAGCATGGAGGTTTGGTCTATATAATTTCCAAAAGTTAGTGGATTCTGAGAAAATTGACAGAGAAGAAGATAATGGCTGCTGGAGACAGCAATTTGCAGGTGATTATGAATGCATAATGTCTCTTCAGCTCTTTCTGGCCACCTCTTCTAAGTGATGCTTTTCCTTGGACCTAATGGTGCTGCTCCCAGGGTACATCAGACCTTAGTATGAGGAGAGTTAGCTAAAATCTACACAGAAGTTGAGCAAACAGTCACAGATGTCACTGTCTGAAAAATGTTAAGCCATGATATGCAGCAATTTTATTTTTTTCTTTTTTTTCCTTTTATTTCCCTGTATGCTATTTCTAAGATTGTGGTCAAACAGCTCTGACTAGTTTTGGACTATGTTTAAAAAATACAAAGATTAGGTATGGTACAAAGAAGAGTTACTAGAATGATATATAATCTTGTCTGGGAAAAATATAGGAAACATCTAAGAACATTCAGCTAATCAATGTATCATAAAAATTGAACTATAATAATAGTGACAGGAAGATGAACCTCTGTACATTCAGGACAAAGCACCTTCATGAAGGAGTGCTTCAAAGAGAGTGAAATCTTTTTGCTATAGGCAGTGCCTCTCCTGTCTACAAAAAAAGCAAGATAAAAGCCTTTTGTATGATATTTAGAGCAAAGGTGAAAAGCCTAAACTGAAAATATTTGTTTGACTTACATCATATTAAGGACCAAACTTCAGACTGGTATGGAAAAAAAGTATCTTAATCTGAAAGACTATAATAATCTCCCTAACATGCAGAGAAAATCTGACCTGGGTGGAAAGCAGGAGAATTTTAACCCCTCTTTGACCCTTAGAAATTAGAAAGCCCAGAATTCTAACAAACATCTGAAGAGTTTTGCTTGGTGGTTGTGATATCAAAGGGTACTTTTAAATACTTCCATACACCCCTTCCTTATCCTCCCACCTTCAGAAAAGACTAATAAATAAATTGCTGAAATTGGTTTGTTTAGAATGAATGTGAAAGAGTTGGTGGTGTTTTTTTCCCCTGGGAATTTCCACAGACAGGTCTTTTTTCCCATTCTGGAAATAACCAAACCCACAGAATGATGAGATATCATGTGACAGTAACATAAAGCAATGTTTATGTCATTCAATTAATATAAAATCAGAACAACTGCTACAATGTTTACTGATTGTCATAATTTAACACTTTCACGTATGATAGCCCTGTCTCTAAATTGGAGACACATGGATTTGACGGATGGACGGATTTGGTGGATAAGGAACTGGCCAGATGGTTGCATTCAAAGTGTTGTGATCAACAACTCAATGTCCAAATGGAGTCCAGTGATGAGTGGCTCTCCTCGGGACTCAGTAGTGGGACCAGTGCTGGTTAGCAACTTGGTGGGAGACAAGTACACCTGCAGCAAGTTTGCTGACAACACCAGGGTGTGTGGTGTGGTTAACACTCTGGGGGGAAGGAATGACATCCAGAGGGACCCTGACAAGCTTGAGAGGTGGCCCATGTGAACTGAATGAAGTTCAACAAGGCCAAGTTCAAGGTCCTGCACATGGACGAGAGTAATCCCAAGCACAACTGTAGGTTGGGTGGAGAATGGATTGAGAGGCAACCAGGCTGGTGAAGGGGCTGGAGAGCAAATCATATGAGGAACAGCTGAGGGAGCTGGGGATGTTTAGCCTGGAGAAGAGGATGCTGAGGGAAGACCTTATCACCACCTACAACTACCTGAAGGGAGGTTGTAGAGAGGTGGGCGATGGTGTCTTCAGCCAGGAGACAGAAGATAGAACAAGGGGAAATGGCATGAAGCTGTGCCAGGGCAGGTTTAGATTGGATATTAGAAAAAAAATTTTACTGAAGGAGTTGTTAGGGCCTGGAACAGGCTGCCCAGGTAGGTGGTTGAGTCACCATCCCTGGATGTGTTCAAAAAAAGGGTTGATGAGGTACTTAGGGATATGGTTTAGCATAGGATGGGAGTGGTTGGATTCAATGATCTTCCAAGATCTCTTCCAACCTTGTGATTCTGTGATTCTGTGATTCTGAGAGCAGCCCTGAAGAGAAGGACTTTGGGCTGTTGGTTGATTAGCTCAACATGTGCGTGCTTGGAGCCCAGAAAGCCAAACATATCTTGGACTGCATCAAAAGATGCATGACGAGGAGGTCAACGGAGGCTATCTTTGAGCTGGCTAACATTCAAACAGCACTTCTTCCAAGCACAGTATAGGTGCATCCCTTTGAGTAAGAAATCGGGAAGGAGAGCTAGAAGACCTGCGTGGATAAGCAGGGAGCTTTTAAGTAAACTCAAAGGGAAGCAGAAGACCTATAAACTGTGGAAACAGGGTCTGGGATCATGGGATGAATATAAGGATGTTGCCAGGGCCTGCAGGGATGTAACTAGGAGGGCTAAAGCCTGCTTAGAAATTAAGCTGGCAAGGGACATAAAAGATAATAAAAAGAGTTTTTTCAGGTATGTGAATAGTAAAAGGATAACCAGGGATAATGTAGGTCCCTTGTTAAATGAGGCGGGTATCTTGGTAACGGGAGATGATGAGAAGGTGGAGATACTGAATGCCTTCTTTGCCTCGGTCTTTACTCCGAAGGCTTCTCGGGACCCACAGATACTAGGCGAAAGTAGCAGTGGTTGGGGAATGAACGGCTCACCTCTAGTTGAGGTAGGGGTAGTCCAGGAGCGACTCAAAGGATTGGATGCACACAAATCCATGGGTCCAGATGGGATACACCCACGTGTGCTGAGAGAACTGGCGGAGGTGATTGCGGAGCCACTCTCTATCATCTTCAATAGGTCCTGGACTACAGGAGAAGTGCCTGAAGATTGGAGAATAGCCAATGTGACTCCAGTCTTTAAAAAAGGCAAGAAGGAGGATCCCAGTAACTACAGGTCAGTCAGCCTCACTTCTGTCCCTGGAAAGGTGATGGAACAGTTTGTTTTGGATGCCATCTCCAAACAACTGGAAGAGAAGAAGGTTATGAGGAGTAGTCAGCATGGATTCACCAAGGGGAAATCGTGCTCGACCAATCTCATAGCCTTCTATGATGTCATCACCAACTGGGTGGACGGAGGGAGAGCAGTGGATGTCGTCTACCTTGACTTTAGCAAAGCTTTCGATACTGTCCCCCACGACATCCTGATAGAGAAGCTGAGGGAACAAGGGTTAGATGAGTGGACAGTGAGGTGGGTCGAGAACTGGCTGTCGGACCGGGCTCAGAGGGTCGTGATCAGTGGAGTAGAATCTGAATGGAGGCCTGTGACTAGTGGTGTTCCCCAGGGCTCGGTGTTGGGTCCAGTCCTGTTTAATATCTTCATTGACGATCTTGATGAGGGTATAGCATCCACCCTCAGCAAGTACGCCGATGATACAAAGCTGGGAGGATTGGCTGACACGCAGGAACACTGCGCTGCCATCCAGCGAGACCTTGACAGGCTGGAGAGCTGGGCTGGGAGAAACCAGATGAGGTTCAACAAGAGCAAGTGTAAAGTCTTGCACCTGGGGAGGAACAACCGACTGTATCAGTACAGGCTGGGGGATGACCTGCTGGAAAGGAGCTCTGTGGAGAAGGACCTGGGGGTCCTGGTTGATGACAGGTTGGCTATGAGCCAGCAGTGCGCACTGGTGGCGAAGAGAGCCAATGGGATCCTGGGATGCATCAGGAAGAGTATGTCCAGCAGGTCGAAGGAAGTGATCCTCCCCCTCTACTCTGCGTTGGTCAGGCCCCACCTGGAGTACTGTGTCCAGTTCTGGGCTCCATGGTATAAAAAAGACAGGGATCTCCTGGAGAGAGTCCAGAGAAGGGCCACAAAGATGATTAAGGGCCTGGAACATCTCCCATATGAGGAAAGGCTGAGTAAGCTGGGTCTGTTCAGCCTGGAGAAAAGAAGGCTTAGGGGAGACCTAATTAGTGTTTATAAATATCTTAGACTTGGGATGCAGGGGGATTTGGCCAGCCTCTTTTCAGTGGTCTGTGGGGACAGGACTAGGGGCAATGGCTGTAAGCTGGAGCATAGGAAGTTCCGCACCAACATGCGGAAGAACTTTTTCACAGTGAGGGTGACGGAGCAGTGGAATAGGCTGCCCAGGGAGGTGGTTGAGTCTCCTTCTCTGGAGATATTCAAGTCTCGTCTGGATGCCTATCTGTGTAATATGAGATAGGGAGCCTGCTTTGGCAGGGGGGTTGGACCCGATGATCTCTTGAGGTCCCTTCCAACCCCTAAGATTCTGTGATTCTGTGATTCTGTGATTCTGTGATTCTGTGATCTTCCCTCTCTGCTCTGGTGATACCCCAGCCGGAGTACTGCATCCATCTCTGGGGTCCCTAGTATATCTATAAGACATTGAACTGTTATAGAAAGTCCAGGGGGGGGACACAAAGATGATCAGAGAGCTGGAACACCTCTTTTATTAAGACAGGCTGAGAGAATTGGTCTTGTTCAGCCTGGAGAAGGCTCTGCGGAGACTTTATTGAAGCCTTCTGGTGTCTGGAGGGGCCTATAGGAGAGCTGGAGAGGGACTGGGTTTAAACTTCTAAAGGGTGTTAAAAGGTAGATTCAGATACGAGGAATAAATTCTTCCCTGTGAGGGTGGTGATGCATTGGCACAGGTTGCCCAGAAATTTGTCAAAACCCTCTTTGACATCCATTCTAACCCAAAACACACTGTGATTCTATAATTCTATGATCTGATACTTTTTCTTCCAGAAATACCTATATAAGATTCTTCTGAATTTCTTAGCAAACTCCATTGAATGAAGATTCTTTGGCAGAGAGCTATGCATCTGAGATTCAGTGATTCATTTTAAGCTACGTGTGGGTCTGATTTTTTTTTTTTTTATAGGAACCCTGTGGGAATTAGTATAACAACACTTCTGACATTTTTTCTTACTCATGAAATGCAAATGTCTGGTCAGGGCAGCTCTGCGAATTGATTGAGGGAAGAAGAAAATTGCTATGTTTTTCCATGAAACTCTAATGGCTGCAGTGGATCTCGTACCCTACATTTTTTATTAAAGAGGAGCTGTACTGTTGGAGTTTATAAATAGAATTTAACTTTTTGCCTTTCTTTGCTCTCTTTACTACACAACTACTGTCTATCTGTTAAGCATTATTTATAGTTGGAAATATAAGAGCAGCCTATTTTTGGTTTTTGTGTTGTCAGAATTCTATCCAAAAGGATTTCTTTAAAGTTCTGTAACTCTACAGGTATTTTCACACTTAACCTTGATTCATTTGATTAGGTATACCTCGATTTCATACTCACAGCAATGCTTCTGTGATTTAACTCCAGCCCTCAACTAAGCACCACACAACTGCTCCCTTATACACCTATAGTGGTATAGGGGAGAGAATCCGAAGAGCAAAACTGAGAAAACACATGGGTTGAGTGCTTAATAGGTAATGAAAAAAACTGTGTGCAAACAAAGTAAGACAAGGAATCTGTTAACCATTTCCCATAGGCAGACAGGTGTTCAGCCATTCCCAGGAAAGCAGGGCTCCATCACATGTAATGGTTACTTGGGAGGGCAAATGTCACGTCTCTCCCATTTATAAGAAAGGGAGCAAGGAAGACCCAGGGAATTACAGGCCGGTGAGCCTGGGAAGATCATGGAACAGATCCTCCTGGATGACATGTTGGAGCACATGAGGGAAGAGCATGTGATCCGGGACAGCCAGCACGGCTTCACCAAGGGAAGGTCGTGCCTCACCAATCTGGTGACTTTCTATGATGGAGTGACAGCATCAGTAGATAAATGGAAGGCAACCAATGTCATCTACCTGGACTTGTGCAAGGCCTTGGACACAGTGGCCCCCACATCCTTATCTCTAAATTGCAGATTTGATGGGTGGACCATCCAGTGGATAAGAAACTGGTTAACAGACTGTAGCCAAAGGGTGGTGGTCAATGGGTCTATGTCCAGGTGGAGGCCGGTGACAAGCGGGGTCCCCCAAGGGTCTGTCTTGGGACCAGTGCTCTTTAATATCTTTATCAATGACATCGATGATGGAATTGAGTGCATCCTCAGCAAATTTGCAGATGACACCAAGCTGAGTGGTGTGGTTGACACCCCAGAAGGAAAGGAAGCCATAAAGAGGGGTCTTGACAGGCTGGAAAGATGGGCCCGGGGGAACCTAATGAGGTTCAACACTGCAAAGTGCGAGGCCTTGCACTTGGGTTGGAAGAATCCCAGACACAGATACAGACTGGGAGAAGAGCTCCTTGAGAGTAGCCCTGCTGAGAAGGACTTGGGGATTCTGGTGGATGAGAAACTTAACATGAGCCAGCAGTGTGCTCTTGCAGCTCGTAGGGCCAATGGTATCCTGGGCTCCATCAGAAGATGGGTGGCCAGCAGGGACAGGGAGGTGATTGTCCCTCTCTACTCTGCCTTTGTGAGATCCCATCTGGAGTGCTGTGTCCAGATCTGGGGGCACCAACACAGGAAAGATTTTGAACTGTTGAAGAGGGTTCAGAGGAGGGCCACAAAGATGATTAGAGGGCTGGAGCACCTGCCCTATGAAGAGAGGCTGAGGGAGCTGGGCTTGTTCAGGTTGGAGAAGAGAAGGCTGCGGGGGGACCTCATTGCAGCCTTCCAGTACCTGAAGGGAACATACAAACAGGAGGGGAATCAGCTTTTTAAAAGGGTAGACAATAGCAGGACAAGGGGGAATGGATTAACACTGAAGGAAGGAAGGTTTAGATTAGATATTAGGGGAAAGTTTTTTATGGAAAGAGTGGTGAAGTGCTGGAACAGGCTGCCCAGAGAAGTAGTGGATGCCCCATCCCTGGAAGTGTTCAAGGCCAGGTTGGTTGGGGCCCTTGAAAACCTTGTGTAGATCCAGGCCTGAGGTTGGTGGCCCTGCCTCTGGCAGGGGGGTTGGAGCTTTATAATCCTTGGGGTCCCTTCCAACCCAGACCATTCTATGATTCTATGATTCTTCTACTGTTTCACTTTTTCACTATCACCTGACTTACTGATTTGTTATCTATTTCACCAAGAATTGTAATTCCTAACTTTTGCCTGAGATGTTGCTTGGTTTTTTGCTATCCATCCATCCATCCATGCATCCATCCATCCATCCATCCATCCATCCATCCATCCATCCATCGGTACTGGATGTTTTTAAGGACAGTTTGGTTTGAGGCTAGCATTCAAATTGAAATGCAGATGAATTGTTTGCCACTGTCATCATTATTATTTATAGCCATCTGAATTATTTTGATTATTAAAATGTAGCAGTAGCTACTATGTCATGTAAGCAAAAATATTAATATACTTTGAATGCTGTGAATTGAGAGGATATTGGATGTTCAAACAACAGTAATAGGGGGAAGTAATAGTAATGCTTTGTATTTTTTTCCATAGTAAGCTGTATGTAGGCTTGCAGCATCACCAAACATAAAAGACAGCAACAGAGTCATGACTGACACAGAAGCCTGCAGCTCAGATCATTGTGCCTCAAACAATTGAAAGGACAGAGCTGTTTCTCAATGTAAAAGAATCCACTATTTTATTATAGTAGGGCGCATCACTGAATAAAAGTTCTCCTGGCACAAATGCTTTGTTCCTTTATGAATGGTGTTTTGGTGTCACTGTATAATTTTATGTTTGTGCCTACTTTGGAATTCTGGATGCTGAATACCTTTGCTACTATAATGATTTATGTATTTGTTAGTTTGAACTAAAATGTATCTATTGCAGGTGAAATGAAAGCAAGAGAGCTGGAATTTCAGTAGACTGTGTTCTTTGGTATCACCCAGATTTATGGGTAAATAGTCTCAAAGGTCTCCCATAAGATGCTGTGGCTCTTATGCCCTTAAAAGGCATATTGGCTGTCTAAGCAGGTCAGATTGCCTCTGTAACATATCCACAGTATATGTTGTGCATGTAACATGCCTCTGTAACATATCCACAATACGTGTTGTGCATTCAGTGCAAACTATTTAAAATATTTTTGAGTAAATTATTTGACTTTACTAATATAGGTGATAAAATTGTTATAATATCTTGTCTAAAGCCTAGCCTTTGAGCACTCATATGTTTGAAAACTCACACAAAGGTGTACCCAAATTCTGTATAGATGCATGTATGCAAATTCTTGGGGAAATCCAAGACTGCTATGTACATTTTAAAAAACTCAGTACTGTGCTTTTTTTATTCTTTAAACTTCAGCTCCCCCAGAAGTGAGTTTATGTTCCTTGACAGAAAGTCAGCAAGCTGTCAGATAGAGTTCAATTTATGTGAGCAATATGGTTTCATTTTGGAGGAACAGTCCTGAGAATTTTAAGGAGCTGTCAAAATGTATTCACTTTATTACTGATTAACATTTGATTCAGTACTAAAGTCACATAAAATAATTCCAGGAAAAAAAAAACCAACAACCAACCAAAGAAACCCAACAGTACTAGTGTCTTTCACTTTGGACAGCACTGTGGGAACAAAGAGTATTGCTTCTGCTTCGCTGTGGGAGCTTAAACTCTTGCAGGAATTTGCAAAGTTGTGGGTACACTGATGGCAGTGCTTGAGATTTAGCATATTCAGATAGATAAATGTAGATGTGATGTCAGTTATAGATTGTAAAAGAATGCATGACCATATAAATTAATACTATCTGATATTCTAAGTACATGGAATGAGTCTGTGTGATTGAAAAAAAAAATCCTGAAATAAGTATGGTAGCTTAGTCACAATGCTTTATTTAATGATAAAATGAATTAACAAATACATAAATAATTGCGTTTTCTTGTTATGTGACAATATGATATAATTAAAAAGTTCTATGAAGAATATAAATTAGCTAAAAGAATGAATCTGAATCCATTTAGATTCCTGGCACTCAGTATAACACCTATGGGAAGTATATTCAATCATGCTGATTGTATTTATTAGTATAATTGTAGTAACATGTACAAGTCCTCGGCAGGATCACATGTAACGGTAGATGAACTGATGTTTACTTTCATAGTCAAAGTAGTCTAAAATAGTCCAAACAGGCTTAAATAGTGGGTTTTTTTTTCAGCCTGCAGCTTTCAAACTGACTTCAAAATGATACATGACTTTACACAGTTCTGGGATCTACCACTATCAAGATTGGTGTTTGCCACATTTACTGCAAAAAGTTTCTGAATATCTGATCTGCAAGGAATACATTGAGAAAAAGAAAAGAGGAGGGAAGAACCAACTCTTAGTTTAACTTGACAATGATTGAGGAAGGTACCGATACCATCAGTATTTGTATGCGATAACAGTATTTTTCAGAATGAGATGCTTCTCAGGTCATCCTGAAATGTGCTTACATTGGTTTTGTTATACTTTACTGTAAAGAAAGGAAGAAAAAAATATTTACAGAGAAAAAAATAGAAATAAAAAATCAACTTCCATTGAAATCAGGGTGTCTGAGCAAAATACCCTGTATTTTTACACATACCATAGCAAGAAAATAGTGGCTGATTTTGCCTTATGTGTAAGCATTTTGCAAAGAAGTATGTATTTCTATGTATTCTTTTATATTGCATTTAAGATTTCTTATGTGTCTGATGGATAATGTCCCAAGCTATAAAGAAAATAATTTAATAAAATATGTCTGGTTTTTTCCAGAATTATGAGGTTTCAGAGTTCCACAGTATCAGTGGAACAAGATACCTCTTGGCTTTTGAAGATCTTATTTGTAAACCTGACAATACCTATAGTGAAAGGCAGACAAAAAAGTCCCAGCCTTTTGAAATTAGCAGAACAGCAATATTTTTCCTAGGATTTACTCCTCTTAGTTCAGACATCAGTTTATTAGAACTTACTGCACAACCAGAACAATAATTAATTTTGACAAAGTAAGTAGATATTTCTTTTTACACTATGACATGTTCAACTAAATTACATTGTTTATGACTGCTAACCTTATGGCACAGATTTATAATAAGTATCTGCACACAGAAAAGATATCAGCAATTAATCAAAAGTTCAATTTTAGGTCTGATATTAATTTGTTCTTAATTGTATATTTCGATAGGTAATGCTTAACAAAGGCTTTGTTTTTGGTTTTTTTTTAACCTTCCTGTTTATAGAAGATTAAGTTAAATGGATTATTTAATTTCTACTATTAAGTTAATGAATAAACAAGATTTATTTTCAGGAATTTTTCTCACAAACTTGTTTATGAAATATTTATGGAGATGGAGAACTGCTCTTTGAAATTGAACAGCCAATAGTAATGCAACTCCATATTTTATAGTGCAGAATGTATTTGTACAGAATTTGGAGAGCAAGTGACACTTTTAAGCAACAGAACTAAACCAAATGAAAATAAAATGGAATTGCACTGGAAGTTTTCAAAGTTATTTCTGTCATCTTGGTATGATAGTACCCTAATTGTACACGCTTGTAAAAGTCAACAATAAATACAAACAGTAACTTCAGGGTCTGTCCTTCCAGGTGGCCTTTAGATCACATTATTCCTGGATCAAAGGGTTTTTCAGCATGGGGGTTACATGTTAGTTATTATTTTTTAAACATCTATTTTGTATTAAAAGCCAAATATTATACTGTGTTGTTTTGGCTGCAAAGAAAGTGGTAAGATTAATTGACTGCAGCATGTGATCCATGACATCTTAATCAAATAGGGATTTCAGTGAAGGCTGGAGCGCTGAACTGTCTACAGAATTCATTATTTATTTATCTTACATTCAATGTATTTACATAGGCTAAAAATAAAAATAAGGAAATATTCCTTAATCTGCTGAAGTATTGCATCAAGAAAGGCATTTTCACATATTAAAATTTAATTATGTAAATATATAAAAAACTCCCGAAAGCAGTACCTATGTGTAAACGGAAGCAAATGGCTGATCTCATTTAAGAGACCGCAAGCTTTTATTTCAGCCTTAGCAAAAACAAACACGCAAAGAAAAAGCGCACAAACGCTTCTATGCATTATTCATGTCTGACTTGGAGAAGTCCGCACAGTCCAGGCTTTCCCTGCTATTTCAGATCTGAAGATAGGCTCGCAGTTTTCCATCTCAGATCCAGGCAGGAACGGCTCAAGCCGCGCTCACTCCTGTGTTTCAGCACCACGGACAGCCCCCACATTCCCCCTGGGCAGAACAACCACTTCCTTATCTCACCGAACAGGGAACATATGTTGCAGTCACACATCAGAGGCTGTAAAACAGGATACCTTTTTTGTTGTTGTTAGCATATCTACCTCTTTGTTTCCAGCAGGTGGAAAGGCTTCAAACGTCAAAGAACACACCAGGCTATTTTTTTTTTAATTTTTTTTTTTTTTTCCTCCAAGCTTGCTGAGGAAATGCATCTACTTTTTCTCTAGGCAATATGTAAAACCAGAAAACAACTTTTCAGTAATTAATTTTGTTTGAGTAATAATGGCTTCTGGCTTGGCCAGTTTCTGGTGTATAATGATCAGGTGGGTTAAGACCCTAAGGCATTTCCTGAATCTTTGCATTCAGCCTTGACAGCTTGTTTAAAAATGAAAAATGTAGCTAGACATAAACCTTTAAGCCAGTGGAACATTGTCCTCAGGCTGAAGCCTAATGATGAAACTGATAATTTATTTTAATCCACTCATATGCTAGTCTTATTAACAGGAAGGCAGGTTTTCTGCATTGTTTATAACTCAGAATGTTGATCACTGACAGACTTTCTTTCTAAAAATATTAAATGTCTTAAAGTGTTCTATTAAAAGTGCTGTTTAACAATGTGGCTCACTATTGTTATATTTATCAAAATATATTATACTATATAACAGTTATCCGCAATTAAATAATATGAAAGTGTGGTGGTTTCATCCTGGCTGGAGGCCAGATGTCCACCAAAGTCAGTCTACTACTCCCCTTAGTTGGACAGGGGAGAAAATATATATATTAAGAGGCTCAGGAGTCAAAATAAGGACAGGGAGAGATCATTCTGTCATCAACGACGTGAGCAAAATAGACTCAACACAAAGTGAAGAAGAGAGAAACTACTCCTTTACTACACTACACTACAACTACAAAGAACAGTGAAAAAAAAACGGATTTGGGAGTGTGACCAGATCTTAAAACACTTTCCCCCCACCACTCTCTTCTTAGCAGGCTTTAGTCAGGATTTTGCTCCCTTCTTCTCCCCTGTTTGCAGTACAGGGGGGGCAGGGAGTGGGGAAAATGGGGATCTCGGTAGCACCTTCCCCCCGCCCCTCCATTCTAAGCAGCCTTCCCTTTAGCCATGATCTTGCTCCCTTCTTCCCACTGCTCACAGTACAGGGGGCAGGGACTGGGAAAATGGGGTTCTCGGTTGCTTCTTCATGAGCTGTTTTCTTTTTCCAGATCTTAAAACACCTCTAACCTCCCTCCCCTCTCCCTTCTTAACAGACTTCACTCTAGTCATGATTTCACTCCCTTCTTCCCCCTGCTCACAGTACAGGGGGGCAGGGACTGGGAGATGGGGGCTTCGGTCAGCCCTTTGCAAGTTGGTTTCCCTCTCGGCCAGGGGCGGAGGGTGGGCGCATTCATTCCACACCCTCCTCCTGCTGCACAGTGGGGTCTCACCCACAAGAGATAGTCCTCTATGAACTTCTCCAACGTGAATCCTTTCCCCAGGGCTTTATCTATTCACCAGCTGCCGTGGCGTGGGTTACTGCTATGGCGGGCAGTCATAAATCACAATGTTTCTCAGTCCCAGTCCTCTATGGGGTCACCAGCCTCCCCCAGCAAACCTGTTCCGGTGCAAATCTCTCTCTCACTCACCTCTGTGTCTCTGTTCCTCCTCATGGCTGCAAGTGCTGGCAGGGGTTTGTTCCACCGTAGGGTCACAGCATCTCCTCTATGTCTCCACCTGCTCCATCCAGCGTGAAGCCCCTCCACGGGCTGCAGGTGGGGTTTCGGTCTTTTCCATGGGTTTCTCCATGGGCTACAGGGTCATCTTTCTCTCCGGCACCTGGGCTGCCTTGTCCCCCGCCCTTTTCTGGCCTTGGTGTCTGCACAGCTCGTTTCATCTTCTCGCTCCCTTCTCCAGTGGCAAAATGCAGCTGCTCCCGGGTTGTTTTCTCCTCTATGTGATTCTCAGAGGCGCTTGACTATCTCTCGGGCCGCGACTTTGGCCTTGAATTGCTCATTGTTTATAGTTTAGACTGGCAGAAGACTCTTAACTGCTGCTTAAAGAAACTGTCTCAGCAGCACAGCCTCACAAAACTGCAACAGAAAGCAATTACATATATATATATATATTTGAAGCATTTCCTGGAATTTAACTAGGAATTATAAATAGTTTCAACAGTTAGAAAAGATGGCAAGAAACCAAAGGGTGTATGGGAACAGCTGTAAAAGACTTTTAAAATTTACAGAGGAAGATAATCCTATGATTCTCTATTTAGTAGTGTTCAATTCTACACATCTTGCTCGCATGGGTATTCCAGAAGACTTTTTCAGTTTTGGATATTGTATTGGATCCACAATGATTCACACTGTTTTGTTATAATCAGCCATACATCCTGGGGATAAGGGTAGAAATGAGGTCTAGTGTCAAAGCTACCTAAAGGTAGTACCATCTGTTTTAATACTAAAAACATTACCTTTTGCCAGATGAAGGCTACCTGTCTTTGCTTAGTAAGATGCTTTTCCATGTCAAAATGGCAGCACAGAAGCAGCCTTATGCCTAAAGCAGCTCATATGCAGCCATCTGCTGGATTTCTGTCCCCCACAATATACTTCTCTCTAAGTTGGAGACGTGGATTTGAGTGAACTGTTCAGTGGATAAGGAATTGACTGAATGATCGCATTCAGAGGGGAGTGGTCAGTGGCTCCAAGTCCAGATGGAAGATGGTGACAAGCAGAGTTCCTCAAGGGTCTGTGCTGGGACTGGTGCTGTTCAATATCTTTATTAATGATATTGACAGTGGGATTGAGAGCACCCTCAGCAAATTTACTGATGACACCAAGATGAGTGCTGAAGTTAATGTGCCAGAGGGACAGGAGACCGTCCAGAGGGACCTGGAGAGGCTGGAGAAGTGGACCCAGGTGAATCTCATGAGGTTCAACAAAGCCAAGTACAGGGTCCTACACCTGGGTTGGGACAATCCCCATTATCCATAAAGGTTAGGAGATGTAGTGCTTGAAAGCAACCCTAAGGAAAAGGATTTGGGAGTACTCATATATGAGAACCTCTCCTATGCAGACGGGCTGAGAGAGTTGGGCTTGTTCAGCTTGGAGAAGAGAAGGCTCTGGGGCAGTGTTATAGCAGCCTTCCAGTACCTGAAAGGTGCCTATAAGAAAGCTGTGGAAGAGCTGCTCAGGAGGGCATGTAGCAGTAGGATAAGGGCCAATGGTTTTAAACTTGAAAAGGGGAGATTTAGGTTGGATGTTAGGAAAAAATTCTTCAATATGAGGGTGGTAGAGCACAGGAACGGGTTTCCCAGAGAGGTGGTGGAGACCCCATCCCTGGCGATATTCAAGGTGAGTCTTGATGGGGCTCTGAGTGACCTGATCTAGTGAAGACGTCCCTGGTTATTGCAGGGGGGTTGGACTAGATGACCTTTAAAGGTCCCTTCTAAGCTACACATTCTATGATTCTATGACAAAACAGTGCTAATGTCTGGCAGCTCGCTGGACATGATTGTGTATATTTGAGCTTGATTAATTAGAAATTAACTTGAATAGCCAAATGTGAAGAATGTCTTCTGACACAGTGGCATGAAAAAGCATAAGCATTTAGAAAAACAAATTAGTGTTCATAACTAAACTGATTTAAATTCCATCTTGCAAAATAAGTGAAATGATCGAGTAGATACAGCTCAGGAATGTTTAGTTATGCACTGTGCCTGAGCAAATTTCTTATTTAATGAGTAAAGCAATGTATCAAGGTTTGTGTAAAAATTATATTTAATAAAATGTGGTTTTCCTCAAAATTGCACGACTTTTAGCTGTAAAACGGTTGTGCTGGCAATGATGATTTTATCTGTAGTACAAGCTGCCACAATGCCTCTGATAGTACCTCAATCACAATATTGATACTGGCTTAAGTTATTGATTAAAATAACTTTTAACTAGAATAAGTTTTAAGTGTCTTTAAAATATTATTTGAGAAAGCATGCCCAAAATTTAGGGGTTGAAAATTCAATGTTTTATTGAACATGTATAAGACATGTTACTGCTTTTCATATCCACTTCATGAATTATGGTTATCAACTAAGTGATTCAAACAAAGCAAGAGTCTCCATTCTGGACTGCAATATATGTTTTGGCTCACTGACCTCAACTGGGAATCCTCAGATGCTTTCAGACATAAAGATAGTCAAATACATTTCTGGCTCAAAGTCCACATCACTAGATTTCCTTTTAAATAGCTTTGCATGTAAAGAAAAAGACCTACTAACATATCTAATTGCTAACATGATGCATTAGAAGAAAATGCATGTCTACAAAACTCTTGCAGTATTGCCTTGTTTATAACCCCTTTTCTGACTTTGAAAGATTTCTCACTTGCATCTGGATAAGGAGAGATATATTTATTAGTATCTTGGCACTTTTTTCAATCTTTAACACTAGTTTTGTGACATTTTAGTGCAGTTATGTGTTAATACCAGAATATACTACCCACAAAAACATGGAAAAAATAGTAAAGAAGACTTCAATATTCACTAGCCTATCCAGAAACCAAAAAGCTGAATTACCTGTGTGGAGATATATATCCATTGAATAAATGTATTGTATAGAAAATAAGAACTCTTTTTTTTTTTTAATCTTTAAAAACCATTGTGTCTAAAATTAGAGATATAGAGAAATATATATCTGAAAACCAGCTAAATAAGAGCATCACAAGATTTTTTTGCAATGCATGAGGCATCTGTATGTTACAATTGCTGTGTTGATTTGTAAATGTCATGAAGTAAAAAAAACCCAAACTTTATTTCCTTCTACAAGTGACATTAATTATTTAAAGTTTATGAAGTGCTTTGGAATGTAACTCATTTGTAAATACACTAGATAAATGTTAAGTAGTGTTGTTATGAATTTGCAGTGACAAATGAAATATAATAATATTATTTTATTGATTTTCTAAAATGACAGCAACAAGTTGGGTTTGTTCTACTGTGTAAATGCTTGTATGTTACATTGCTGGGGAACCTGGTTTCTACATCATCATGCCCACACCAGGAAAAATGACTTCTGCACAAGTGTGGAGCTCTGTAAGCATGTACCAAAACTGGGGCCTTTTACAACACATAAGGAAGTAAAGCTATGGCTGAGGAACTCTTAGGAATATTCATTTCTCTTGTAATTGTTGCAAATAAATTACTCTGGAACAATCCTCGTGCTAATTTTTTCATGTAAGGACCTGTAGACCAACATCAAAAAAGCACCAAAATGAAACAATCTGGAGAATTACGATCCAACGTTTCTAACAAACCAAAATGGTTCAGGGCAGGACATCCACTGCATCTGAATACATGAGTTTTACATGTAGATAATCAGAAGCAAATATTTGGAATATAATCCAGATTTTATTTTCTCCAGTGTTCTACCTGGTGTTGTAAGGTATATACTGAAATTGAATAGTACTTCATTTCAAATTTTATTGTTCAAAAATGTCTGTAACATTCTACCTAAATATTTTTTTTTAAAGTCAGAAAGTGAAAAAATTCTAAAATATTTTGTTAATTTCTTTCTGGACTATTCAGTATTTGACAAAAAGTCTCTGTATACATAGGTTCAATACATACCCCTCTGTTTGTTTTTTTAAATACTAAAGCATTGGGTGATTTGATGAGTAGCAAAACAATATTGACTAGAGGAGAAAGCTTCCTCCAAGATTTCCTAAAAATGGTACAGTTTTCCTTAATTCACAATAAAATATTTATTTCTTGAATGAATTGAAATAAACTTCCTAACACAGGCAAAGGTTTTCATAATATGTTCACTTCAGAACATACTAGTTTTTAGGCACCAGAAAAGGAACTGGTTTTATATTGAATAACATAGAAGCACAACTCAGAAGTACAATGAAATGTACTGTAAAAGGAAGTTATGCCTTCTCTAATGCATGAGAAAACCTGTTTATAACTGGACAAGGACACATTTTTAGCTTACAAAACTATTTAGATTCTACTGTGCCTAAAAGATATTTAATGTTAAATGGAGAAAGAATTTTCCTAATTGGCAGTGAAATTCACCGTGCTGACTTAGAAGAATAGGACACCAAAACAAATGAAATCAAACAGGCATTACTGCAAAAGCAAATCCTTTTTATTTGAACTTTCATTGCTCTCATACAGGGATTTCATGTTAAAAATTTGCTTTTTGTGTCCCATTCAGCAGCGACCAAGAGCTCCCAGCAGTACTTCTTGATGGCAGTCAGAATTTCACCAGGGAAGTCATCTGTATTGCACGGACTATGTTGCCAAAACTTTCGTACATCTGAAGGATCAACAAAACAAAAGAAAGGGTCAATGTGTTTTATGAAAGCTGCATCACCTATTTATGGCTTCTCTCACTATTTTTTCCTATAAGGATTTAAAGGAGAAAATAGTTTATTATGTAAAGCATGAGAAAGTCTTTTATATTTCAGTCATATCTAGGACAACCACCACATCTTGTGGGAACTCTGGCTAAATTAAAATATTACAAAATCTAAAGGCTATTTTCCCCCTAAATCAATCACATAACACTGCTATAGCAACATATATTGCTGAGTAGGTTGTTATGCAAATAGTATATGATTAGTGTATGCTTGAGCAGTATTTATATGACTAGGATATTAAAGGAGTGATTCTGATGCTAAGACCCAGATGTCTATAACTTATGAGGTTGAATAAGTTTTCTGTTGCTCCGGAAAAGCACATATCTTCTGCATCTCATCTGCCAGCCACATGTGAGTGACCGGACATCCTAGGACACTTACATGCCGCGTGTTGTCAATGCATCCACAGCTAATTGAATCCTAAACCAAACAGTGCTTATCCATCTAATCCAATTTAGCCATGTAAATTCCACTATAGTCAAAAAGACTGTAAAAGAAAGAGGAGGGTCACCTACAGAAAAGGATTCTTCAAATAGAAAATATGAGTTGTTTTTTGGAAAACTCACCTTTCTCTCTACAGGTATAAAGGAAGATGACTATTTGCATTCATGCCCATGGTAGGGAGATGAAGCTTCCTGCAAGATATCCTTGTAATCACCTATTAGGATGTCCTTAATTTGAATTGAGTTTCAAGTTACAATAATAAGCCACCCTGTGTCTTAAAAACCAACCAAACAAAAAAAGTCACTCCTTTTTTCAAATCAGTGAATGTTAATGAAGAACCGTACTTTGTATTGTGGGCAAAGTAACCAAACAATCAACTCACCCTAAGGCTCACTACAAAATTTGTCTCCTGAAGCATGAGATATTTTATTAATTCAAAATGATAATTGAACTACAATAAAAAAAAAATAGGTACTTTGTCGCAGTTTTAAAACTTGATAATTCTGCTTTTAAAAAGAAATATATTTCTTCATCATATTTCTATGTTTACCAGGCTGTCCTTAACACTTTCTTATTTTGTAATGACTACTGAGAATAGATTTAACATTTGGTTTCCAATTTCTTTAATATTTTTCTGCTTACATCATTTGGTAGATCCAATTGTACCTTTAATTTGATACAGTGTTTATTAGCTGGCACAATACCTATGGGATGCAAAAGCCCTAGATCTTCAATATTTTATGCAAATTGTATCTTTTACAGCGTGCAGTGTTTGAAGCTAATGTACAAAATGTACTTTATTTGCTGTTAAGAAAAAGGTAGTTTAGCCTAGATGATAAAATAATTTATTATGAAACTGTGATAAATATGAACTGAAAGTACAATTTAAAACAGGGAAGCCAGTTGATACACAAAATGTTTGTTCATGTTCTGAGCCTGAAAACTGAGAAAACTATAGATTTGGAATACATAATTTTATCTGGAGTTTAAAAATAGGTTAAGTCATAAGGACATGGTCTTTTCAATGAATGCTGTATGCAATGAAGCACACCATTACAAAATCTTCACTTTTCTGTCAGACATTTGGTGACTATGTTAACTGTTTGGTCTCAGTCTGTCTTACCTTTAACAACTTTATTTAATAGTTTTCTTCCCTTCTTACTCCCATTAGACGTGTCAGTGCATATCCTAAGTATTTCTGGAGAAGCAGGTCTTCAGGCAGTATTGAAATTTCCCAAATAAAAGAATGAGGGATAACATCCACAAAGATTTGGTATTTGAAGAAATAACAGGGGGAAAAAATTAGATTGGTTTGTTACTGTCCTTCAAACTTTGGCAAATAATTTTTTAATATAGACATTTTTAATATAGACATTTTTAATATAGAGATTTAGTATAGACACGGAGAGGGCATGTAGTGATAGCACAAGGGTTAATGGCTTTAAACTTAAGGAGGATAGATTTATGTTAGATATTAGGAAGAAATTCTTGACTGTTACAGGTTACCCAGAGAAGCTGTGGATGCCCCCTCCCTGGAAGTGTTCAAGGCCAGGTTGGATGGGACTTTGGGCAACCTGATCTAGTGGAGGGTGTCTCAGCTGATGGCAGGAGTTTTGGAACTAGGTGATTTTTGTGGCCCCTTTCCATCGCAAGCCATCCTATGATTTTCTGATTCTATGATTGTATGAATAAATGGCAGTAGCTTGTAGCTCAAGACTATTGCTTGGACTAACCTGGAACAGGCAGGCACTGGATTTCATGAAAAAACATGCTGATTACGAGAGGAAAAAGAGTGGGATGTTTTATCTGATAGGAGAAGGGAGTAGAGGAAGGAATTGAGTGAAAAAAGACATGAAATAATGGCCCAGGTAGGCTTGGGACCGAGGTATAGGAGTTATATTCCAAAGGAGGGTGGATGTTATTATTGTAAAAAGTTGAAAGAGAGGAAACTTTAGATATCGTATAAAACTACATATAATCTCATAGACTGCAGTTCATTCAAGTTGTGTGAGAAATTGCAAGATCACATGAAATCAAACCAAGATCACTTGAGAAAGATTATTTTAGTTATTGTTGTATATAAACAAATAAAAGGGTGTAAGAATATTCCAGAGAAGGAAATTACCCATTTGAGGATTCCAGTGGCAAAATGCTTAACTACTATGTACATAGTTTATGATGCTTCAAGGACCTCTTCACAGAATTATATTAATTTTTTACATGGCTGCATATCTATTATTCTCATTACACTAAGGCTCATGGCATTATGAGTGCCCAGGTACAGCTGCTATGTAGAAAAAGGTCTATTTTTTATGTCCATTGAATGATAAATTCATTATGAATTTTTAAACAGGTGAGTCTCAAAAAATGTAATTACAGAGCTGCCTTGGGAAAACGCAATACATTTTCACTAAGATACACTCTGCTTTTGTGTTAGTTGAAAAATATTCTTTTTCCAAGTTTACGCAAAATAATTTCAATGCTGAATGATGCCATGTAAGTAGTACTCTGAAACACTTAGTCTCCAAACAAAAACAACAAAACTCAAACCAACAAATTAACCCCAAAACCAAAATCCCATTACAGAAAGGCTACTCCAAATCTTTTCCCCATATTTATCAGTCTATAGCTTAGTATATCAATTAATGCATTGATAATGGTATTCTCCATGGCATGCACTAGCTGGTGTAAGACCAATATGAGTTTACTTCATTCTATTTAAGCAAGATTTTCAAAATTTAATTTTGAAAAAATCATATTCAATAATTGTTTCTAGTTTTGATTCTTGTAAATTCCAATCAACAATTGGAGTATGAAGAATATTTTCAAACAAAAGAATGAAATAATGTAGAGATACTCAGTGCATCCTGTTTTGTAGTACAGAAAAATCTAGTAGAGGCAGTATGCCACATGGTGCTACAGCAAGGGTGAAATGTGATGTTTCACGTGGACTGGTGTCAGTTAGAAAAGCCAAGCCTGATGCAGATTGGTGACACTCTCAAAGCACGAAATGGACGGTTTTCTGGAGGTGTCCTTTGAAGGGTTACTCTTTCATAGTGCTAGAGGAGTTGGTCCAGACCTTATCATGCAGGCACTGAAGCTCATAAATACTGCAGATATATGGCAAAATCTAATTTAAAGCCTTGCCTCAAGCCATGTAGATCCAAACAGCTGGACTGGAAATTCCAGCTACACCAGGGTTCTAATGACTCTGAATATCAGAAAACCATGATAATTTTTTCTGTGGTATGTTCTTAGCTGTAACACTGATACTGAGGACAGAATACTGCAGTTGAGGGTAATACAGATGAAAGTGGATATATTTTGTGAAATTCATGTTTTATACAATGGTATTTACAAGGTTTGATTTGAAAGCTAAAGCTGATTTGACTAGAGTGAATGTTCCTTAAAATTTATCTGATGTAAAGTAGCACTTGTAATATTGAGTGCCAGGCCATAGCAGTACAATCATCTTTCAGGTGGCTTATATACTTAGATCTGTTGCTGATTATTATTCACAAAATCTTGGAGGACAAGACAAAATTATTTCACTGTACCTCAGTTACCTCATTTATATGATGAAGGCAATGGTGCTGCTCTAGAATTTCTGATTGATAGTTACATCAGAATGAAGTCTTTTAAAAATAAATCTTGATACACCAGTTTACACTGGGTGAGAATCTGACCTTGACTGACTGAAAATCAAGCGATAAATGGGAGGAATAAAAGTGAAAGTAGTTTTAAAATTTATTCTCTCCATTTCTGAGCTAACATTTTTAGTAAATAATAGAAAAAAAGTTATGATTTGATATTAATTTTCCTTTTTTATACAAATAGTTTGAAAAGGACTATAATTTTGAGTAATTTTCTAGTGTAAATTAAAGGGTCATGGTTCATAGATACATATTAATTTGGTTAACAGAAAGCAATTTACTTTTCCTTAATTAAACTTAACCACCACAGTCTTTGTTTTAAATTGATAAAGGGATTACAAAATTATCTTTTCAGGTTTGTATAGCAGTTAGTGTTTGAATAAAAATGGCTTTTGCCTGAACTCAAGTTACATTAAAGAATTATAAAGAGAAATGCACTTCAAAAATTAAAGTCATCTTTATGTTTCTTCATTAAATGGTAGAGTTCCCTTTCAGTCCTAAATCATAAGGTTTGTGTGATTACTGGAAAGCTATGTTGAAGTATGTAGGTAGAGCCTGTCACTCCAATTACAAAGTCCATTAGTTAAATACATAGCTACTTTTTGTGACTATATTAAAAAAAAACAACCAACAACTCTCTGTCCTAAGAGCTAGACACTGTGACTTAGTGGTGAGATTAAAATTAGCCAACTTCAGTGGAAGAAATGTTAATATGAGCAGAAATGTCCATTTGGAGATAACTCTCTCTATCCACTGACTACTGAATGAGTAAGCTATAATGAGCTGAAATCTTTTTCTTACCCTGTATCTGCGATATGTCCTTGAGTACAGGGTAATGGTATTCAGTGACTCTGAAAATAAAACCCTGTTATATATACCAAAGAAAAAGCATGACATGTAAGTTCAAAGCTGAAGCTTATTGTAGCTGACTGTTGTTATGTTTTTCCTGATTAGAATATCATAGCAAAAGTTATATAATAATGAGCAGGACTGGTTAGTTTAAAAGCATAAGGCAAATGAGCAGAGAATATCTTGAAATTGACATGAACGTATAATCACCTATGAATAGAATTAAGAGGATGCTGAGAGCCAAAAAAGTAAAAATAAAAAATAATTTAAAAGTAGAAAACACAGAAAAGATATCAGAAAGCAAAACTCATTTTGAAGACAGGATAATGAGAACAGGATTAAAGTGAGACCTGACAAAAGTTGTGCTCAACCACATAAAGCTATTTAAAGCAAGCACTAAGCATGTCTTTAGCTATATAATGATATAAGAACTGAACATGGGCAAGGATGAGTGAAGCCTCAGTTCAAGAAGAATGAAATTTAATATAACTGCAATGTGCAGAGGGTTCCCAGAAAATAATGTTTTGTCTTGAGTTTTCAACAAGGATTGTAACACTGACCAAAGCAGGTAAGCCAAAATGGCTTCAGGTGATGGCTACATAAATTAGCAGCAGAACTTAGTGAACTAGCAAAATCAAAATTTGAAAGGACCAGGTAACTCCTACCTTAGTTTTGGAAAGAAGTAGTACAAGAAATTGCATTTCCAGCAGCCAGATTTAAAAAAATGAAATCTAGAATAATAGATAGTAAGAATATAAAAAGAACTATCACACTTGGGAAAGGAAGAGTGGTTGATTTTATTAATTATTAATCTGATCTTAAAAAATAAAAAAGAAGGAAGGAGAAGCCAAAGATGCATGAACAGAAAGCAAATGAAATAGACATTGTGTGCTTTCCTGAATATCTTTTTTTGGCTAAACAACAGCAGTGTCTTTAACTTCTCTCTTCTTTCTTAAAGATTTGATAGATTGTCATTAATTAATTTTTTAGCTACATTGTCAAAGAAAGGAAATTAATAAAAGTTACATGAAGTGATATGGAAATGAATAGATATAAAACTAGAATGAATTGTGCTACTATGATAGTGTCAAGGTGCTGTGGGGGTCAGTAGCTCCCTGAGACCCAGGGACCAGGAGTGGTAGGGTCTTCCCTGGGGGGGCTGAAAGTCCTGTGCTGAGGGCAGGGTTGGGGAGCCCTAGAGGGGCTGGGCAGGTACAGTCAGTTCTGGTGGTGTTCAAGTGTCCTATTTTTGGCTGGGACACCTGTCTGGAGGGTGATTATTACAATTTCTCCGAGGAAGAGATTCCATATGATATATAAATTGCTTAATTAGCTTTGCCATTCAAAATGATGACTACGCTTGCAGTTTATAAAGACATCACGGATATAAACAGAAAAGAGACATGACCTATTTTTGGCATAGACTTTTAATATTCAGAAATAGATGTAGATGGAAAAACGAAAAAAAATTACATTGGTAAATTCTGGAGCAGCCTGTAGATTCTGCTCAAGTGTACTAAGACAAGAAATCCATCCAGAGTCAAGATGATGACCTTCTGAATTAGGTCATTGATAAAGGCAGCTATAAATCATGTTTGCAAACTGTGAAGGGTGGAACAAATGTGGAACAGGACTGTTGGTGGTGCTCTCAGTATACAAACACCCTCAATTTTGAAAATTATGTTAAATAGAGAGTCATTAGACAAAAGGGTTTAGAGGTTGTAGTGCTAGCACCTAACTCTAGGAAGGAAGTGGACAGCTTCAGGAATATAATTTACAAGTCTGGCACTGGTTGTCTTAAGTTTCTTTTGGAGTAAAAAAACCCAAAACACAGTAACAACAAAAGCCTAGAAATTTTCTGGTTCTGGAATTACAATATCATGATAACCTGTGACTGGCAGTTAGAAATATCAGGGACAATAAGATGTTTGAAATTCTGTGGCCTGGGGGAATTCAGAGCTGCACTTGTGATGTATCTATCTCTCTCTTATTAGTAGCATGACAGAAAACTCTAGGAACTAGGAGGCCTGTTAAGCCCTTCTCAAGCTGGGAGTTTCAACTAGCAGCTTTTCAATCTCATCACACATTTAGTCGTCTCTCCATCACTGCTGCATTCTCCAATTAAGCTTAATTTAGTATGAACGAGTTAGTTATTATGTTCTTAGAAAATTAAGCGGTTTTGATGTCGTCTGGTGTGTCTTTTTTTAATTTCAAGGTATATAAGTAAAAGTTAAGATCCTCAATAACTAGGATCATATATATATTAGCAAAGCTATTGGTTGTATGTAATATCATTGCTCAAACCACCAGGGAGGGGTCATACAAAGCTTCTCCAAAAAACCTGTTCCAGTGCCTTGCCATACTCGTAGTGAAGATTTTTTCCCTAATATCTAACCTAAATCTACTCTCTTTTAGTTTGAACCTATTACTCCTTTTTCTATCATTACATGCTCTTGTAAACTGTCCCTCTTCAGCTTTTTTATAGGTCCCCTTCAGGAAGGCTTCAATAAGGTGTACCTGGAGCTTTGTCTTCTCCAGGCTGAACAATTCCTAATGAGATGTAATACCTGCCTGGAAACCTTGCTGGGTGGCTGTTGGGACACTTGATAGTTCAGTGCAATTTCACTTGTTTACTAGAAATCATGATAATTTTTTTGTTTAATCTTTAATCCTTTTGCTTAAAACCTCTAATGGGAGTGAGAATAACATACTTTTCTATTAAATGAAAATTCGTATGTCAAAACCAAGACAAACCTGTACTATTTCATATAGGTGAGTCTGTCTGTGGGATTAGCTCCTCAACAATGCTATTTTTTGCAGTTTGGCTTTAATATTGTAGTTTAATAGGTGTGGCAGCTGCTAATTTCTTAGCTAACATCTTAAAACGATCTCTAGATCAAAAAGTAAGAGCTGATATTGCTGGAGTTAATGGAGCTGTGCTCTGCAACTGCAAAGGTAAAAATACATTGTGTCTGACTATGCATACCCTTCCTGTAAGCTGAAATAGCTCGCCTTGTTTTCCTTCATCCATTACATTCAACTCCATCTCTGTTTTTGTATCATACTAGGAATAAAACATA
This sequence comes from Gallinula chloropus, assembly GCF_964237585.1. NCBI lineage: Eukaryota > Metazoa > Chordata > Aves > Gruiformes > Rallidae > Gallinula > Gallinula chloropus. Next base: position 30,806,571 of record NC_140086.1, on the reverse strand, counting down.
AACCATTTCCTAAACTGTACTGCAGTAGCATATATAGACTGTCTTTCATTTAACTATCAAAGTAAAAAAAGAGAACTTTGATTTTGGTTAGATGAAAGATGTTTAGGGGTTTTTTTCTGCTTGAGAAAATCTTTGAAGCTTTGTCCAAAAGCTTATGTGCATTGAGGCTGTCCTCACTCAGTGGAGAAAAAAAATACATTTATTGTCCAGGTCTTTTGTATGTGCTACTCTTATTCATGTGCTTAAGAATTTTGTTGGTGATTTTACTGTCAAGATAGGAAAATTGTGTATATGCTACTCAATTAAACAGCCTTTAGGAAATGTAGGTATCTCTTTAAAGGATAGAGCAAAGTTCTGAACTTTTAGACTCATTACAGTAACCCACTCTAAAGAACTAGTGGTCATATGTAAGATTAGAAACATTACTACATCACTATAACATTTCTCTGTTTCTATAGTCAGCCTTATACTCCAACCTTTTATACTATGTGCAACAGTCAGGAAAACAAGTTAGTACACTATAGTAAGGGGAAATTGGATTTACACCAAAGAACTTACCTGGTTCTGCTGTTACTGTCATAATTTTAAAAAGTGTTTCTTAACTTCAGGAAGATTCAGAAGAAAGATGACCTCTGATAGAGAGCATAAATGTCCACTAAGAGCTCCATAAGATTTTTTTATTTAAAAGTATGACCAAGTCCACATATTTTTTCATGTTATTAAGAAAGATCCACAGAAAATTTTGAAGGTGAAATCTGAACGAAGTGAATGGCAAAACCTTCGAACACTACCACTAGTCTGATAAAGCTCAAAAGCAAGTGAACATAAAAAACATCAGGAAAAGTGGTCTTCTTACATTGCCACTATCGTAAAAAAAGAATTTAAGAAGGACCTGCAGGTTTGTTGCATATGTAGCTGCCATAAGCATGCCTTAAAGTTAGGACAAGTAATTAAACACAATCTCCCAAAAACTCATAATGCCTTTAGGTGAAAAAGTATTTTGATTTGACCCTGAGTTTTACCAGTGGAGAAAACTATGCTAAGGTTTGTGTGGAACACTGAGACTGAAAGGACTAACAAAATTCCTGGAGTTGTTTCAGCATTTATAAGAAGTCCCTGCACGCAACCTCTGCAAATCAGCATATGGATAAACATCAGCATTAATAATCTAGAAGATGGAGGAACCAGCTTATTAATAACATTTATGGGAGATATTGAAGCAGGGAAGTGGTGAGCACCAATTATGACAAAGAGTAAGTTACAGTGATTTCTGAAATTAGAAATATAGGGAGGAACTCAGGCAAGAATGATAAACATGTCTTCTTGAAGAGGGAGTTAACTGGAGAAAATGGAAGAGAAAACAGAAATATGTTTTAGACACAGTTTTAAGTCTTTGAACAGTGTAAATTGTCACACTTACACTGATGTTGATTTATCAAGTTACCTGAACTCACAGCGTTTTACTGTCTGCTGAAGTATTTATTACTGATGCAGTTTCTGGTGTTAATATTTATTGACAATAGTTATGATATATCATGCACTCATGTTTTGAACTTTTGCAAACAGAAAAAACATTGAAGAAACAGAATATTTTTAAAGAGCTACCTTTGCTGTAACAAGCCAGACGAGAAAGTAATGGTGAGTATGGTGAAATTTGCCCAGGAAAAAATAATTTTATTATACGGACAAAGAAAGACACAGGGGGTTTTTGGCTTGGCTTTCAAGAAACTTACTGTAACACATACCTTCCTCATAGCCTGGCTTTTCTTACACTAAAACTTGTTCATATTCAGCTAACAGTCCAACAGGAAAGTAGGGATAAGGGAATTCAATTTCTGAAGTGATATTAAGTTTCTTTGTACTGCATATTTTTGTTTCTTTGGAAACAAATAACTCAGGGTTGTATATGTTCCTTTTGAACAGTACTGTTCTAATTCGAGATCATTGTCACAAAGAAATATGCTCAACAGGAATTGCTCGAGAAAATTTTTTTCACACCTGTGTTCCAAGAACAAAAGGCAGTGGGTTCTTTAGACCTCTATTTACAGTTAGGTAGAACACAAAACCATAAAGGAAAAGTAAGTCTAACTGGAAACTCTCAAAGAGTACTGATAAGAGATGTGATTTAGGGAAGCACATTGGTCCATGATTCCTTCTCTTCCAGCTCCACCATCATCTATAATTTTCGTATTATGGATGATCCCTTCTCTGCCTTTTAGTTTTTCCTTGTGGGCTGTTTCTCATTAATTTCTCTATTTTGTTTTTGAAACTGGTGAGACTATCTGGACTATCAGGCTTCACTATGTATTGCAGCAACAATGGAGAGGAATTTAATACTTTCTGTGCAGCCCACTCAGTCCTAAAGCTAAAGTATATATTGTTTTCTTGATTTTTAACTGATCTCATACTAATTTCCTTCATTGTCTCTCAGTGTAGTATTGGTTAAGGATGTTAAGTGCAGTGATTGCCTCTAGAAATTGTCCCTTCAGCTGCTGGAGGGGCTGCCTGAAGACCCAAAGTCTTTTCCCAGGCTGAGGGATGCAGATGCTGCTTTCCAGTTTGCAGATTCAATAAGTAGTGAGATGGGCATGTACTCTACAGACACACATACACATACACAAAGGATATTGGCATGGCCACTCACACAGACTGCCACAATGTGCTGCCTCCAACAGCACCTATATATAGGAGCAACATAAAGTATAAGCCCAGACAGCCAAGTTCCTGTCCACTTTTGCTGGTAAAGTTATAAATTCATGAGTGCAGACACATATACAGAACTCTAGATTCCCAAGCGCGTGCACATTCTTGGATCCTCTGAGTACCAACACTGACACTAAGCCCCTCACTTCTCCCACTCCGGTCCTTCTTAGTAATTAGTTTTTGTGACACACATCATTTCCACTGCACTGGCTGGGGCTGAGACCCCCACCTGCTCCAGCAGCTGGCACTAGTGGAAATCAGACCTGTGTACATGTGTGGTCTTACTCCAATCACTGGCATCTAGACGACTCCAACAGAAGCTGGCACTTAGTCCTTGCAACACACATACATGTGGGACAGAATGAGATTACCCAGACATAGAAAAGATACAATAAGTAGGCAGGACAGATGCTGCTGGTCAGGCAGAGGGTTCAGCCAGCGAAGTGTATTGTTCAGCCACATTTTACGCGTGACTATCCCCTTTTATACTCTTTTCTTTCTATTTCCCACTTTGTGTCTCCCAGTTTTCTTCCCCTGCACATTCCCTCATCAGTTTGCATAGTTCCACTAAACCCCCTCCAAAAACTCTCAGGTTTGTATCCTTATCAGTTACAAAGTCCTGGTTTGCCTGCAGTTTCTTGATAACCCACCAAAATTAGTGTGACTGACAAGGTTTGTGACTTGGTTTTGTCTCCATTAATTTTGGCTGTCACATTTGTGTGTCTGTATATTTTGTTCCCCTTCTTTAGTATCCCATCTGACAAGTCCTTGATCAGATAATCTTTCTGAAATAAACAGTCCCATGTTTCACATACCCTTATCAATTCCTGTGACTGACCAGGTTTAGTTCTTACTACTGCCTCTCTTATCATTTGTCAGCCAGGTCTGTGTCTTTGTATGTTCTTGTTTACAGCTTCCTCCTTTTCTTGTTAATCCCATTTTGTGGTGAACAGGCTCTTGATCAGATACCCTTATAAGAGCAGACACTTTCTCCTTCCACATACCCTTACAAAATTTGGAGAACAACTATTTCTCTTTTTATTTATTCATTATCTTCCAGATTTTGTAAACCTTGATCACACGCCCTCTCTGCATCCTCCTCTCAATTTACCAAACAGCCTTTTAGTCTCTGCTTGAAAGGCAGCTGTCCTGTCCCCTTTGTTAGTGTTTTTGCTTTTTTCTGTATCTTTTCTCTAACCCTCATAACTTAGGAGTGGAAAATCTAAACCTACATCATTTTTGATCTCTCTTTTCCTCTTTTTGCCACTTTCCATCAGGGATGGGAAGAGAAGGAAGGAGAAGTAAGCATGCTGTAGCTATTAACCCAGTATGTCCATAGGGTTTGACAAGAGCTTCATGTCTTCTGTTCTCTTGTACCATGAAGTACAAATTAGTCTAAGGCAATGCTTCCAGTTTCATTGGAGTTTAGCCAAACAAGATTTCTGCAACTTCATTCTAGCTGTATTCCTAAATTTATACTTCCTCTCCTTTTCTCTCTCCTGTGGCTGTGCTGCTTCTTCTTTAGTCCTCCTTAGTACTGCTGTTCTCCTTCATCTACCTGAAGACTGCTAAAACCTCTTTTTATCTGTGCTCCTTACATTCTTCCTCTCTTTGAGCACTTTCTTTGATAGCCCAAGCTGAGACTCCAATCAAAATTTATTGGGTGAACCCCAAATATTTTTGTGCCTCTTGGCACATTTTACACTGGCCACTGAGATTTTTCTTTGCACAGGAACAGTGAAGGCACACAAACCACACAGTATATTAACTGTAGTTTGAAAAAGCATTAATTTGCTGTACTATTCTTTAAAATGTTAGTATGAAACACCACATGCCCAATAACTCCTCTCAGTTATCTAAACTTAGCAAATAATTGGTAACAAAATGTTTCATCCCAAACCATATTTGTAACAGTCATGAAATTGTGATTGAAGCAGGTTAAAGAGAAAGACATGGTTTAGGAACCGTCCATGTTCATCAGACTCCTTGCTTCTAGAAACATTCTGGAAGAAATTTAAGAATACATACTTCTAGATTTAAATATTTTCTCAAGTCAAATGATGCTTATAATTGCAAAGCTAATAGTACCATTAACCAGTGCAACTCGAAGAGAAGCCTCTTGGGGTATTAAGATGTCTTTATCAGAGCTGTCATTGAGAAGTTGCTTCCATGTTTTTCAGAGAAACTACTAGAATATCAGTTTGAAAAACTCCTTTCCAAAGATAAGAAAAATGGGTAAAATTGCCCATGTATTTTATATTAAATATGAAATTTTTCAAAATGTGATCTCAGACTACAAGATAAAATGGAAGACTGAGAAAGATGGTTGTTATGAAAAAATCAGTACTTGAGAGGATCAGCAAGAATTGAAAGGATCTTGATGTTCTGCCAAGACAAATCCCCCAAATTATAAATGTCACTGCATGTGTTATTATATGGATAAATATTATACAAATATTGATAAATTATTGTATTCTTTTTCTGGAAAAAGACAAAATATTATGCGCATATGTGTATGTGTGAATGAAAATGTTTTAAACTATAAGCAAGGAGTAAACTTTGAGCATAAAATTACTTCTCCAGGGATTTTTCAAGACATGACACCAAAAAAGAAAAGTTAGATTTAACACCAATATAAAATTTTTGGCTCTAAGATATATTAAGCAAAGGAGTACTCTAACTAGGGTATTGGTGATGGTTTATCATTTGATGTTTTTCTGGATTTTTTCAGTGAATGAAATATGAAGGATAACCTTATATCAGCCAGGACTCACACCTATGGGAGCAATATTCCTGAGTAATTTTAGTATTCACTGACACCAAATGCATGATGATGCTCCCCAAATTTAAATAGATAAAAAAATGTATAAATAAGAAGAATACAAGAGGATTAATTGCTTTTGTTAATATATTCAAAACTTTGTCTGCAGTTCATAAAATGTCAATAAGTCATTGGTTTGAACTAGATTTTCTTCCTTCTGTCACAGGTTATAACCTGGACAACCTTTCATTGATCTTAAAGGTAATTTTACCAGCACAGTTATTAATCTACTGTTATATTTTAAATAAACATATTTAAAATAGTTAAGCAGCTTTAGCTTTGCTAGCTTCCAATCAAGTGAAAAAAAAAAGATATAGCTAAGGGCAATATAGGATTTTGTGACACAGTCTATTGACTTTAAAATTATGAATATATATTTTGAAATATAAAAATTCTTATAAATAAATAATTTGAAAATAATTCTGTAAGCAATACCAATTCTTCTAATAGGGATCACCAAGTAAAAAGTAAACTAAATTTTCTAAGTTTGCTATAAAGATTTTCAACACAGTTTTAGACTCAGTGCAAAGTAATATTTTCCTTCACATTAAAAAAGTTACCTTTGAAACATACTGGATTCTTTTGAAATAAAATGAAATAAAAATTGAAATAAAAAAAATACTAGTGACTTTCTGGGCATTTTTACAAAGTTCACAAAATAGAAGATAAGTTGTAATATTTCATTTGATGGACTAACAGCTGCTATGTGAACTGTACACTTAATACCTTCTAAAAATGGCAAGCCTACAAACTGCAAACCAAGCTGTAATAGAAAAAAAAATTGTATTTTATATGGTTTAGACAATTTAATCAATGGAAACACTTTATTGCCATTGAAATATGAGAGAGTATGTTTGAAAAAGTGCAGTATTTTAGAGCGTAATCAAAGATTTATTCCAAGGGTATCTTTTATATAATAGCTATATACCAGTTGGTAGGAGTTAAAATGAATAATGTAACCATATTTAATTTTTATAAATTTGAAGAAATTATTCTCAATTTACATATAAGACATATAATACTGAAATTTCAAAGGCTTATAACTTGGTCAGATTGTCTCGAGTTGCTTAATACAGAAATAATTAAACCTATGATGCAAAGTGTGGAAGACTTGTAGTTTCTTACAAGAAAAACTACTAAATAAAAATATATAAAAAAATGCGGTCCCCTTTCACCCCCCAAACCATAGAATAAGACTTAATCTATTCATATGGAAATGAAGGAATTTGTTTCCATAATCACATTCTTATAAACATCCAAGATGCTAGCTTGGATCATAGTGACATAGTGACATTTTTAGCCAGAACTATGTTTTCAGTGTCAAGGTACTATTCCCTTGTAGTTCACCTTAATATGTAACTTGAGATTGCATGTCACCACTTGCATTGTCTAGAATATTCAGAGGCATTTTTAAAAATTGCTTCTTTCTGATACGGTTTTAATGGCTCAACAGAAAACGTAGAATTAATGCAAATAGAAATACACAAAAATCAACAAGGAGTTAACTAAATTTGCGAGAGGCATATCAATAAATGATCAAATCAGAAAAGGATGCAATAAGAAAATTTTCACAGCCTCTGAAATAGATAATTTTTTCTACAATTTTACAGTGACATAATTAAAAGAACTGTAAATTATTGCAATCAAGATGAATTTTTTTTTTCTGATAACTAATTATGCGTAGTTGAGCAAGAGCAAGAATTGATGCAGCATAGCTCAGATGAAATTGTGTCTGATTGTAAGTTATTTATTTTGTTGGACAAGTTTCAGCATTTAAATATTTTTTCTCTTAGTGGAGGATTTTCATATGGTAAACATCATGCTACTCTAACCTTTAGGAGGTGCAGGACCATAGGACAAACAGAAGCAGAAGGAAATTAGTACACCAGAAATTCTTTTTGGATGTTAAGATTTTTTTATATGGGGCATCCACAACTTGTCTGTGCCAACTGTTCCAGTGTCTCACCATCTTCACCATAAAACATGTTTTACTTATGTCCAATCAAAACTTACTCTTTTCCATTTTAAAACAATTGCCCTTTGTTCTATTATTACAGGCCCTAGTGGAAAGTCTATCTTCATCTTGCTTATAAGATCTCTTTAAGCATTGAAATTATACAATATGGTGTCTCCAGAGCCTTCTCTTATCTGAGCTCAACATCCCCAACTCTCGCAGCTTTACTTCATAGAGGACTTCATAGCAGTATACCTTCTGACCATTTTTGAGGCCCTTGTCTGAAACCAGTCCATGTATTGCACTAGATTGCTCAGAGATGGCCAGAGGACTTCCGTAAAGGTTTCAAGAGAGTGGATCTGAGGGGAAGGTAGACCTTCTTTGACCTTTTGGTCACGCTTCTTTGAATACACCCAGGAAACAGCTGGCTTTCTGGGATGCAAGCTCACATTTCTGTGTCATATTGAGCTTCTCATAAACCAATACCCCCATGTCCTTCTTCTCAGTACTGCTTTTAATCTACTCTCCACCCAGAGTATAGTTATGGTTGGGATTGCACAGAAACATATGTAGGATAAAATAATAGATTCCTAAAATGTGTAAGGTTGGGACCTTAGAGGTCATCTAGTCCAACTCCCCTGCAATAACCAGGGATGTCTTCACTAGATCAGGTCACTCAGAGCCCTATCAAGCCTCACTTTGAATATCTCCAGGGATGGGGATCCACCACCTCTCTGGGAAACCTCTTGCAGTGATCCACCACCCTCGTATTGCAGAACTTTTCAAATATCCAACCTAAATCTCCCCTTTTCAAGTTTAAAACCATTGGCCCTTGTCCCACTGCTACATACCCTCCTGAGCAGCAATTCCCCAGCTTTCTTATAGGCACCTTACAGGTACTGGAAGGCTGCTATAACATTGCCCCAGAGACTTCTCTTCTCCAAGCTGAACAAGCCCAACTCTCTCAGCCCGTCTGCATAGGAGAGGTGCTCCAGCCCTTTGATCATTTTTGTGGCTCTCTTCTGGCCATGGTCCAACAGGTTCATGTCCTTCTTGTGTTGAGGGCTCCAAAGCTGGACTCAGTACTCCAGGTGAGGTCTCACCAGAGCAGAGTAGAGGGGCAGAATCACCTCTCTCAATCTGCTGGCCACACTTCTTTGATGCAGCCCAGGATGTGGTTGGCCTTCTGGGTTGCAGATGCACATTGGTGGCTCATGTCCAGCTTCTCACCCACGAGTGCGAATCCTTTTCCTCAGGGCTGCTTTCAAGCACATCATCTCCCAATGTTTATGGATAATGGGGATTGTCCCAACCCAGGTGCAGGACCCTGGCTTTGTTGAACCTCATGAGGTTCCCTCAGGTCCACTTCTCCAGCCTGTCCAGGTCCCTCTGGATGGCATTCTGTCCCTCTGGCACATTAACCTCACCATTCATCTTGGTGTCATTAGCAAATTTGCTGAAGATGCTCTCAATCCCACTATCAAGGTCATTAATAAAGTTATTGAACAGCACCGGTCCCAGCACAGACCCTTGAGGAACTCTGCTTGTCACCATCTTCCATCTGGACTTTGAGTCACTCACTACCCTTCTGGATGCGATCATCCAGCCAATTCCTTATCCACTGAACAGTCCACCCATCAAATCCACACCTCTAACTTAGAGAGAAGGATGTTGTGGGGGACAGTGTTAAAGGCCTTGCAGAAATCCATATAGATGACATCTTTAGCTCTTCCCTTGTCCACTGATGTAGTCACTCCATTTTGGAAAGCCACTAGATTTGTCAGGCAGGACTTGGCACTAGTAAAGCCATGCTTGCTGTCTCGAATCACCTCCCTGTCCTTCATGTGCATCAGCATAGCATCTATGAGGATCTGTTCCATGATCTTCCCAGGCACAGAGATAAGGCTGACAGGGTAGTACCTCTCAGGGTCCTCCTTCCTACCCTTTTTAAATATGTTCATGATGTTTCTTCTCTTCCAGACACTAGGGACTTTACTGAACACCATGACTTTTCAAATATAATGGAGATTAGCTTGGCAACTACATCAGTCAATTCCTACAGGACTCTGGGATGGATTTTATCAGGTCCCATGGATTCCTGTATGTTCAGGTTCCTACTACATGTATGTTCAGGTTCCTAGGATCTTATACTTGGCATTATTGAATTTCATGCAGTTCATATGGGCCTCCCTCTCAAAGTTGCCAAGGTCCCTCTTGATGGCATCCCTTCCCTCCAGCATGTCCGCCGTACCACACAGCTTGGTGCTGTCAGCAAACTTGCTGATGGTGCCCAAACTCACTGTACATGTCAGCCATGAAGACGTTAGCATTCATCCCAATACCTACCCCTGAGGATCATCACTCACCATGGGCCCCTACTTGGACACTGAGTCACCATTCAAACAATTCCTTATCCATCAGTTAAATCCACGTCTCTACAATTTAGAAATAAGGATGTTATGCAGTATCAAATGCTTTGAACAATCCCAGGTATTTAAAAGAAAACACTGTTAAAAGTGAGATGTTTTTCTGAGTGGATGCAAATGTGCTGAGGTTCTCCTTATCGTTTTTTCCTTTCCAGTAGTATAGAAGAAAAAGGCAAGGTTATTTTTTCCTTGGATTGGTTTTGTTTTCACATATGTATCACCACTACCTGATGGACAGATCAGCTGTCAATGAAGTTATCATTTGGCAGATGTCACAATTTATTTTTCATTAAATTATGAGGTCTGTAATTAAAAATTCACAAACAGAATGGGACCAATGTACAAAATAGCTGCATAACATTGAAATAATAATTGGGATTGCTGCATGAAGGATTATGCTAAACAGGAAGTACTTCCTAGGGGAACTCAAAAGGGACAAGCAGCATATGACTTCAATTTTATTTGTAAGTACAATAAAGATACCGAGAAAATAATAAAAAATGTGCAGTTTTTAATATGAGTTATAGGATGGAACAGCTGGTGCTGTGGGAAATAACAGCCACCTCCCTTGATACAATCATTTTCCATAAGAACACAGCAGGTGTATTTATTTTCTTCTGAGAAGTCTGTATGTGTGGCATGGAGAAGTATTCCCCATAGGAAAAAAAACCTACCACTTTTATTTGATATAAATATATGAAAACAATATATTCCAATGAAGAGTGCATGTTAAAAAATGTAATAAAATAAGTTTCTGTCTGCTCCTTAGGCAGGATATTTCCATAAATTTTCTTAAGTTAAATGAGACTGTGACATAGCTGCTAGGAAATGATAGAAGGACTGTACCAGGTAACGTAAACAAGAAGAGTTAAGTTCTCATGAGATCCTGTTACTCAGGTAACTGAAATACCTTGTATTCACAGAATCACAGAATCGTAGGGGTTGGAAGGGACCTTCAGAGCTCATTGGGTCAAACCCCCAGACTAAAAGGGATTCTGGGGTATTCCTGGTATAGGAGCCGAGTATGGATACTAATAGATATCACAGAATCACAGAATCACAGAATCATAGGGGTTGGAAGGGACCTCAAGAGATCATCGGGTCCAACCCCCCCCCCCCGGCCAAAGCAGCTCCCTAGGACATATTGCACAAGTAGGTGTCCGGACAAGTCTTGAATATCTCCAGAGATGGAGAATCCACAACCTCCCCAGGCAGCCTATATCCTTGATCCCAACAGAAGACTGGAAGGGAAAGACACATAGTATCCTAGCACTGCAGTGATAATACCAGAAGAAACTTATCACACAGAACACTTCATATAGAAATTAAAGTTGTCAATGTGCAGTCCTCAGTGACCAAGAAATGAGATGACATACACTTTTCAAGGAATCCAAGCCTCCTGTGAAACAAAATTATATATGTTAATGACACATCTGTGATGCACAGTTCCAAGTATCACAAAGCTAGAATATATGAGTCTGAGAGTTTCAGCAGCTATCATAAATCCACCACATGCATAGTTGCTGGTTTGCCACATATTTATCTATAAAGATTTATAAAGTTTCTAGCATCCAATTCTGCATATTATGCTTCTTTATTGAATGAGGTTAATCTTGTTGTAGGCATGAGTAATATGGTAGCTTTGAGATACTGTGAGAATTCTCATAAAAGATATGAAGAAATTTATTTTTTTCCTAATCCAAAAAGAAGTCAAATAAATGGCGTCTCTATTGCTAGCATAGTATATGAGGCAAAAAGACTTCAAATCAGGAATTTCAGATTTCTTTCAGATTTGGTGACTTCATAGTCTCCCTCATTTTTATGGAGTCTGATCAGGGTAGCATAGGTTCTTTCCCCTTATGAGCTGAACAGGAAATAGGACAGTACAATTGTGTTTGTGTTTTGTCACAGTTATGTGGTTTTTTAAAAAGTGAACATTTCTTAACCTGCAACTAGCCTTTGGCCATCTCATATTGTGACATAAGCAACAGTTAAGTTAACAAGACTTGAGTTTCAAAAGACACTTGAGAAAGATTAGCAAACTGACAATGAAGAATCCTGTCACTTATAAAATTATTTGCTTACATACTAATCTCTGATACAAACCCGAACATTTTGACAGTAGCTTGTCTGTTTCAGAGTCACAGCTTTAGAGAAGGGAAAGAAGTGATTAAAAAGACTGCTGGCATCTGTTAAGATATAGAATTGTATTCTACATACCCTCCAATTGCATATTTGGATAGCATAATTCAGACCAACAAAAACCAGAAAAGTATTATAAGCCTTTCCTCCTTCCCAAAACAGATGTTATCAATTACTATATATGTATTTTTAAAATACTTATAAAAATACTTCAAACTGTCAACACAAAGAATTAACTCAGAAATCCAGACTTTTAATACTCAGCATCTTAAGTCAAACCAGATATAACAGAAAAAAAATGTTAGAATTCAGATTCAAATTCTGAAGTATATAAATTTAGCTTTAAAAATTAAACAAGCTTGTTACAGTCAACTATGAGCCCTTTTTCTGCAAACACAGAGCAGTCTCATCACAAAATAATCTTAAAGAATTCTAGATATTTCAACAGAGAAGCTCGAAACACCTAATATACAAGAACTTTCAAAGCAAGAGAGAAAAAAAAAAGAAAATATCCCTTGTAATAATGGAACAGTTTACTGATGTTTTCAGTCATTTCTTCTTCAGAATGAGTTACTATACTACCACTAAACCATGTTCCTAAGCACCATGTCAACGCTTCTTTTAAATACCTCCAGGAATGGTGACTCAACCAGTTTGGGCAGCCTGTTCCAATGCTTCATAATCCTTTCAGTGGAGAAATTCTTGCTAATTCTTCCTTGGGTTACTTGTAGCACCTTGCTACAACCTCCTTTCATGTAGGTGTAGAGAGAGATAAGGAGTTTCCCTCAGCCTCCATTTCTCTGGACTAAACAACTGAAGTTCCCAAGGGCCCAAAAATGAATACAGTACTTGAGCAGCCTCACTAGAGCCAAGTACAGGGGGACAATAACTTCCCTACTCCTCCTGGTCACACTATTTCTGACACAGACCAGGATGCTGTTGGCCGCCTTGGCCACCTGTGTAGACTGCTGGCTCATATTCAGCTGCCTATCAACCAATACCCTCAGGTCCTTTTCTGCCAGACAGCTTTCCAGCCACTCTTCCCCAAGCCTGTAGCATTGGGTTGTGACCCAAGTGTAGCACACAGCATTTAGCCTTTTTTGTGTTTCTTTTGTTTTTCTAATCTGACTGACAGGTAATGAGATACTTGCAATCTGTTGTAACCTCCAAGATTATTTTCTACTCCAGAAATGGACAGCATTACTTACTAGCTATAGTGAGTAGTTTATGTCATGAAGAGCTTGCTTTTTTCCTTGTGCTACAGACCATGCTGCAGACCAGCAACCTACTTATTTTTAAATGCTTTCTGCAAAGATACAAGGAACAAGAGGAAATTAATACTTGGCAGTGTATATATATATATATATATATATTTCCCCCTTCCCTAGCTTTTAGTCTGTTTCTATTTTCAAGCAGCATCTCTGTCCTAGTGGAAGTTCAGGGAACACTTTTGTGTCCGATGCTTACAAATCTTCTGCAAAGATTCTTACTTATATCCTATAATCAGAATTTTTTTTCAGGCAGATTGATTTTTGTGCTACTTTATTATAATAAATAAGATTAAATATTCTTCCCCTACCCCTTTACCTTCTATTCACATATAGCTATAGTTCTACTGATTTTGCAAAGGAAATACCCAAGGTTTCAAGAGAATCTATACGTTCTACACACAGTAAAGGCATTTAATGTATTTTTTCATTATCCATGGAAATAGAAATAGAATGTCCTGGTTTAGATAAAACCTAAGGCTGTTATTGTTTTCTTAGTATATTTGAAATGCAAGAGAAGATTTTTCCTTGTCACTTGCATTTTTTTTTCTTTAAGTAGGGTCACCATGGCATAAATATTCCACAAAGCAATTGCAGTGAATCTACTATTCCATTTTCTTTGCTCCTTAATACTCTTTTAAAGTGTTTTTTATGCCTTACTGCTTTTATTGGCACTGAGTGTCATCACACTACACTTCATCTTTCATCGAAGTAGTTTGACCTTGGAGACAGCTATATTCTAAATTAGATTTTTCTGGCTTTCAGTCTTACAGTGATGATCAAAGGTGTGTATGTTTATCCCTGTCTTCTTAACAGTCCAGAAAATCTGGTTGCATTAAAAGTCTGGCTGCTTATTGAATTTTGGTAGTTTAGCAGTTTGCCATATGGCAACCAATTGCAGCGAATACCCTCTCTGTACTTGCTGAGTTGGGCAAATGTAAAGGCAACAGTACTTCTGTAAACTTTCCCAATTGTCAGAAGTCTGGATATAACAGACAGTTATCACAGCTGAATTAAAGTGCAGCAAGTTCTTAAACTGTCTAATGGAATAATAAATTTGAGAATTATAAATCCAGGAGAAGTTTTATGCCTAGTTTTTGAGTCAGATTCTTGAAGAGAAAACAAAAAAAAACCCCACCATAATTCCAAGGATGTGAGCAACAGGACAAGCTTGCTTTTTGTTTTTAGCTTAGATACTTCTACCTTCAAATAGTCCAATCTAATGGAGTGAATAACTTACTTTGGGTCATTTTATTAAAAATATCATCTTGATCTGGAAAGGAGCTTTGGACTAACCCAGCCTTCCTGTAGTACTCATTTGGACTAAATAAAGCAGAACAGATTCTTTTTTTTTTCTTTTTAATTCAGTTGCTAAAAAAATTGTAAGAAAAATCGTATTCATTATCTAAAGTAGATTAAGAGTTTCTGCATTTATGCAGATTTATTTCTGTAGATAAGAGCAAAAAAGAACAATAAAGAATAGGAAACCAAAGCTCCATATGTATATGGAAAATATAGACAACAGTTTATGGAAAATCCCTAAAGTTTATTCTAGAGACTGGCAAGCTACCATAAATTTACTTACTAAGCCTAAAAATGACCAAATATTTAACTGTCCACCTAACTGGTAAATTCATGTTTCCCAGGTGACTACTATTAGTTTTATTTTGATTACCCAGTGAAGTATAAAAAGTGTAGTTAAAACAATAAACATATTCCAGTTACCTGTTTTTTCTATAACTTCTTCTTTTATCAGCAGACATTTGCATGCCTTGGAATAGTTCTACTCAATAGTGATTAAAGATGCATATCCATGCTGACTTTCTTTCATGCCAAAAGGAATTCAGGAGAGGAATGGTCTAAAAATGCGAGTCAGAGTCATCTTCATACTTAAATATATAACTAAAATACATTTGTTTTCTGTTTTTCTGAAACAAAAATAATTCCTCCAAAGTTGCACATAGTTACCTACTAGAACATCTAGTTTTGCAAGGATAGTTTTATACAGTATACCTAGTTTTTATGGAAGAGTGATGTAACATCTGGACTTCATAATAAAAGAAAGCAATGCTATAAAAAGATGAATTCACATGGTACCCTAACACCAGAAATTTCATTTTCAGTGACTTATTAAATTTATAATTGAAGAGTCACAATTGGTATGCTAAGTTTGCATAGGGATGCAAATATAATAAAATTAAGAGTATTAGAACAAAAAATGAGATTCTTACATGGCAGCTTTCAAGTTTGCATGGTGTGTCTTGGTTTCAGAAGCTTTAGGTAGGGATAGAAGTGCAGTGTAAGGACTCAGTTTGCTAAATAAAGGCACCTAATTCCAACTGTCATGTCTAGAGCAACCTGGCTGGCCTCTAGCTCTAATGCTGATCTAAGTAGGTAAATGTCTTTTGCATATTCTACATTGCATGGCCCTGTGATACCACAGGTACCACAAAGAGTCTCAAGTAGCACTAGGTGCCTATGCTTAGGCAACAAGTAAGCCTGTATTATGGAAATCACACTGAAGATTGCAGATTGTGTGAAAAGTTGATAATTCTTGCATAAAATTATGTAATTGGGCAGATATATTTTCTTGGTTTACATGAATTCAACTTAAAGTATTTTTCTTTGTGGATTCATGTGGATGAAAGGGGACGTGATAAAAGTGAGTAACTAAACAGCTCAAATCCAATTTTCAGATACATTTGTCTGCAAATAAAAACTGATTCCTAACAGAAACTGATGTAAGGAGTCTTTTAGCAGAAACTGTGTGATTTAAATGATGCTCTATTTTTGAGAGTTATGGAACAATGTGCAATGATCACAGAATCACGGAGTCACACATCTTGTCCAACCCCCTCACCAGAGATCCTAATGTGTAAGAGTGTTTATTTATGTATCTATGAAAAAGTACAACATCAAAGCAGATCAATTAGCAAGACAACTCCTGAGAAAGACTCACATAAATGTGCTTATATTTTCAACTATTTAATTCAGAAATTTATTAGTAATAAGAAAAACTGATAGGATATGGGGTGCATCAAAAGGACTGTGGCCAGAAGGTCAAAGGAGGTGATCCTCCCCCTCTACTCTTCCCTGGTCAGGCCCCACCTGGAGTATTGTGTCCAGTTCTGGGCTCCCTGGTATAAAAAAGACAAGGATCTCCTGGAGAGTCCAGCGGAGGGCTATGAAGATGATTAAAGGACCAGAGCATCTCTCCTATGAGGAAAGGTTGGGTGAACTAGGGCTGTTCAGCCTTGAGAAAAGAAGACTAAGAGGGGATCTTCTTAATGTTTATCAATATCTGAAGTGTGGGACACAGGGGGAATTGGCCAGTCTCTTTTCAGTGGTCTGTGGAGACAGGACAAGGGCAAATGGCCTCAAGCTGGAGCACAGGAAGTTCCGCACCAATATACAGAAGAACTTTTTCACAGTGAGGGTGACAGAGCCCTGGAATAGGCTGCCCAGGGAGGTGGTGGAGTCTCCTTCTCTGGAGATATTCAAGACCCGTCTGGACACCTACCTGTGCGATTTGTCCTAAGGAACCTGCTTTGGCAGGGGGGTTGGACCCGAACATCTCTTGAGGTCTCTTCCAACTCCTATAATTCCAGGATTCTGTGACCTCTTTTCTGTCATTAAAGGAAGGTGTGCATAACAGGATTTGATGTTTGAGAGAAATGTAAACCTGAGCATGTGTGAGCTTCTAGGATGTGGCAAGGGGATTTACACCCTTTCATCTGCAAATGAACACTTCACATTCAATTAATGGGTGAAGGCATGCCCTTTATTAAATATACAATGATGTATTAATTATTAATTACATAATTCTGATGCCATTATAACACAGTTATAATAGTAATGCATAATTTACCATTTATATTATAGAATTATAGCATGGATGTATGCTAAGAATGATACTAAAGAATGAGCTTAGCCATTTCTCTGACATTAGACTTATTCCATTAATGTAGGATAACTAAGGTCAGTGTGAGGATTAAAAGTGAGTGTAGAGTAGGAATTTGTTCTCTGGATAATCAACTAATGCTGTGTGAAATGTACATGCTAACCAAATACCAAATTTTTCATGAATCCTCTCTCATTTTGTCCAGCTACTCTACCTGGAGCACTATCTTATATTTCTGTGGTGGTGATCATACCTCATCTTCAATGTGCCATATTTGCAACAAATGACACTTGTTAATAGGGTGATGTGAACTGGAGGTGGGCCTTCACAAGATTTCTAATTCTGTTCTCACTGACTTCAGGACTTTGTTGTTTTCCTTTTACTCTGTCTCCATCTTTTAAATTGTAGCCACCAAAACATGCTCAGAAACAAGAACTGTTAAAAATTGGTAGCTTTTTCCCCAGCTTTTCACTTCAAAATGTATTATTGAATAGTGTGTTCATAATGAGAACATAATGGGGGGAAAAAAGCCTAATAAAATCTGGATTTCTTTATTTACACATAGCCTGATTTCAATAGAAGGTAAAGTTTATCTGTGGAACCATGTGAGTGTCTGGTAGCAGCTTTTGTTATCATTTAGGAATTTATGACATCAATTGACCTCTGTTTTGTCCTAGACATAATAACCTCAACTTGAACCATAAAGAGAAGAATTTTCTGCCTTCAGTAGGAAAATTATATGAGGACTAAAAAAATCCAATTTAAAAAAAACCCATATTTAATTTCAAGGGAGAATTTTATAACAGATTGGCTTTGATCTTTGCTTGTTTGTTTCTACCTCCTTCCCATTTAAAATGACAGACTAAACCCACTGCAGTGTGAGCTAACCTGTTCTCTGTGACACTGTAATCAATTAATCCCCTTAGCCTTCCTGCCCACCTTGCCACTGGTTAATTTATAAGCATACTGTAGGTCAAAGAGTACTGACCGCAAGCTTGTTCAGTAGTCCATTCACTATTTTAGACCACTTGTGAAAAATAATACCCTGCAGAAGTCAAAGACTCCATACATAATGTCTTTATTAAGACCTATTATTTGAATATGTAGATGTGCTTGGTTCCAGCTAGCAGAAGCCTTACAGAGTATTAAAGTACAGGCACAGAAAGAGTATGCTGGACAATAAATAGTTGCTTAATATCCCTTTCATAAATATTTGATCATAGAAGTGGCACCCAAATCTTTTACAGTTCTATCTTGTTTTTACTCGTTGGTGTGTATGTGTGTAGACATACACTCACACACCAAATTTAAAAGGTAATGGATTTGTAGGTCCTCCACCACCTCTAAAGGTTTGAATTGAAGCTTCATTACCAAGAACTATTCATCAGCTCTGCACAATGTTTTGAAATGCACTGAAGTACATAAAGTACACTGATTTTGACTATGTTCCTATTCTTTTTTTTTTTGTTCCTATTCTTTTTTTTTTTAATTTTTTCCACTAAGAAAGAATTTCTTTGCAAATAAGATGAAGCTGCCATATCCTATCACATACTTAAATTCAGAGATGCAGAGGTCAGAGAGGTAATTATGACAACATAATCCCTCTGCATAGGGATTAAGAACATAGCGGAAAGATAAATATGACCTAGAAGTCTGAGGTTAAATTTTAATCTGGATTTTCACTGAGAGAGATGCCTGGGTCACCAAGATGTAAAGGGCTGCCTGAACATGTTATCAATGGAGTCAAACTTGCTTTTCAGTCTGTTGGTGGCTATAGAAATTGAAGTGCCTTAATCCTCTACCTAATAATGCAGGCTTGGCAAAATATTGCATAGATTTTTTTGAAAACTGATCTTACACCAAAAAAGTCACAAGTATTTTGACAATAAGTCTTTAATTTGTTTTGGATATATATTTAAAATAGCATCCAGCATGTTCTGTTACCTTTTGTCAGAAAGAAGGTGTACTGATTTCAAGTTCGAATTTTTAATATATTTTATATCCTTTTAATAATTTGCTCCACGTTCCTACAACATTTTAAGCCATTGCCAGTTGCTATTTTCCAAAGTCCTCCAATCCTAATGACAGATCAGAGTCAATAGTTCTGAAAAACCCACCTGGCTGAAACTTCTACTATCATTTTGTTGGGAAACATAAATAAGGACGCCATATCAGAATCACATATAATTTTATTAATTATATCTTTATACTAATGATACCTTCAGGTGTCAGAAATTTACAAGTGTATTGATCTGCTTCAGCTACAAAAAGAATATCCAGAGCAAACCAAGCTTAAAATAATCTGTTCATGAATGCTTAGTGAATGTTATGACCTCAGCAGACCTACCTTTGTTTTCTAATGCAATCTTTGGATGACAAGATGCTCACACTGTAAGTAGAACTTTGCAGAAGAGGGACTGCAATGAAGGCCAAATTTCTAGAAACAACTTGGACTTACTTTTTTGAGAAACTGCTTTCCGACAGCTCTCTTTCAGTTATATATAAGATGCTGTCATTCTGTTATGTTCAATATTAGTTCATCTAGGCCAATATGTGTTAAATCAATGTTAACCTGAAGTGTCAGCTCACTTCATTTTAAAGTTCTCAGGCTACTTCAATCAGCTACAGCAGCATGGTTCAAAGAGACTTGACTGATGTTTTAAAGCACTGCACTGTTCAGGTTTGCATTTAAATATACTTCTTTCTCCTTTTTGGTTTGACTACTTAAAATATTGTTAGCAACTTGTAGATGCACTTCACTGCATGTATTACTTGTGAAAAAGACAGCAAATGTTAGATTTCATCAGCTATTGCCTTAACCTGTCTGTTTTAAGATTAAATTTATATTATCGAAAGTGGGCTCCTGGGCTTCATCATCATTAAAATACAGGTTTGTGCTCCTGATGAACAGAAGCAGACTGGTATAAGGTGTGCACTATGACTCAGTCACCCAGCATTACTGAGGTAATTCAAATTCATTTATATTAAAGCACATATGTCAGTTGATGTTCAAAGGGAATTTTTCCTGAATTTTTTACTCATAAATGCATAAGCAACAGGCAATCACAGAAACATTGACCTTAAACAAACTTGTAGTGTTCATAAGTTGAGAGCTACTGCTCTGCCATCAATTACTAATTAAGTACTCTTCATAATTTTTTATGCTCTTTGTGATGGCATCTGACTAGCACTAGAAAACATGAAGCTTTGTTCCAGCTGGTATGATAGTCCATGGGTACTCAGACTAAAAATGGCAGAGAACTATGAAAAGCAGACTCGTGCTGAAGGGCTTGGGAAAGGAGACCTTTATCCAATCACCTGCAGTCAGCTGAAGGTCTCTGAGGAAAATCATAAAATACTAACTTTAGTCTTAAGACTAAACCTAGAAGCACAGAGGAACCCAGGGAATCCCACAGCCCTGGACTGTGCATTGCAGCTCTGACACCATTCATTGACTGAGCCACCAAACCTTCCTCCTGGCTCTCCCACAGGCTGGGGAAGTCATGCAGTTGGTAAAATAGCACGTCTGTGATGAAAGGGGTTTGGCATCCAAACTCTTTTAGCCACACAACCATCTGTTCAAACCTCCTTTAACAGGAAGACAGTTGTCTCTTTTCAGTTTGGAAGAAACCATTTCCCAGGGCAAACCAAACTATGTTTGCAAACAGCAGATGCCTCTGTTCTTGTATTAGCATGAAATGATCATAGAATCATAGAATCATAGAATGGTCTGGGTTGGAAGGGACCCCAAGGATCATAGAGCTCCAACCCCCCTGCCACAGGCAGGGACACCAACCTCCAGGCCTGGATCTACACAAGGCTGCCCAGGGCCCCATCCAACCTGGCCTTGAACACCTCCAGGGACGGGGAATCCACTACCTCTCTGGGCAGCCTGTTCCAGCACCTCACCACTCTTTCTGGAAAAAACTTCCCCCTAATATCTAATAGAAACCTTCTCTCCTTTAGCTTTAGTCCATTCCCCCTTGTCCTGTCATTATCTGCTCTTTTAAAAAGTCAAATCCCCTCCTGCCTATAAGCTCCCTTCAGGTACTGGAAGGCTGCAATGAGGTCCCGCCGCAGCCTTCTCTTCTCCAGGCTGAACAAGCCCAGTTCCCTCAGCCTCTCTTTGTAGGGCAGGTGGTCCAGCCCTCTAATCATCCTTGTGGCCCTCCTCTGAACCCTCTCCAACAGTTCCACATCCTTTTTGTATTGAGGGCCCCAGATCTGGACACAGTACTCCAGATGGGGCCTCACGAGGGCACAGTAGAGAGGGACAATCACCTCCCTGTCCCTGCTGGCCACCCATCTTCTGATGGAGCCCAGGATACCATTGGCCCTACGAGCTGCAAGAGCACACTGCTGGCTCATGTCAAGCTTCTCATCCACCACAATCCCCAAGTCCTTCTCAGCAGAGCTACTCTCAATAAGCTCTTCTCCCAGTCTGTATCTGTGTCTGGGATTCTTCCGTCCCAAGTGCAACACCTTACACTTGGCAGTGTTGAACCTCATTAGATTCCCTTGGGCCCATCTCTCCAGCCTGTCAAGATCCCTCTGGATGGCTTCCTTTCCTTCTGGGGTGTCGACCACACCACTCAGCTTGGTGTCATCCGCAAACTTGCTGAGGGTGCACTCAATTCCATCATCGATGTCATTGATAAAGATGTTAAAGAGCACCGGTCCCAAGACAGACCCCTGGGGGACATCGCTTGTCACCGGCCTCCACCTGGACATAGACCCATTGACCACCACCCTTTGGCTACAGTCTGTTAACCAGTTTCTTATCCACTGGATGGTCCACCCATCAAATCCACTTCTTTCCAATTTAGAGATAAGGATGTGGTGGGGGACTTTGTCAAAGGCCTTGCACAAGTCCAAGTAGATGACATCGGTCGCCTTCCCTTTATCTACAGATGCTGTCACTCCACTCCAATGCTTCTGCCCGAGAAGAGATTATTTCATCCTCTCTGAATCTTAATGAGAAAACTATATTCTCTGCTAGCACTTTGCAGGACCCAATTGTTTTCTTATCCTTGTATGACAGGATTTTCATCTTGATCATCGGAAGACTCCTGGTAATGCTTGATGTTGGTCTCCCAGTTTGAATTAATCTCTGTGGACATTAGCAAAAAAATGTTGCTATCGTACAGTATCCTGTATGATATTATTTTTTTTTCTATTTGAAATACTTGCCCTGATACAGTACTTGTTTTTTGTTTGTGGTTTTTTCATGATTACATCACATAGACAGATACTATGTTCAGTGTTGAGATCCAGGTTTCTAACACACAGCCTTGTTGACCTTTACAGAGACATAGCTTTTATTTTGCACTATTAAATGTCATCTCATTGCCAGTTTTTAATGTCGCCTAGTGCTTGCTGATAGTCTGACCCTTATATATTTAGACACTACATTCAAACTCTGAGCCATTAACAAATTTTGTTAGCTGGCAGTTTTTATGTCAGGGTCACTAATGAAAATAATCTTGAAGACAAAGACCAAGATATGAAAATGATCTCACCCCGCTTATCTTTCCTTTAGACCACGTTTCATAATCTTGACCTTAGCTTTAAATATGAAAATAACAGAAATGTGGTTGTCATGGCAAATCATGAAACCTTTAACTACAATGTTTTCATGTAAGTCTGCATATGCTTTTTTCCAAATGTCTGGATCCTACTTTATCTGAGCACTTCTTAAAAAAACCTAGAAGAAACAGAATTCCTGAACACAACACTTTGGAAAAGGTTTGCTGGTCTGTATGGTGATAGTCAAATAGCAAATCAAAAGAAGGTACTGCGCTGATAGAGCAGCTTTGTTGGGCATTTGGCCTCTAGTTAGGGCCAAACCACCACACAAACCCACAGAATCTTTATATAACTTTACTGACATATAAAAAATACTTTTAAAGACATGAACAAATCTTCACAGTAGTATTAGTATTTTTTCGTATTTTAAGTGAGCAGCTTTACATGGCTCTTGTAATACTGTGTACTTTTTCTTATTTTTGCTTTTATTTTTAACTTCAATATATGAAATCATTTTAGATGACCAGAGTTGAAATTCTGTTTTCATTTTGCAGGGATTTTTATAGTAGTAGGCTCAAGGGAAAAAAGCGAAAAAAAAGAACAGCTATCTAAAATGGAAAGCTGTTATTAAAGTAGATCATTGTATTGTGAAAACAAAATTGTTTTGTGAGTGCAGCAATTTTTTTTCTGTGCAAAACGGCAACAGTAATTCTCCATTTGTTTTAAGTGTCAGTACTAGTCCATCGAGACAATGTCATGTCAAACTGATAGAAAAATTATTTCAATACATCTATGCTATGAGACATTACCATGTCAAGGCAATGGTAAAAGGATGTCAGTAAAAATAAAACTATGGAAATCCAATAACATGTCAACCTAATGGTTTTCAATGTAGCGATTTGGAGACTGTGTTACATTGCCAAGATAATAGCATGCTATCAATGCAAATTATACCACTATTTAAAAGCAGAAAATTGAATCAACATCATATTAAGAAACATCATGTAAAAGCTCAATAAAATTTAAGTTGCATTCATCATCCCTTAAACAACCTGCTGCCTATTGACCAGGTCCATGGTTGATTTAATCTGGCACAGCTCCACTAACTCACACTAGTTGAAGATTAGTTCCTATGTTATCATGCTCTATTAGACATACTCTGAACACTAGGAGGTGGAGAAGGATTCATTTGTATGAACTAAGTAGATAATTAAGCACAAGTACTTCATTACATGTAGACTAAGCAAAGTATTTGGATCCTGCTGAGGGTTAAGTTAGCATTTGTATTTCAGGTCAAATCCAGTATCTGTAGTAATATCTCTCATGAGCTGTCCTGGCAAGATACTGACTTTGTCTACACGGAACCTGGAAAGAAGCCTGTTCTTTTGAATTCAACCCAGAAGGAAGTTATTATTACAGCATTAAAAACTAGTCCCACAAATAATGTGTTGATCTGGGTTGCTTTATGTCCATATCCTTCTAATGCTCATCTAGAACCCTATATAAATTTTCTATAAAAGAAAAAAAAAGTATAAAACTGTTTCTTTTTTTTTCTTTGAAAGTCTGAAAACAGAGAAACCTGCACCACGAGCTCTCCCTATGTCAGTAAGCAGTTTGCTTGCACTTGATGTCAAACAATACATGCTATGACATGGTTTCTGCTGCACTGGTCATGATAGTCCCTCTGTAAGACTCTATAAATCTGGTCTGCTTGAATATAGACTAGTAGGAGAGTTTCTTTCTCATCCATGACTGTACTTCTGTTTCCCCTTCCCTCTTTCTTTTTAATTGCTTTCTACAGAACTTGACTTTTTACAGCAGATTGCTATGAAATACAGTGCCATGACTTCCATTTTAACCTTGCTCCCCTTAACATCTGGATAAATAAACAATTCTCTCTCCCTGTAATTCAAGTCAAAAGTTGCCTTCATTAAATTTATAAGCAATTTTATTAAAGGACCAGAGTAAAACTCTGCTGCACTTGTGAAATAAAATATTAATTCTCACTATTACTAAACATCTGTATTAAAAATCTCACACTTTAAGGTTTTCAAATTCAGGACAGAACTTAATTTTGTAAGCTTCATTAAATATTTTTCTGGTATTAATGTCTGTGCTTTCAGAAAGGGCATTTAAGAGAGTGAACTGAAACCAAGACTAAAACTGTTTCTAACTAGTGCCTATTTCCTGAAAATAAATTATGATTATAAAATTATTTACATGTCTTCCTTAGAAGTAATAAATTTACGATGTAAAAGCTGAAAATAAAAACTTTACTGAGCCTTCTTGGAAATGGATCAATATTTTTAAAGGCTAACATTCAATTGTTTGCATAGCAACAAACCCCAAAATATTGGCAAAGTTTCAAAATCAATATGATTATTGGAAAACAGCTGAAACAGCTGCAAGATGTACAATTGAGGAAATCGCACAGAACCAATTACTCCTACCAAGTTAAACTACAACATCAGGAAAACACAGTTACTAAGGATCAGAGACTTCTTGTGAGAAGTACCTGTTTAATATTTTTGTGCTATTTTTTATTTTCTTTTTCTTAATAATTCCACCAAAAAACAATCAAAGTAGAGAAAAGAAAGGTGCCACCACTGAAATCTAATAATTTTAATAAAGGGGTGTCCCAAGCTTATCTAGAATTTATATATATATCAATGTTTTAGTTTGGAACTGCCTTTTTGAAGTAAAGGATTAAAATTTTCCTTAACAACATAGTGTCTGTTAGCAAAAAAGCAGTGCAAATTTTAGAAAAAAACAATTATGATAAATCAGCTACTTTTAATTTTGATGCACGGTCCAACTCCAGCATCATTTGAAATCTTTCTCCTAACTTAATGTGAAGGCTGAGGAGGAATCTACAAAAGGCTCTCTGTTGCCTTCTGTGTTGTCAGGAGTGGGAAAGAAATGAGCATGGCAAATTAGGAATTTTCTCCACAGGAATATGATCCTGACTTGTCTTGTGTGGTACTAGATGATGTCTAAAAGTGTTATGGTGCATGAGAACTTTCTATTATGGGAATGGACTGTGGTTTCTTCTGGTTGCTAGCACCACTCGTCTTAGCTTTGAGTTTCCTTGTATTTATTGCATCAGTGAATTGCTTTCACATCCAATAATTAACTTTGCTAACTAATATCTTTTATACAGTTTTCAGCGTATGTTTGAAATAATGTTATTTGTTGCCTGAACTTTGGGTGATCCACCAGTAATCAGTTCATTCCAAACCCAAACATTTTCCATTGGAGCCATTAAAATACATTAATCTACTTGTCCTTATACCTTTTTGCTATTTCCCTTTTCTTCTGCTAGAAAAACAACAAAAATATAATTCTCTCAGAATAACCATTGATTTTGATTTCAAGAGAATCTTTCAGGGAAGATTTCAAGAGAATAAATTTTGAAAATTGGGGGCTGGAATTTTAATAAAGGTAGTGGTTGAGTAACATCTGTATTTGTGAAAATTAACAAAAAATAATGCTTTTTTCTTTTAAATATGAATTGCTGTCTTAATAATTAGATTAAAAAATTAATGCTCATACTTAATTTACTACAGTTTAAATACTGTGCCTTTCAGGATGTGTCCCAAAACTTTATTTCCTTGTTCAAACAGCTGGAAAGGACAGAGAAGCAATGAAGTCATAGTGAGGTAGTATATAGCTGTAAGTCAGAATCAGTCTATGCTGAATTATTGTATAGTGTAGTTATTAAAGATACGAAGCTCAAACAAGTAAATACAGTCAACTACCTTCAGGCTAAAACACAATTCTGTGTCTTGCCTACAACCATTCTTTTGAAGGATAGTGTTTCAGTCTCAATCATCAGCTCTCCTGGTTGTGGAAAGACTGAGCCTTAGCCTTTATGAAGCTCTCACTCAGCTTCTCTGCTGGACCATGCCCTTATGAAGCTTGGTAGGGAGACGCTAGCCAGAAACCATGCTCAGAAGAGAAAGCACAGCAGAAATTCTCTCTCAGTGATGGGGGAGTGCTTGGAGTCCTCTCCTGATAGCTGGAGAGCAGCTGTTGTAATACCGGACTGGGTGGATTACCAGTTCTGCACCAAGGGCACAGGACAGACTGCTATCAGTAAAATTATATATTCTTCATCCTTCCAGCTCCATAAGTATGTGTCAGAATCCTTTCCAAACAAGGATTTTGTATTTCTTATTTCCTTCCAATGGTTGCCTATAGATTGAATTGCCAAGTAATGTGTGTAAGGTTTTAATAAACACAAGTCTAAAGCTCAGGGAAAAAAACACCAAACAACAAATTGCTAGATTAACTTGTAAGGGTGGTCGTTTTTAGCAGGTCCTTTCTGAAATTTTATGATAAAATCTGCAGTTAGACACACGCTGCCGCCACAATGAAATCAGCTGGAAGTAAATGACAGCAGTGTTTACTCATAGCTCTTTTCAGACTTCCAGATTTTCCTTGACTTGTCAAAAGAAACAACCTTTCTCCAAACCTGCAATTGGCAATTTGCACTCCACTTTTGTGTTGCCCTGGTGTGACCTTTATAAGCCTAGGGGTTTCAGGAAGAGAATGAAACATCTGCACAGAAGATTACCAAGCAATTTCTAAATATACCTGCTGGATTTGACCATAACAATTTCTGGAAATGATTGGTAGCTCAGTCTGGAGGCTAAAATGATCATTAAGTCCAGGCACTGCTACCAGATTCCTTTTTTTGGATGACAATTTCCATGCAAATGACCATTTTTTGAATGCATTGTATCTTAAAGCTAAATTAGATTTTTCATGTAACCAACAGGAAAATGAGGAAAGATTTTAATGTCCTTGTCTAATTAATCTGGCTTCAGTCAGAAGTTTACAAGGTCACAATTTTGTATAAAATAAATAAAAATCTTAAAAAATACTTTTTGTTCATAAAGGATTTAAAACAATTTTTGTGTTTTATCAATTTATTTCCTTCAATACCATTGTCAATTAAACTATGAAACCTCAAAGCAAAAGTTATCTCAAACACCAGACTTTTAGGTAATTTGTGTACAGTGTCATAAAAGTCAATGACATATTTTGAAAAAAAATATAGCAAAGTGCAATTATGTAGTGAATCAAAGTAAAGGATCTTCAAGTTTCCTTAAGCTTAGTACATAATGAAGTCACAAATTTTCATGTGCTCTAGCAACAAAATCTGGTCCATACAGGATACCATAAGAGCAAGTTATAATGGTCAAAGTGAAGGTATTTTTTTGAAGAATGTTGAAGTCATCGATATCTGGTTTGAATTCATTGAGAAGACAAAGAGAAGAGAATCATCTCCAGCCTGATAAAATGGTAGAGATATGTGCAGGGTGACTCCTCAAGAGAATCATAGAATCATAAAATATTTAAGGTTGGAAGGGACATTTAAAGGAATGTGTTTTCGTAACTATGGAGAAAACCGTAAAGAGCATGCACTGAGAGAGGAAGATGTCCAGCCTTCATCCCTGAAGACCACCGGAAGACCCCCTGAGTGTCACTGAGCATTCTCTATCTGGGAGGAATTCATATAAATGACTTCTTAGAAATAATTTTCATAACCCTGCCTTTTCTTAGAAATTATAATGAATTTGTAGATTTAATCTTTGGCTTTAATGGGCGCACACATTTGGAGGAGCGATCCCCTGTGTGCCCAGCGCTGAAATAAAGAACACCTGCTTAATAGTCACTAAGGCTATTGAGTTTTGATTCTGGCTTTCCGAGGCATCACTGGACACAGTACTCCAGGTGGGGTCTCACCAGAGCAGAGTAGAGGGGCAGAATCACCACTCTTGATCTGCTGGCCACACTTCTTTTGATGCAGCCCAGGATGTGGTTGGCCTTCTGGGTTGCAGATGCACATTGGTGGCTCACGTCCAGCTTCTCATCCACGAGTACTCCCAAATCCTTTTCCTCAGGGTTGCTTTCAAGCACATCCTAACCGTTATGGATAATTGGGAATGTCCCAACCCATGTGCAGGACCTTGTACTTGGCTTTATTGAACTTCGTGAGATTCACCTGGGTCCACTTCTCCAGCCTGTCCAGGTCCCTCTGGATGGCATTCTGTCCCTCTGGCACATTAACTTCAGCACTCATCTTGTCATCAGCAAATCTGCTGAGGGTGGACTCTATCCCACTGTCAATATCATTAACAAAGATATTGAATAGCATAGATCCCAGAACAGACTCTTGAGGAACTCCGCTTGTCATCATCTTCCGTCTGGACTTGGAGCCACTGACTACCCTTCTGGATGCGATCATCTAGCCAAGTCCTTATGCACTGAACAGTTCTCTCATCAAATCCACATGTCTCCAACTTAGAGAAAAGGATGTTGTTTGGGACTGTGTCAAAGTTAAGACTTGTCCACTGATGCAGTTACTTCATTGCTCCTGAGGGTCTGCACCCCATAGAAGTCACACTGGGGCAGTTTGTAAAGAACAGAGGCCTCCATGGAATGACTCATGTTGAAGTTAATGGAAGACTTTCTTCCATGGGAGGGATCCCATTCTGGAGGAGGGGAAGAGTGGAAAGAGTCGTCCCCAGAGGAGGAGGAAGCGGCAGAGACAATGTGATGCACTGATCCCAACCCTTATTCCCCATCCCCCTGTGCCACTCAGGGAGAGTTGGTAGCTAAATTGGGAGTGAATTTGAGCCCAGGAAGAAGGGAGGGTTGGGGAGAGATTTTTTTAAAATCTCATTTTATTTCTCATTAGTCTACTCTGCTTTGATTGGGTAATAAACCAGATAGATACGTTTTATTCCTTGTTGACTCTGTTTTACTGGTGAAGATAATCACTGAATTATTTCTCCCTGTCCTTATCTTGACCCATGAACCTTTCATTAGGTATTTTCTCTCCCCTGTCCACGTGAGGAGGGGAGTGATAGAGTGGCTTTGGGGAGCATCTGGCCTCCAGCCAGCATCATTCCACCACAACAGTAGTTGCATTTATCACTGATGCAGGTATTTTGCTATCTTTGCAAGAGAAAGCAAAGTTGTACAACTGTAATGTCGTCTACAAAAAAGTTACTCTATTTCAATGAAAACCATCTGTTAAATTGAATTAGGATATGGTCAGTGTAAAATAATCTGAAAAGCTGTAGTCATTACTTTAGAATTGATCATACTGTTTCTTAGGCTATTAACTTAGAATTACTTGGTTGATTGCTTGCTATTGTCTTAGTTGTACCCACAGGAATGACTCACACACATTGAAGCAAACAGTTGTGACAATCTAAAAACCTACTTTTTCATGCAGTATCTTCTGGCTATGTGGAAGAAGTGCAACAGAAGTGAATTTAAGCCCCACTTCAGCCGCTATAGCAGAAATATAAGGTTAGGCCCACATGCACCTGTGGTGTGTTGTAAGGGAGGATTTGATAACCACACTGGATGAGAATCAAGTCAACATTTGCTCTGTGCTTACCCAGAGTTCCTACTGACTGTATTTGCCTTATATTACCTGTAGCTAAACTCAACACTCCCTTCCTGTTTTTCTCTAAGTCCTTTCTGCCTGCCTACCACATGGACATCCAATTAATCCCAAGAAATTACATATTTCAGTAGTATAATGTATTTTTCCATAGTAAGTTAAAGAAGAGGGAAGGGGAGGGAAGAGGACGGAAGAGGGGAAAAGAGAAAAGAAAGAGAAAAGAGAAGAGGAAGAGGAAGGGGAAATTAAAAGGGAAGGGCAAAGAGAAATGGGAAACGGGAAATGGGAGAGGAAGGGGAAGGGGAAGGGGAAGGGGAAGGGGAAGGGGAAGGGGAAGGGGAAAAAAACAACAAAAAACCCTAGAGTTCCACACTGATGCTTCTAGTTTCCTTTCCATTACAATCCAGATGAAATGTGTACCATCAGTTCACTCTCAAGGACAGTTTTGTTAAAGTTTTAAAGGTTTCTTTTACTGATCTTTAAACTTGAGCCATCCTCATGATCTTCCTTCCATTTATTTCTGACAACTACTATTCAGTATTGGTAAAAGCCTATTACAACCTCTATTCCAAATTTGATGAATATATTTTAATTTTCACCATCTAGTCATTATTAAAAATCAGAAAAGCATTTCTCTGCAGTCTTTTTAAAATTCATATAAACGAGTTTGTATTTAATTAAAATCATAATTGAAATAATTTGTTATGGAAAATATCTAAAAATACTCAGGTAAACACACTTTGGTATTTTAATTAATATTTTTCTTTGATCTGTGTTTTATTGTCTGTATTTCTTTTGATAAATCTCTTTTTACCAGCCAAAGCATGTATGTTCTCATCCAAATATACATTCCTCCAAGCTGAATTCCCCATGAAATACGATAGAATTGATTCCACTTTCCTATTCTGGCCATTTTTTTCCCCTCCTTTTAAAATTATTCTATGCTATTAAATGGTCAAAAGAGAACCTATGGGTATAATTTATTTTACTCTCAATAGTGCACATTGAACCTGGAGGCATTTTGGTGTCATATAAATTGTACACAGTACAATAGAATGGCAGTAGGTCACTATCCTCTTAAAAGAAACTCCAAAGAAAATGAGATGATCGTAACATCAAGTGGGCGATCAGTAAATCTTGGAGTGATGATACCAATATTAAAGCTAAAATGTTACAGTGAGGGCTTGTCTGCCCTAGAGGAGACAAAGAGGTTATAACCACTGGGTGAAGTATTTTGAAATACTGGTAAATTACTTCCTGATCACATACAAATGTGCTTGTTTTGTTTGGCTTGTTTTGCTAGAATTGTGTGTATTAGTTCCTTGGAAAACCTGTTTCCTATGAGTTGTTTTCTTTTTCAGAAGATAGACTGGTAAAACCAGTAATTTCAGGTTTTGAAAATTTCCTCAATAAAAAACTCCTCTAAGGAAAGCATGATTTCTCTATTTATTTTTATTAATTGGTGTATTTAATTAATTAAATAAATCCTAGGCTTTCATGAAATGCTTTAAAATTTCAAAACATGTATTTTGATTAAAACTCAGTATTTTGATTCAAATAAAAATAATTCTTGTATTTTTAATGTGGACTAGGAATCGATTCAGACAGTTTTCATTACAAAGTTCATAAAGGTTACTGTAATGAGATTCTGGAATCATCAAGGAAGTTTGTTCAGTAGAAGGACTGGAGAACAAGTCAGATAAGAAAGAATGGGACAAAAATTTTCAGGAGACCATTCCATGTTGCAAGTAAGGCAAACAAAATCAGGACTCTCATACTCTGGAATGTTACCTCTCCTAGGAGTAAAGGCCCAAAGCAAGCAGATGGTTTCACTGCTCTGAGAACTGCAATTAGATGAACTATGACAATCAACATATTCCCTTGTTGCTGTACAATAAAAAAAATCTACTAACATTCAACTGTGTGTAAATAACTGAGTGAATAAATACATGAGAATGATGAATTCTATCTACAAAGAGAAAAATTAACAGGCATGTTTCATCATATCAATTATTTTTCTTTATTTTCATACCATTTTAAAATAGGTTCCTGGCAGTGATTCTCAAGAAAACAGAGCCAGGTCTTATTCAGTTGCCTTTTTAGGATGCAATCTTTCTGAAGGTAGTCTTATGGATGTTATTAACAGTTGATGTGTTTGATATGAAGAAACCTCACATTTTTTTGTGGTTTGTGGTATAGTAATATCTATACAGCTAATGTTTTCTGTTAAAACAGAAAGAACAGAAGTCTATAATAAGAAACTCAGAAGTTATTGAAAATGTATGGCATAGCTGTATGTCTGTGTGGTGGTTTGACCCTGGCTGGACGCCAGAAACCCACCAAAGCCACTCTATCAGTCACTTTTTTAGCTGGACAGGGGAGAAAACATATATTGAGAAGCTTAGGGATCGAGATAAAGACAGG
The DNA here is from genome assembly GCF_964237585.1 of Gallinula chloropus. Taxonomy (NCBI): domain Eukaryota; kingdom Metazoa; phylum Chordata; class Aves; order Gruiformes; family Rallidae; genus Gallinula; species Gallinula chloropus. The sequence continues at coordinate 30,773,983 of NC_140086.1, read as the reverse complement.
TAGAGATCATTCAGCAATTAGTGTTGCGGGGAAAACAAACTAAACCCAGAGTAAAAAGAGGGGGGTAACAAAGCATCTAATTTATTACACTACACACATGCACACATACACAGAGTGAAACCAGAGTTGGATAATGAGAAGTAAAACCAGGTCTTAAAACACATCCCCCCACCCTTCCCTTCTTTGCGAGCTCAACTTAATTCATGATTTTTCTCCCTTCCGTCTCCCCCCTCAGATGCCACAGGGGCAAAC